>NW_028327183.1:11612484-12251586 GCF_987537825.1 Furipterus horrens | reverse complement strand
AGGGAGTAGGTACAATTATTTCCATCATTATTTCCATATAATGAATTTAGATTTTAGAGGAGGAGGTAAGTTACCAGTATTACCCACTCCTATGAGGGACCTGGGATTGGAAACCCTAGGTGTTAGCTCCCAACACCCAGCTTTGGACCACTTCAAATACCTCACATTTAGAAAGCAGAGACTCAGAGATAACTTCCTTACTGGTAATGTCATAGAGGTGAGTTAAGTACAGAGTCAGGTGCTCTTACGATCCCATTCAATGAAGAGAGTCTTTGATTCCAGGGATGAGTAAAATGGGGGGTATGTTCTGGCCCTGTGAGTGCTCAGCAGAACTTGATGTGCAATAGGTAAGAAATACCTGGTTTTAGTCGAGACGGAATGGGGAAAGCAGTATGGACACTAAGAGAATCCGAAAGTGGCATTTTGATCTTACTGGTTTTATTGATAGGGAGCCATGATAATTGTTGACAAATTAGGAGGGAGACTGT
Source organism: Furipterus horrens (assembly GCF_987537825.1). NCBI lineage: Eukaryota > Metazoa > Chordata > Mammalia > Chiroptera > Furipteridae > Furipterus > Furipterus horrens. Next base: position 12,251,098 of record NW_028327183.1, on the reverse strand, counting down.
TGTATACTTGACTTCGCAGACCATAGCTTCTTGTTCACACAATCATGGGCATCAATATACTTGCATTTCCGCCTATGGAAGAATGCTTGGAAACTAAGGGTAGAAGCTGCTTTTTCTTGCAATGTAAGACACATGTAATTATTTAAAAGTCAAGTCATTAAAAATATAAATTAAACTGAAACAGCAAACATGAGACATACAACTAACCAGTGCCAGGTATGTCAAGATAAATGGGTGCTGGGGCGTTTTTAGTATATTGGTGACTCTATGAAGGATCGGTAATGAGCTAGGTAGAGGGACGTTACCTGAGTTAAATTATATAGTCAGAGTTAAATCTGATCTTCATTTTGATGTGCACCAATATGACAACTTGGCAGTACAGAGTCTTCCTTAGAATTCAGTAAGATCTTAACTGGATGTGTTGCAAACAGAACACTCCCACAAAAATACACCATGCTCTTTCTGCTAATACCTATAGAATTTTATCTGTGTCATGTTGAAGCAGTATAAATGCAAGGACTATATTTGTCTATAGTGGATATACTTCAGTGACATAAAATAGACAGAACTCAGTGACTATAATGTACACTGGGCAACACATTAATGTCAATCTCACACTGTAGATGCTGCCTGAAGTGAAGTGTGATGTGGAAGTGAAGTTGGACATGACATTGGCGCACTGAAGTCTACTAGATCCTGATATGATGACAGCAGAACCTTGAAGATGTTTGGGACTCGGTCACTAGGGAAATCCTTGGGAAGCATATGGTTGATATTACGCAGAATATTTATTGTTTCCACCTGCTCTGCACTCAACTCTCTTTCCATGAGCAAAAATACGCAGATTCTGGAGATATTACCTTTAGTCTATCTGGGTGTGCTGAAGCTGACTCTGTTCTTAGCACCAGGAGTTGAGTACATAAACAGGTTCTGCCAACTAGCGTCGCACATTTCTCTTGCCTCAAGGCTTGATTCAGGGACAGTGAGATGGCCCAGACAGGGTGAATCTGAGTTGATGTTGCCAAAAACAACTTTTCTTTTAAAATTTGAAGTGAAGATACAGTTTTCTATTTAACTTAGAGATCCAAAGATATAGGTCTAGTTGCTGTGGGACAGGGAGGTAGTCGCTGTAAAAATAACTTCTTTTAGGGCAAAAAAACCACAGAGACAAACAGAGAGTTAAATGATGAAGGAAAGCCTTATTCCAAATAAATGGTGTCAACCTCTCATTCCAGCCAATTTTGAAATCATAATCACATCTGGAGTTATTAGTTACATGTATCAATAGTTATTTTTTGTTTATGCCAGTTTATGTTGGGTTCCTTTCATGCAAACATAAGAATTTGCATTAGTACCAAAGTGTGTATATGTGTATATGAGGTTTGTCCAGGAAAAGCCCAGCCATTTTTAATATAATGAGAATTGTTTGTGCCACATCACTGTAACCTGGCAGCCAAGGAGAGTGAATTGGAACGCACATGACAACTTCGTGGTACTAGTCAGTGGGCGCGGTGGACACCATTGAGTGAGCATGTCTACTGTGTGGCCATCACATTCAAAATGACTGAGCGAGTAGAGCAACGAATGTGTATCAAATTGTGTGTTAAGCCTGAGCACTCCTCCGCAGAAACTATTCAGATGACTCAGAAGGCCACAGCTGTGGACACCTGGTGATTGGCAGCTTCATCACAACAACACGCCCACTCCTGCATCACATTTCATGTAGAGTTTTTTGTCAAAACACTCAATCACCCAGGTGACTAAGCCCTCCTACTGCCCAGATTTGGTGCCCTGTGACTTCTGACTGTTCCCCAAAGTAAAATCACCTTTGAAAGGAAAAGATTTCAGACTGTCCATAGGATTCAGGAAAATACAACGGGGCAGCGGATGGCGACTGGGAGACCTGTGTGAGGTCCAAGGTGCCTGCTTTGAAGGGACTGAGGTGTCATTGTCCTTTGTACAATGTTTCTTGTATCTTGTATCTTTTTAATATATGTCTCTATTTTTCATATTACATGGCTGGATACCTTCTAGACAGACCTTGTATATAGACGATATGTAACATATTATATTATACATTATTATGTTGTAATCTCAGACACCAGAAAAATAAACAACCCAATTAAAAAGTACACAGAAACCCTAAACAGACACTTCTCCAAAGAAGACATATAGATGGCAAATAGACATGTGAAAAGTTGTTCAACATCATTAATCAGCAGAGAAATGCAAATCAAAACCACAATTAGATCACCTCATACCTGTCAGAATGGTTACCATCAATAAATCAACAAACAATAAGTGCTGGCAAGGATGCAGAGAAAAGGGAAGACTTTCATACTGTTGGTGGGAATGCAGAATGGTGTAACCATTATGGAAAACAGTGTGGAGTTTCCTCAGAAATATTACAAATGAAATTGCCTTATGACCCAGAGATTCCATTTCTGGGATTATATCTGAAGAAACCCTAAACATTAATTTGAAATAACATATATGCCCCTATGTTCATTGTAGCATTATTTATTATAGCTAAGATATGGAAGCAATCCAAGTGCCCATCAGCAGATGAGTGGATTAAAAAATGCTTGGTCACATTTACAGAATGAAATACTACTCAGCTATAAAAAAAGAATGTAATCTTACCTTTTGTGATAGCATCGATGAACCTAGAGGGTATTATGTTAAGTGAAATAAGTTAGACAGAGAAAGACGAATACCATACAATTTCATGTGTATCTAAAGAATAAAATTAACAAATAGTATAGAAACAGACTCATGGATGCAGAGAACAGAGAGTCAGTGTCTGAAGGAAGGGGAGTTGGGGGTCGGGTGAAAATGGTGAGGGGGTTAAGAAGTACAGATTGATAGTTACAGAACGGTCACAGAGATGTAGATTCTAGCATAGAGAGCATAATCAATAATATTGTAATAGCTACAGAGGGGGCCAGGTGGGTGCTTGAAGCATTGGGAAGGACTGTCTGTAAAGTATATGATTTTCCTGATACTATACTGTACGTCTGAAACTAATGCAGTGTGCTTTTTAATGTAAACTGTAATTGAAAAAAATAAAATTAAAATATATCATATATTATAATATATATATATATGTATGTATGTGTGTGTGTGTGTGTGTGTGTGTGTGTGTGTATCACCCCTACTCAGATGTAGGGGTAGTATGAAGGAGGGTTTAACAAAAGTAAAACATTTTAAACTTGTAAACTAGTAAATGGCAAAATAGTGTTGGAATGTGCACATTAAAAAGAAACAAAAAATCTTCATAGTTTCATCGTTTAGTGGGCCTTTTTGTTTTAGAATTAATAAGAGGAGCCTGGTTCTCTTGTAACAGGTTATAGAGGATATCAAGATTCAGTCCCTTGAAAGTGGGTGAGCATTTAACCTGATTTGTTGACAGCTGGTAACAGCATTTAGCTGTCGGTGTCTGTGTAGTTTATGAAGGAGACAGTGCTCACAGACAAAAAGCTTGTGTTACAAACCATTGCATTAAAACAGAAAAGACAACAATGCATTCAAGCTTATCAGAGATTTCTGTTAGGAGCATAAAAAACACAGTGTCGCCTGCGGATTGATCTACATTGAGCATGTCCCCGCTAAGCTGGGGTAAATTCCAGAACCGTTGCCTAAGAAAAGAGCACCTCACAGCTCTATGCTGCACAGTCACGAAAAGGCTGCAAAACCCACTCACCATCATCAATGCTTTGCTTACCCAGTGAACGCGGTCAACTTCAAGGGAGAATGTGCTCTCAGTTACCATGGATTCCATCCATTTCTTTTGTTAACCAGTTTATAGAGAGCACCGCTTTTCTTTTCCTTGAAGAAGTGAGGTGAATTCCTTATAGACAATTACTTGTATTTTTTTTAATGTGCAAAAAATAAAATCTGTTTCCTTGTATGTGAAACAATAATTCATTTGACTTAGATGAAAGTGTATAGCAGATAAACTCAAACACTCAAAGGGACTAAATGCACACTGGTCAAAACCAGGATGAACACAATGGTTAGAGTGAAGTACAGCCTTCTATTAGGAAACTTTGTGTGACTCAGAGGACTTGGTGATATGATTATTTCACCACCTTTTTTTAAAGGAAATACTAGTCATGGAAAAAGAAGGAATGAACCCCTCGTGTGAGGAGACAATGCATGTGCAACATTTGACATGTCCTTTCCGTGGATGTTTTCATGCTAGAGATATCAGTGTGTGTGTGTGTGTGGGGGGGGGGGATAAGTGCTGAGCCCTTTTCCAGTATCGATGGGACAGAACAGTACATTAAGTGTGAGCTTTTACATGGCTGTGTCTCGAGTATTAGCATCTGGAACAGTGTCTGGTATGTAGTAGGAGCCCAAAAATATTTCATGAAAGGATGAGCGAAGATCCCATTGATGCAACCGAAGAGAATGATACTGAAATCTGAGACTGTCTAATATGAAGAAGTATCATTATTTCCCACAATTTGCAAAGACAGTGTGCAGACCACAGCACCAGACAGAACTATCATCACTATCATCACTCCGCACATCCAAGCGAAGACCTGGAACCGCCTCAATGTGAATAATGATGTGCATGTGTCCAAGTCAGTAAGGCTCCTCATTTATTCCAAAGTCATACACAAAGGGTCTCACAGAAGAGACCTCACACAAAATACAATAAAGAGTAGACAAGAGATAGTAAGTTGGACAATGTTTCATGTATGATTAGGATTCTTTTGAAAATAAAAATAAAATATAATGATAAACCTTTCATTGCTCACTCACAATATGTCTAAAAGCTATGATTAACTCCTCGTGTGGTTTTGAGGAAGAGGCATGAAGACATATTTTGAGACCCAAGGCAGGGGAGTGGGGAGGCCGCAGTAGGAAGGTTAGGCACCACTGATGAGGAACAAGTGAGCCCAGTGGTCTAAAATTCAGAGAAGTGGTCAGAGAGTGGAGACGGACCACTTGCAGGCTATGCCATGCAGTCCTTTCGTGCCAACTCTGACCCTGCAGAACCAATGAAGGAGGTGGCAGCCTCTACATGTAGCTTGTGTCCTGTTCATTGCCCTCTGCTTCTTGTTGTGCCAGGACCTCAGTTAACCCCAGACTCTCATTCTCGGGATTCATTTGGGGCAAATCACAGGGTTCTGCATCTACAAGGAAGCCAGGCAGCTGCCAATGGCTGGGCACCTGTGTTTGAGAGTGAGCGCTCAGAGAGAGCTGGAGAGCCCAAAGTCAGGGTGAGGGGAGCATGCGCTTGCGCGGGAGGACACAGATCCTAGGTGTGATTTAACTTCAACTTTGTGAATGAGTCACAGCCCTATAGAGGAATGAATATAACCCCAGTGCTAGAACTCACAAAAATAAACAGTCACTCTTGGAGGAATCTTGATTTCATCTCCTCAGCCAGGCATAGCTGGAGGAGAAATCCTCTGTATATCCAAGCTATTTCTCCATCCTTTTCACGGGAATAGGGACGTAGTTTGCCCATGGAGGCATCATGCTGGTGTACAGATAAGGGTACATCAGTCCCCCTGTGTCTCAGCTCCTTCTGCCATGAGACCTCAGGAGCCACTCCTTTGGCTTCAATGCACTAGGATTTAATTGAATCTTCCTTCCCCATTTCTCTCCTTACCTTCCAAATGTCTCATTTTTAACTGTTCCCTATTAAGTATAATGGATGGTTACTTCATGGTTGGTCAGACAATAGCTTTGTGAATGCTGTTGAGAGAAAAAGAATGTACAGAACGAGGCAGATGAAGTTTCTACTCTATGACAGGGGCCCTGTTACATCTAGGGTGTTGGTCTTCATTCTGGGTGCTACACCAAATGATCTTTGCCAAACAAGTGGTGTTCAGAGGAACTGGCAAGAATGGAGAAGGAAACAATAATATAGGAACCTGAACCCAGAGAAGAATATGAACAAAACACATGAGGGTAAAACTGAAGTGTGTGAAAAAGCATCCTATGAAGGTAAGACATTGTTTTTCCAATAACTTTTAAAGTTTGAATATATATTTCTATAAATTAAGGTTACTTTGTAGAGATCACATTCACCCTCCCCAAATAGAAGGAAAAAAAATACTTTATAGGATATAGTGAGATCCTACTCACTAGAGCGTCCAAAGAAATCCTGCAAAAGCATCTGAATTGGGTGACATGGAAAAGAATCAGTAAACTAAGTCCCTTGGGCCAAGTTCAGCCTGCTGCAGCGTTATTGGGACTTACCTTATCTTCTCACTTTTATATTGTCTGTGCCTGCTTTAGATCTACTGAGGAGGTCTGAGTAGTCACAACAGAGACTATATGGCCCCTCCCAAAAAAATACAATATTTTCTATTTGTCTCTTCAAAGAAAAATTTTGCTAATCACTCCTGTAAAAATGAGGCAAGTGTGTAAATTGAGACCCTGAGAGATTAAATTTTCTGACTTTGTCTTGCTGACTTTTTAAAAGAGAGTGATCTCTATTTGGAAGGAATGGAGAAGAAAGTGATTTAATTTCTAAAAATATTTTGTAGAAACACACCCTTATGAATAAGTACTATAAAGGGAATTATAGCTTGATGGGGAATTTATGGATTACCTCATTAAAATAATCATGAGTGGGAGGCATTAATATTTCAAATTTAACCATTCATAATAGCTACTGCAAAGTCATTTTCATGATCATCAGCAAAATATTATTACCTAGTTCTTTTGGCAATACATGGACGATTTTCAGATTTCATCTCTGTAATGCAAAGCACTTTGAAGGAGGAAAAAAGTCACTGGAAGACGCAATTTTTAAGAAATAAATGATAGGTCTCTATATAATAAAGCATACTCCAATTTTTATAGAACCTTATTCATACTCTTGGAATATATTTAAAAGGTTCAGACGTGTTTTTACTGTACCTGAAGCCAAGTAAGCCTTTTAATTGCAAACATTATGTTCATTTCCATATGCTTATAACTTCCAAGATGGTGAAGAGCAGTCATTTTGCAAGATTTATTGGAGTGTTATTTCCTGTAGGCATTCAGTTGTTGAGTTTTTATGTGATGAATGCATTTCTAATTGGGATTATTTACATAGGCATCTGGGCCCAGTTAGGGGTAGAGGAGAGAGACAAGGAGTCTGGGTTGAGTTGATTTTGCATTTCATTTAACATTTTCTGTGGTGGAGCGGAGTTCACATTATGTCATCTTTGCCACAGTTTGGGTGTGCCGTAGGTAGCCTTTCTGGTTCCTTCTAGCTTTTAGTGTCTAAAATTCTATATTGCAACAAAATTTATCTTTACTACCCCTAGAATACATTAAAGGACAAAAGAGGAGACTATAAAATCATCACCAGCCACTATTTTAGATGGAGGATTTGTTGATTTTGTCAGTTGGGTTAGAATGAGCAGAACAAATCTAAAGAAATGGAAATTTTTTTTCAAATGTGGATGGTGCCCATGCCAGCGGGAGCCTTCATAAAATAAAGATTTAAGGGAAAAAAAAAATTCATAAAGAGATTTTTTTCCTGCAACTTATTTGTATACACATAATTTGGGCATTCCTTATCTAAGACAGTTCTCAAAACAAATTATTATTGTTCAAACCCCACTGTCAATCTGGCTATCTATCCTGCCTAAAATAGTTTGGCGATTCAAACTTAACCGCAAACTCAAGAATAACAACAAAAATTGCGTTTGGTATGTCTAAGTCTGCAAGGGGCTGGGGAGTTCTCACTCCGGGGTCTTTATTGGCAAAGAGCTCACATGAAAGTAACAGAAGCAGCTGATAGGAGGGGTGGGGGATGGGCTGGGAAGAGGCAAGTGAAGAGGAGATTAAGGACGGGGCCTGCGGAGGTGGGGGCCATCGTCCTGAGGAATGTGCATTTAGCAGGAGCTGTGGCTAACACAGAAGGTCGTTGAATGATGGTGGAGAAGTAAGCATATTACCAAGTGTTGTGTGTGTTGGCTAAGGAAAGAGGAATTTCCTCTCATGACTGCAATGTTTAACCCTGAAGCTATCTCGTTTTTCAATGTCCTTGTGCAGTCTACGCGGAAACGCAATGGAACGTTACAAATGCAGGGCCTGCCCTGGATTCTTTCTTCCCTGTTATGTGAGATACCATGTGTTTTGTTTATCGATTGTTATGTAAAAACAGACAACACGAAAATGCAGAGGCTTAAAGCAACAACAATCCATTCATCCTTCGGATGCTGAGTTTGGCTGATGGGTTCTTCTCCATGCGGTGTTGGCTGAGGCTTCTCATATAGTTCATTTGGCTGGGAGCTTACTGGGCTGGAATGTCCCTCCAAGGTCTGGGTCCTTGGTTCTGGCTGTTGTCTGGAAAGCCTCAGTTGTCCCCCACGTGCCCTCTTGCAGTCTTCCTGTCCATTCTTATTCAGGAGCTTGGATCTGCATTATTTTATATGAAAGCAAAAGTTGACACGGAACATACCTCTTCAAGGGCTAGGCTGTGCACTGGTATCGTGCTATTTCTGCCAAGGAGGTCATAGCTGGGTGGACCATGGGTCTACAGCTATGACTCGGAACCGAAGGCCCTGTTGCCCCAATGGAAGTCGTCTGGTTCTCCACGTCCAAAGAAGGTGCGGCAAAGTCAAGGCAAGATCAAAACCATGTTAACGGTGTTTTTTGATTGGGAAGGCATTGTCCATCACGAGTACTCCCTTCCAGGCAAAATGACTGATCAGGAGCACTACCTCAACGTTCTTCATCAATTGAGAGATGCAATACGATGAAAATGGCTGCAGCTCTGGGCAGCTGGTGATTGGCAGCTTCATTTCGACAACATACCTGCTCACGCATCACGTCTCATACAGAGTTTTTTTTGAGAAACATCAAATCATCCAGATGACTCAGCCCCCTACAGCCCAGATTTGGTTCCCTGTGTCTTCTGGCTTCTCCAAAAAGTAAAATCACCTTTGAAAGGGAAGAGATTTCAGACCATTGATGAGATTTAGGAAACTACAAAGGGGCAGCTGATAGTGATTCCCACAAAGGATTTTTGCAGACTGTTTTGAACACTGGAAGAGATGCTGGGAGAACTCAACTTGCCTCCTTTAAAAAGGACTGAAGCATCATTAGCCTATGTGTGCAGTTTCTTGTATTTGTATCTTCTTCAGTAAATGTCTCAATTTTTCATATTGCATGGCTGGATACATTCTGGACAGACCTCATATTTTATGAGATTTGTTGATAGCACTGCTGTTACAGGAGGATGGGAGATCTACAGTTATTTGTCCTATCATGTGGTAGAAAAACTAATCCCAGGGTGTAATATATTGGGGAAACATTGCCTTTTCTAAAGAGACTCAAAATGTGTATTATCATCTTCAGTGTCTGACAAGTCCTAGAGCCAAGAAACATTTATCTTACTGTAACTCCGAATTTTCACATGAATATCCACCAATATCCAAGAGTTTGGGCAAAGTGGAGGGGTATTAGAAAACCTCCTCTGAAGTTTCTCAGAATTCCTCAGTTTCTTAACTCTATTATTGAAATTCACAGAGTCTTTTCATGAATTTGTTTTATTTTTGTCTACTATTTTCTGCAAATTATATAACCGCTCACAATCCCTGGCCTGCTTGGATCTAGTAATTGAGATATAAATTATAATTTTGTGTGGGGTGGTTTCCAAGGTTTTCACTATCAAATTGCTGTTTTCATTCTATCAAGCTCATGATCTGAGTGTGCTTAGCAAATAAATTGCATTTATTAATAGCTCATTTGTTTTCTTCTGATCATTAATTGGGGGCATGCCTCTTAATCAGAGTACCTTACCAGCATAAGCTAACTAACCACAGTGACTACATCTAATTCCAACCCAAAACGAAGAGACTTGTTATTGTTTTATTACTTAAACTGTGCAATCTAATTAGGAATAGGTTCTTTTCCCTTACATGGAGCATAGCTCACAAACCCAAATCCTTACTCTTGCAATAGCTAAGCCCAGAGAGCAGTGGTTCGCAACCTTGCGCATCAGAATCAGCTAGAGAGCCTTGAGAGAGAAGGTGCCTATGCCCAAGCTGCACCCCAAAATGTTTAATTCTGAATCTCTCCAGTATTGTTTAAGGCCCTCCAGATTATTCTTATTTGAAACAAAGATTAAATCTCTCAGTCCCTGGTGACACTAATTATTTAAATTGTACAGTTAAAACACCGATTTTCATAGAGATGGGGTTACCTGCTTCGAGACAGAAAGTAAAGGCACTACCTACTAACGGGTCAGCTCTTTCAAGGTCATTGTTCTCTTGGAAAAGAAGGGTTCTCTGGTTTCATCTCCTCTCTTATGATGTTTTATAATCTTTGTCACAAGTTAAATCTTCCCAAAGCAATCATGTGGAATGTAAGTGCATATTAGAGTTTAGAATTTGGATAAAATCCAGAAACTAATTCTTCTTAGCTGCAACACTTAGGGCAACTTATTTAACCTCATCTCTCTAACATTTAGTTTCTTTATTTTCATTCCAATCAAAATATCTGTGTTATAGGCTTCTGTAAGAGTTGAAAAATAAAATATAAGTCAAAACAGCCAGGACAGTTTTAGGTACATAAATGTTAGTTGATGCTGGACTATTAATTCCAATATATCTCTTTTTACTTTTAGAATAAGTGCAAATGATAAGCTACAAAATGAAGCAGGGAAGAAAGTAAGTGGAGAACTTCCTTTTAATTAGAATCCTGAAGTTGTGGCAATATATTTTGATAAATATGTAACATCTCATTCTACCCTACCAAAATCATCAGAGAAATTCACTGATAATTTATCTCTCTCTCTTTTTTTTTTTTTTTTTTTTTTATGGAAACATTTGCATTGTTCAGTCTAAACAAACAAGCATTTGCTCTGATGGCTTCTCATGATCTTGGATTAGTAGGAATGACATTAATGATCTTTCTTTTTATATTTAATATAAACTTGAAGAAGGACACAATGTTAATTGAATATATATGTATAGTCTAGAAAGGTTATACAAACATTTATAAATAATACATTAATACATGTAGATCTGTAATTTTTTTGATTCAGTTTGTTTTTGAGCTAATTTTTATTTTTCCAGTATTTGAAAATTTGCAACTTTCCGGGGTCAAATCTCTTAATCTATTCTCATGTCATCTTATTGCTTAGTAAGTAGAAAAGTCCTGTATCTCCATGATTTATTAGTTAACCGTATTTGCTTATTTCGTTCTGCATTTTACATTTAATCACTTTAGTTGGAATTAATTTTTTTCCCCTTTTCCCCTAATTTCTCTCCCCCACCCAACCCACCCCCTCTCCCGCAATCATATCCCTCCCCGTTGTCCATGTCCATGATAGTTGGAATTAATTTTAACATCTGTTCTAATACAAGGGACCATTTTGATTTTTAATATTGGTATTCAGAAATAATTTGGCATATAAAACTAATTTTGAATTCTTTTCATGTATTTGTGTCATTTTATTACTATATTTAAGGTAGATTAATGAATGTAATATAAAAAGTCAGCATGGCCCACAAGGTTCCTCAAAATTCAGAGATAACTCCTTTCTCTGACCTGCAACTCTCACTACAATGGAACACCAAGCTGATCCTTGATTCTGCTACATCCCTTAATTTACAGAGTGATACATTTAAACCCACTGATGCCTCCTCCTCAAGTGGGAAATTTATAAAGAAGAGGAAAGGAGAACAAGTAATGTTTTTGACAATATCCATAATTATTTCTGTATCGTTTTATTCTCACAAAATTTTTGAGTGGAACTTTCTACCTATTTTCACACCAGACATTCTAAAGTTGTGAGAGGTTAAGAATTTGGCCAAAATTACACACCTTGCAAGTGGCCAAAGGGGATTTTATCATGGAGATCTGTCTTAAGCAAAAGCCCACTTCCTTATATTGAATATTATTTTGCTTATTTTAGCAACTTCACACAGTCTGCTTGCCAGCTTGGACTTCTCTATGCATCCACACTTCAATATATATAAAACTAGGCATCAGTTATTTATCATGTATTATACTATAGGTACCAATATCCACTCAGTTAGGATTTTATGAGCTTCTTCATAAAGTGTGTCTTCAGGCATCAGCATGGGGCTGGACACAGAGTAGATGTGATAACAATATATGATGGATGGATGAATGCAATTTGACTGCACAGGATTGTCTACTCTATTATTTTACTTTCTATTTTAGTTATATTATACCTTAAAAAAAACCCTATTATAATGTAGGTATTATCCAGAATAGTTTAAAAGGCCTTTTATTTTACTTAAGGTATAGTGTTACCTTTGTGTAAGTGATATCACACCTTTGCAAGAGACGCATTCTGTTCTTTTTAGTATATCCTGAAAAGTTTACATAGGAATTGTTTCTAAGCTATCGGATTATTTACTGCTGCAGTGAAGAGGAAGCAAAATCAATTTCCCTCCAGAAATTTATGAGTGGTCTAGATATAGCTTTAAGCTAATCCATCTCTCAAGGAGATCTTTCTCTAGGCCCTGGCTGCTGCTGTATTTCTTTTAAATTACAGTCTACATTTCCTCATCAGCTATATCCAGACATTAGAGTAAAATTTATGATAAAACAGAAAAGCCTAAAGTCCTTGAATTCCATTGGTTCGAATAAAACACTTGATGACAAAATTGTTCGACAGTTGATTTTTCCTATTAATTGTGTTATTTCAATATTTTTGTTACAGAAATAAAAGTGAATTTTCCACATTTTATTCTGTCAGGTTTAAGGGAAGGAGAGCTTTCTGCATCACTAGCATCAGAAACACATTTTTAAACATCTCATTATCAGTATTCTTTTTTAAAAGCACATTCATTTTAGTATATTTGATATTATGAAAAAGGAACAAGAACTTATTTTATCATCACCAATGCTCTAATATTATAAATTTGGTCTAGATTACATCTTTGACACTGACGGGTTAGATATGTGAGAGCAAACTATTCCCACTTATTATTGTGAATATGAAAAGTTCACCAAAAGGAATTCGACTCAGCATCAATCCATCTTACAATTAAAAACATTCAGTGGTGTGGCCATTTTGTCCGGGCTAGCATTTGACTTGATGGACTTAGTAAAGCAATCTTCCCTCTAACCCTTTGAAGGCCTGAAGAGAACAGGAAGTTGGAGGGAGGAAGAATTTGCCCTTGCTTGAGCTGGAACGTCCATCTCATCTCTTCTGCCCTTCTCAGGCTTTCAAACTTGGACTGAATCGCACCACTGGCTTCCTGGGTCTACTTGTAGACAGCAGAGGGGGTGCTTCTCAGGCTCTATAATTACGTGAGCCAGTGCCTTATAATACATCTGTTTACTAAATCTCCTATTGTTTCTATTTCTCTGGAGAACTCTGAGTAAAACAGGGTGCATTCTCATGCAGAAGACCACTGTGTAAACTAGATGAATGCTAAACTGCCCTGGTTGAAGCAAGGATCTGTCCAATTACCTCTCTCCCAAATCTAACCCTAGTGGCTCCTTAACTCCACAGACTCAAGTTTAAACCCCATCACTTCCGTCTACAGTGGTGGGAATGGAGACTGGGAGAAGCTGATGGACTGGCTTGAAATGGGGCACTTATGTAAGAGCCAAATCAAGCTTTTGTCACTGAGTTTCCATTCTGAGAACTTTCAAAACAAAATTAAAGTATCTTTTTCAATGGAAAGAAACTGGAAACATGGAAATTATACCACTGTGCAGCAAGTGAAGAATTTAAGACGGGGAAGAGAGGTCACGTTTGTTCCAGCCTTCTCGTTCTCAGTACAGAGAACTCAGAATGGAGAATAAGCAAGACCTCATTTTTCATTCTCTGCCACAAAACACAGATTAACTTAATATGCTCTATGTCATTCATAAAAATGGCCAACGGGATAAGAAGTATCATATTTAAAAACTATACGAGTGAGGCTAAGTCTGTTCCTGTGCATTGCTGCTCTCTCTGTAAATGGATGTATAGTATTTGCTTCTGTCAGTTATTTTATGAAGGGAAAGCCTGTTTGTCCTTTCATTGGTTCTTTAGGATAATATTCTATTTTTTTTAAAATCAGAATAGAATTTTGTACTTACTAGACTTAAATGTCTGAATTTTAAGCAGATACTTGAACTGGGGGCTCATATCCACCAGCTCACTCAAGTTTAGCTCCTGTCTCCACCCCAGAAGCTTTTCCAGAACTGTAACCTTCATCATGAAGCCCCATGAGTTTCCTCAATTCACACTTGGGTTTCTTCAGTATTTTGACTTTCCTAACAAAGACATACGGGATAGATAAATAGATTGGCAAGCCTCTTCTGTGTCTTTTCCCATGCTATCTGAAATCAATTTATTGATCACTTTTTTTCACGTTATTTGCACTTCTTGGGTCACAGTTTCCATCATTTTCTTCTGGATTTGAGGGAACCTGTTGATGCTAAACATAAGAGGTCTTCTGAATCTGATTATTGAATTTTTTTAGTAACACTAGCACAGAACAGGTGAAGGAAATAACCATTGGTAATCACCATGAGCTTCAATCGTGGTCTGCCATTTTTGGACCACGGAGCACATTGTGTTATGGGTAAATTCCATGACATGGTAGTTAGTCAGGCAGTTTATGACCTGAATATTCTCAGTGATTAAGTTGAATTTTTAAAATGCAACTTCATCATTCATGCAGATCAGCTAGGCCCACTTCCAAAACACTACCCTTGAGACCATCAGATGCAATTTCGTTACTTGAGTCGTCATGACTAATGTTCTTCCAAATATTTCTTACATTGAACACAGCTGGGGCTTTCACTTTATACCAATCTTTCTTAAAAAAAATATTTTATTTATTTTTAGAGGGGAAGGTAGGGACAAAGAAAGGGAGAGAAACATCAATGTATGGTTTTCTCTCATGCACCCCCAACTGGGGACCTGGCCCTCAACCCAGGCATGTGCCTTGACTGGGAATTGAACCAATTGAACCGGCAACTCTTTGGTTCTCAGGTCGGCACTCAATCAACTGAGCCACACCAGCCAAGGCCATACCAATCTTCCTTAGAAAATGGATCCACCACTTTCATCTAGGCTCCCATTTTTCCAACCTTTCGTAAGGCAGTTGTTCTTGTTGGCCACCATGTTGCTGCTCAGGGAGCCAAAAGGGTTTATTTTCTTCATCTATGTGCAAATGGTCCAGAGTGTTTCTTGCTTGGTTGGATTGCTTTTGTTTTTGGTATTTGACAGGAGAGTACTTGGATTACTTTTGGCCTTGCCGTTCCCTTGAGTGCTGGTCAGCCTCTCTTTCAAAGTCCTTGGGATACTCTGGGGTTCAACTTTGTGTAAAAGAAGTGATTGTTCATGCTCCCCAGCCCCTGGTTCTCTGATGCTGTGAGTGGCTGTAGAGGATAAAAACCCATAGCTGGATGAACTATTGCTAGAGCTCTTTGTTGCCAAGACTCTGACACACCTTGCACCAAGGACTTGTTTCTGTCTCCAGGACTGCCATTGTCTTCCATCTTCTTTTATTTCCTGCTCAATAGTCTCCTTGAAGATTTTCTATGGGGCAGGGGTATTAAAAGTAGCAGCATTTGCGAAACTCCTTCCCACCCAGCACACAATCAAATGACAAGTTGGCATTCAATGTTAGGGGTAAAGTGGGTAACAGCTTGTTAAATATTTAGCATATTACAGAATATGAACATGTGAAATAGGGACCAAAGAATGGGAGAACCAACTAAGGACATCCTACTTATGACTTTTTTTACTCTAAGTCTAGTGCTTTTCCATTTATTGCCTTCAGCATTGGGGCACATACAAATTCCTCTGAAATTGTGGTAGTAAAATTGACAGTCATGTCTAATTTTCAGAGATGTGGTTTCTGACCTGTGTTAGTGTCTTCATAGGCATTTTGGCAGAGAGGTGGGAACGATGCCATTGAGAACTGCTTTCCAAATGCCATATTATTAGACCATCATCACAACTATCTTTTGATAAAGGGTGGATAGGAGAGAAATGTTCTGTTCTGTGCTCAGCTTGAGTATTTTATTTCCCTGTTATATAAACTACTTTATGTCAGAACACAAGTTTATATAAAATTAATGTGTTATATATATCAAGCCTAAGTGAGTTAATTTTGGATATACAGACATTTTCAATGATTAAATATTATTATGTAGATATTGAAGGGCCTCTCAGGAACGTCAGAGCTCCCAACCCTCCTTCATGTTTTGTCTAAAGCAGGATTTAAAGGTTTTTAATAGACTTCAGAAGGCCGAGAAATCTCCATATATACAGCCTCGACTGCCCTGATTTATTGGTGGATTTCCTGTGGAATTTTTATGCGACACTTGATTTCTCCTGTGGGGCTTGTTAACTCCTGATTGGATAATGTAAATTTCCAGCCAAGATTAAGCACAAACAAAGCCAAAATTCATTTATTTTAATAAGGCAAATTGAGGTTCTGAAGGTCTGGTGTTTCCTTTTCTAAATAAACTGGTCTGTCAGGAGATTCTTTGTGAAATATTTGCTGGGAATTAAGAGAAAATAAACTTAATGCTGTAATTTCTGGGTTATTCATTAACGTTTTGAAATGAAAACTGGTTCTGTGTGCAAGTATGATGTTTGAGTTTCCCCCTGTCCCCCTTAATTATGGCTTGTAGGGTAAACTGCCAGGAGCAGTATTTCTACCTTTCCTTAGGCCTGCTAACACACCATCTCATTCTATAAGCAGTCTCAACACAGAGGTGGCATTTCTGCTGGTGACTCGCAGATGAAAACGGATTTTCTAGCCAGAGAAAAACTCATGATATACTTGTATTAAAAACTGTATAAGCTCCTTACACGTTTTTTTTTTCCATCATTTATTTCCCACAGAAAAATGCCTGTTCTAATGCAGTAAGAGACTTTTCTTCGTGCAGCTACAGCATGTGATAAAGAGGAGAGAGCTGCCCAAAGAGGCATTTAGGAGACAGACCTGATGGTGGGAGAAGGTTGTCTGGGAACGGAATAGAGAAGGAAGAAAGTACCAGTCCAGATTTTCTGGCTGGAGTGAAGTGATGACAGATTTACATGTGGGAAACACACGAAGAGGGATAGATTCTTGGTTAAACGGCGAGAACATTAATAAACTAATATTTGGATATGTTGAATTCAAGACATCTTTGGGACAGCCAAGAGGTTATGTTGACATTTTAAAATATATATCTGGAGTACAACAGACAGCTGAGGAAGTAGTTATACATCTGGGAAGAGTTTGCAGAAAAGTGCATTAGAAAGTCTGGATAGCAAGGTTGCAATGCATATTTTATCTAGGTTTTTTTTTATAATCTTGACAGTAATCACTCAATATGTATTTTTGAATGAATGAATTTATAAGTGAATCAATGAGTGAATTAAAATAATATTAGAGAGAGGATTCATGCTGGGGTGAATGAAGACAATACTTTTTATGAAGAAATCTTTCAGTACACAATCATCAATTATCTACATGCAGTGTTCTATGCTCACTCATTCAGCAAGTTCTATTCTTTTAACAGTTTGGAGTCCTTAAGTTTTCTGACAATTCTGCATCAATCAGAAATTGCCACAGTGCTGCTTAACAATCCACTCCAAAATTATTATCTTCAAATAATAATTACTTATTTTTGGTCACATAGCTTCATTCACATTGGCTGGGAGTCAGTTGGCTTAGCCTGAACTCATCTGGGCTTGCCATCAGGCTACAGATCAGATGCGGTTTTTCTCATCTGTCTCTGATCCTCCTTCAGAATAGCAGCGAAGTTTTTCACAGAAGAAGCATGAGAGGCAAAACTCTACCCTTCAAGCATATTCCAAAACTTCTTGCATCCTGTCTCATGTTTTCTAAAAATGTCAAAAGAATGGCCTCATACTTAAGGGGCAGAGAGGTCCATTCCCTACATAGAATCATGGAAGGGGCTGGATATTTTTCAACAATAGTCCTATCCATCACATTTGCCAAAACCAGTATCTGAGGTTTTATGGTCTTTCCAACATGTAAGGTCAGTAAATTCCCCACTGGATATTTTCCCTTGAATGTACCATGTCATATCTGAGGGGCATCACTTTCCATATTCCTGCCAAAGATCTTCCTTCACCTTATAGTTTTCATATTTTACATGAGCTCTGAGGCTAGGAAGCAGGAAGCTTTATATATTTTCAGAGCAATCAGTCACTCAATATTTCCAAATTTCCCTATGATATATCTTTTCAGTTTCTCCTTTTCTGCCCCATTCCAGCTGTCCCTGGTGTACTGACTCCCGCATTCCCACTTCCTGGAATATACACCCAAAGTATATTTTGATTCAAGTCATCCCCTACACAATTAAGCCTGCATATCATTCAACTTGCCCACGAATGCGTATTTTCATCATGTCAAACACCTACTCAGACATTGGTTGACTATTTCATTAACATAGCAAATATCTATCGAGCCATCCTCAAGGCCAGATACACTGACATGCATGTAAAAGGTGAAGCAGAAGGGAAGGACTTTTGGCTCTCATATGAGTGGGGTCAGAGAACAAAACAAACATAAAACTAATCTGAGGAATAGCTCAGAAAAACTTAAGATGATATTGAGTACAATTCAGCAAACTGTATGGAATGATTTGACAGACCATTACTCAGTGTCCGCTTTAGAATGGGGGCTGGGAAGGCTTCTCTGAAGAGATGACATTCGAGTTAATATTTGAATGGCAAAAAGTGACAAACATGTGAAGATTGGTGGGAAGAACACTCCAGGCACTGAATAGCCAGTGCAGAGACCTCAGTGGCAAGAATGGCCTTGGCATGGCTATGAAATGAGCAATACCAGTGGCTGGACCATTGAGAGGAAGAAGAAATGGCTTGAACCATGACATTGGAGAAAGGCAGAGAGAAAGCCACCTACGGGCTTGTGGCCAAGGAAACAAGATTTAGATTCCATTCTAAGAATTATGGAAAGACTTTGGAGACTTCTAAAGATAGGAACATACGTTTTTTTTAAAGTACCCATGGGCTGTGTTTTGGAGAACTGATTGCATAGAAGTTGCCAGGAATGGAAGAAAGCAAAATTATGCAGTTAAGGTAGCATTGCAAGAAAAAAATGATCAAGTTTGATATTCTGTGTTGTTTTGTGTAGTGAAGGTGTGAAATCAAGAGTCGTATTTAAGCATATTAAGTTAGAATGTTCTAATGAGACATCTGATTGGAGCTGTCCAATATATACTTGAATTCAAAGGTCTGGAAATCTGTCAATAGACCAGGGCTATAAATTATAGCTTTAGCAATCATACAGATAATGTGCTAGGGTTTAATTTCAAGGCATGAGGACATTTTGGACTAGGATTCAGGTAGGTGATGATGCTAAAAGGAGCCTGAGACAATGAACTTCCAACTAGTGCAGAGCTCTTCACTGTATGCAAAGCAAGTTAACATGTCCATTAAAAACCAACCAGCCAACCAAACACCAAACAAATAAAGAAACAACAACAACAACAACTAGATAAGGCAAAGAACAGCCATCTTCCAAGGTTTAAGTTCCTGAGTGTGGCCATACACTACTTAACTACGTGGATTTCCTGCTACTGCTCTACGCAAACTGGCCACACTGGGCAACCAACTCTCCCTGTGACCAAAGTGGCCTTTTTCACATCCAACTAAATACTCCTACCTATTCCTTTACTTAAAATCCTTTCTCTGTCCTTCACAGTGTCTTCCCGTTGCACTCATTCTTCAGGGTCGTAAGCATGTTAGGTCACGAAACCTTTTATTTCCCTTAGCCGGCACTGATATTTCTCCATATTTTTTCTTTACTATAAAATTCAACACTTCTATTGTTTTATATGTATTTAAATGTCCTTGAGTTCCCAAGTGGTTTTTCTTTACAGACAGACCATACCCTCCTTGTGGATTCTCATATTGTATTTATGAAAATATATTTATGAGAAAAATATAAACTTCGAAATTAGAGATCTGGAAGCTCAGCTCCCAGCTCCCTGCTTTATCAGCTTTGGAGGTTAAGCTATTTAGTGTCTCTAAGCTCTCAGTTTCCTTTCATACCGGTTCTACCTCATAAGGATATGAAATGTAATATGCAAAAACCTCTCTGGCAATGCCCTGCACATTGTAAGTTCTCAATAAATATTAGATGCCCTTGTTTTCTTCTCCTTTGCACCCTAGCATCAACCAAAGTATTGGGATTGCAATAGGAGTCCCCACCTGCTATGTGGACAAAAGAAGAAAACACAAAATTGGTTATGTATCGCTACACCAAAATTTTTTGTTTGTTTGTTTTCCTATTTTCAATGCCCCACTGTGATTCACTTGATTTTCTGAGATGTCCTTCTTCATCAAAGTGCTGTGCAGCCTGCAATTTTGCAAATTGAAGTGGACTGAAATTAGTTTTGTCAGAGAATTTCATGACACCCTCCACCCCCTCCTGGAAATAATTGGAGACGCCCTGGGGTATCGCAGACCGGGGCTCAGGAATCGCTGCTCTACATGCCACCCCGCTTGTGCTTTTATGAGGACGAAATTGACAGCAGCGGTTCATTAGCGGAGCGTGATTGACTGTGCATGGTTTGCTGATAAACTTGTAAGTACTTGGGGAACCGTGAAAAATGCGTTCTTTGTCTACAAAAGGGTTGAGCAGAAAAGGTCAAAGTGTAGGGATGTGTGTGTGTGTTTAATAAAAACTGATTAGAAATAAGATGCTTTAGACATCCAATTCTAATAAGAAATTAGACAATATCAGGACAGCCATTTGCAGACCGCCTCAGGATTTTTTGCTTCTTCCTATATTGCAGTTACTAAAGTGAAAAAAAAAAATCACACCCCCTGCCTCATGTTTGGTGCCTAGAGGCTGCACATAGTTCAATGAAGGAAGGAAAAGAAGGAGGAAGAGGGGGGGGAGAGGGGAAAGGGAGGGGAAGGAGGAAGAAGGTGAAGAGAGTACCATGAAGTGTTTACTCCCATACACTAAGGAGAAATGCCTCAGTATTAGACTGTTGTGGGTGCGTTAAAAAAAGGACATGATTTAGCCCCGACTTGGACACCTGCCCATCAGGCATTTCTGAGGCAGAGCTATCTCTCTAAAGCCCACTGGCAAATACAAAGGGTGAAGCTCCATAGGGTTTATTAACGATATATGTCTTAGAGTTGTTCATGAGATTTTGTATTTAGTGCTGTTGTCTTTTTCAGGAGTTGCATTTTGAGCTGGCTCATCTCGTTGCTCAGCACACCCAGTCAGGGAAGGCACAGGGCAGAATTACTCCATGTTCTTGGAGCATTTAAAGGTTATTCTATAGCTGTGGCCACCCTCATTCACACGGGATCTGCAAGCTAATTCCTCAGCCCCGAGGGCTCACAACAAGGAGAGATCTCATTAGGAAGTCCGTTGACATTCCCTTTCTTCTTTTCATCTGTTCGCTTCATCCCGAGAAAAGCCTGTGCTCCACCCGATCTGGGCCCTTTGGCCAACAGCCGAAACTCCTGGCAGCTAGCCACACAGGAAACGCGGATTCAGGGGAAGAAGCCTCCTTTCAAGCCCCAGGGACCCTTTCAGTACTAATTAGCACAGTGAATGTCCCAGGCAGGCCTCAAAGTTCTGAAGCAGGAATGGCGGGTCAAGGGCCAACGCTGCAGGGGACCCCCCTTCTGTGTTCTCTGAAATAGTTTTGATCTTAATATTTTCTCTCCAGTCTTCTCCATGAAGACCCTCATGCAAGTCAGAACTTGAGAATAAAATATAGCTTGAGAATAAAATGTGGTTTGAAAAGTAGTTGTAACAAGTGCATATAACATCTTATGTAATATTACTAATAGCAAATATTTGTGGATTGCCAAATCAGAGGAAAGCACTTGCGCTTTGCCTGTATTCTCTAATTTGATTTTTGTGGCAATCCATGGATGTTATTGGTGCCATTTTAACTTAAGGAAATAGTGGCTCATGATAATAAGTAATCTGTCCAAAGCCAGGAAGTGATAGAGTCAGGTCTTAAATCTCAATTTGTATTATGTCATAGTCTGTGCCCTTTCTACCATTCTAGGCTGCTGACAGATAGATAGATACATACATATATAGATGCTGGTAAGTCCAAGAGCATTATCAAGGTCAGCTTTAAAAGATCCCTGTCATCCAAGTGGAAGATTTTATGTGCTGAGAGCCTTCCCAGAAGTCAGAATGTGTGATTTGGGGGGGGGGGGGGGGAATTGTCTTCACCATGCTCATTTCCACTGTGGATCAGCTCTCTGCCCACCCCTAAGGATAAATCTTATTGATAATGTTGACACCAGCAATAAGCTCTGAATATGGATCCACTGATAGTGATTTGTTCCTTGGTTTGGTCTGCTTTCCTTCTAGCAAGCAAAATGTAATTAAACTTGGGAGCATGACTTTAATCCCATTCCCCAGTGCCCCAATCTTTCTTTTCCAAATCAATCTAACCACAGAAAAGATCAGAGTTAAATAGATCTGGAAGGAGGGATGAAAGCATACAGCAAGAAGGTTGGGTTCTAAGGTTCTGGGTAGTCTTTTGCAAGGTCAAAGAGCAGACAGTGAGTGAGAGGTTAGGGTGTGGCTAGAACAGAGTAGACTGAATGAAAAATGAGTGTGTGGCTCTGCCCAACAAAGGGAGCCTGGGAGGTCAGGTTAACACATTGCGTTCGGATGGCGAGAATTCTCGTCATTTGATCACGTAATTTTAAACAGTTAAATGAGGTTATTTAGACATTCAGTAGTAATTTTTCATTTTTTTTATTAATTAAGAATAGTAGTAGCTTAATTGTTAGTTTCGTGAAGTCATTTCATTAATATTACCCATACAACCATATTTAAATCTTAAAAACCTGCCGGAACAGAGGATTAAAAGGCATTTAAATACCCTGGTACGCAATGTGTTAAAAAAATCCACAGGGCACAGACGGCTCCCACCCTTTTAAACTTTCCTAGGAGGGAGCCCTACCATTGGAAAAGTCAAAGTGCCTTCCAGTTCCAGGTTCTGCTCTTCAGTGCATATCTATTGGCTATTTTGGGTCATTGTTGCCTTCTTAGTTCCTCCATTCTTCTCCCAGAACAGATGTCATGAAGGTCTTGTGACCATTGGTACTTGTGCTCACTTACTTGAATTTTAGTGTTTATGGTGATACTTTGTCACCTAGTTTTGTTCTAAATGTTATTTATTAATTTTGGTTTCATAACCTAGTTGTTCTGTCTTTTTGTGGTATTTGGAGAGTCTGAAACTTATTTTCTTTCACCCCACGATTTCCACGGGGCCTTTAAGTGGCATGAGACTCTTTGCTTTTTATTGCTGATCTAGACCATTTAGTTTCCCTCCTTCCCTATAACGTGAGTTTCTTTAACGCACATAAAATCAGATCATTCTACTCAATGGCCCTTCATCAGCTCTCCGATCACTTCTCTTCACTCATGGAAGATTTTAACCATTAGATCCCTATGTATTATTTACTACTGTTAGTTACTATTCTTAGAAAATTCAACATCCACATTAACCATTTATTCAGCACCTGGTCTCATGAATCCCTGAACTCATCCTTATATTAGCCTACTACTTCTCACCTCAGGGATACATTCTAGTGGTCATGTCTGAGACATTAATAATAACTGCATAATCTTTATTTCAAGTACAGCCCTCTTTTCTAAATACTTTCCATCTTTCTATCTCGCTATTCTATTATTGCTAATCCAAAAGTTCTTCGATCTTATTGAGGCTTCCAATTCATTTACAACAATATATATTTATGTCCCATACCCTTCATGTCTTCATTCTCATCTTTATTAAATTAGACCATATAGACCATCATTAGTTGTCCTTTGAATATATGACTGTTGGAATATAATAAGAATTGTATGAAGGTTAGTCCATACATTGTCCAATATTTCTAGAGGGAATTAATTCCATGTTCAGAGGCTGGAAGTTGAAGAATGAGGCAGTTTTAGGAGAATAAAAATTAATATTTTAAAGGTCAAATGGTATGAAAGAAGTGTTAGGCTGAACAAGTACACAGAGGCCAGGTCACAAGAACTCTTTAAAAGCCAGGCCAGTTTTTGTTTTGTTTTGTCTGAGGCAGTAAGGTACCATTGGAAGTTGGCGACTTGCTTGTGGCGTTCCGGGTTGTCTTTGCTAGGGTTGCTGTAAC
Source organism: Furipterus horrens (assembly GCF_987537825.1). Classification (NCBI taxonomy): domain Eukaryota; kingdom Metazoa; phylum Chordata; class Mammalia; order Chiroptera; family Furipteridae; genus Furipterus; species Furipterus horrens. The sequence goes on along the minus strand of NW_028327183.1, from coordinate 12,227,016 downwards.
AAACCAGCAGACTTGAACAACAGGCATTTATTGTCTTATGGGGCTAGAGGCTAGCAGTCTGCGATGAAGGTGCTGGCAAGACCATGCTCCTTCTGCAGCTGCTAGAGAAGCACCTGCTCAAAGACTGTCTCCTACTTTCTGGCATTTCCTTCACTTATAACAGTGTAAGTCCAATTTCACATGACATTTTCCTAGGGGGCGTGTCTCTGTGTCCAAATTTCCCCTTCTTGTAAGGATACCAATTAGATTAGTTTAAGGACCTACCCTACTCCGTATGAACTCATCTACACTTCATTAATTACATACGCAATGATCTTATTTCCATATAAGGTTATGTTCTGAGGCACTGGGGGTGATGACTCCAACCTTTGAATTTTGGGGTATAACATTAAACCCATTATATAGGTGAACATCAAAAATACTTTTGACATAAATGCAAATTCAAATGCCACCTCACTAGGAAATACGTCTGCTGTGGAATGGATTTTTTAAAAAACCACATCAAAGGGGCCCTTTGTAGATTTTCTCTTTCTGCAAACGGCCTGGTTAGGAGAGAAAACGAGGCTCACAGCGCAGGAGGCAGCCCACACTCACTGCTCCTGCAGGAGATCCACATGGCAGGAGAGAGACGGAGGCGGCACCTCCATATCTCCATGGGCGAGACTCACAGAGGCCTCCGTTTTCGTGTCTGGGAGCACTCACCAAAGTTAGGCCAAGAGAAGTCAAAGTAATTTAGATTCAATCTTCTCTCAGAAATGAAATGAACAGAAGTTTTATTAAAAGGAAATGAAGAGGAAATTGAACTTTCATATTTCATTGTGCAATTGCAATGACACCAAACAATATTGGTGAACGGAAGTTTGCAAGATTGTTATTTATATGCCTTCCCCCCCACCCCCTTTCATTCACCTACACTCTACTCACTTCTTCACAAAATAGGGGGCAAGGCATTATTTTTTATCCTTAAGAGCTGAGTCACGGTAATAGCATGGCTGTCTTAAGCTAATGTGCTCTGTATTATTTAAATTTTTTTACACATTTTGTACAGGACAAATTTAGTAGAAGTTAGAATGAATAAAAGTCTTAATTTATTTTTCATACCATTATTAGGTACAACTTAGATAAAAATATATTTTTGCCTTTTTAATCTACTGGAGGGAAGAGTGGCTATAGCAAGTAAAGTCATAAAGGGATTAGAAATGGCTTCAGCACATTTTCCTGCTGAGAAACCAGGATTTTTAGGATTTCATTCCTATTTAGCTGTGTCATTCTATACAAAGATAGTATGACTGGAATAGGGGTTGCTATGACTGAATTATAAATATCTAGGGGAAAAGGAGTGTTGTTTTTCTCCTTTGGGCCACTCAGGGCTCTACCATGTTGACTCTGATGTTCAGGTGGTCCCTTAAGGTGGAGAATCTGTACTACAATCTTCAGGATTCCTTAACATAGGACTTCATGCATGTGCAGTGTTATCTGTTGAGAATAGCTAAAGGCATGTTTACAAATGGGCATTGCTGTCTCTCTCTGCCTGACACTCAGGTATAAATACCTTTTTCAGGGCATTTATTGTGTCCAGAGATCTGTCTCCTGCCCCTGCTCATTATGGAGCTAGTGATAATTCTTACCATGAGGGAGTATCACCAGACTGAGCTGTGACAATAAAAACTCCAGCCATGATGGCTTAACACAACAAGTATTTCTCACTCATCCCACCTGTCCCAGACTGGTGAGGAGGGGACTTCACTGGATGAAGTCTTTTGGGGACCCAGGTAAACAGAGGCTCCTGTTTTGTAGCTGAACCCTGTCACCACCGCAAAGGAAGACAGACACTGGAGATTTGTGATGGCATTTTGCTGTCATAGCTCCCAAATGACACACATAAGTTTTGATTACATTGATAGGCCAAGATTAGTCAAGGAGCTTAGAAATCTTGCGAATGTTTAGTGAATCGCAACAGGGGTACAGGTTTTCTTAGTATACAGTGATCCCTCACTTATCACGGGTATTACATTCTAGACCCCCCGCGATAGGTGAAACGCCGCGAAGTAGGAAACTTACATTTATTTTAGTATTTACTGTACAGTACCGCAAAATCCTGCGATATAGTGAAAAATCTGCGATAAATAATTAAATATAATATTTTAAAAAATTCCATGATACAGTGAGGCCATGATATAGAGAGGGACTACTGTATATTAAGGCCCACCTCATGTCACCCTTGATTTTCATAACCTGAAGTTTATGAGCCATAGTGTTGCTGGTGGTTGTATTTTCTCTTAGTGGTTGGTAGTGCTGGGAAGGGGTGAATAGAAGCTCATTAAAGCTGGACCACCATGTGGGGTGAGGTCAGAGGTTAGGGGAGAAAAAATGGGGAAGAGCCTGTAATCTGAAGCAGTTCGGATTTGGGAAAGTTATTCAGGAGACAGATTGCTTCCTTGACTCTTTCAAGTGTAAATTTATTACATCTTCAACCCTCTGTCCTTTTTTATTGTAATATTTAAATCCATAGGTCCTACAAGAAAACGAGGCTACCAAGGAGGAAGAATAGATTGTTTGAGGGAATTATAAGAACTAATGTTGAGAGAACTCTGACAGGGGGCACTTGTGGCCATCTGACTGATGAAAGGGTTATTTCTGATAAGCATGCTGCCTTCTGGGGAGGCCCTCCCAAAGTTCAAGGAGGAGATAGAAAAGAAGAATGAATTTGCATTAAACTGGAAGAAAGAGATTGAGTCCTTAAATAGAGGAGCTTCTGCCCTTGAATAGGATACATCTTGAAACTGATTAGTAGCACAAAGACATGGGGGAATATACATTCCTAGGGAGCAGAGGTCCTGAGCTTTGGAGCTGGGTATATGTCCTTACACAGCATCCAGCCCATCTCCTTAATTTTATTGCTACAGTATCAACGCCAGAAGAATACAATACATTTTATAGAGTGCTAATAGGTATTCCTGAAAAATAGCATTCTCTGGATAATTAGTTTAGGAAATTTTGCTTAAATAAAGTTAGGGAGATATGTGTGCTGAAGGGCTTCTTTCAGTCTTTAACAAGAAAATGCCTAGTTAATCTCCAAGAGAAGGGATAGATTTAGGAACATTTCTTTATGATTGACCATGACACATGATTTTTGTCAAAATAATCTCTCTGGCAAAATGTAGAAATATTGAAATAACCAGTCGTTTATTCTGAAGAATTAAACACTAATGCTCTTATTAGAAATGACATACACCTTATAGTCTTTTCTCCCCCTTGACTTCATCAGTGTCAGCAGTTCCAATATCAGGCTCTTAGAGGTAATCTTACCTTTGGCACTCATCAGCTCTTTGCTTTCTTGGTCTTGGCGCTCCCAGTGGAAATTTAAACTTCGCTGAAAATGCAACCTGCAACCCAGCCGTTTACCACTCCCTGTTCTATCACCCACCCCGGTAGACTTTCCTCCTTCGGCAGCAGCTGGTAGAGTGGAATCCCAGAACCCAATTTGCTGTACTTTGTCCAAACAAAACCCCTGGCTCTTGGACATTCATCTGAGGTTTTGAAAGAACCAAGAGTACAAAACCTAAATACATAAGAAATACACAGGGTTTTGTAAGTCTAGGATGATACCTATCTCAGTAAAACCGCCCCTCTTCAGCCTCACAATTCCACACTGACACATGCTGCCAGGCCCTGACAGAAGACAGTCTGATGGGTGTCTGACGTTTTCAAGCTAAGAGGACCCGAAGGCGCAGAATGAGCCTCAAATCCCTCCCAGACAATCGCTTAGTTCCTTGGATGCCTTTGAAAAGTAGACCTCTTCAAGAGAAACTGCTATTCCGACTTGCTCACTTAGTGAATTCATCTTTGAGCCACGAAAAGACTCACAAGTTTTAGCTAAAATTAAAATTTAATCAGGGTCAGTTCTCTAGGCTATGAAGAAATCGGAGTATAAGGTGAGGGGATCCCACCAAGCTGAGCTATAGCAGTTAATAATAAAGATTTCCAAGAAAAGGCAAGAAGCAACAAATGACTTCTGTGAACAGAATGGTGAAACTGTTTGAAAAAAGGGGAAACAAGAGAAAATGAACAGCCTTTGTTAACATAATTAAATATCTCTCTGGCTTGGATTATTGCTAGAGTAATTGTGCAGCATACTTCCATTTCTATTAAAGGAGCCTAGCCTTTCCTGTACTCATGGTAAGTTAGATTATACATTGGCATTAGGGGCTTTCAAATATATTTCAATAACACATTTTACAGGAATAAATTCGGAATCTATTTGCAGACTTGAAATACACCATAGAATATTTTTGCATTTATCAGAAGGTAGAAAATCTGGCTGGCATGTGAATGTCAACACACCTTAGTGGGGTCTATTTGGATTTCTTAAGAAAAATCACTAAGTCACTTTTCCCATCATAGAAGCAAGGGCTGCAGAAATAGGTTTTTGCTCCTTGGTTTTGTTTTTGAATGCAGGGGTGTGGAACAAACGGTCTGTATAAGGATGAACACATGGATGACACACGTGTGGTGTGCTACAACATGATTTTAAGTCTGGAAATTTCCTTAACAATGTCTTTTTGATGTAAGTTATATATATCCTATATGGATATATAGTGAGGAATTAACAAGTTATATATTTTTAAGAGCATATATATTTTTAAGAAACTGGAAAATTCTTAAGAATATTGAGAATGACACTAATAATAAACCTACATTTTCTCATTCTAATCCTTATCATGTTTCTATAAACTGAGTATTACTATATTCTGTAGATTAAAAAAAAATGAGGCATTATTTAAACTTTCTTTGAAAAGTCCTAAGTTTCTTCTAAGGCTTTACATCTGCGCTGTGGACTGGATTTTTCACTGCTTGGGTGAGTAAGGAAACACATACCGCATGCAGCCGCGCTGACTACAGCTTCCTGCCGGACGGAAAACGAATGCCCTGATACGTGTGGCGTTTTGTGATGATGCAGGTTAGTTCACTCACCCAGCAGAGTGGGCTTGTTTTCTTGCACATAGTGTGCACAGAGACATTTTAACGTTGGGCTAAGTTTCCGTGTATTTTACCAAGGACCGTGAAAGCAAGCTGCCAGGCTAACGGGATCCCCCACCGCAGAGCCACGTGTGTCCCGCCCCGGCCCTCGGAGTGCCAACGTGGGGCTTATAAGGAACCAAAGCAGCCCGGAGCTTTGGACACTTGAGCCTTCCTCACCAGTCCTGGCATTTCTGGGAGCCAGACGCGGGGCCGGCCCCACCAGGAGGACACGTGCCCTGGGGTTGGGGTACCGTCTCTGCCTCGCAGCGCGGAGCCCTGGGACCTCACCGCCTGCGTGTGCGGCCTCATAGACACGTCTCTACTTCTCTGCAGAAGTACATTCCACGAGATGGGGCTGACTCTGCCTTTCGTTGTTACTGCTAAATCCCTAGCCCTTAGTGGGGGATTCAAAGAATTCTAACCAAATGAAGGGAGCATCACCTCAACAGATAACGCTGGCCACACCCAGGCTCCCTCCGCAGGGAGCGCGTCAGAATTTATGGGGCCTTCAGGTCTATTCCGTCATCATTCGCCTCTCCTCAGATTTCAGATGCTTTCTGCATAACAGACAGAAAGAGAGTCCTGGAACCTGGCCCAAGTCTCAATTTAAAAATCATAGTACTCCCACCAGCGTATATAATTTAACTTTTGTTCTGTTCTCAGACCATAATTTTTCCTTTTTCTACTTTGCACCAGAAAGAAAAACCTGAACAGATTAAACTTCTTTCAAAAGCTTTACTGCAATTTTAGCTTGAAATAGTGAACAGAAACAAAAGACAGAAATATATTTCTATATCTTTCATGCCTACTTTTCTCCTTATAAAAGTAATACATTTGTATCATAGAAACTATAGATGGTAAAAATATAAACATCCCCCCATAATTATATCTTCCATAAATTGTTCTATAACTGGGCTTAATATTCTTTCCTGCCTTGCCCCCCCCCCACATGCACACTTGCATATTGGGCCACTCTATAAGCCTTTTTGTAAATTGCTTTATTTTTCAACTCCTCAAAAATATTTTTTATACACATTTTGTCCTAGAAGTTACACATCATGTTATACTAAGAAGATGTGCTATGAGCCTGCCTATTCGAAACATAATAAAACCCTGAACATAATATTATAGAACATGGTCAATGCCAACCACCCAACCAGTAGTAAACCTGTGAGCAGACAGAGAGAAGAGGAGGCACGAGGTAGTGGTGGGAGGAAGGTCCAGACGAAAACCATTATCTTCATGGTTTTACCCATTTTGAGTTACTTGGTGGTCACAAATCTCTTAAGCAGAACTGGATGCGCCATAGAAATATGCTATAAATTCAGAATTTGTTTTCTTGTGTGGAAAGGTGAACTCACAAGCTATTATGAATCAGTGGGCACAGAAGGAATGTTCTTGATTACTTTTTAAAATCTTTCAGGGTCATTCTACATGATTTCATGCTAAATAACATCCCCTTTCAGTCCATTTCACACTGATAAAGACTGTTTGATAAACAGTTTCCCCTTCAATCTACCTGAAAACAACTTCTTATGTTCTGAGTGCTTTGATTTGTTTAGGTAAACTCATATGTGTATGAACATGATGGATAGTAATAATGATGAAATTAAAGGCAAACTTTACTGGTGGAAAATTGACTAAAAAAGAAAAGTTACTGGCCATTTAAAGCTTAAGTTAACACATGAAAAACACCGTTCAGGGGCTACCACTGGAGACAAAGAGAATATGGGGTTCAGGCCTTCCTAAAGAATCTGTTTCTTTCAGGGCTCAGAGACAATATTCTAAGGTCCTCGTTAGCATGGGCACTGGCAGTTAGATCTGTCCCCTATCACCTAAGAGCTGTGTGTAAGTGCTTGGATCAGTGTCTGCACATATCAAGCACACAGTAGGCACTCGATAATGATAAGAATGTCTATCTGTCACATCAGGATGTCCCCCTCTCACAGCTTTTATCTGTGGTCATGTCTTTAATCTCCTTCCACAAATTCAGCCCACTACAATTCTGGAAAAAGTTTTGTTTCCCTTGTGACATTTTTGTCTGTATCTCTTATCCTGCCATTTATTCCTGTATTGACTCAATAATTTATGCATTCATTAACTCATTATTTTTACATCAAACATTTACTGAGGATATACTCTGCATAAGGTATAGATAGTCTGTGAAAACCACAAAAGAAATCTGCCTTCTTAAAACCTATAGCAATCTCATGATCATAGCATAAGGGTTAAGACAGAGAAGTTTGGGGACACCCTGAGAACACTTAGGATAGGAAGCTACTGCAGTACTGACAGAGGAGTCTTCTGGAGGAAATGACTTTGAAAGAAAGACCTGAAGATAAACAGGAGTTGGACAAATTGTGTGGGAGAGTTACAGTGGTAAAAATATTATTGGAAGATGCAATAGCATGTACAGAGACATTGTGCTAGTCAGAGTTTTCCAGGAAAACAGAATATATATGGAGAGAGAGAGATAGAAATATTGATTGATTGATTGATTTGGTCAGAGTCCTTGTTGTCTTGAATCGGAACTGTGTAGGGCAGCTGGCTGGAAAGTCAGGCAGAATTTCTATGTAGTTTTAAGAAGAATTCCTTCCTAATTGGGCAATTGCTGTCTTTACTCTTAAGGTCTTCAATTAATTGAATAACCCACATTATGGAGGGTAATCTGCTTTACATAAAGTCGACTGATTGTAAATGTTAATGAATCTAAGAAACATCTTCACAGGAAAGTCTAGATTCATGTTTGATCAAACAGTTCGGCATCATATTCTTAGCCATGTTGACACATAAAATGAAACTATTAGAGGCAACAAGAGGGCATCACAGTCTGTGGTCCTGAAAGAAGTGAGGGGTAACCGGAGAAGAAAGAGCAAGGCCAGCTATGGTGATAGCTAGTTAGATGTGACTCTCAATCTTAGCTTTTTGGGCTTTAATATTCACTCTATTGCAATGGGAAGTGGCTGAATAAGTTCAAAAATCAGAGTTATATCTTAGAGTGTACAGCAATGGCCTTCTGGCTCTGATTTATTTTTACATCGGCCATACTCAATGTTAATTTTCTCCCTTAAAGGACATATTCTCAGTGTTTTCTTATACAATAACATTGTATTTAAATCAAGTGGATTTCAACACATCTAAAATAAATAAATTCAGTATTTGTACATGTCTGTGTTTCCAAAGATGTAAGATTACCTTTAACTCTGAAGTTATAGTGGGGGCAGATTGAGAATTTCCCCCCTTGATATCTGCTCTACTTAGCTGAGCTACTTGTCAGCCGGTGTTTCTCACTGAGCCAGTGTGATTCTGACCACCTAATACCCTCCCTGTTCATTGTTTAAGTTCATCTGCTTCATTACCTGTTTCATGATCTGTTAAACGATATGTTAAAGAACCTCAAGTTTTCTACAAGGGTCACATTCCTACAACTTGATGAATTATAAAATTACTCTTCTATATTAAGATGCTTTTAGCACCCTCTTACAATTCCCTTTGGTGCGACAACTTGATCTAAACCAATAACCCACGGATATGGGGGTCTAATCTACTTGAGAGGACATGTTTCAGTAGCATCCCTGTCAAACCAAGTTGCTGGAGACTTTCCTGCCTCAGCACCACCCCATGGCTCCTTCCACAGTGGGGGAGGTACTCCATATCTGCATGGTCCAATACGACAGCCACAGCCCCTTGCAGCTATTGAGCACTTGAAATGCAGTGAGTGAGAGTGAGGAACTGAACTTGTAATGTTATTTAATTAAAGTCAATTTAAATAGCCACATACGGCTAATTTCTTCTGCATCTGACCATACAACCTTGGACCCATTCTGTTGTGAGTGTCTCTCCTTATGTGAGGAAGAGTCTGATGGCTCAGGGGACATTCCCACCTGGAACCTACCTCTTTTCCCCTTTCCCCTTCTAGACTACTCTCCCAGGGTCCCAGATCCAAGGCCAATTGGGCCCAAATTCTGGGACCTGTGCTGGCAATTTCCTGAATTATACCTTCTGGTTGAGAATTCTTGCAGTTTAAGTAGAAGGTTGTGGCTGGCATTAGTGAGTGTATTCCAGGTTACACAGAGCTATGTGGTGGATCAGCGGAGAAGTGAGGCAGGGCTAGAGGTTGGAAGAGAAGGAGTGGGCCAAGGATATGCTCTCCCTGTGCCACTAAGTTATGAGAATTTAAAATCGGAACCTGGCTTTTATGTTTCATGTTCCTAAAAGACGCAAGCCATGAGCCCTTTATGGGCAGATATGCCCTGGCTTGGACAGGGAGAAGAAATCCAACAGGAACTGGGGAGAGATCATTGTTACGTGGTCAGAAGCTAACCTTGGATAGGGGAAAATGAGTCTCCCCTCCACTGCCAAAGAAAAAATAAAAAAGTGTAGAATTTGTCCTATGATTTCCCAACTGATTAGAAGATTGAGAGAGCAAAAATGAGCAAGTCAGCAAGTATTTATTCTACTTGTGTTGTGACTACATATTTGTCAAAGTTCAATGTTTTATTAAATACTCAATAGCTAAATGTATTACCTTTAAATACTTAAAAACAAAGTGCATGGGCCTCCATGTGTACTCTTGCATCAAGCCCCACAAACTTTAGGGTTGAGCCCGGCGCCTCCACTGGAACTTCCCCATTCCAGTACCCATTAGACTGTCTCATGAGTAATTTATGCTGTTCATTTTCTCTGACTAGATTGTGGGGTAATCTATTCTCCAATGACAAGTCAATATCTGGCACATGGTAGATCCTTAATAGATGAGAGCTAAAGGAAAGAATGAATAAAGTATCTCATAAAAAGCCCTCATTTCCTTCCTTAGCATCTGCAGATATGAAATACCCTCATTTATAAAATGATTATATCATGAATTTAAAAAAAAATCTTAAAACTTAAATATTCTCACAATAATCTCATTTTTTCTTCTATCAGTCTAACTAGAACACATAAGCACTTCTTTCTGCATTTCCTCCCAACTCCCTTATGATAACTTAGGAAGAAAGAACAGAAGCAGGAAAAGAAGGGAGGGAGAAAGGAAGAAACACTGTCAATACTGGGAGCATAGATTCCATAAGAATTTATCTACCTCTTTTTTGTAATACAATTTTTAAGTCCAAGTTGTGCTTTGACAGTTAGCAATAGATAGTTTTTCTAATTTGTGAGAGAGTACCTTAATTGTTAAAGGTTTGTCTCTGCATATTTGTCAAAGTCTGTTCTATTTTTCTTTAACGTTGTTGGCTTGGTCATGATATAGAAGATGAATTAAAATAAACACATGCTGTTAAAACTCAGGATTTTAGAACAGTTATTTGACACCACTGGTTTCTCAATCCCACTTTATGCCGCTCCGTATTGCCTATTAACTGAACCTAGAATATGACTGAGAGATGAGCTAGTGGGGCAAATAAAACATGGCTGGAATAAATCAGAAATTCGACAAGGTCTGTCTGGACAAAGTCCAGCCATTGTTAATATAATGAGAACGGTTTGCCTGACATTGATGTAACCTGGCAGCCAAGGAGAGTGGACTGGCGTGGGCATGCGCGAACTATGATGACATCACTGTATTAGTCAGTGGGGGCGGTAGACACCGATGAGTGAGCATGTGTACTGTGTGGCCATCTCATTCAAAATGACTGAGCAAGTAGAGCAACGGATCTGCATCAAAGTTTGCATCAAGCTTGAACATTCCTCCACAGAAACTATGCAGATGACTCAGAAGGCTGCAGCTCTGGGCAACTGGTGATTGGCAGCTTCACCACAATGTCCCCATGCATGCACCACTTTTCATGTAGAGTTTTTTGGCAAAACATCAAATGACCCAGGTGACTCAGCCCCCCATTCATGAGTATGTGTGTGCGTACGTGTGTTTTCTAATCCAGTTGCCAAATAAATAACCTGACACTGCACTTATCTGTCTTGGTGTGGCCCTAGGTGAGCCTTAGACTGAGTTTGAGGGAAGAATATATTTCACAGTAAATGTTTCCTAAAGGTCAGCTGTGTTAGACTCAGGGTCATACCATACACATGTCTTCTAGAGTTCTGGTCTTTTATTATTATTATTATTTATTCAAGAAATGATTGTAGAGAGCCCTTCTAAAAATATGTCTCCAGAGGTACAAACTTACTATAGGATAAAATAGGGACTATTTATTATTTCAGAGGTAAATGACATTGTTACAGTGAGGAAAATTCTGGATGTGATGTCATGTTTCAATAAAAATAAACCTCTGTGAAATATGTAAGTATTTCTGAAGTTCAGGAACATATCCAGTAGAAAGGTACCGGGTTTATGCTATGATGGAAAATAATTAGTGGCTGTCTCATTTACTCAACATAAGAATTTTAATTATCATGCTATACTTCAACAACTTTTTATCAAATGTAACTTACAGGGGTCTAGTGTCTATTAGTCACCTCCACTATGATATCTCAGATTCAATGTATTTAAAAAAGACCTTACAACTTACATACATTTCTTCTAAAATCGTATTTCCTTTGACTTCTGAGATCTTTGCAATGGACTGACAACTTACCCATAAGACTCCGGAACCCTCTGTTAATCTACACTCTCCCCTTCTCTCCACCTTTGGTTATAATTTCTCTCATTGCTTCTTCTAAAGGGATCCAGTCATCTAATCTCTTGTTGCTAGCTCAGAGTCTGAACAGGATATAATGCAACTGTTCAAAGAGCATCTCAACTAGTTTCGGCATCTTTAACCTTTTTGTTCAAATTTATCATGTTAGATACAGATTCCAGAATAGTCCTACAATAGCTCTAACCCCGTCACTCCCAGCCCCTATCCCATCACTTGTTTTCCCTTTCATCCTAAATACAAGCCTCCAAAACTTTCTATTCTTGTATCCTACCATGCTTTCATCTGAGTCCCATGCTCCCTTTAATCTGCCTCTTTCCACTGTGGCCTGTTTTTCTTCTCCCTTATCTTGACTGAGTGAATGTCTTTTAGCCAAAATATTCTTCTTACTAACCTTATGTCTTAAAACTCCATTCATTCTCACACTGAAAACCTGGAACATGTGACAGAAGTTTTATCAAATGAATCCTTCATTTATTTTTATTCACTCATTTAATGTTTTTCAAATACTGAATGAGTATATACTTTGAGCAGGTATATATTAATTAGCATTCTTTGGGGTTCAGATAAGAGAAACTCAACCCTTTAGAGGCGGTATTTATTTTGACCATGTGATTGAAATGCAGTGAGGTAGAACTGGAAGTTACTTTATGTATCTTTGTGTTTTTGGCTTATTCAATATTATGGCAGATCAGAATTTTAAAAAAATGCAAAATATTTTTACGATAAATAATTTGAGTTTTCTGTAAAGGCTCTTAAGGGTCTTAGAGTGTCCAATGGCAATACCACAGTTTAATTTCAGGAAAACTTGGATTCTAGGATAAAAAGACCATCAGGTCTCTCTTCTTATCTCTATACTGCATTTTCTGGGTGACCTAGCATTCAATTTACTGAAGCTTTCTCCAGTTCAAAACAGTACGGGCTGAATAATTTGGCATTTTCATTGATTTCAGTTATCCAGGAAAGTATCTGACACCTGAATTATTTGCTGATCTTTGAGCCAGGTGTTGGGTCTACTTGTTTCAACATGGTAAGAAAATGTGGCTCTTCCTAGAGAAAGCTGAGCTCTGGGCACATAATATCATAGGCACCCACTCCAGGGGTTTAAAAAGATGAAGCCAACCAAATCCTGACTCAAGTTGGTCAGGATGGGATGGACAGATGAGGGGCTGCTCTCTGGACATATATAAATTCATTTTCAAATCCAGTAAGATATTTGATCTAATAACTTCTTCGTGCCTTTTGTGCATTTATTTGCAATTTTACATTTTAAAATATTAATTCCAATTTTAGCATTTAGGGTTAGGTACATGTAATATGAATTTCTTAGTAGCTATATTGTGGAAAAAAATTCAAAATCAAATTAGACTTTAATATGTCCTTTCAGGTAATTGAGTCACATTTAAACTTACTTCTCTTTGTGATTCTTCTGAACCGTTCTCAGTTTAATGGAATTGTTCCAAATAAATTTTCCAAAGCACTCTGAATGTCACCATCTAGGTATACAAAAGGATTTGGAACCGAATCAAAATTCTTCCTAAGAAGCAAAGCCAGCAGCCTCGCTTGCAGTATCTACCTCTCTTCTTCGGTTACACCTGGGCTGCTTTATTTACCTGGCAGAGTCCTTCCCTGCCAAAAATACATTTAGCATATTTATTCCTCTAATTACCATAGCACGCTCTTCTTAGAGGAGCTTGGAGGGGCCTCCCCCAACTAAGAGCCACAGGAGGACAGGAGTGAGTATTACCCAGAGGTTCCTTGGGTAGAAATCTGGAAGCTGTAGTGGACAGAGGAGCAAGCAGCTGCCAAGGCAGCCAAGGCAAGAGCATTGGGCATAGTGTCAAAAGATCAGGGAATCTGGAAAAACTGTAACAATAATACGTGGGTGATGTTTTTAGACTCATTTCTAAAAATATTTTCTCTGTTTTAGAGGTGTTCTCATCAGAACCCCCACCTCCAGGCATGATCAAAAGGGTAAGAGATTTTGGCAGGAAACTCTTGTAGGGGTCACAGAAGTTAACAACAAGGACTGGCTAAAGATCAGTCCAAGATGGAGGAAAAATTGAGCAATAGCCGACCCCAGAACCCACTATCCCATCATTATAATAACTGACACCACAGTTTCAGGGGAATAAATGCCATGGCATTCTAGAATGAAGCCTATTAGGAACAAGAGCCCCCCACGCAACCAGAAGGTGGAGCTGGAATTGGATGCCACAGAGTTCAGAAACCACCCTCCCTTGGAAGCACATAAAATCCCAAAGAACCCAGTGTCCACATGCATGACTCACTAGCAAGTTTGCCTGCGTCCACTAGGATGTGCGCTTTCCCTTCTTTGACAGCGGTGCGTCCTAGCCTCTTTTTCTCTACCTAAATACAACTTGCTTTTGCTCTCACTCAGACTCCTTCTTGATTGCTTTCCTGTGCAAGGCAAGAGCCTGCGGGTCCTGGGCTGTGCTGGCGTAGGGCCAGCCCACAGTTCAGAAGCAGTGCAGTGACATTCTAACCAAACCATGGAGGGGATCCTGAGAACCTCTGGTGCATAGCCAACTGGTCAGAAGCACAGGGGCTGAAGTGTGTTGGGTAATCCTGTAGGACTGAAAACTTATGGAATCTGACTCTGTCTCAGGGTAGGTAGTGTCATAATTAAACTGGCTTATAGACCTCCCGGCTGGTGTTCTGAGCATTGCTTGGTGGTGTGTTGGGGGAGGGGATGGGGTATGAAAACACCACTCACACTACACATGTTGAAATTGGGTCTCAGGACACCAATGATAAGCACCTAGAACATAGTAAATACTTAATGATTTTTTAAAAAAGTATTTCAAATATATATCTGTTGCTCAAAAAAGGAAAAATAAAATTCCACAATCTTTCTTATATTTAGGACATTCTCAAGAAAATAAGACATTCTTTCTTCTACAAAAAAAAAAATGTTTTAACATCTTAATTCATGAGAAAAATGTAAAACCCTACTCTAGTTAATATTCCCTTTATCTTTAGAGAGATGCGAACACTTTTAGAAAAAAAATTAATTAAAATGCCTTATGTAAAACACAACCTGCTTTACCTTAAAATTATCATTTGTATAATTATAGTTCTTCCTCATATTTCCACATTTTTTACACTAAAAAAGACCTTGAATATATACCATTATCTTTTCTCTTTTATTCTTCTTCATTTATTCAGCCATTTAGACAATAATTATTGAAGATTTAATAAATGCCTGGCACTCTTGTAGCAACTAAGGATTCAGAATGGACCAGAAACTTGTGTCCATGAAGCAGGAGCAAAGGCAGTGGCAGGGAATAAACATATAAACATATAAAGACATGCAGATGAAAATGTTAGCAGAGTTGTGTACAGTTGTGGAAGTACTACAGGAGAAACGTGCAGGGTCCAGTGAGACACTAATGTGTTTATACATTCCTACTCTCTGAGATGAAATTTAAATGGTGGTAAGGAGTAATTGAGATAGAGTCTGGTAAAGGCTCCTCTTTGGAAGGAATGAAACATCCAATGTCCCAGAAACAGATGTTTGTTTAGTTTGAGAAACTAAGGGAAGGCCAGCATCGTGGGCGTTTTTGTGAGAGAGAGCAGAGTGACTTGAAGTGATACCAGTGGGAAAAGTAGGCACCAGATTATTTAGAGCCATATAAACCAAGCTAACAATTTAAAATTTTATTCTAAAAAAAAAAAAAAAGGAAGACATTAGTGACTTTCAAGCAAGAAAATGGTGTCATCAGATTCGCCATTCAGAAATGGTTCCTCTGGCTTCTATATGAAGGACAGATGAAGGGAAGGGGACAAGAGCATGCATGGGTGCCACTTAGAATGCCACTGTAGAAACTCCTCTGGTGGATGATTGTGACATGAGGATGGAGAACAAAGGAAGTGTTTGACGTTTTATTTGGAAGCAGAGCATTAAAAAATGGTGATTTCTGATATTAGTAAACTAAGAATCATTCATCTCTTCTCAAGGAGAAGGAAAGTGGTCCTCGGAAAAAATATGTTCTAAGGACTCATACACCGAAGGGCCCACTATGTGGTAGTCCTTTTAGTTAAAATTAAATTTACATTTAAAAACCCTTTAAGAGAGCTAGCTGACTCAGTAGTGCTGTTCCCCAAATACTTCTAGTTCTCCCAAGTGAATATTTAGAGCCTTTTCCCCCTCGTAATGCTAGGTTCAGTTCTGTACTTTGGCCCAGGAAATAGGAGCATAAAAGTCACCTGCCACTTCTGGGTTGAAGCTTTAAGAGCAAGTACATTATTTGTCCTGTTCTATTTCCCTTCACTAAATCTAGACAGGGGCTGTTCCATCAGCGTGGTCCTCAGAATATAAAGACAATGTAGAGCAGATTCCTAGACAAATTCCAAGAAACAAAGAGTAGGAACAAATGAGTCATATGTTATTTGAAACCACCAAAGATTTTGGAGCTGTTACTGCAGCAAAACCAATCAGATTCTGACGGTTTCAATATGTATCATTATGCTCTTCTTATGTTTTGAATTGATGGTTCCGAAAAGGCTCACTACATCACAGAGAGAAACAGAACCCAAGTCTATGGGACACCAGATACAACGAATACACGAAGAAAACTACATGAATTGAAGGCAAACAACAGAACTATTTCAACACTTAGAGGAGTCACCTCATGGATTATAACCAAGAAGGTAGAGAGGAAATGAAAATTCTCAGTAGGAAAAAGGAAGTATAACATCTATGTTAACACTGGTTACATGAGAGGATTTTTAAAGCTTGGGATGTGTTTTAAGATTGGAGTTAATAAAAGGGTGTCTGTGTGTAAGTATATAAAGTTTGAGACAAGTCAGATTATAAAAAGGAAAAAGAACACTTTTTATCAAGAGGGACACAGATAGGTACACATAATAATAATGAGTTCTGGGAGAAGGGAAGGGCTGGGAGGGGGGAGCAATGGGGGAAAAATGGGACAACTGTAATTGAATAACCAAAAAAAATAAAAAATAAAAAAAAATGAGTTCTAGAAATAATAGCCATGGGAGTCATAAAAACTTTAAAACTTGTCAAAACGATTCCACCATTTCAGAGTGGGATTTTACAACATGTCAGTGTCAGCTCCGTGGCCGTGAAGAATCCTTTCCATGCAAGTGGGTTTAAATGGCTCCTACCGCACCCCCTTAGCTCTCTGTTCCTTAAAAGTGGTTGTTCCAGAAGACCAACATATGGCAAATTTGGCAGCAAAACATCATTAGCGAAAAACACCCACAACTGCAGAAAGCTGGCTTTAAAGATTACAAAAGAAAAAACCGTGAGGGCTCCGATCTTGTATGGGCTTTGGGAGTGCTGCCATTCCTCTGTGCCTGAGGGGATACTGCACTCGGTCCTGCATCGGGGTTCATCCTGCTATTGATCTAACTAGAGCCCCTGCAGTGACTGGTTCGGCATGAACCTGTGACATATAACCATCAGGTCAGGTTTGCTGGCATTCCCCGAAAAGAGTCTTCACGTGATTTCCACAAGAGGATGTAACCCTGGTGCTTCCCAGCCATCATCCCACAATGAAAGGAGATTAGAGCCAACCTAAGAAACAGGGAACAGGAAATAGAGAGAAACGGGATCTGATGACGTCATAAGAACCTTTGCACCAGGTCGCATCCTCACCCTGGGCTTGTCTGCTATGGGAGCAAAGACAAATTCTCTTTTTCCACAAGCTTGTTTGAGTGAGTTTGCTGTGACTACTGTTGGTACGGTGGCATTTTAGGGGGGGGGGTCATTGAGACCAAAGGAGTCATCCCCGATGAAGTACTCTCAACGTTGGTGAACCCTAAGAAGAATGACCTAAATCCTACTATTCAAAATCCCAACTATCAATGAAAATATATTTAATCATTGATTCCATAAACATTTTTAGAGTCCCTCCTTTCTTACAGGAATGGACTGGTGAGAGTCATACAGAGACTTGGCTCTCAGGTAACTCTTCATTGATCTGGTAAAGAAAAATAAATGATAGCTGCAAGGTAAGACAGTGAGGGCGGAGATGTGGATCCCATGGGAGCAAAGACATGGGACACTTCACTAAGCCTGTGGAGAGCGATGATGTCTGGGAGAGACTGAAGCCTCGTGTCTGTTTCTGGGTGCAGAAATGAACTTGTGTGTCGGAGTGCAGCCTGAGGACCTGCTCCATCCTTTCGGCGCAGAGAGCAGCAGCTCCCTGAATCTCTACAGGGGAAATTTTCTGCTGTGTGGGAATCTTAGCTTCCCAGTGTTGCTCTTCCCCCTCCCATGCATTTAAGTGCTCAGTTCAAAGCTCCACGTGGAAGCTTGTTATTTCTGGAAACTGCTTTCCCACATCATCACAGACAATTCTTTTTTCTTGGACGGCTTTGTCCCAGTACCTCTCCTTGTCCCTTTTTACAGATTTTCAAAGACTCTGTTCTGAATCACATGATCATTTCCCTTTTCCCTGGGGTGTGTATCTTACAGATTTACCCAAGGCTAAGGAGGTGCTGAGGCCAAACAGGGCACCCTGGGGGCTTTCTTGGAGAAGTTCAACGTCTCTTCAATTAAAGGTGATACTTTAAACAATAACTGAGAAATCCAATGCTTTTAGAAAGAAATTTAGGCTGGGAAAAGGGAATTAAAACCAAATGTTTTAAACTGCTGTTATAGTTATTAGATTTTTGTTCTTGTAAATGTGTTATCTGCTAAAAACTCGCATGTCTACATTACAAAAAAGTATAAGACAAAAAGAAAAAGACCTAGAAAAATAATTTTATTTTAATAAATATTTTAAAAATTCAATAGATTTTAAAATCAACTATTGCTTGATATTGCTTGATGAATAAAACATTTAAAATAATTAAACATATATGAACACATTGTTCACCACAATATTATTAACTGTGAAAGTGGTATTGTAAAATTATATATATATATTTATCATATTATATTAATATTTTAGTGAGACCAGAACTTCTATAATGTTAATAAAATAATATTTTAAAGCCTATTTCATCTTATCATTTATTGCATTCAGAGTATGTTTTATACTATAGTTCATTTCTATGTACACATATTCTTCATAAATAAAATAAATATATATGTATTTGTGTTAGTATTTAAAATCTCTTGCTGTTCAATGTGTGATTAAAAAAATAAAAGATTAGAATCAATGATAGATTATAAGGAAAGTGAGGCAAAAATCCTTTATGTCTTATTTATTGCCTCTCCTATAGAGGTCAGCAGCTTGCCTCACACATTCTAACTGTATAATGAATATTTTGCAAATTAATGCATAGATAGCAGAAGTCATTATTCACAGGCAACATTCAAAATTAGTATTTTCTAGGTAACACTGGTAGATAACCCAGGAAATATCATTATTATTAGAAAATCATTACTTTTCTAGGTAATATTTTGATGCTTCGTACGTGTTATATCGTTGTTGGTTTGCATGTCCTATCTTACCTTCTGGTACTTCTCCAGCACCGAGAAATTGTTTGATGAATGAATAAACGAACAAGAAAATGTACGAGCGCCATCATGCTTATCCTCACACTTCCTGTACGACAGAGCATCACTTCATAATAAACACCTCTGTTGCCTATTGCAGAAGACAGAGACGTGATTTCTCCGCTGCGTTTCAGCTCCCCCACACAGAGCCACTCTGATTCCTGGTGATTTTTGTGCCTGGTGACGCGGATGTATGGATTTGGAAAGCCCGGCAGTGCGAGGGAGACTCATCAGCAGAATTTGCTGCAGGGCAGAAGGAATTTTTAATCTAGCAAAAAAATCATTTGTGTTGTGTGCTTGACGGCAGCGCTCCAGAATTTCAATCACGGACTATGGGGAATAGATGTGGGAAACGCTTTCGGAATCCAGGGACAAACAGCAAGAGTGAGGGACTGGGTCCATGAGGCAGTGGACAGTTATTTAAGATGTGTGGCGCACTTTAAAAAAATTTATTTGCAATGACTCAGAGGCAAATGCTGGACTGAAGGCTAGTTTTTAATGGGAAGCATTAAATGAAAAGCTTCCCTCAGGGGCTTTAAATGGACATCTAAGAGAATAGTAACTGTTAGATCTTTTACGAGGACTTTGCTTGCTTTTAAATAGTTTTAGATGGGGTGGGAAAATTTTATGGCATTGTCTAATCATGACACAGCTAGAACAAATATTTAGTAATGTAGATTGCATTAGTATATTTAAAACAAAGTCATGCGGTCTGTGCAATAAAGAATTAACAATATAAATCATTTTAATATAGCTGATTTTCTACCTCAGGGTTATTTTTATGTTGAACATAGCAAAACATAAGTTTTTCAATATACTTAAGGGATTTCATATTTGTATCTGTATGCACTTGGGAATGAGGAATGCTCATTTCCTCTCCTGTGGTATAAAAGAAAGCTGCTCCCTAAGCATTCTTATCCTCTTGTTTCTCCTGTTGGTCCTCTCTAAGGAGACAGACTCACAGTTACTGGTTCACGTTTTTGGGTTGGGTGGAGGAAATAAATCCAAATTCCCAAGGCAGGAAATGTGTTTTACAGCTGTGCTCTGGCCTTCCCTGACAACTGACAACGGGGAGACAGAGATCCTAGGGTTTCTGCTCTGCCTTCCAAATACAGTATTCCCTCACTTATAGCGGTATTACGTTCTAGTACCCCCCCCCCCCAAAGTAGGAACCTTACATTTAGTATTCTACACTCTTAAACCTATGTAACTTTAACAACATACGTATACAATACCGCAAAACCCCACGATATAGCAAAAAATCCGCGAGAAATAATTAAATATAATATTTTAAAAAACCCCGCGATACAGGGAGGCCGTGATAAGTGAACCGCAATATAGAGAGGGACTGCTGTAAAGTAGCGAATAATCCGCCCATCTGTTGCTTAAAGGTTCCTGCTATTTCTGGGGTAAACTAAGCTCCATAGATAAGGTGCTCTGCTCTGATGTTAGAGCAAATTATTCAGAAACAACAACAAAAAGAAAGGGAAAATCAAGTTTTCTAAATTAATCCTGTATTGTATTTATGTTTTATCCTTCTTAATCTTCAGATCATCTTTACTTGGTAAGGGTGGTATAAAAGATTCATATTTTCACTGAAATATTTCCCCACTGGGTATTCAAATCTAATTGTGAAGTGTATGAAGTGCCCTAGTTTATTTTTAGGTATTAAATGGTAAGCCTCTCAAAATCCATTGGGATGGTGTCATTACCGTGCATTTTCCATTAGCAGAGAGTTAGATGCCTTTCTGCAGCTCCCTTCCAACGACAAGGACGGCCCAGGTGGGTTTTTCCATACACTTAATCTATGTGATGGGAACCTTAGTACTTGTTTGTCTGCCCTACTCCCTCCCCTACTTTCTTCTTTGTCGGACAGACCCACTGCACTGCCCACAGAGACTGAAATGTGCCCCACTGTGCCCCCAATGTGAGCCATTGCGTATCCCAGGAACTCGGACCTAGACTGAAAACTCGCAGGGACAGAGTACCGCTGGAGCGGAGCACCTGCAGGGGCAACTGTAGAATCGGAGACTCTCAGATCTGTCCTGGTAACTCTTCTTCCTACGTGTTGCAGTCATAGCCATGCTTTTGATTTTGTAAGTAACTTCAGTTTCTTTACATTCCATTTCTCTATTCTGACAACAAATGGTTTTTGGTTTGTTTGTTATCAATAACCAAAAAAACAAACCAACAAGCAAATAAACCACGCATGTTCAAAATAGGAGGATGTTGTGAATTATTTAGATATAAAATGGGAGTTTGAAATTATTTTTTAAAATTGTTTCAATTGCCTCAGTTCCCAGGTTATATTCTGAAGAGGAAAAAATTAAAACATGCACAGGTGTTATTAATTGCTAGAGTTAGCAAATAAAATACAGAACGCCCAGTTAAATTTTAATTTCAGATAAACAACAAATGACATTTTAATATATCCTATGCAAATATGGATAGTATACACTTACACTGAAAATATTTATGTTTGTTACCTAAAATTGGAATTTGATTAGGTTCCTGAACTTGATTGGGCAATACTATATTGGCCAATGTAGCCCCATAGAATATCTAAAACAGCTTCCAAAGTCCTGAGGTAAGAGGCAGTGATGAAATAATATTCTATCAACACACACTTGCCTCTCATGAAACTTTCACTGATATATAAAAACTGTGTCCATAAAACTTCATGGCAGCAGATGAAAGAACACTGATGAACATACTGACTGGATGTCATCAAACCACTTTGCCCTATGCTCTTTCCTCCCTAAGAGTCAAGAGTGACTTAAAAAAAAAAAAAATCTCTGTAGAGTATGATGTTGTAAATAACCCTTCTTATAACATACCCTATTTTAAATTATGGTCGTGTCTATGGAGATAAGATTATCAATTAACTTTTAAATACAAAAAAAGAAGAGAAGAAAAATTACAGAAATTAATTCTGTATAACTTTTCCACTCTTCCTACCTGCCACCTTCAGAAAACACACACACACACACACACACTTTCGGGAAGCTTCTCTAATATGAATAAATAAATAGGAAGAAAGAGGCATGCTCAATAGTGTCAGAGGGTTATAATGCTAGAGATAAGGATGAAGAAATGGCCAAAATACAAAGAAAAAACATAAACAAAGGAGTAAAAATAACTATTCAAATTGATGCTCACATATCGTAAGTATGATGGGATAAGATATAAGACTGCGTTCAAACATTAATTCAAAAGTAGGTTCAATAATGTTTTTACACATAATATGGGAGAAGATTAGTAGTTTAGGGGAACAGTGGAAGAAAATACAATGGTCGCTATTCATTAATTTCTTCTTTACAGACATATCTATGGTGCATTGTGTTATGTGCTAAAGATTCATGAGATATCCCAAGGGACTGAGCTATTAGTCTCAACCAACAATAAATAGTTCTAATATTTATTGATGATCTTTTTTCTTGGTTAAGCCTTTTTTTTCTAACATTATGTGAAGAAAGATAAGAGGGGTGCATCCAGTTGTTTCAGGGGAAAGATGTTGTTAGCTTCTCAGAGGAAGAAAGCTCATTGAAGCTTTATATTTCCAATAAAGTTATCCGATTCCTTCCTGCCAGAAGAAACTCCAACATGCACACAACATATCACCACTGCAAGTTTTCGTCAATCACAGAAGTACAAGAGGGGCAGATGCACATTCTTCTGGACTAAACTCAACATTACGGTTCCTGCAAAACTGACCGTAAGTAAGACACTTGGAAAGCACTTGAGGCTGTAAAATTGAGGAAGAATTTGCTGAGCAAGGGCTGTAGATGTTGCCTATGCAACTGGCATCTGCTTGAAAAACTGGGTAAAGATAAAAGCTACAGAAAACTGCAGAGTCTGAAGTTCATGATGGAGATGAATTGAGTACATTGCCTATATCAGAGTCCCACCCCAGGAGGTTAAAAAGACCTGGGAAAGCATCACCTCTTCGAAATCACACATGGCTAAGACAACAGTAAAAAAAAAAAAAAGAAAAAGAGAAAAAGAAAGATAGTCAAGCTATCTTTAAATTCTTACCTTTAAAAAGGTAGGGTGCAGAGAAATGAAGTCGATATTTTTTGCCAAATGGAGCTGTCTTCTGAAATATGACTTAATGCATTTACCCACAAGTTGCCTGCCACAGAACATGATTTACTATGATTTTCAATGTCCTTACCTGTAAAACAAAGATAAGCCTGGTATCACTTATGAGGGTTCAGCAAGATAATGTATAAAAAGGAGGTGACAGGTAAGCAGCATCTGTAAATGTTTGGTGTCCTCTTTAACCCACTCAATGTTGGAACTGAAATATCTTTTTTAACGTGTTAATTGATAAGTTCACACACCCACTATACAGATTCTTTACTAATCCCTGTAACAGGCAATGGGATTTTACATGCACTTCACAATTTTATGGGAAAATTTAATAACTTCTGGAGGCTTGAAGAGATTACCCTGAAGAATTTTTTTTATTTAGATTGTTTCCATGATGTTCTTAAAGGGATTGTCAGGTGAACTAGGGACATCAGTCCTTTTGGTCACAGTCATTTTTCATTGGAAATTGAACACTATTTGGTAAAATCCAAAGCTACCCTTAAATTTTAAACTTGGCACTTCGGAATATAATGTTTTTCAAGTTAGGAGTTTATTTAATTACTTTCCTTGAAACAAATATTAAAAATAATATATGATTTGGCTTACTAATTTCACTCAGCATTTGGGGGAATTTGTTGAGTTCCAGCCACTTTTTTTTTTTATTTTTTAATTTTTAAATTTTCTAAAGCTAGATTTGAATGTAATTTCTTCCCCAACTTCCCAACAATTTAATAGATGAAGAAATTGAGTCAAGAAATTTTGACATGATTTCACAATGAATAATATATCAGCTCAGGTCATTTGGTCTCTAGATAGAAGATGCTTCTCATTAGAGGGTTACTATTATTTCCTTTTCTCTCTACAAACTGATATGAAATCTCTTTACTTCCCTTTATTACCATTTCTTTAGTGCACTGATGATTTCAATGTAAAGGTAGTTTCTATGCTTGTTGTTCCGTCAGAGGCCTCCTAGTAACCATACTCTTGCCCGCATGGGGTATCTATATATCTATTTATATCTACACCTACATTTATGGTATATATAGATACTACCCATAAATAATATAACAATTTTTAAAGTAAAATAATAAGTTTTCCTGCATGTTTTATTCTGTACAACTCTATTCCCTATCATTAGAATTTTGTTTTTAATCTCGAGAAGAGTTTAGCAGCTAGACTTTTTGTTTAGGGGCTTTAATACCAACACCCCATTACTATGTTTGTCACTTATAAGCTAGTTTGGAATGTTGGTCCAAGTGGATTTCAGTCTAAAGAATTTTGACAATTAGAAAATAGGTTGCTTATATGAATTAGCAATTACAATAAAGAGAAAACACCCATTTTTAATACAATTAATTATTTATAAAGCAGAGAATTTAGTTTAGTAAAACATTTATATGAAGTTTTACTTCAAAGATAGATTTCGTAGTATTTTAAGCTTTAAAAACAAATCTACCTCCTGAAGCAGGAGGGATATACATTACTGTCTCCATTGAGAAGGAGTTGGGGTTTCAGGTTAACTGAGTAGTTTATCTACAGGTGCACAGCGTAAGGCTGTGGGTGGGAGACTTGAGGGGGGACAGTGTCGGAGGTGAAACCCCCTTTCTAGCTTTAGCAGGCTTTCCATTACGTTGTCCTTTCTTACCCCTTGACACTGGGGTGCCGTGGGAAGAGCGCGGGGAACATCTCCATTTGCAACCCTGAGCACATAGTCAGTGACTCAAGCAGAAGTTACAGTAACCCTCTGACCTGTAATTCAAAAAATAATCTTGTAGAATTTAAGAAAAAGGGTAATTGATTTTGCTGAAAGAGATTTTATGTCAAAGCAGAGGGATAATGTAATTCTGGCAGTTCTGTCACCCATGCTCTGACAGTATGAGCATTACAAGAATTAAATGAAAAGAGAACCACGATGGCTTTGAATAAGCATGTGGGAAAACTGAAGGCGTGACAGCTTCCTTGCATGGGAGCAGGAGATACATACGCAGGTTTCTTCGGGCGTGGAAAACCATACGGACGGTATGGCTCCTTCACAGCGGGGACAGGGGCCAAAAGTGTGACTGTAGAAATGCAAAACTGGAACTGGACTACAGTTTATTTTTGACCCCCAAACTAAAAAGCTCATGGAAGGAGGTTAGTCATGGAGGGGGGAGTGCCCCCTCAGTAGACAGCGTGGGAGACTGGACAAGTGTGATCTGAGGCAGATGGATCGGCTTCCATCCTAGCTCTGTTTATTGCTAGATGGTTGACACTGGACAAATCTCAAGCTCCATTTCCCCATGAAAATGGCAGCTCTAGTTTCACAAGCTGAGTTGGTGACTACATAAGACAAATCACGATCAAAGTTTCTGTTATACTGCTCCCGTTGCCCGCCCATAAAAGACTGTAATAACTTTTTATTCATTATCATCACCATCACCAACCACCACCATGACCATGACCATCATCATCGTCATCTGAAACAGGTGACGTCTATGAGGCTTTCCCTCATTTTTCAAGATGTAAAGTTAAATTCAGACAAATACACATGGATAATTCACTTCTTCACCTCTTCATTAATAAGATAGAAAATTGATTTCATAATGAATCATGTTTATTAAAGATTTGAAAAGGACCATACTATTCTCATAAACATAGACAGAAAAAAACAAACAAACAAAAATAAAAAATAAGGCTTGGGTTATTCTAAAGTAAAAGATTCATCAGCCATCTTAATTACTCACGATCTTTTTTTTTTCTTTTGATATATATATTTTTAAATACCAAATATTCTGTGTGTAAGCTTTCACTAAGTTTTCCTAAGAATTTATTCAACCTGTTTTCAGAGAAATTTGTTTCTTTTTTACTTAATTCCATGCCTCCTTCCTCTCTCTTTGATTGCCAGTTTCTTCCTGCAGCACAAATACTAAACCCTAAGACATTTAAGACCCTTCCTCAGTTCTTAGCGACAGCTATGCCTGAGCCATGATCCCTGCCTCCAACTGATCACAATCGAAGAAAAGAAACCTCTTTGCAAAAATAAGTCCAATAAATGGGAAAATATTTCATCACAGACTAATATTTTTCCAATGCCTCAGGGTGTCTTGCCTGGGAGTAGTTTAGGAAAAGCTTAAAAATCAAGCTGACCTTGAGTGTTGGGAAGAAGTGGAAATTCACACTAGTGGTTGGTTATTCTTTGTTCCCTTTTGTGTTCTTCTTTCTCATTCTTTCTTTAAAAAATAACGTATATTTTATTACACCTACAAAAGTAATATGTGCAGGGAATTAGAACACTGGAGCAAAACACCTAAGAGAAAAAGAAATAACAGACAGGACTTCTCTCCCTCCCCCCCCCCCCTACCCTGCTTTTCTGACTGCTTTCCTTTAATTTTCTTCCCCGCTTCTTCTCTCATCCTCTTTTTTTCCCTTTACTTTCCCTCGCTCTGTCCTTTTTATCCACTTGTTTCTCTCCTTTTCTCTCCTGTCTCTGAGATATTTTTAGGTTTCTCTATATCTTTGGAGTTCTCAAGAAGAGGAGCTAGGTGTGTGTCTTCACCATCACCCCTTGGGCCTCAGCGGGCGATTTCATTCTGAGGACTAATGTGTGCCTTCAGCTCAAAACAAGTTTTTCTTCTATAGTATGATTCCTTTATTCTTTGTAATAAAGAAACAATTATTTGAAATTCAGTAATTATTCCAGTTTGTTCTCCTTATTAAGTGAAACTGTGTTTGATTCATTTTATTATATTTTATAATAAAATGTGGTCTCATTATTAGATTTTATTTATGGTGTAGGTCTGCACACTTCTATATACTAAAAAGTCTGAAATCATGCTCACCTTAATATAAAGATTAGCCATTTTAATTTTAATTTTCAATTTAATTTTAAGATTCTTTATCTTTATTATTCTTTATCACCCTTACATTATTACTGTTATTATTTTGCATTTGAGCTTCCAGGAGGTAGATATTAAAATTTAAAATCTGTCTTTCTTGTCTCCTAACTTCCATTTATTTAGGCCTAGTCATTCTTTTATTAAATTCTTCCCTGGGAACCCCTCTGTCTACTTATTGGAAGGATAAAATGATTTTTAATTTTAGAATGTTGTCTGGAACTCTGGTTGTTCCTTTACAGTGGCCTATGTTTCATTTATGAATGCATTAGTGCACTGAATCACTCAGTTAATTTTATAAATATATATATATAAGTAGTATTCAAGTGGAAGTCCCACTTTTGCT
This sequence comes from Furipterus horrens, assembly GCF_987537825.1. Lineage (NCBI taxonomy): Eukaryota > Metazoa > Chordata > Mammalia > Chiroptera > Furipteridae > Furipterus > Furipterus horrens. The sequence continues at coordinate 12,199,599 of NW_028327183.1, read as the reverse complement.
AATGTGTAAGTGGGGTGTTCAACCTGATAGACTTCAGTTCAGATTAACGACTGCTGTTTGCCCTTTACCCCCCACCAACACATTCACGACCACATCCACCGCTGCTGGCACTACTTACAAAATGGCACTTTTCTCTGCTAGCACAGATTAGCACCATTTTGTCCTCCTTCCTAAACTCTTGCGGACAACAGCCATCCTTTTTAGATAGATTCTCTTTGCTTCTTCTGTGAAGCTGTGGGTTTCCCTTCATATCTGCTCAGCTTTTCTCTTACATGTATCTCAGCAGGCCTTCCCCCAGGCAGGACGCTCATACTAAGTTTCTGTTTTTGGTTAAAATTGTTTATTCTCATTTACAAAAGGGATATGGTTCCTGTATCAGAGATCAGTTATAGTTACTACAATAAAATAACAAATAAAAGAAGTATGAGTTATAAAATTTGCTTTCCTAATTAGTGCCTTGGGGGAGGGTTTGACTGATTGATAAAAGACTTATAGACTTTCTTGACTACAAAACTAGTATAAAAAACAATTTGAGGATACAGATTTATTTCATATCACTTATTATTTAGCTTTATAGACACAATTGAAAGAACATTGTTTATGAATAATGTTTTTTATCCTAGGAGATTATATATATAATCATATATATATATAATTTTCTTTACAGTATATTGACCAAGGACACATTGCATTGCCTGTACCGGGTAGCACCCTAACTGTGAATAAACAAATATAAATATATTCTTAAATCAGGTATTCAAAGTTTTATTCAATGACACAGAGATATAAGCATAGCACATTCAGGGATTTTATTCCAAAAAAAAAAAAATCTATAGGATGATTATATCATTCAAATTACTGAAAACATACCTGAAAGCAAACCACAAAGAAGAGCTTTAAAGCATGATGTCTGGTTCCCAGTGTCACAGTTTCTGATTTAAATTAGAGTCTAATGTGAGTGTCAAAAGTGTGTGAGTGTGGTGGGGGCGGGGATGTCCTCTAATGAGGTAAAGATAAAAACCACTGCTGAAGACTAATGGCAACAGGAAACCAGAGAGATGTGGCTGGTTGGGCTGAAGAGCTGGGAAAGCTCTTGTCAAGATGGATACCATGAACAGGAGCTAGGATGACTCTGAGAAGAGGAGAGACAGCAAAATAATATTAATTTTTTGATTGAGCTCAGCAAATTAAAAATATTCTAGCTTTTGTATGGACCAATGTATTGATCTTCTCAGGCTGCCATAACAAAATACAACATACTGGGTGCCTTAAGCAATATAGTTTTATATTCTCAGATTTCTTGGGGATAGAAGTTCACGATCAAGGTGCCAGCCAATTTGGTTCCATATGAGGACTCTCCCTTGGGGTTGTAAATGGCTGAGTTTTTGTGGTGTGTTCACATAGTTTTTCCTAGGTGTGTGTGTGGAGGGATGGAGAGGTGAGAGAGAGAGAGTTCTCTGCAGTCTTTTCTTATAAGGGCACTAATCTTATCAGATTAGGGCCCCGCTCTATGACCTCATTTAAGCATAATTACTTCTGTGTTGGCCCCATCTCCAAATACAGTCATATTGGGACATAGGGCTTCCACATGTAAATTTTGGAAGGGCACAAACCTTCATTCCATAACAATTTACCCAGAAATGTGTGACAGTTGGTGCTGAATCCTTTCCTTTTCTACTTTTCTTATCCTTTCTATCACCTTCACTTCCAAGATTTTGTTTGGGGTGGGGGGGGGGCGTCTTTTCTCTGTGTTTCTTTTTCTTTTCTCCAAACAATGATTGAACACTTATTCTGGTACAGTTGTTTTTTAGGCACTAGACACTCTAAGATGAATGTGGTATGATTTCACTGCACTCAAGATGTTTACTCTGCAGTACTAAAATACAGTAGTCCCTCACTTATTGGGGGTATTATGTTCTAGACAGCACCCCCCCCCACGATAGGTGAAAATCCGCGAGTAGAAACCTTACATTTATTTTAGTGTTTATATATATTTTAAGGCTTTATAAACCATTCCCACACACTCATAAACCATTCCCAGTCCCTTATTAACCTTTTCTACACTTTTATAAACACTACTTATGTTCTTAAACATATTCTAGACACTTAAACTTACATAACTTTAACAATATATGTATACAGTACTACAAAATCCCACGATATAGTGAAAAATCCGTGATAATTAAATATAATATTTAAAAAAATCCCTTGATACAGTGAGGCCGCGATAAGTGAACCGTGATATAGAGAGGGACTGCTGTACACCAAGACACACTCTCTGCATCACAGCCCCTCCTGTGTCTCCTGGGAGCCTCTGTGAGCATCACATCCACAAAGCATGGAGGCTTCTTTACTTTTTTCTTAATAGTAAAATCCAATAACTATATCCCATTTTAATGATAAAGTTTGCTCATCCATGGTGGCCTTTATCTTCATGGTGTTATTGGCTGTAGGATGTCAGTTTCAGGGGTGGCACCATGAAAACCCTTGTCAGGATACTTACAGAACCATCATCATATGGCTCCATTGAGGCATCTTTTCAGAAATTCAGGTCCTCAATTCAAGGGACCCTCAGTAATGGACAGGTGATTCAAAGCAATATTTCGCTGAACAAGGGGAAGAAAATCTCCAGAGATCCTAGGAATTAGAGCTCAAGAGAGCAAATAACCCCTGGGAGATCACCATATACAACCTAATCACTTGAGAGCAAGGATTCTGGTGCTAGCTATGGAAAGGAACCAATATTAGAATCACCATGTTCATTGGTAATGAGGTCAAGACATGAATCTGGTTATTCTAATACTTAATCCAGTGCTGTTAGACTACATTAAAAGATTGCTGTTGGATTACATTAAAATATTTTGTGATTAAAATTAAACACACACAAAGAAAACAAACAACCAACCAAAACCACTAGACTCTTAAAGAGGGCAGAAGAAGGACAAAGGAGAACGGACAGCAGTTATCTGCATTTTAAGTTTATGAGTGACCTGAAACAGAATATAGTATTAATCTTGGAAAACCATTTCCATCACCTTTAAATACTGCCCTTGACTTTTTAAAATATTACTTCATGGTGGCAACTGAAAAGATTAAAACAAAAACTTGTTTGTTTGTTTGCATCCCCTGAAGGAATACTGAGACCATGTAGTGGTAGAGAGGGAAGCAGAATCATTTTCAGTGGTCTTTTAATTTAGTTTCTTAAGACCTTGAGAAGGTCGACCCTCATTAGCTCTGTGCTCAGGTAATTCCGACAGCTCAACAGGTTTAGTTGTCAACAGCCAGGTCCTCCTATTTCTTTGGTTAATGAGCTGAATCCTCTTATGACTACTTGAGATAACCAACTATTCTCTGACCATCTGACTATGACTTTGATCCCAAGTGATAAGGACAGTCATTCCTGAATAAACCAAGGGTTAAACCATCCAAAGCAAAGATTGCCTCTCTTACCTAAGTATTTTTTAAAGGTAGAATGGTTTTTTTTCTTTAGCTGAATTATCCATATAATTGCCTCAATTTTTCACATCACAATTGTGAAATATTACCTTGTAATTCTCAACATTAACTTGTCTTATTGCTGAACTAACATTCAAATACTTCTTAAAGTGTAAGGAAGACTATGGCATTAGCAGGTTAAATTAAAAATGCAATTAGAAAGAATAATAATTCTCCTTCTGTCAGGAAGAGTGTAATAGAGATAGTACCATATGAGAACATGAATTTTGAAAGGATTAAAAAAAAAAAGACTCTTACCTCTCTAGCAATCCTGCTGCATTAGTCTTTACCACATTGCTAAACATTGCTTTCACTTTCCACTCTAATAGTGGCCAACTCTAAGGTCTGACATGCAATAGGCTCTTTCATCTGAGATGCTTTAAGCTGGCCTAAGGAGTGACAGGGGAGTGTAGCAAGCCGTCAGCGCTAATGACAGCATGCCATTTTTATAGACTAAAGGTCGAGCAATGAATTTCAATTATAGAGTGTCAGGATGCCCAAATGCGGGTACCTGATAACAAAGCAGAAGCTCGCAGTTTCTGTAAGGCTTCTGTAGAATTTCAATAAAGCTCTTAGCCCGTAGCATGGCCTTTTTTATTTATTTATTTTTGATTTTTCCCCCCCTTTGCCAGAAGCTAAGAGATGTAATCTTTTCTGAGCAACTCCATCTATGGCACCCTTCAGCCATCATGTTGCAAGAGCTAAATGAAGCATGCTTTTCTAACATATGGGCTTCCCCTGTGGCTCATCTTCCAACGTGGTGGGGAGTGACAGAGAGAGTAGGCATAGATTTTCATCTGCAATGTTTAAAGGATGTTTTCCAAAAATGTATTATTAGCTCAGCAATAGTGAAGGCTTAGCGATGACCTGAAAAGGTCATTTTCTGCCAAATATTTGAACAGGTTGCAGGAAGAAAAAGTAATTGTAAGGGACCATACTACTCACTTGAAATTGAACAAGATTTATGCTCAAAAAGTAGTAAATATCACTGATTCTATTAAGTTCACTTTATATATTGCTCAGGGGAAATGGTTAGGAAAGGCAAAATGAGAGCAATCAATGTATTCCATCTTATTACATTGAAATAAATGATAAATGGGTTGAGTTTACCATCCATTTCACTTAATATTTTTTATTATCACATGCTCAAAAGACAACTCCTGATTTCCCTCCTGGAACTTTCTTTACCTGTAGTTTCTTAACTCGGTTCTAGGCAGGTCCTTTCAGAGGCTAATGACAACAGAATTGAATTTTTTTCTGAACTCACCTTTTTTCTCTCCTACCCCATAGACTGTCTGGCAAGAAAACCAGGTGGCTCTGACTTCAAAAAGTAATCAGAACGAAACAATGTTTCCCACCCTCACTGCCACAACTGGGGCACCAACCACCATATTAACATGCATAAATTTCTGCAGTAGCTACTGTCCAGGCCTCTCTGCTCCTACTTTTGCCGGCTCCTACCCTTGCATCCCTTTTCATCGTAGAAAAATAATGACCCTTGAAACATTATTCTTCGAATGAAAGATCAACAGACGATCTTTTGAACATTTGTTATATAAACTGAAAGAGAAAGAGAAAGGCAGACAAGAGAAAGGGGAGACTACAGAATCCACATTCACATTTCCTCTAGTATCTTGAACTTATTAATTATATTTTAAAATCACAGTATATAAATTGTCTGTATTCAATCATTTGATACTGTTTCTTTTTTCTTTCCAAAGTGCCTTGTGATTTTTTTAAATGAAATGCTATATATTTCGAATTAGCAAGTGTAGAGGCTCTGGATTGTATTATCTACACCAAAGAACACAATTTCTTTTCTGGCGCGCAAGGGAGAGCACCACCCGTGTGCCCTGGTGCTGTCCCGGGTGGCCTCGGGCTGTGTTCAGGCTGGTGAATTTCAATTTTTCTCTGACTCCAAGGGTTGGTTCTGTCTGCCTGGCTCCTTTCACGTTTGGAGGATGCAACTCCAGCCTTCGTCTTCTCAGCCACATATGATCGTGGAAGTTTCTGCCCAGATTTTCAGTCTCCCAGATGCTGTTTTATTCTGGGACTCTTGGTCTTGCCTTGTGCTTAAGCGCCTTTGGATTTGGCCAGTTTTTCAAGGAAATATGATACACAGGATGTTTTTGGCTCACTTTCCAGTTCTCTCCTCTCAAGGATTTTGTCCTTTAACCCCAGTTCATCTGGCGACTCGGGACCCCATCCTCTGTTCAGTCAGCAACACTGAGCTCTCTCCTTGGGTTTCGGTCCCCCCTTGCTGCAAGCTGGCAGACAGCTTCAGGGAAGACATGGGCAAACGTTGGGCTTACACTCCTGTATTTGTCTTTTCTCAAGCATTAGCCCTGCAAGTCCTACCTGTAGTGGTCGTTCCCTAATGTGCTTTAAAACTGAACTGGATCCAGTGCATAGAGTTAATTCCAGGGGTAGATTTAGTCCAATTCAGGTTACTCCTTCACAGCCAGCCCTGCACATCCAGCTTTTCCTGATTTTATTCTCTTAGGTATTAAAACTTTTTTTTGCCTATTTCATTGATTTTCACTATTCATGTCCCACTCTTCTCCCCACACCCCAATTTAGAAACCATCATTACCTAAGAAGTTAGAGATTCACTCTGTTACATAGACTTTCGGTATTTCTGTTGGTTTATACCTTTCCACCTCATTAACTTTAAGTCCAGACCTTTCCATGGCATTAACAATGCACATCATATAACAACTGGCAATTTTTGGTAAAGAGTATTGACAACAAAAAAACTTGAGCTTTCTTCTAAATTCATAAAACAAACAAACAAAAAAAACAAATGATACAAAACCAAACCCAACTGTTCTCAACATATCTCGTTTTCTTAGCTACTGATCTTTCCTTCTCTGAGGACATCCTATAAGAAAATGGAAAGTGGTAGAGAGCTGTAATAGAGGCCAGGGAGGTTTAAGATACCCACAGACACGCATCTTCTGACCCAATACCTCCAAATTAGCTTTGTTGAATGTATTTCCTGTTAAACTTAACTCATCAACATTAGTTTATTTTCAGATAGGCAAGTTAAGTTACAACATAACAAAACAAAGCTGAGATTAATCTCTTTATCTTAATGTTGTTCTTGCTTTAAAGTTTTTTTTTTTTTTGAAAAGTGTGTTCTTACATAATTCTTTTGGCTACCTCATTTTTCAATGTTATCTGCAGATTTTAATATCTAACCTCAACTGGCAGTCCAGTAGCAAATTACAAGGAGCCTCCCATTGCAGGATCAATTTGTATGTATTTCTTATTTCATCAGAATTTCAATGTTTTGAATCTCACGTTTCTTCAGGGTCCCAGGTTCATAAAAGTAAATTACATAGATGATTGTTTGTATTTTCAGAAGCTATATATTTGACATGCTTCCTATATTACTTTGGCTTTTAAAAACTCAAAGTTTTTATTCTGTACAAGTGAAACTTCTAGTCTCAGCCTACATTTCTGATATGTTTCTCCCTTCCTTCCAAATTATTACATAACTTTTCCTCTTTGAAACTTACTCGAAATTTGCATGGCTAATGAGTTTTAATGAGAATTTAATTCATGACAGCTCTTGTGAGCTAAAGTATACGTAACAATATATAAGTACAAAGATGGATAAATTTAAAACCTTGAAATTCTGAAGCACTCAAAAATTCTGTTATGGAACTTTTTACTTAATTTTATGGATGACCAAATACAAATGGTGACTGTTATATGCAGCTCTGACCTTGTTCAAAATGAAATAATCATCTGGGAATACTGTACCCCAATTAATCATTAACTAGCAACTCTTGCCTTTTTCCCAGTTTCTGCCCGACTTGGTTATTCACATTTTCCTTTGCATTTTGCATTGCTCTGTGGCCCCTGGTCACTGATATTTTGTTCTTGCATTTCCATAATTGCAATCTAGCTTGCATAGTCCCCAAAATGCATGCTCACAAATTGTGTGTTCATATCTGTTTTGAAACTTTCAGTGTTTTCAATCTCAAATAACTTCAAAGGGACCATAGGTAACTATTTTCCCCCTAATTTGTTCATTTTAAATATTCTTCGGTAAAGTGGTCCTTGAGCCTAAACATTTTCAGTAAACAATCCTAGGCATATAGAACATTTGAGTGTTTGTTTTTAATGTCATGTAATTCAAATTTGTCTGTTTAGGTGGGTATATATCCTTTTAAAGAAATACAGTAAGGTTGGATGAAAAGTTGTAATCTAAATGACCCGATATTTCTCCTGGAAATTTGACAAATAAATAGACAATACAATTGGCATAGCTGGTATAGCTTGTATCTTGGATTTTGAAGTTTGATTTTTTTTTTTTTTGTCCATGGTATGGCAAAAATATTGTGTAATAGCGGATAATGGTTCCCTAAATGTTCTAAACATATTTCTGTGTATAAGAGCCAATATATAAGACTCTTTATTAATGGGGAATTTGTGTGAACATGTTCATCTGAGAAAGGCTGGGGTTTAACTGGAAGGATTCTTGCTGTCTTCTACAAAAGAATGTGGAATATTGCTGGAAATTTTAATTTTCATTCAAATAAAGATTATTTTTCTAGTCTTTGCGATTGAAAATTAAAGTGTCTTAACTATAACTCTATGACTAAAATCCTATAATTAAAATTAGGAAATTTATTCCATCGTGTTTCAATCAGAATATACCATTCAGGATCATTTCAAGAGGAACTGAATTGCTTCTTATTTTCCCTTTCTTATCATTTCTGAACATTGAACTAGGCAATCTGGTTTCAAATTTCTACTACACACACACACACACACACTAAGCAAATTCTGTTTTTTGTTTTTGTTTTTTTGACATGATGGAATACTACTGAACAATAGATTAAAATAATAAAATTTGCATTTGCATGTATTACATCAAATTATAAATAAAACTTCTATGAAATTGCAGGGTAGAAATATGTCTATATGTGTTATGTTTAGTACTGTTCTATTGTCTTCTCCTTCCTGGACCAGATGACCTAAAGCAGGGCAGGGAGGTGGCCTTATTACCCCCAAACAGTGTCAGTACACTGACTCTCCTCTAGGCCTCATCTGATGCCACCCCAATAAAGAGAGATGGGTGCCCCATTCCTGTCAGGTGGGTGTAGTAGTCTAGGTTCCCCATATAGGCTCCATTGACACAATGTGGGTGGAGGTATCCTTACTGCTGGACAGGGATGAAAATATTGGCAATATTCTCGGCCTTTTCTGTCATCACCCAACATAAGGGTTTGGGCAGCTTTATGTCTGGTGAGCATGGATGTCTAGGCTTTCCACTCCGTGGTTGGGTAGAGGTAGAACCCGTATGTGTGGGTGTGTGGTGTGTGAAACTGTAATAGAGCAATTATCTAAAAGTTATCTGTCTTGCTAGCTTGTCCCTTTCCTGGTCCATTGGCTAGAAGGAATAGGTTCTTGCTTTTTTTTTTTTTCTCTGTGCATTGGCATTTCTAGTTTACTAGCATCGTTAGCTCTATGTCTGGGACATGTGAGGCAAAAATAAAACCCAGGGAACTCACCACCATGTCATTTCTTAAATCCTAAAATCCCTAGCCTGCTTTCCTTCTTCTTTTCATCTCTCAGAATGAATTTTCTTAATATTTGTTTTACATATAATGTCCAAAGTGTTGGTTATACTTAGGGGGAGAAATAGGAAGGATGCATTTCTATCTTCCTAGGAGGTCAAGTATTTTGTTTTTACATTGGAATAACCAGACACTAAGCTATCTCTCATGCCCACACTGTCGGTTAACACTCACCTGAGTGTTAGCATAGGTACCTAGATATTAATAAAGGAAGGGAGCCAAGGGAATCAGATATGGTGAAGCCTAACAAAGTGGGGAGCTGAATTGGACAGTGAGCCTGCTTGTTCCAATAGGAAGCTATAGCTTCTCACACTCCCCAGGGGACCTCTAAGCCCCAGAGCAGGCAGGAAGAATCATTAACTGGTCATTACAGTGGGTGGAATAAAAACAGCAGGAGAGATTCCTCTGCTGGCCACATACCCAGTAGAAGTCAGGCTGGTGCGGGGGGAGGGGTTTTACTGTGAAGCATGTGCAGTGGGAACAAAGCTGGTGACCATAGAGGCCTGTCTAGCCTGGGAAAAGGATTGAATCAGAGAAGGGACATAAACCCTAGAAGATCTAGGAAATAGGTTGTTTGGGGGAGAAGACCCCTCAGAAGTCCACAGAAGCCTGGGAAATTGATTGGTTCATTTGAAAAGGGCACCTAGTCCTTCCCAAGCCCAAGATCATATATCAGCTTAACAAAGTACACACACACTCTCTCTCTCTCTCTCTCTCCCTCTCTCTCTCTCTCTCTCTCTCTGTAACATGTGTCTGCCCCATTCATTCACACATTCTCTCTCCATCGCAACTATGTTGCCCTAGCAGCCCCCTGCAGCCTAGCACCTACATGGACCACGTGCAGGCCTGGGTACAGTGCCAGCCTGGAACATTCTAAGAGCTAGCCAAAGTGGAGGATTTACTAGACTGAATCAAAGGCACAGAAATTTTTGACCTTGGTCTTTATACTGGGCTTGATGAAGACAAGATTGGGCATTTTCCACAGAGGAACAGACAGAGATTGGGGCATTGGGACCCTGGAGGAGGCCTATTTCCATCCAAATAAATCTTACCATACTACAATCCAATCTCCCAAATGTGGATCTCTGGAATGCCTTCCTTGCAACTCCATGAAAGAAGATGATTTCAACCAGCAAGATGATTACTCGTTCCCTTGAAAAGTTTTCTGTCTTTGGCAGTGACTCTTAATTGGAAGAGGAAGCTGTTTCATATTGTTCTCAGTCTATCAATAACCAATGTGGTAGCTGGACCAGGTTTTGATTACAACATGTCCTTCAATAATAACCATCAGAAGACTGAGAAAAATAAATGTTTGTAACGAGAGAGAGAGAGAGAGAGAGAGAGAGAGAGAGTAAGAATATGCCTAAGTGATGCTTTCTTTGGGGTCAAGTGTAAGGGTCTAGAGTTTCCTGGACACACTCACTACTGGTAAATTTAAAACATAAGAGTGAAACTTCAAATCTCAGGGAGAAAACAAAAACCGAGCAGTCCAAATGGTCAATTATTAAAAATAACCAATATCTGCAAAACAAAGGGGCAAAGGAATATCAGTTGGGGGAGGCAGCCTGGCCCTTAATCCTCTTGTTCCTGGCAATGTGTTCATTTGAGATTTGCTCTTTGAAGTAGACATCTCTTTGAAATGAACACTCAACAATCAAAGTGTAAGTCAGACACTTGTACCACAAACATCAACAAAAAGAAATCCTGACTCTGAGGGCTTACACTACAAGAGTATTTTTTAAGTAATTAAAAAATTGCAGTATTTAACAATATGTGGTAGAAAGAGGTTGTGATGGAATGTTCCTCTCTTTGTTGGTTTTTTTTTTTGTTTGTTTGTTTGTAAAAGTACTCCAATCACATCCAGATGTATTTCCTCATGTTCTGGCTCTCAGGGTTGTAAACCTGAATCAATTTATTATTTTCTAAATTATAAAAGTTTGGTATTATGTAAAACAGTTTTGTTTAAAATAATGCTGAGAAGTAACAAGATTTCTAACTTTTATAATATACAGAGGCATATCTGATGCTGTAATTTGAAGGCTTGATTTAATCAAGTCACTTTACTGATTTCCAAAATCAGCCAGCTACAGCATTAAAATGGGAGATATCAGCTATTACATATAAGCCTTGTTAGTCAAAACAACATAATTCAATAGCTTCCCAATTTCTTTTTTATCATCTGCTATCTTTTAATTTCTGGGTGGGATGATTATATAGCATTGGATTGTTGGTTAAAAGAAAGATAATGTAAGTGAGTGAGAGACCGAACAGTCTCCTGAATAACATTACCAAAGTAGTATATCATTTAAAAGAAATATTAGAAAATGTATGTGTGTTTTTTTCCTCCTATTTGTCAACAGGTTATTTCATGGACTGAAAACTATTTCTGGAAACTACCCATTTAAGGTCGACTCTTGCTAGAAGATCCTGAAAATACCTCTTCACCCTTCTCAAAGCAATATCTGAGAAAATTCTGAGGGGAAAAAAAGCCAACAAACTCTAGAACTTAACATTATACACAAAAATAGAGAGCAACTCATTCCTAAATCTGAGATGATTTTCTACTCAATGTAAAGACAATGCAGATTAATATTAAAAAAAGACCTTTTCTCCATATTTGGTCAAATACTTTAATATTCAAGTAACATTAGGAGAGGAATAAAGGGACTTTTAGTTGTTTCTTATTGCCTAAAGAATTTGCAGTGCTACAATTAAAACACTGTAGGGTGATTTGGATGTGGAAAATACTTACAGTATTTATCTTTTTGGTTCCCTAGTAATTTCTACTCTGTAAGTTCAGAGTGTCAGTCAGAACACAGAAAAGAAATTTTCTCTAAAAGCAAGCAGAAAACATGGAATTGGCATCCCGTGTCAGGCAGTAAAAATTATTCATCTAGATATATCTCTTCTAATTTACCAGGAATCAACAAAAGGACAAAAACTCCAACACAAAAAACAAAAAGGGAGAAGAAAATTAATATTCAAAAGGTGAACATACTTTTGTAATGGTGCACTGGGAACCAAAACAATTGTGTTTGTCACTTTTTTTAGAAGAATACATACAGGAAGAGAACTTCGTGAAATTATCATACAATATCATAAAAAACATAATGGTTCGAAACACAATACAACATGCTCTTCTAAATTATAACATGGAAGAATTAATGATGACTAAGCCATTTTTGCTCAGCTTTCACTGAAACACTCATGTAATACAGATGGACAAATACACACTGCACGAGCACTGGAAGCTAGAAACATCATCAGTCACTAATTTTCTTGTCACCAAATTAATTAACAGCACATTAAGAGACACTAGTGGACCCTAGGAGAGGAATGAAGTTCTAATTTCAAGGAAGAAAACCGCAGTCCGCCTTGTAGAATTTGCTTTCTGTGACAATCCCACTTTGGACACTTGTCCCTGTTGCTCTCTGAAATGTAAAGCGGAAGGTGAAACCAGCCTGAGACGGGAATTCCCCGCGAATGGCGCATGCTGGGAGCTGTTTTTTTGAGCACTGTGCGGGCAAGAAAAGTATTTCGGGTAGACTCACACTGTCCCTTGTACGCAGTCAATGAATCATACAAAGGTGAGAAAAGATGCTTCCTTGACCTAGGACATCTACATTTTAAACGTGACACGTAGATGCCCAGAAAGGGGACGAGGTCCATGGAGATGGAGCGAGATTATAACAGAGGACTATCTGGTGTGAGCTCAGAGAAAGCCAGGCCGCTCCATCCGCTCTGCTTACAGGCTCCACCAGGATCAGACAGGCGTCCCCTTAAAGATGAGTAACAAGGTATGGGAAGGCCAGAAGCTGTGGGACAGCAGGAGACTTATAAGCTTCTGCAATAAAAACGAAAGCAGTCTTTGAATTCACGAAAGGCACACTTTTGAAGAAAATTTACTGTACAAAAAGGAATAAGTTGTGGAAGGTAAATTATTACCATAGAGCATGGAAATAGCATTTTAATACTGAAATATCCATTTTTACTGGAGACTGTTGGAGCATAAATGCCTTGGCTTTATCTGAGAAGAGCACCACAAACAATTAAATGTGTTACCGCTAAATAATATACTTTCACTGGAAGTCCGTATTGAACGAATTCACAGCAAACAATTTTATTAAGATTTGGCCACATGAAATTAGACCTATGGGATAGACAAAATTCACATAATAATACTAATTTAACACATATGTATTGATTGTTTTACTCTAGGTCAGGCAGCAGTAGACACTGAGGAATCAACAATAAACAGAATATAGCACCTAGGAGAGGCAGAGCGGCAGAGCTCTACAACCCAGGAGCGCAAGTCCAGGCTTACATTCCGGCTCAGCCATCTGCTCTGCCGATGGAACCAAGGAGAAATAACTTAACATATTTGTTAAATAACTTAGGTATTAATTCTTCACAAAAATAGATGTTAAAGAATTTAGCCTTAGTTATTCATTTTTAAAATAGGGGTAATTTTACTTAGAGTACTTAATTTATATTATGTTTACTTATATACCTTCCTCAGTATATATCTATATATGGTTATCCAGATATATGTTTACATGATATTTAATTAGTCACATATATGTGTGTAATTACATAATCATTTATAAGACATTTATATATATTCTCCACATGTACGTGCATAGGTGTATATGTACATATATGTGTTTGTATGTGTGTGTATATACATATATATGAGAACTGAGAGAGAGAAGGAATTTAGAATTGTTTTCAGCATGTGTTAAGTGCCATGGAAATATGTAAAAATCATTATAATCATTAAAGGTCTTACTGGTGTATAAGATTAAAAAATGCATTTTCTACACATTTTTAATATAAGGGATTTTTAGACTTTAATGGGTGCACTTTATTGTGGGGGATCAGAGAGTATCCCTTTGTTGGGGAGGTATGAGATAGTATAATAGGACTGGGAATATTTTTGCTCAGTAATGGTTCTTTAGATTTTTCTAAATGGGAAGAAAGTAAATAATAGGTATGCAATCCTACGAATCAGACACCCAGGAGAGAAGTATTTGGCATAAGGCTATAATGGGATATTAGCAGCAAACTGTAAATGGTGTTACATTCATTTTGAAGTAATTTGAGGTTTCTTATTCTATGCTGCAGAGTGACTAGAGGATGGAATCAGTCAAGTATCAGTTTTCAGTGGTTTACATATTGTCAGATTGATTGGACACCAATTTTCTTACCTGGAAACAAATACATGCCAAGTTTTAAGAGATATGCTTTCTTCTTATCCTGAAAACTACTTAGAACCACAGAAATTTATATCTAGAAAGATCTTTAGTGATCAAGCACAGCTATGCTCTTAAATAATAAATCCTCCATGATAGAGCCTATATTTAGTTGAATTTTTATTTTTAGCAGCTAAACATGTAATAGTCATGTATTAACTATATCTTTAATAAATTGTAGGTATTGAGCACTTGCTGTTTACAAATGCTGATTTAATATTTTACACGAATCATTTCAATAATTCATGGGAGAGAGAGATGTGTTAAAGCAAATAATTGTTTGAGACATCTTCAACAGAACATATGCTTTTATATCCTACAAGCATAATGCATGAATGATAAATGGGGAATCTAGGATTCTTGAGAAAGAAGTAGGTGAATTAAAAATATCTAGAGCAGAGCCCTGGCTGCTGTGGCTCAGTGGATTGAGTGTCGGTCTGCGAGCCAAGTGTTGCTGGTTCGATTCCCAGTCAGGGCACATGACTAGGTTGCACGTCAGGTCCCCAGTTGGGGGCGTGAGTGAGAGGCAACCACACAGCGATCTTCCTCTCCCTCTCTTTCTCTTTTTCCCTCTCTCTAAAAATGAATAAATAAACAAATAAAAAAAAATCTAGAGCACAAAAGGCTGGGCTGGGACATATTGTGAATTGGTAGTTTTCCCATAGAAGATCCCTTAAATTTGCTAGTACCAATCCTAGATATGAACATTGCCCATTTTCCTTTTTTTCCACACTAAAATACATTTTCAGGCCAATGGTAGATTTTCAAATTCAATAAAGAAATTTCTTTTTTTTTTTTCTTTTCACTTAATGTTCTCATAGCTAACTTTCACTAGTAATTGATCCCCTTTTATCATTGTTTAAAGTTCGTACCAGGTCTTCCAGATTCTAATGCTGCTGTAAGTGTGCTCTTTCCTTGGAGGGATCATTGGTCAGCAAGAAATGTCCACTTCTGTTTGTAGCAGCTGGGACAGACATGATAAATGTGAGAAGCGGAAGAAGTGTGCTCAGATGACAAAGAGAAATGAATTGGCAGGGGGTTACTTTAGGACCAACTAGTCTCCATTTGTTTCCCAAGCTGACAAAACGTTATTCAAGTCATTATTTTTCTTCCCTCCATCTGTTCTCCCTTACTTGCTCTTACTCTTGCTTGAATTCATCCGACATCTGTACATCCCCTGCCAAGTAGCCAGAACTGTATTAGATATGGTGGGTGATGATAATTATACTATCTATAATGGTCTGGGTGGACACAAGAATAAAAATCAATTTTTCTGTAACTGTGTAAGCAATTCAGCAACAGGGTGACTTTCACCTTCTTACCTTGAGAAACTGTGAACTTCCTCCAACATTATATACCCTAAGGCTGTCTACGAGGCACTGCGACTACACAGTACCCACAAAGTTATCTCTTTGAAACTTCTCTATTGTGGCTAATAACCACCGAGTCTTCTTCACTGTTCTAAAAAAAAAATAGAGGTTGTTCTTCTGTGACCATCAAGTAAAGAAGCCAGAGTTTCATAACAGAACAGTATTCCACTCCTCCTGAATCTTAATGTCCCAGCTCATGTTTTTACTGTTCTCTCTGATGAACTAGGTTATCCAATGCTAATAGACTGCATTACATTAAGTCAATATGTGGTTAAGACATGAAGTGAAATGGAAGACATGGAACAGGAAGAAGCAGAATTCCTTATGTCTATGTGTGTCCTTGGCAGGTCAGAAAATTTCTCTAGGTCTCTGTTTCTTTATCTGATATAAGGGTCCCCAATGTCTTTACCATGTACAGCAATTGAGAAAAACTTGTAAAAACATAATTCCACTTCATCTCCCCAGCCTCTAACATGGCCATTGTTATTGCATTTATGTTTAAAATTACGTTAAATGAGCAAAGATATACTTTGAAAAGTATAAAATACTGTATAGTACACAAATAATGAATTATATTACTGTATTTATTTAAAGCTTGTGTATGTAAGGGTGTCCAGAATTACTGATAAATGGCTTCTCATACCTTCCTTTTCAGTTTTGTAAAACAGATATTAAATCAGTTCAAGGGTAAGAATTCTATTATGCACTGAGGATTGAAATTCTGGCATCTGATATTCATGCATGGAGGTTTCCACACTAGCCAGGGGCACGGCACCTTCATGCATCAAAATAATGGAACAATGCTGACAATAATGAAGATGAATTGGCATGATTTTAGGCACTGATAGACTTGTATTTTCAACCGTGAAAATGTAGGTGATCCAAAATGTAAGCCAATGCTGCTGAAAATTGTTTGATAATTACACATCTAATTATATAGGAGACAACTATATAGTCTTATTCAGGTATATTAAATGTTTTCCAAATGAATTGTAGATATTGCTATCATTTTGGGTAGTATCAGTAATTAACGAAGCAAGAAAAATGTTAATGTTCACTTTTCATTTCTGATATGCTCTTTGGACGCTGTGGAAACTAAATCTGTTCATGGGCACCCTGCAATAGCCAACTGATTTTCATCATCAGATACTTGAACCTTAGAAAACATACTCTTATCAACTCCTAACTAGTTAAAGTGGGGAAGAGATCAGCCTGTACTATTTAAAGATAACTACTTGACCAACATAACTTATATGAGGAGATTCCAAATTACTTAGCTATGCAGTCTTCTAAATAATTTTAAATATACTGTATATTTTCTTACTGTATACATTTAATATAAACTCAGAGTCAATGTCAAAAATGTCAAAGATATAAAAAGGATCAAATGATCACAATGTAAAGAGCATCTCTGTGGTACCACTCCGCAGCGAACCACCATCATTACACTGGCTTATGCTTCTAGTTTTCTTTTTCCTCAATCTATGTGGATGTGTGTTGGAGAGGCTAAAATATAGGGGATGGATCATATTTGAAGTATATTTTTAAACTATTTTTTTAATAAGGATATAATTTGCACATTTTCCACATCATTATTGTTCAATATTTCCATGTCACTACGCTTTTTTGTAATATATATATATTTGCTTTTTTCCATGCTGAAGTTATTTGCACATTTTTACTAATATACATAATTGTGGTGGACATTCCAATGAGTCCACGTGTATAAGTCAAGTGAGCAATTTATCGTGATTTCCAACAGGAGGTGTAATTGGAAGTTAACTTGATAAAGAAGGTAACCGAAATGCATTGTCTTTTTTTTTCTTAAGACATCCTAAATGGCTCTCAGATCTGTTCACTTATCTCCTGAGCAAACACTTCCCCCAGCTAGTTCAAGCTACCACATTCCAGTGCCCAGCACACCTTACCAACCACCAATCTGGCTTCCCCTCATTCATCGTCTTTAACCCTTCTTATAACAGCCAGAACAAATGTAAAACAAAACAAAAAGTAACAAACAAAAGGTGGTTAAGTCACCCCCTTGGTTAAAATTCTTAATCTGCTGCCTTTGAAATCTTTTTAGGATAAAGACTGAACTCCTCATCAAGGTTCACCGACTCTGAGATCGGGTCCTGCTCATGTGTCTAGCTCCATCACACATCCATCCGCTCCTGCTCTTTTAACTTTTAACTACATCACCAATCTTTTAGTTCTCTCTTTATTCCCTCCCACCCCCAAAAAACTATACTTCACCTTGCCTCCAGGTCTTCAAACCTGCTTTACCTCTGCCTCATTTCTCCTCTGCTACCCAACATCTTCGTCTACTTAATTTTTACTTGTTTTCAGGAGCCACTTCAAAATTCTCTTCCAGAAAAGTCTTACCTGGCCCTCAGGGCAAATCAGGTACCTGATATAGTAGTAGTTCACTACATTCCCACTTGTGAAACTTATCCTGTGCAGCTTTATATTACTATTTTTCTGTATTATTTCATTACAAACTATTTTCCCAATGAAAATGTAAACACGATGATGTTAAGAAACCCATTGATTTGAAGGTGTTATGGCATCTGTAGTGCAAAACATGGTACATGATTGAGTGGGATTATTTTATTTCCACACTATTTCCTACTGGTAGATCATACAGGTAGGTACACGGAGATTTCCTTTAGTTCCTGAAAAGTGCACAGAAAGTTATCAATCCATTGGCACTGAGGTCATCTCGGTAGAGAATGGAAAGGATCTAAGATAGATTTAATATGCTGAACTAAAAGGACAAGTGATCTTAAATTAGTCAGACATTTGATTTCAGTGAACAAAGCTCTGAACTTGGGACAAAGCGTTGTGTGATTTCCGGGCCAGTAACATCTTTTGTACAACCTTTGCTCTTGGTAAGGAGAAGGGGGAGAGGAAAGTAGAATTTACTGAGAACATCCAATGTTTGACCCATTTTCTAAAGTGCTCTACATCTGTTAGACCATTTTATGTCAAACAAACATTGCACCACCCTAATCAGTAATGTTCTCATTCCTTTACACTTAAGAATCTGCAACTCAGTGAGGTTGACTACTATTTCCAAAGTTATATGGAGTAGAAGTGATGAAACTGGGTTGAAATTACATGTATTTGACCTCAAAGCTGATGCTCCTTTTGACTACAAACTGTGTCCCTGCTTAGATAAATACCATTTTTCTCACAAGGTTATTTTGAGATTCAAACATGCTTATATATGTGACCGCAGCAGTGTGTGGCTGTCAGTAGATAATTAGTCCCTATTAATGAGTAAAAATAAATATATAGTTGATCGAATAACTTTTATATAATAAACATAAATTGCCATAGCCCACACTCCTCACACCCAAGCTTCCTTCAGCACAGAGACCTTCTGCCAAAAGAGATCAGTTTCCTCTCTCTTAGTGCTTATAAAACGAACTTACATCTTTCTATAAACACTGGGCTAAAAGTGTAAACCACTGAATACATACAGGATAATTTAGAAAAAAAAAACTAGCATATCTAAGACATTGTTTCACACAACTAGTAATTAAGATCTAGTAGCTATTGAGAGGCAGTAACCCTGAAATACATTTTTGGCTCTGTGTATAACAAAAGCAACATTTTATGATTGTTCATAAAATCATGCATGGGCTTAGGAGTTCTGGTTATTAAATGAATAAATAATGTGGCAAGCACACAGAAAAATAACAATTTGAATAATAAACAAGAGTTGTTTGGGCATTCCAGTGATTTATTTGTAATGATAACAGTTTAAATTAGATATTGGAACATTCATAATCATTGTATAAATTCTAGTTGAGTATTTTAGCTCTGTGCACTTAATATACTATACATTTTCAATGTAAGCCAATTTGTCTAATAAAATGATGAAAAAAAATCTACCAGTTCAATGAAGCGGCTTCATAAAGACTGTAATTTACAGACATTAGTGTATTAAGCAATCATTTCATGCTCTTTCCTGCCTGCATATTGAACAGTGTACACACAAACCTAACAAGTCTGGTGCTTCAGAATGGTTCCAAAAATTTAAAAATCAAACTGAAGATTCTTTCATCTAAACAGAAAACTCCCCAGGTACAAATTCAGAACAATACAAAAGTTTAATTTGCATCTCTCACAATAGATGTGCATTCAGAAGGACAATTAACCTGCCTCTGAATTCAACCCTAACCTTGAGTTTGTTAATATCCTGAGGCTGAGCTTTCTTTATATTTAAATTTTTCTTTTGTTAGTATGAAAAAACTTGATATATATATATATATATATATATATACACATACATATTTTTTTTTCATTTTTAAAAAATTCCAACTTGCATCTGAGTATAAGAAGTTTAGTATCTGGGCTTCTGGAATCAGGCCTTTTTTTGTGTGCATGTGAGGCAATGGGAAGACATAATTTGGTCTTGGAAAGGTAGTTTTCATAAACAGACAGGTTTTCTATGAGTATGACTTATCACATAAAATAACTTTTATAATCTCAACAAAGGAAATCAAAGTGGAAAAAAATCAGGAAATCAAAGCAAGGCTGTGCTCTCTAATCCTGAAATGACTTACATCTGCACTGGGCTTAGACCTCTGAGTAGGAAAACAACAACATGACCTCCCGCCTCCCCAAATTAAGTTTCGGTCACGTTTGTTTTCATGATTTCTCCAAAACATCGAGGAAAAGAGCATGAACAAGGAAACCCAAATAAAATTGAAAGGAATAAAAAAAACTGAAAACTCAAGCATGAATCAAATGAATTGTGTTTATTAAAATGCCTACACATAATTACATGTTATGCATTAGCTTAAGAAGCAAATGAATGACCCCTAAAAATTATTCTCAGAATCATTTTAACTTAAGGTCTGGCTGTAGGAGACTAGGAACAAGCGTGGGCAGTAGGGCGATGACATAATATACCTCTGGTCACCAAGGGCAGTTCTCTGATTTTTAGAGCTAATGAGTGAGGTGCACCCAATGAAATTTGTAGCTGTCTTCTTCAATATATTTCAATTCAACAAATGTTCATGAGCACCGTCTGTGCCTTGAGATAAAAACCTTTTAATAAGGTACTTTCTCTTCCCTGAGGATGCTTGCAAGCTAATGGGCGTTTCCTAGATGGCCGAAAATCAAATGATCACACACCTTCCCCTCAGCCAAGTGTTCTCTTCACTATGCCAAGTTACTTCCAGCAAATAAAACTAAGAAGGCCACAGTTGGTTGCAATGTGGAAGACAGTTTCAAGAGACCCAAAACAGATGTATTTCCCAAATACTCTGTGTAAACATTTTGAATTGTAGTTTTATGTAATGGAGAGTGATCATTTGAAAGGAAACGCCTATGTATGCAAATGTCCAGTAAAGATGTACAAATAAAATTTAAAACATTCCAAGTTCACAGCAATAAAATAAATGGACTGTGGAATATTAAGACATGTGAGTAGAAGTGGTAGAGTGGAGAGATACAATTTGGTTAGCAGGTACATAAAGGTATACATGCTAATCTGGATCATTCCCTTCAATAATCCTTAAATTAATGAATAATCAATCCCATAGGGATGTTTGTTTTCTACATATTTATTTTTAAACTCTCATCTGCGGATATGCTTACTGACGTTAGGGAGAGGGGAAAGGAAGGAGAGAAAGAGGGAGAGAAACGTCAGTCCGTTGCCTCTTGTACGTGCCCTGACAGGGACTGAACCCACCATTTAGACATGTGCTCTGACCAGAACCAAACCTGCAACCTTTGGTTTATAGGACAATGCTCAAACAAACTGAGCCACATCCACCGGCTCCCATGGGGATCTTTAAAGAATCAACATGATGCCCAGGGTACGACAGGTTCTCAAATATTTGTTTAAAGAAAGAATGCATGAATAAAAAGAAGGATGTTTGGATGATGGATGATGCTATAATCTCAAGATAATAAGATATTTTGCGGAAGCTAGTTTTAAGACAGGTAAACTATTCTATTAATATCCTCATCGCTCAAAAGTTTATTCTCAGATAGAGGATTTAGAATTTCTGAAACCCATGTGTAGAGAACAAGAAGAAATTAGAAATATCACAGGACCCAGGACATGGCAAATCAAGGAAAGCCATGGACTAGTAAGAGTCCTGGCTTCCATGCGACCTTCTTTCTGAAGATAATTCTCAGCTGTCCTGTCCCTTTCCCTTCACCCTACTCAAGCAGGAAGGTTATCAGAATCTCTCCCATCAGAACTTTCGGACAGATGGCGTATGCAAAGCTCATTTCACTCTGAGGATTTGCATAAATTGTTGACTTAATAGCATTCCCTGTGTCCACAGAATCCTCAGCAGCACAGAAGAACATAAAGGCCAGAGCACAGGAAAACAGTTGTCTGAGTGTTGAAACTACTTCTCTGAAATCTGAATCTTAGCCGTAGCTGGCAAAGGAAATGAGAACTCTGCAATTCTTTATGTGCTTCGTTTGCTTCAACTCAAGACTCCTGGAAGCAGCCCATCTATTTTTGAAGATGGAAGTAATAACATCAGGCAGAAAAACTGAATGAGGTCCAGCAAAAAAAAAAAATAATAAATGAAAGAAGCAGTGGCCATTGAGAATAGAAAACAAAGAAAATACAACATGAGAAAGTTACTTGGGGGCAAGGCGTCTGTTGCGTTCATTGCTGTAATCCACAACCCCTAGACAGGGCCTGACAAAGATTTGAAAAACACCGGCTGACTCACTTACAATGTACCCCCTAGCCAAGGAAGGCATAGATAGTGTTCTAGTTACAAAATACAGATAGTTGACATCATAACTCTCTCTACATACAGCTATCTGGCTTTATTTGCAATTTGAATAAACATTTATTCATGAGCTCACTGTGCAGTAAACTAAACACAGTTTACTCAGCAAGGTGAAGTAACTTCTCAACAAGTATTTTTCTTGTTGTTAAACATTAAATTAAAAAAAGTTTCATTCATTGAACAGATACTGAGAATCAAACAATATACCAGGTATGACAGGCACTAGAGGTTAAAAATTAATTGAAAAACACAAGCTCTTCTCTAGAAGAGACTAAAATCTATTCTTTTTATTATTATAGTTTTAGGGAAGGGACTTCACTAGGGTATTTCTAAAAGCTTTTGAAAATTATGCTCTTGGTACTTGCAATGGGAAAAGTAGAGTATCCTCTTGCACACAATGGTGCCCGAACAATTATTACTATTGTTCAGGTACAACCCCACTATCTTCTGTGAACATTTAAAATTACTCATTCAGAACCAAGGTTGGTGAATTCGGTTTGCTGTCAAGCAGGGTCCCAACCCAGCATGAATACAGAATTTCTTGTGCCTCATAGACTGTTTGTGGGAGTAATATACAATGACGAATCCCTAAGATATTGAGGCATAGCTGTATTCTTGAAATCTGTGTTCTTTTAGCCCTTTTTATATTCATAAAAAACACCATTTGAGTAATTTAGTTTTATGTCTTGTACCTATTAGCTCAAATATCATCTCCGGAGACCTCACTGAAATGTGGGTTCATATGTCCTCCATTTTTTACCTTCACTCACATTACTGGGCACATTTTCTACCTTAACAGCTCCCACATAAACACAATCACTTCAAAATAGTGACATTAATTCACCTGTTTACTATCTGGGCCCCTGACTAGAATGTAAGCTTCACAAAAGCAGGAACTTTGCCTGTCTAAAGAGCCTACTTCACCCTAGTCCCAGATCTAGAACAGTGACTGGCACATGGAAGAGACTTACTACATATTTGGTAAATGAACAGTTGAGTAAATAAAGTTTTTGTGTGCATTCATTTTCTTTTCCTCATAGCCTACTTTTATTGGGCATTATTGCATGAATAACTATACAATCAAATCATTCGGTCTCAACTGCATATCTTCCCATGCTGAGTCAAGCCATTTTCAAAACCCAAGTCAATGTCTAAATGGGGTAGCACAAGTAATATTTAAAAAGGTATATTCTCTGAAATGCCAGTCCCTGACAAAAATAACACAAGAGAAGAAAACCATAGGCAAACATCACTTTTGAATACCAAACAAAGAATAAACTGCTAGCATATTGAGTCTGGTAATGTAGTAATAGGGTCATCACGAATACTAATTGAGGGCAATTTAAAATTTTAAGAACGATATGATATTCGAATATTTATAAAGGCATTAAAAAATTTCAAAGGTCGAAAGTCCGCTTCATTCTTAACTATGAGAAAAATTTCTATTATAGCTGAAATAAAGCAATGATTGTTCTCAATAACCACCATGATTTGGTATTATTTTTCACATACTAGACAATAAAATTAGGAAAGAAAATAAAATAAAAGTAGTACATTTTGAAACATAGCAGACAGGTTTATAATAATTTTGAAATTATAAATATATATATGTATTTATTTATAATTATGGGGAAACCATACATAGCAAATAAAAAAGTCTAAATGATAAGGAAATGAGATGATTTTCTTAACTATAAAGTGAGTCATGAAAATCAATGGCTTTCTTTTTTTAAAAGATCTTATTTATTTATTTTTAGAGAGAAGGGAAGGGAGGGAGAAAGAGAGGGAGAGAAACATCAATGTCTGGTTGCCTCTCTCACACCCCAACTGGGGAGCCGGCCCACAACCCAGGCATGTGCCCTGACTGGTAATCGAACTGGTGACATTTTGGTTCCCGGGGCCGGCACTCAAACCACTGACCCACGCCAGCCAGGGCAAAGATAAAAAAATAAAATAAAATAAAAAATAAATCAATGGCTTTCTTGTGAAAAATATAAAATAAAAAGTGAAATCCTCACAATGATAAAGATCGTTATTGCTTAACCTATCAAGAATTACACAGGGTCTTTATGGAAAAAGAGCTATAAAGGACCATTAGAATATATAATCTTTATTTATAAGAATACTCACAATATGTTCATAAATTGACATGAATATGTAATAAGATTCTCATTAATTTTCTAAAAATATTTGGAGGAAAATATTAAAAAATATTAATTTAAATAAAAATTTTAATCTAAAAGACCAAGTCTGTGGAATTAGTCAGAAAACAAAGGATTAAGAGAGTAAACAAAAGGGCAACAGCTCTTCTGAATATTTAAATGTATCATAAGATAGCAGTTAAAGTTGCATGTTAACCATACAAATAGAGCAGTAGCATATCAGAAAGCTTGAAATACAACCAGTTGTCGGCAGCCGTCCGTCTCGAGAGACGATGGTGTAGCTTCTTAAGAGTCTATCTGCACCGCCGAGAATGGCTGTGCAGTCCGACTCGGGAGTGACACGGTATCTGTCTCCTCCCGTGTTGAATCGACATCTTGTGATGACGCTGGAGTGTCCTCTCCAGTGAAGCTGAAGCTACAGAGCCTGGGCAGGGTGATATGGAGGGTCTGCTGTTGCCCATGCAGCAGACCCCCCCTCTCTTCGCAGCTGAAGGGTCCAAGGGAAAGACGGAGTCAATACAGCTTGGGTTCAGGTGCGCCGCAGGAGTTGCCGGTGTTGACTACAACGTCAAACCGCCTTAGGGACTCCGGCTCCGGATTTTCTGTCGGGGTTTACTCCCTTAGCCTTTCCCCTGAAGAGGTATGCTGCAAGGCAGCGGAGGTTTTTTTGGGGTCAGAGTTTTCCTTCTCTGAATACAACCAGTACTTTTGTAAAATTAGTATACGAAAAAATGGAAATTTAATTAAGAGGGAGGACATGTGGATTATTTATAAATAATGTCAATATAACTCTAAGTCTTTGTGGGGAGAATTAAAACTCGATGTCACTCCATCAAAATACTAGATTTCAGAGCCATCAGATATTTAAACAACAAATGCAAAATAGGCTGAGATGATTTTGTTATTTTTCCTTTTCTGCTAATGATGCCTTTCTATGCATTTCACAAAACCAAGAGACCATAAAGGTAAAGGTTAAATCTGACAACATTAAAATCACTCATAAAATGTAAGCTACATGTCTTTAAATAAAATCAGATATAAAAATATGACAAAGGAAGTTTTACTATTTATAATATAGAGAATGCCCCTTCAAGTTCTTAAACAAAGCAATAATGAAATACAAATAGAAAAAATAATGAAATCAATGACATTTTAGTCTAGTCCAACGATATTTATATATTTGGTTAAAAAAGATCATAAATTCAAATTTTGCATTTCCCCAAGTCCACCCTGCACTGAACACATCATAGTAAGTATATGAAACATATATATGAGAAGGATTAAAAGAAGTGTGTAGCATTGAAAACCAAAACAAACATCTGCACAGAGCAGACAAGGACAGAAAGGCAGCACGGGAAGCAGAGCTAGAGCTGTGGTCCTGCGGACCCTCATGGCAGGAATCGTTTGGCTGCTGTCAAGCAACAGGGAATAAAGTGACCCACACACGGCCAAGTTGGAATCAGACCTCTGTTTAAGACCAGAGGCCAGAATGACATATGTCTGAGCCTGAACAGACGCTGACAAAGACTGAGACTTGTTGCTGCTTTGGCTTATGTGATACTGAAAAGAACGAGAGGATAGAGGGAGTGTGGGAGGCTTCCCAGGCAGGAGCCGGGCACACTCCATTGTCAAAGATGGGTAGGGATGCCAGGATTTCAGGGTAGGGGGAGACCTAGACAAAACCCTCGGAGATAATGAAAGATGGATAGATGGATAGATAGACATACAGAGATATGAGAAATTGAGTCACAGCATAAGTCCTAAGAAATGAAAGAAAAAAAAATCCCAAAGCATACCAATGTAAAAAATAACAAATATTAAGCCCTGACCAGGTGGTTCATTTGAGTGCACTTCGTCTATCACTCCAAAAGGTCGTATGTTTGGTTCAGTCCCCAGTCTGGGCACACAGAGGAGGCAACAGATCTGTGTTTCTCAGACCCCTCAAAAAATTCAAAGTAACATAACACTATAAAATAATTTAAAAATCAATGGAATTCAAGATCTTCAGAGAAATGAAGGAAAGTGTAACACATTAATTTTAAAAAACAGAATTAGGAATTATGAAAGAACAAGAATGGCGGCGGGGCGTATGAAACAGACCCGCGTGAAAGCTTATAAATGCTGAAGAGAGTAACCGCAATGAAAGGTAGATGTAAAGTCAACACAGCTTACAGCGGGGATGGAATCGATGAGCTGCGAAGGAAGGAGAAGGAGCCCAGGACGCAGAACTGAAACTAGGGCGCACGGAGGAGAGATTGAGAGGTTCCTAAAGAATTCTATTGCTCTGGAAGAGAAGACGGGAAATGGAAAGCGGTGAGACTTGAAACGTTGATTTGTTTCCAGAAATGAAGAAAACAGACGCGACTGAAGTAAAACTTCACTCCGAGTAGAAGCGGGGTGGGTACAATTTGGTGAACATCAAAAAGCATAGTAATAAAACTGTAGATACAAAGAGGAAGGCCAAATGTAAAGACATCCAAACAAGGAAGATTAAATCAGGGAACTTCTGAGAAGATGAAGAAGAGGAGGAGGAAAAAGCAAATCATGGAGATGCCCCAGATCATTTTGAGAGATACAGAAAAAGAGGCTTTCGATGAAATTCAGCATCATGCCTATTAAATCTTAGCAAACTGAGATGTGTATTTCTTTCACATATTGAAATACAAAAAATAAGTTTATATGATCGGTAGAATTTTAGAAATATATTTATAAGTAAGAACAATATTTTTAATTGAACTTTGTACAGGAGACCAACAAAAAGTCATGACATAGCTAAGTAAATGAAAAAGAAGAATAAATTAGAAAAAAATCCATTTTTGCAGATTCTATCATTTCTAAATGTAATCAAGAGAATCTGCATAAAAACTAGTACAAATTAGAGTAAATCAGAGTCATTGTATACAATATCAATTTTAAAAAACGAAGTGTGGCCCTTGTCAGCTACCTCAGTTGGTCGGAACATTGTCCCTATATGCTGAGGTTGTGGGTGTGATCCCCACAAAGAGTGCTCTCTCTCTCTCTCAAAACAATAAATAAAAAAAATAAACTAAATAAGAGTATAAAACCCACTGTGTTACTATTACTAACAGCTAACCAATTAGAACACAAGTTTTGGTTACACAAGACTAAAAAATATGGGTACATATAAACTTGGGCAAGATTTTATTGAGAAATTTACATAACAAGATTTAAAGTAATTAAACTAACTAAATGGACAAATAGCAAGTTCATTAATAGTATAATTCACTTTTGTAATGAAACCTCTCCCCCAAATTAGTCTAATAATTGGACATAATTGAAATCAAAATCTTAACAGGGCTTTTCCTGAAGATGACAGGTTGTAACTAAAGTATACACAGAATAGCAACGGCCTAATCACACTGATATAAATTGTTAAAAATAATGAGTATTGTGGGCCGTGGGTTCTTGCCCAATGTTGTGCCAAAATTTATTATGAAGCCATAGCATAGTTTTTGTGCAAAGATAAAAAAAAAATAGCAAAAAGTTAGAAAACAGAAGTCTATAGTAGTAGAGTCTAGAGAAGGCCCACAGATGTATGAGAAATCAATACCTAACAAGTTGGTATTTCAAGTCTGTGGGGAAAGATAGATTATTTGGTAAATGGCACAGTGAAAGAGTGACTATCTAAATGGAATTTAAAAATAACTCGATTCTTACTCCATCCATCACCCAAAGCCATTTCATAGAAAATTCAACACCTACATTTAAAAAATCAAATCCTTAAAAAATCATTAGACATACATAGAAGATTATTTGTATGACCACATGGTACAGAAGACATTTCTTACACAAGCACATCCACACCTATCCTCATACAAACAACAAAATATAAATAGAGATGTTAAATTAAACTTCATTAAATTAAACACCTTCCATTAAAGGAAAAACCCTATGATCAGGGTAAAAAGTTTAGACACAAACCAGAGAGGAATATTTACAATGAATGGAACTGAAAAAAAATGAATATTGTACAGTCAAATTACTATAACCAGTCTTTTAAAATCAGTGAGGTAATTAGACTGGAGGAATATAATCCTTGGGTTGAATACAGGTAAATACAGTTTGGTACAGCCCATAATAAACACGAATGGGCAAACACAAAAACACATAATAGGCTTGTGTTTAGGACCTATAACACAATAAATTACTATATATAGTTTTTGTTTTGTTCTGTTTTGGGAAGTCAGCAGTCACAACAACATTTCTTGAGAGAGAGACAGACAGACAGAAGGAAATAAAAGCAGCCAAGACCATGTTTATGAGATCCAGTGTACGTGCAAATCTGAGAAGGAGGGAAGCCCTAACACGACACGCCTAACGACCATGTCCTTTTCGATGGCTGCGTCCCTTTAACTAGAAATATTCTGTCTTCGCCTCCATATAACCCACTGTTAAAGGCTGTC
The DNA here is from genome assembly GCF_987537825.1 of Furipterus horrens. Taxonomy (NCBI): domain Eukaryota; kingdom Metazoa; phylum Chordata; class Mammalia; order Chiroptera; family Furipteridae; genus Furipterus; species Furipterus horrens. The sequence goes on along the minus strand of NW_028327183.1, from coordinate 12,170,532 downwards.
CTGTATTTTAAATTCTCAAGCAATCATGTCAGCAGCCCAACATTTCTTTCTCTTTTGAAGTCTTTAGCCTAAGACCCTACATAAAATTTAATTAAGGATGAATTTAATTTATTTGAGACTGATGATTATTTAACTTCCATTGTATAAAGAGGCAATCCATGGAAGATGAAAACTAAATAATAGCATATGTTGATTTCACTAATGATCAGGGAGATGCTCATTAGAACTACAATGACATGCAATGTTATGCATATCAGGTCGAGATATTCGGAAACTATCAACTACATATTTATATTTGATTACTTACAATGTCTGAAAGAATGATAGGACAAGTTTGCATTTGATAAAGCTCTGTGGATATGCAGGTGCTCATATCTTCTCTGCCACTTTCTATATGTGTATGTGTCACAATAAGTATATTTATAAGTGGCTTATATATATTTTCAATTTCTGATGAAGATTTATATATAAATTATATTTTAAATATGTTCATAATATACTGTTAAATAGAAATTGCAAGTTGCTAAATATATGGTGTCATTATATTTATACACGCACACACATTTAAGGAAGGAGAAGAGAGGGGGGCAAGGAGAGCAAGAGGCAGTAAGGTAGGGAAGACACATGTGGAGACACGCAGATGGGCCTCAGAAGGAAACGCAGCAGAGTGACAGGGACAAACAGACCAACACAGAGAAATGAATGGAAACTTATGGACAATGCACTAACTTAGGTGCAGTGTTTTCCCTGGGAGGTTCAGAGCCTTTCATTTCTGCTTTCTATTTTTTCCTAGTGAATGATTTTACACCAAATATACTTTGTTTTAGAACAACATTAAAGTCTTCATAAAAAAATAAAAACAAAAATAGCAGTTCCACTCATGATAATGCCACTTCTAGGACATATCCCGGAATCTCTGAACATTTTCCACCCACCCCACAGTCAGGAAAATAATAATTTTTCTTCAGCATAGACAATTTTTATTCGCATTTGTTAAAAGTGCAAAACAGTAACAGGAGGCAGGAAGTGAGAACCCTGTAGCCAGGCCTGTGGGGTGGGAGCACTTGACTGTGGCCACTGTGGGCCTCTCCTAAGAACAAACTCCCAGGCAGGAGGGTTCCTCATGACAAGGAGGGAGACAGCAACACCCTGGAAGGGTCATGGGGTGTGTCCCACCCTAGGCCACTTGGTTCCTGCCCACCACACACCTTGACAGCTCAGGTTAGGGAGGTTAGGGGACTGGCCAAACATACCCCCCTCCAGGCATCTGCCTCATGCCCCCATTCCCTCCCCCGATTAGCCAGGTTGGACCACGAGGCCCTGTGAGTGGCCCAGCCTGACCCAAGGTGACTAGTTCCCATAATGCACCATATTTTATCCATTGTGTGGGCTGCGGGCCCTCGGAGGCTGCTGGGCTCACTGCAGGCTGGCTCTAGCCAAAACGACTCTTTCTAGGACACAGAAATCAACTCAAGATGAGGCACACTTAGGCTAGCACCCCACACATGTTTCGTCTCCATAGGGCAGTTAACCCCCAAGACAAACAGCTCCTGCACCCCACAATCATGCTGGCTTAAAAATGTGCTGCAATAAGCAAAGGGTCCACCTGCCAACAGCCCCGGCTTGGCCTTAAGCCCACAGGGACCTCACTCAGGGTGTCTGATCTGGTCAGTCGAAGGCCCAACCCTGTGGCAGTGCTGGGCTGCCTGGCACAAGCTGCCTGTCTATTCAGCTTTATAATAAAATTAATACACCAGCATCTTTCCTTAGAATATATCATGAAATTCCTAAATACTTGTCACCCCTTAATAAATAAAATAATTATCTTTTTACACTTCATATATTTTAGTCTTCATAAGCTTATTTTTAAAAGAAAAATAAATAAACCTATTAAATGACTTTATTTTTAGAGCTATGACTGCAATAAGCTGTGAAAGATCTGATCTACTCAGCCATGCTAATTAGATACATATAGAAACTCAACTATAGTTGTGTTAGAATCGGTCATTTATTTATTTAGCCATTACCTAGTCACAATAAACATGAAACCTATGATGGCCACAGCTTATTGCCATAAGCAGAACTATGGACCTTTATGGTATTTTTCACTAAGTCCAAAGCATGTGTCCTGAAGAACAAACCTCAAGATTCAGCTTCTTTTTCAGAACTGGAGGTTTTTGGTTGCAGATGGTAGTTGCAGATTATTGCAGAACCCAACAATAATTGCCAGCAATAGGAAACTTTCCCAGCAATCTCACATCATATTAATTTCTGTGTACTGCCCCAAACTATTCATTATTCATTATTGCTTCCAGAGTGTACGCAGACCAGGCATCATTTGTGCCTGGACCTGGGATCAAACCTGCAACCTAGGTTGTGTCCTGACTGGGAATCGAACCTGCAACCTTTAGGTTATGGGATGATGATACAACCAACTGAGTCACATGGCCAGGGCTAAGACAACCAGCATTTAAAAAGGGCCCAGGAGTGTCCTAGGTTTAGATTAATGCCACTGGCAACTCCTCCTACCTTCATGGTAAGCAGGGAAAGAAATGCAAAGGCAGGTCCCTCCTGGAAAAGGCTGATGCTGGCTATCAGACTTTTAAATTAGGGTCCGCCCAGACTCTGACATCAGCCTTACCTTTCTCTATTGTTACTCCCTCTGGAAAATCTCATCCAGTTGCTTGTTGTTAAATACCTATATCCTGTTCATTCTCAAATTTAAATCTGTATGTCCCACTTCACCCCTAACTTCCACGCTCAAATATCCAACTGCCTACTTTCTTCTCTGCTAGGAATCTCAATATGGTCCAAACAGAACTATTTGCCCCCCCCACCCCCCCCGCCCAATCTATCCCCCTCCAAGCCTCCTCTGTTTCAAAAGCTGACATCCTCAACCACCCAATGGTTTGGGACCAAAACTGACAATTTATTCTTGCTTCCTTTATTTCCCCCATATTTCATATACAATTCATCAGTAAATCCCATCAATCAGCTCCATTTGCAAATCATATGCCAAATTTGACTGATTCTCACCACTGCCTCAGCAATTCACCCTCACCTGTTGTCAGGACTTCCATATGGTTTTTTGTTGTCTTGTCTTGCCTCCTCCAAAATGGCCGGAATGATCACATGGCTCCTTCAAGCCCACCAATGCCTTGTCATTGCAAAATAATTACAAAATAACCCCAGCTGTTTCCAAGGTGTCCTGCTATTATTTTAACTTTATCTCTTCATTTATACTTTAGAACCAGCAAGTAATATCATAAAACTAGGGCAAAATTATTCTTTTAGATGTACTTTTCACTTCACATTGCTCTTGCAAATATACAGAACATAAACACAAAATGCATAAAAGCATGCATTAAATAAAATAAGAAAAAAAGGATACACATATATGAATTGACTCCCCATGTACTGATTTGCTAGGGCTGCCATAAGAAATGACCCAAACCAGTGTGACTTAAACAAGAATATAATAACATAAATAATAACTTTTTCACATTTATCTCTAATGGTAGATACACATTTATTTCCAACACTGTTTTATAGGATAATTTTATAATATCTTTTCAAGTAGAAGTATCACTTGTGTCAAAATTTCCCTTAGTCTATGCATCCATGAGCAACAGAATTAAATTAACCTTACAGCTCCTTCTCACCTTCTTTGCCTTTGGGTAAAGGCATACTCCCATATTGCATGGAGTCTGTGGAACCAGGGTTTGTCACATGCTGTTCAGTGCACACCTCTTTGGAATTATGGAATATGCCTTTAGCCTTGAAAATTATTGCCACCTCTGTCAATGGTGATGAGCAGTGTTATTTCACGTACAAGCCCATAACCATAATTTGCTTCAGGTGGATTGCAACATGAGTATAGCTATAGGCTGGACTCTTGGGCAACTGTTATACACTTATTTTTAAGGGCAGGCTTTTCCTTTTCTTGATTTGCTTTTGAATTCTGCTTTAAAATTCAGATTAGGTATGGACTATGCATAACTGTTGGAGTTTACTCAATCAAAAACTGAAACACATGGGTCTCGCTAACACAAGAACAAAGGGGAAGAATATTTGAAATCAGAACTGTATCAAGAAATTCTCGATATATGATTGCCATGGCTATCTGCCATCAAAGTGTAGATTAGATACAACGTTAAAAGCATTGAAGTAAAACAGAATGCGATGATATTAGCTAATTTTGTCGTCATCAGAAAGTACTTGAGATGTGACTTTCTGCCACTCTCGTCAGCGACAAAATGTCGATTATATCTAAATCAGAACCACTCAAAGCAACACTGAATAAAATGTTATCTCTGAGGGTGAATAAAATTTTCTTCAACTGAACTGCCATGGTTAAAACATTAGCATGAGGAATTCTGACTTGCATTAAATTTGATGCCTCTTCTTTGACCGTCAAGTATTAATGATAAATTTATTTTTGTTAAAATTTCTTAGCTTCCTTATTAATCCAACTGAAAGCCAATATGTTCACAGTATACTCTATTAGGGCTAGGCAATATAAAGATGAATATTAGTGGTTGTATCAAAACGAAAGAAGACTATAAAAAATTCTGTCGTTTTTTTTTTTTTTAAGTAAAATAAAGTGTTCTTCACGTGAGAACCATAGATTGAGAACTAGAGTTGTCAAGCATTTCAGGAGAATAATCTCTGAAGTATTCAAATAAACATTCTAACTTTGGAGAGTTGATCGGAAATCATAATTGAATTTGAACTGTAGTATTAGCTAATGGCAAACTTTATGATGCAGATACACTGTCAACCATTAAAATATTTGCATTGTAAAAGATCAAAGACATAAAGGCTTGCCTGACAAGTGTTCATTCAGAAGCATATGTTTTCAATATTGTGAACGTTTTGCAGAGAAGTATATGCTAATTATGTTTATTTATAGAATTTAAAATAGTCCAACAGCATTTTGAAACAAATGCCTTACAAAAGAAATCTGTTGCTCTCATATCTAAGTGATCTCTATTTTTAAAACCATTAAAATATCCTGAATAGTCCTTTTCTTCTGGGGAACTGTGGCAACTGAGGACATCTTTCTAGATAGCCTTTATGTGTTAAGTGCAGAACACAATGGAACGTAATTCTTTGGGGAGGTATGAGGAGTGATTAACACAGGTGAGGCTGTTAGCCGAGAGTACAGTAAGTGGTTAATAAAAACTAACTGCTGCTCTGTCACTGTATTGTTAGCTTCTAAAATTAATTCTGTTCAGAGTTTCAGGCAATAAGATTTAGGTTTCATATTTGAACTCCTGCCCCATAAGAAGAGCATGTGTGCATGTGTGTGTGTGCCTGCACGTGTATGTGTGTGTGTTGAAATGCAGATGGGAAGAGGATGCTTCATTAAAGAAAAAGACTATCCAGGTTCCACAGAAAAGAGCAAGGTAGAGTCAGAATAGGGGATTTATACCTCAAGCAACAACATTTACTAGGTTGAGTCAACATGAATTCAAGAGAATCGAAGGCAGATTTTAAAGTAGACTCAAGAAACAGTCAATATAGAATGGGGCCAGCATTGAGGTTCAAAGAAAAGGACATATATCTAAAATTGAGGGCAAGGGAGATCATATAAAGTAAGTAAGCCCAAAACCTATCTTAGGTTGGGTTTCCCTCAAAATAAATGCTGACATGTCATTTTCCAGCAGGGGATTTATTAGGAAATATCCTCTGAACACACAGCTCTGGGGAGTGTGAGCAGGATTGGAGAAGGGAGTCCCTGAGCTGAGACAGAGTTGCAGGAAAGGTTTCAGCCACCCCCAGCTGGTTTTATGCTTCAGAGCTGCCCTGCGCTATGACAAGCAAGAGGGCCTATTTTACCCCACACCGTTGACAAGTCACTGGTTACAACCTATCTGTTATAAGGCAGTTCCCTTCGACTGAGGGCAATTTCAGGGGAGGTACCAGCACAGCCCCTGAGGGAAAGAATCCCTCAGACTCCAGGCGGAGATCTGGTCTATACAACAGCATCCACTACCCAAGTAAACCAAATTCCGAAGCTTGATATTACTGCCCTGTAGCTTTGAGAGGAGATTGCAGCAAGAAGTGAAGAAGATAGTTGAGAGATCAGAGGGCATCATCCTCAAAATACCTTTCTCGGGTTTCTTTAAGAAAGTAAAAAGTTAAGCAGATATTCTTGAAACAGCCAGTGTTCCAAAATTCCCATTTTGATTATAGACTTACAGTAATATCAGTATTATGAGTGGAATTTGTCAATGGAAGTGTATTAATTAAACTGCTTTGAATGCGATTTCTTGTGTGCACAGCTGTTTCCAATTACATGATTATAGCTTACAAAGCCAACAATTGAAATCATGTTCTTTTTTACCATGCATGGGAGAAAGTGGTGCACTGTGTAACAATAAAACAAGAGCTCAGATCTGCAAGAGGCTGAGAAGCAGAAAGAGGACTAGAGACTCTCACCGTTGGGGGAATTCATGCAGAAATGTGCCCTCTGGCGAGACACTTATTCTAAACAATGGAAGTTGTCTCAGAGATCATTTCACCAAGCAGATCTTTAAATTAGCAGTGGGTCAGCGTCAGAAGCACGCAGCTAGGAGACTGTCAACAGCAAAGTGTGTTTCCTCATTTTATTGGCCCCTGGCTTGCAAGTCAGGAACCCTCAAAACATTCGTCGGCAGCCGTCCGTCTCGAGAGACGATGGTGTAGCTTCTTAAGTGTCTATCTGCACCGCCGAGAATGGCTGTGCAGTCCGACTCGGGAGTGACACGGTATCTGTCTCCTCCCGTGTTGAATCGACATCTTGCGATGACGCTGGAGTGTCCTCTCCAGTGAAGCTGAAGCTACAGAGCCTGGGCAGGGTGATATGGAGGGTCTGCTGTTGCCCATGCAGCAGACCCCCCCTCTCTTCGCAGCTGAAGGGTCCAAGGGAAAGACGGAGTCAATACAGCTTGGCTTCAGGTGCGCCGCAGGAGTTGCCGGTGTTGACCACAACGTCAAACCGCCTTAGGGACTCCGGCTCCGGATTTTCTGTCGGGGTTTACTCCCTTAGCCTTTCCCCTGAAGAGGTATGCCGCAAGGCAGCGGAGGTTTTTTGGAGTCAGAGTTTTCCTTCTCTGATGTGCCCTGACTGGAAGATCGAACCAGCGACACTTAGCTCGCAGGCCGACACTCAATCCACTGAGCCAAACCAGCCAGGGTGCCTCAAAACACTAACAATGTGTAAAGAGGTCAAGAGGGCTCCATTGCCCTTGCTTTCAAGAATTCTTCTTATGTCTTGTGGCCTTAGAGCTCAGGGGCATAACTTGTGTGGTCCCTAAAGCTGGAAGAACTCGAGGGTTTAGCCCTTAGGCTCTGTGCTCAAGCACATCTGGGTTTGAACCCCAGTGCCTCCACATGGTCACTGACTTTTAACAGTTTAGTTTTTAAATATAGGATAATGTGCATCAGACAAAGTCATTGGGATGATGATATAAGATATTTTAGACAAACTGCTTCGCAGAGATGCTGTTTCACTCTATTAACTAATGAATTAATTACAATTTATTGAATACCTCTTAGGTGACAGAACAATTTATATACATATATTAATTAATTAAATCATCAAGTCACCTTCATACATGAGTGCTATTACTATCCTTATTTTATAGATGAAGACTTTAGGCTCGGATGACGTAACATGCCCCAGGTTGCTCTGCTGGTAAGCAGTGGTAACACACAGAGGTGATGACAAACAGTAAACGTGCTGTTTTCACTGTAAATTTCAGATTTCTTAACCATCAATTTGGAAAATATTACATATCTAACTGTTTATTCTAAGAATAAATGAAATAAGTATTTATAAAGTGTTTGACCAAAGGCCGATAGCAGCAATTTTCAACCTTTTTCATCTTATGGCGCATGTACACAAATTATTAAAATTCTGTGGCACACCAAAAAATACATTACATTTTCTGCCACTCTGACAAAAAATAGATATAATTTTGATTCATTAACACTGGACAGGTATAGTTGTACTGGCTGTTGCCTTTTTTTTTTTTTGCAATCTCAGGGAGAAGAGGTAGGTGCCTCTGACTACATAGTCAGGTAGTGCATGTTTTAAAATTTCTTGCAGCACACCCATTGAAAATTGCTGGCCTCTAGTAATATACTAATCATGGTTCCCCGGAAGCAGAATGGATGAGATATATAGGAGTATGTATATATAGAAAGAGATTTATTATAAGGCATTGGGTGATGCGATTATGGAGGCTGACCAGTCCCAAGATCTGCAGTCAGCAAGTTGGAGACTCGGGAGAGCTGGGGCTGTGTAGTTTCAGCCTGAGTCCAGAGGGCTGGCAGCCAGCGTGGCCAATGCAGGTTCCAATCTGAAGACCAGCAGCAGACTTAAGACCCAGGAAGAGTGAGTGCTTTAGGATGAGTCAAAAGGTAGGAAAAGGAAAAGCCCATTGTTCAAGTTCACAGGAAGGCAGGCAGGGTTTCCCTCTTACTTATGTGAGTCAGTCTTTTTTTTTCCATCCAGGCCTTCAAGGGACTGGATGAGACCCATCCCTATTAAGTAGAACAATCTACTTAGTCCACTGACTCAAATGTTAATTTCATCTAAAAGCAGCCTCATAGTCACAACACCCAGAATGATGTCTGACTAAATATGTGGCCATCCAGGGGCCCAGTCAAGTTGACACAAATTAAATCATTACAATTAAGTTTCCAATATACACATGTGTTGTTATAATAATTTTCATTATTAACATTATCATGTATTAATATTAGTAATATTAGGTGACAAGCATTTTGTTGGACATTTTAATACATAATATCTTTTGCTTATATCATCACTCCTTCAGGTTTAGTATTTCAATTATTAAATTGCAAAAAGCACTGTTCTAGCATCTCATCACATGACCTTTAGCATTAAAAAAAGAAAACAAACAAACAAAAAAACTAGAAAGACCCTATCACTTAACCCTGTACCCCTTTGCTGTGTTTCTCCAAACAGGGGCCTTATGAAGTTCTTTGTTGAGCATACTTTGGTAAAATCTGGGGCAGAACTCAGGGGCCTTACTCTCTGTTATCAGAGAAAAGCATGTACTTATTTTAGCAAATGCTATTTGCTTTCATTTTTCTTGCTTTTATCCAAAGTCCATGGGTTAAGATTTCTTTTTCAAATAGGCAGAGGTCATTATATAAAACTGACCTCTGCATGCAAGAATAGCAACGTAGCTAAAAGTCCATGGTTTGGACAGTCAGCGTTAATAGAGACTGGAGAAGTAATTTGCCAATTTCTTCCCCTTTCCCTAGGTAGGTGATGAATGACCATTTCCTTTATCTTGTGTTGGAAAGTTTTATGGGCCATGGAGAGTGCAAGATCAGAGTTATTTGTGTCCGAAATCAAGAGAAGTTTTATTCGGCCACACATAAAAGTAAATGTAGTAAAAGCCCTGAACAAAGCATTTCCAAATACCCCAAATTCCACTTTTCAGAGAAAATTTGATAGTGTTTGCAAATAAATAATGGGCAAAACTATATTTGTGGGTTTAAAGGACTGTCAAAGTTCCTAGCATTGCAAATTACTTTAGAAATTGGGACTCATTCAGAGCTCCATTGAATTAAAGGGTATGCAAAATTAATTACCTAGAGCTCTAATTTGGAGAAATTTCTATATATTTTCAAAGACTATTGGGAAGAATGAGATCACCACTAATGTGACTAAAACAAATAAAAGTTGGATATATTCCAGCTTTCTGAAAGAAAAAGAAAAAACAGAATAGACAATGAAAAAGGGGAGAGATCCTAAGCTCTATATCCGAGTTCCACATTTTTTTCATAATATGCTAGAATTCTGGAACAATTATTATTTTATAAAGTTCCCTTCCATCATTAGACCACATGTGCGGAAAACATATTCACCCTCTTAATAATGTGATTTTAACAATCTTCCTTCTTTGTGCCCCCCCAAAAAAAGTGATAACTTGATTCTTTTCTCCTTAAATTTGTCTTAAAACACACGACTATATTTTGTGTCATTTGTCATTCTTCCATCTGTCTATATGCAACACATTTTGAATATTAGTGACTTTGTCCCTTGAATTCCCTTGACTCCACACTCTTCACTGTGCCTCCACTACCACCTCTTCCCAACTACGGGCCACCTTACACTTTCATCTGAATAATCTCCAAACATCACCTGCATAGACTCCCCTTTTCACGGAGCAGCAAAACGTCATCTCTCTAACCTAAGAAATGATCTGCCCCTGTCCTTTCTCTGACTAAAACCTTCCGTGACTATTCTGTAGCTGGGGGTGGGAACCCAAGCTTCTAAAAGTCTTCCTGAGAGCATTGCTTTGTTCTCCATCCCTTCCGCTTGTGTTCCACTGCACTCTCCGGCTGCTCCGGACTTCTTCCATCCTGTGAAAGCGACTCACGTTTACTCGTAACGGATCCCCCAAATTGAATCTGTTCCTCTACCCCTGCTCATGTATCTGGTCACAGCCAACAGTTGTCTGATGCCTTAGGAGTTGCCACTTCCTTCTCCGACAGCCCAGAAACTGCTCGTGTGCCTTCCTCGTGTGTTCTCGTCCTATACGTCCCACGGTAACTCCTGCATTCCTCTTACTGTTTCAGCTGCCTTCCCAACTAGCCCACAAGGTCAAACTGTGACAAATTCATCAGTGTAAATTAAGGCTTTACCACAGGCTCTGGACATAGAAGTGTCTCAGTAAATATTTGAGGAAGGAAGAAAAAGTATGCTTTTTTCTTCAGGGAACAATTGTAAGGAACAAAACTAAGACCAATCTCTTCTACTTTCCTTCCCTCCTTTGTCTCCGCCCCCTGCCCCCTGCCTCTTGAAATCTTGCTAAACGCTGCACTGTTAATGCATTTGGTCTCCGCTCCAAGAGCAGCGTGGACTTTAGGTCCCACATTACAATTCCTTTGTCACATGTCCTGTGGCCACAGGACTTATTCATTCCTTTATCACAGGTGCTATTTCTGGTGTCAGAGAAGGAAAACTCTGACTACAAAAAACCTCCGCTGCCTTGCGGCATACCTCTTCAGGGGAAAGGCTAAGGGAGTAAACCCCGACAGAAAATCCGGAGCCGGAGTCCCTAAGGCGGTTTGACGTTGTAGTCAACACCGGCAACTCCTGCGGCGCACCTGAACCCAAGCTGTATCGACTCCGTCTTTCCCTTGGACCCTTCAGCTGCGAAGAGAGGGGGGGTCTGCTGCATGGGCAACAGCAGACCCTCCATATTACCCTGCCCAGGCTCTGTAGCTTCAGCGTCATCACAAGATGTCGATTCAACATGGGAGGAGACAGATACCATGTCACTCCCGAGTCGGACTGCACAGCCATTCTCGGCGGTGCAGATAGACTCTTAAGAAGCTACACCATCGTCTCTCGAGACGGACGGCTGCCGACGACGATATTTCTGGTGTGTCTGAATTTGCCTTCTGCCGCTCTGAGACCAGCACCGGGCAGTGCTGCGCACATTACAGGTGAATGGTAAATATGAAATATTCAGTGAATGAGGGCAAAAATCTACATAAGTTTCTATGACTCTTTAGGAAGGCAACCATTAGCTACCCCTTTCCAGGTTTCTCAGATGGGCGTACCTCTCTCTTCCTTGCTTTGCCTTTTCTGTTACATGGATGAACTTTCAGCTTCCTTTTGAGTTTACTTGGCTTGATCTACTTATTGAAATTCAGCTCAGAACCTTCCTGGTTCTATGAAACAAGATGAGATCCACAGGTCTGTTACATTCTGTAGAGGGGCCCAAAAATCTGATATCTGAAGTCTTCTATCAGTTAAAAAGCTAGAGAGACAGATGAGTGTTGTTGAGCAGAAGCAAATGAATAGAGTGTGTTCCATTTGAAAGGAACTGTCATTAACCTGGACAAGCCATGTTGGAATAATATTTTAAGACAGCTTTGAATCTGTTGTTTTCTGTGAAATCTTTTCCTTAAAAGTTGATATATATTCATATACATATGAATCAATATATCATCTTTCACGCAGGAGCCATGAAGAAAACTGATTGTTAAAATCAGATGATTAACAGAGTGAATCTGTTTTCAGTATGCATAGTCTAACGATGGAAGGGATATTTATAAAATAATTTTATATTTATCCAAACTAAACATATCTTGATTAACAGAACTTCATAACTTCTAAGATAAGGGTTCCCTTTGGAATTTTTATCCTGCAGGATTATGGATGGGGAGGGGGTGAGGCAATGCATATCAGGTTTGCATTTAAAAACTAATTCTGGCACAGCGGGTCGCATGGCTCATAACATAGAGCCCTGGACCCTTGCCTCCAGGCCCTCTGAAGTGCTTGTGAAAATCCTTGCTCCTAGGCCTCGCCTCAGGTGTTTGGGATCTAAGCAGCTGGAGGGCGCACAGGAAAGGGAGCAGCAGTGTGGGAGGGGACGCCAAGAGCCTTTTCTCGGTCAGAGGAAGATATATTTTTGTGCTTTCTTAATCAACAGTACAAAATAATTCTTCCCTTCTGCCTGATGTAAAAAGTGAGAAATGCCTCTTCTTATGCGAATAACGACAGTCTTTGAAATACTGGGAACCATGGGAGTTGACCTGCTGCTTAGTGCCAACATCACTCGTTTGTAAATCGGGGATTTACTTACTGACTTAATACCTCCTTCGTGCAGTGATTACCACGCGTCCTGGTACCCAGAGACCTCCTGATTAGTGCATTATTGACCTGGAAGAGGGTGCTTTTATCCTTCGGCTCAGGCCTCTGTAAGTTTTCAGCATGCTCACTCCAATAATCTCCACATTTATTTTAAAAAATCCACAAAGCATTACTCTCATTAAAATTAATGACTATTATGCTTACCTACAAAAGAGAGACTCTATCACTCACTCTGCAGCTGCAAGGGACATTGTTAGATCATTTGGATCAAATATATTAAGACCTAAACACTTACTTTCCCGTTTACAAAATTAATACAATTATCAAATGCTAATTTAAAATCCTTTTACTGTCATTCATGGATCCTTCCTTTTTTATTTTATTTTTACCTATTTCACCTTTTCACTCTGCCTACTAATAAATATTTCACCACATATAAAATAATGATAGACTCCAATGTATGTAAAATATATTTATTTCACAGAATCCTAGAGCCCAGAATCTTAATATTGAGCAACCATGGGCTAGAGCTTCCATTTTCATTGGATGAAATATCAGCAAGTTCAGCCTTATCATTGAATCAAAATGGGCCTCAGTTAGTAGGCCTCAGTTAATGGTGAGGATGGATGACATTAAGTATCTCACTCAAGGACCACCCACGGAGGAGATGTACACTGGGGAAACAAGGCGCATGCTTGTCTGAAACATCCACCTTTCATATTGCCTAAATTAGAGGCACACCAAAGTCTTAGAAAAGTACCAGATGCCACCAAAGGCCTTTGCAAAATCAAAAGCACTGCAATAGGCATGACAGAGCAAAATGGGTCTCTAGTGTCAAAGAATCACTTTGGCTCCAATGGTACCAACTTACATTTAAAAATGATTTTGAGCCCTGACTGGTGTGGCTCAGTGGATTGGGCATCGTTTTGCAAACCAAAAGGTGGCTGGGTTGATTCCCAGTTGGAGCACGTGCCTGGGCTGTGGGCCAGGGCCCCTGCTGGGGGCGTGTGAGAGGCAACTGATTGATATTTCCCTTGCACATGGATGTTTCTCTCCCTCTACTTTTCCCTCCCTTTCCCTCTTTCGAAATAAATAAATAAATAAATAAATAAATAAATAAATAAATAAATAACGTTTTTTAAAAAAGGTTTTGAGAAAAAAATCTGCCAAAATGTACCCTAAAGTGAGAGCATTACTGTTTAGAGATATTGCCAGTTTACAGACCATCTCTTATTGACAAAGGTCATAGGGAAGGGCTCTCAAGGGTGGAAACAGAGTAGAAACAGAACATTGTTAGGAGAGAGCATGGCGCTCTAGTTATATTCTGAACATGATAGCATACGTTTCCTTTCACATCTCATGAATGCTGTAGGTTCCATGTGAGAAATGGTAAGATAAAGGGCGATACAAAAAAAAAATAAATAAGAGAAAGAAATAAATAAATAAGAACGAAAGAAAGAAAGAAAGAAAGAAAGAAAGAAAGAAAGAAAGAAAGAAAGAAAGAAAGAAAGAAAAGGCAAAGCAACTGCATCTATTCGTTCAATATTAATTGAGGGCCCTGCAAGCTGCTCCTTATTGCTCCCAAAGAAAAAAATATGCAGAAAATATTTGAAATATTTTACCCTGTCATGGGGCTTAAACATAAGCCAGTAATTTAAATGAAATCACGGACAGAATGCTTTTTATGCAAGCATCTTTGGAAGTTCATTAAAGAATTAAAAGTATGCGTAATGAGAAAAGCATTTTAATACGTGTTATCTCTTTGCATATGAAACGTTTTATCTTCCTCTTGGATACATGGTTTAAGGTGACTGCATTTTTGACAATGTAGCTCATAAGAGTTAGAAGAACAGAAAACGATACTTGGATTGTTCATTCATGCTGTGTGAGAGGCTTGTGTTACGATGTGGGGCCACAGAGGCAGTAAACGTGCGTCAGGTCTTCAAGAAGGCCATGTCCTACTGAAAATGACCAGCCAGGCCATTCGTGCTCCCTCAGCCTTTGGGTCACCTCTGCTTGCTTTGAAAGAGCTGGACAAAATTTTCTCGTGTTCTCTTTTCAGACAGAATGTTCAATGAATACTCAAGGGGCTGGCATGACAATTTATTTGATATCCATGTTACCAATTAAACAACCCTGCCTTCCTAGTCCTTCTCATCAGTGTAGGGTTGTCACTTGTGTCTGGTTCATTTGCTGGTCATTACCATTTCTCTCCTGTGTAGAGAGTGCTGTCTATGTACAGGGTGGTAAGTGTACTGAGGACTTTAAATGCATTACATTGAATTTGATCCCCAATGCATTATTATTATCTATAAATTACAAATTTAAAAATGGGGCTTATGGAATTTGAGTGACTTGTCTGAAGCCATGCAGGTACCAGGTGACCAGGCCAGGTTTCTAACTCAGACAGTTTGATATTGTATTATAATCATCAAACTCTCTAAGAGACTATTCCACACACACACACACACACACACACACGTAAAATTATGTGATGTGATAGGGAAACTAACTATTCCGACAGTGGCATTTATATTACAATATAAAATGTATCAAATCAACAAGGGTGCATACCTTAGGCACAGTCATGTAAGCAAATGAAGGCAACAGCGTTCATTCTGCCTTGCTAACTCTAATTAAACCATATAATTTCACTGGATCCTGAGATGTTATATTTAGGAATGAGTGAGCTAACTAGGAGAATATTCTCCTTAACTTTTATTGCCCTTTCTGGCATTCCAATTTAATGAAGGTGGAGAAAACGGAAAGAAAACCAAGTCTAATGAGCACGGTAACCTTTGTTATTGACTGTTGTATGTTTTGTGGGAAATGATATAGAGCAAGGTTTCTCCTACCGGGATCCTTGTCCAGTGCACCACTGGAAAGGTGTTAGACTAAGAAGCATGGTACTAGTTAGAGGAACCAACCACAGCAATCTAGTATTGGCCCTTTTGTCCTTTGTTTTGTTTTGTTTTACATGGTGTGCTGCTGGCTCTGGTCGGCGCCCTTTGAAGCACAATCTGAGAGAAAGCTCTTGGGCCCCGGTTTGTGGCCATGTTTGCAGAATGCTCCTGGACATTTCCACTGGGGTGTGTAGTAGGCGCTCAATAAACATTGTTGCCTGATCTGACAGATGCTCTGGATTGACAATACAAATCATTTCTGGAAATTTAGTTTCTGCTAATGGGTTAAAATAATACCCTGTCAGAACAGGAAATGCAACACTTGCGCCCGCCCTCAGAGTCTGATAATGGACTGTCAGAGCGCGACTTCTCTTGCCTTGGACAACTGTGTAATCTCTCTCCAGTTGCTTTGGGATTTTAAATTACAATTATCTATCAGTTATTACTGGGAGAGCAAAACCCAGGTACCTCTTGTTTTTCTTTATTGCTGTGTCGTTTTCTCACATAAACAAACCGGAAAACAACCCAAAAGCACAGAAGGCAGCATCTGGATGATGTTCTTTGTCGTGGAGCGCATTGCATTTGTGATTGTGGCAAGCTCTATTGTGCGATGCTGAAGTGACTACTGGGAGCACACGCTTTTTATCAGCACAAGAAAGGGCTTTTATTCCCCCGTCTTCCTCAAGGAGAAGGTAGTGCACTCACTGCTCTGCAACGTGAGATCCGGGAACAATGTGAGCAAAACCTCTGTCTTACAAGGGCTCTCTTCCTCTGCCTCTTCGTTGGCCTTAACAAAACTACCACACCTGGCCAGTGATGCAAACCATTTCAGGCTCTATGTAGATCATATGTAGATACCAGGTGACTTGGTGCCTAAAAGAGCTGCCCCTGAAAGGGAGCCAATTTTCAGGGAATTTTCAGCTGCAACTTATGGCTGATGGAAGCATTAACTCATTGGTGTTAAGATGTTCTGGTGATGGGTAATAGTCAATTTCATTTTGGAGCCTCAATATTGCAAATACACACTCTACATGTAAAACTGGGTAATGTGTGCTTAATCTATTTGAAAGATGCTGCAGACTATTGATTTCCTCTCTCCCTCCAGAACATAAAAGCCATGTACCATGTGTCATTGGGCAATACACGTAACTTAGGCCTCTCTTTGCTCATCTGTATCAGGTACGGGCCTAAAAGCTCACAGCATGGTTGGTTTGTTCGGTAATCATGATCGAGGGTATAGGGAAGGTCAAGTCACAAGTGAAGAATAGAGATGGGAAGGGACAGGAAGGAGGGAGAAGGAATGGATGGGACAAGCGGCCGAGGGGAGATACTCTGTATCAAACGGGGAGACACATACTTAGATCAAAAGGTGTATAGACAAGGGAGCCAGGGAGTGGGCCCGCCAGAGGAGTGGTAAGTAACTCCACCTGAGGGTGTCAGAGAGTCACAGAGGGAACAGAAACTGACAAGGAACGCTCATACGTGGGGCTCTAAGAGAAGGAAGGGTGATACTTCGTGAGGAGAGTCTAGACATTTTCAAAAGGACGGAAACAAAAGGGGGCTGTTGTTGAACCCTGTGCTGCATAAGGGAGAGTAATGGCGGAGCTTGGGGAAACTATTGTACATCACTGCAAACTTAGCCTTTTGCTTTTTTGTTTTTCTTCCAATGCAAATGGTTAGAAAGACATATCAAAATGTTAACAGTAATGATCTCTGCTTGGTAAGAGTAAAAGTCAATTTTATTTTATACTTCATACTATTTCGTACTTGCCCCATTTTCTGTAGTGAACACGTATTGTTTTCTAATCAGAATAATATATAAAGTATCATCTATATCACATCTACCACGCAGGGTCGTGGTGGAGATTAAATGTTGATGATGGATTCATTAATATAACCAGTATTTGCATGCCAACTTTATGCAATCCACTCTGGAAATTTTAACACCTAAGAAAGGACTCAGGTGATAGGGAAGCCCTGAAGAGTGTCTCCAACTTCAGGACAGAGTCTAGTGGGGCAGTTTACTGTCAGAGTGGACAGCTGACCCAGGCTGGCCATTGAAGGGCAGGTAAGAAAGGGCCTCTGGAAGGAGAGGCGGCATGTGCAGACACAGGACCATGCAGGGGTGCGTTTGTAAAGTGCAGGAAGATAAGTGTTTCAAAAAATACTAAAAATAACATAAGGAGAGGGAGGTGACATGTCTAAAATGTTGCTTCCATGTCATCCGTAACCAGCCTTAATTTGCATTATGTCATATGCTAGCATGGAATATTAAGCAACAAGAGTGGAAAGAAGAGAATAATTTAGCGTGTGAGTAGCTAGTGTTGGGTGTCCAACTCCGCCTATGCGGCTCAGTAATTTTCTATGAGGCAGGTCATGTTATGCCATTTTATTCAGGACTACAGAAGTTTTGTGTCTCGAGAAGAATTATTCCTAATAGTGCAGTCTTAGCTGAGCTCTTGAGTAATTTTAATATATGTATTAATTCCAGTTATGCAATTCACAAAACCTCTCTAAACTGCAGTGATTAATTTATAAAATGGGACAATGTTTTCTCATAGTATTTTTGTGAGGACAGGCTGAGATAAAAATAGAGCACTTAGCACAGAGTAGGCACCTACTGAAGGCACCTAGCTTTCATTCTTGTTAATGCAAAGCTATAGGGTTGTAAGGGAGAAATTCACATGATAAAGCCAACTCTTTCTGTGTTCACTCTACTGCATGCATCCCTAATAAACTTTAGAGGTGGTTTAGCCCACCCCTAATTTAGAAGTAAATGAAAAGAGGAAAGCAGATACATATATACATTGACAATCCAAATACCTCTTTTCTCACTATCATGAGTAATCATTTCACAGACCCAGGGATGTGCTGGGTTTATCTGAAACTAAGATGCATCCTCAAACTTGAATCCCCAAGAGAGCCAGTTAAAACAGAAATTGTTGGACTCCACCCCTAAAATTTCTAATTAAGTAGGTTGGGGTGGGGCTGGATAATTTGCATTTCTAACACACCGGAGAACCTCTGATCAAGGGCAATCCAGCCGCAGTCCCCAGCTCTACCAGTTGAACAGAAGTGAAGTGAGACCCCTTTTGTGTGTGCTACTGAACTTTTAGGTGACGTGACTTGTGGTTGAACTGCATACAAGTCCTTCATATTTAGGCTCTGATGTATATTAGCTTCGGTTTATGAGCAAATGTTCCAGGCCAGAATGGAAAATCACCCCCCTGTCCTGCCACGGGTGGATCTGGCTCTTGTTTAAAGGTGTGAAAACTCTGAAAACTCTTATTAGAGATACAGTGGACTGTTTCTCTATTTCCCCTACACAAGCAAGTGGCCAACAAAAATGAAGTGGGTAAAAGCTACCTACGGCCAATCTTAACTTGCTTGTATAGAGTAATTCAATACAAATTGGGTATATTTGCAGGAAAAAAAATAATTTTTTTACATTTCTCTCAAAAGCAAGCCAGATGGACTTTATTATGTTTGGCTTTCATTCAACATACTGCTGCAAGAACTCCAAGTTTTTCCTCTGACACCCAACTGTCGCTCCAGACCATCCTTTGTTATATACTCTCACATAATATACAAGAAATTCTTATATACACTGACTGTCCAGATACCTCATTTTTCACTAGCACATGCTTATTTTTCTTATAATATAACCACTGTATGGCAGTGGTTTTTAAAGACTCTGATGCCATGAGGGAGGAAGTCCCTATCAAACATTAAAAAAATACAGCCATTGAAGACACACCATTCCTAGTCTACAAAGGTGGTGCATTTTTTTTTGTAAAAATACATGTAAAAGCCATATATCATAATAATCAAATATAAAGCCAAGAGTTTCTTCCAAAGGAAATTGTTTCTGGATTTTTTGAGCGATTATAAACATCTCTTTCCATGAATTAATTTCCTGTACTTTTAGAGAGAACAAACCTACAGGTTGCCACCAAACACTGATATATAATAGAGGGGAAGGGTTTATACCAGTTTATTTCATTGAACAAATATGTATTGCTATTTCTGTCATAGAATAGAGATAATGAGAGAAGAAGAGTTATTAAAATATTATTTTTATAAAATATATTTATGTCTGCTTTATTCACCACTGTAGACTCAGGTCTTATCAAAACCCTGAAAAACAGTGGGCTATTAAAAATACTCATTAGAAAGTGAATGAATAAATGACTAGTTCTAGAACCTTTGATGAATAATTCTCTTCAGATATTTTTTAAAGCTAGTACATGTCTTAGTGCTCTTAGTATTTTCTCATTATACTCTTGGTTGCAGTATCCATTGCTTTCCTATTGTGTGCTAAGGACTATCCTTGGTACTGAAAACGTAACAGTGAATGAGAGCACAGGGGTCCTGAACCCCATGGAGCATCCAGGGTAGTGGGAGAGGAAGACATAAACCCAAGAGTCCCTGAATCTGCTTACTACATGGACATGAGTGTTCAGATGGACGAGGGGTGGCAGACAGAGACTTACTCAGTGAGACCTGAGAAGGCTTCCTTGAAGAAGGGATCTAAACAACCATGTGAAGGAAGAGAATGAGGTGACAACGTAACTAGGTGATGAAAAGGGGACAGCAATCAAGGCAGATAAAACAGCACTTGCAAAGGTCTAGTGGCAGAGAAAGCATGATCCTTCGAGAATCAAGACAACTTGCCTTTTGAATTTGATATCACGTCAACTAGATTCTGTTAGCTACAGTAAACATAGAGTGGGGCTTGGGCATCTTATGCTTATTAATTGTGTAAATCGCACACATAACCCTGGCTGGTTTGGCTCAGTGGATTGAGCGTCGGCCTGCGAGCTAAGTGTCGCTGGTTCGATCTTCCAGTCAGGGCACATCAGAGAAGGAAAACTCTGACTCCAAAAAACCTCCGCTGCCTTGCGGCATACCTCTTCAGGGGAAAGGCTAAGGGAGTAAACCCTGACAGAAAATCCGGAGCCGGAGTCCCTAAGGCGGTTTGACGTTGTAGTCAACACCGGCAACTCCTGCGGCGCACCTGAAGTCAAGCTGTATTGACTCCGTCTTTCCCTTGGACCCTTCAGCTGCGAAGAGAGGGGGGGTCTGCTGCATGGGCAACAGCAGACCCTCCATATCACCCTGCCCAGGCTCTGTAGCTTCATCGCAAGATGTCGATTCAACACGGGAGGAGACAGATACCGTGTCACTCCCGAGTCGGACTACACAGCCATTCTCGGCGGTGCAGATAGACTCTTAAGAAGCTACACCATCGTCTCTCGAGACGGACGGCTGCCGACGACGACAAAATCGCACACATGAGGATTTTTTCCCATTGCCCTTGCAAAGCAAGAAATCATCCGTTGAGTCAGATGAGAAGGGGACTCATGTCATGGCTGCAGCAGTCTAGCTACTTCATGGCTGAGAGCTGCTGGGTAAGCTAGTGGAGTGCATACATACAGAGCTTTGGGAGTTAAACCCTCAACCTTACACTTTTGCATAGGAAACACTACATGCAATCTCATGCAAAACCCCTTGCATAGGCAATCTGATTTATCTTTCCTACTAGGGAGCTGGGGTAGAAGCAATTGCTAATGACAGCACATGGGTGAGTCCACGCGGTGCTCACAGTGGTCAGCATGCAGACCTCCAGGCCACTGTTGCTGACCTGATCAAAGCCATGGGTACCACTGGGAGGCTGTGCTCACGCTTCTACTCCATAAATTTAGCAGACCAAGAAGTTTATTACTACCCTGAGACAAGCTGATGATGGAATGGCTAGTTGAGTTAGTGTCTCAGCTCTTTCGATCTATTTCCAATCACTGTTGGAGGAACCAAGGCTGTAATGTGTCCGTTTTTATTCAGTCCATGTTACTAAGATGATATGATAATGCTCCTAGAAGACAGTGTGTTGGGCTGTTAGCAAAATCTCAAAGGATTAGTGAGATGGGCCTGGGTGATGGGAGGATGTGGCAGGAACATGAACTCAAGACTCTTTCAGAAAGATGCAAACCAGTCAAGAGGCTTTGAGAACCTGGCCCTTGGTTAGGTCATGGCTAAATTTTAGATCTTGTTATTGCAGGGATTTTTTAAAGTGCAATTTTAGTATAACACTAAGCTGTCAAAGATATAGTGATAACGACCTTAATACTTTTGCCAAAGTATGAAAAAATAAGAATAAAAAAAAAACTGGGGATAGTTTTTGTGAATTTGTACTATCAGATCTGATTATATAGCTTAAAGTCCCAGTTTGATTTAGCTCATTAATCTTTGTCTATAAGAAAAGAATGAAACAATCAGGACTCATAAGTACAGAACAGTGGTTAAGATTGCATTTTCTCACAGCCTATCTGTGTCTAAATTCAAACTGTGTCACTTACTGACTGGGAAGTTTAATAATACCATGAACCTCAGTTCCTATATGTATAAAATAAAGATAATAACACCATTTACCTCAAAGCATGGGAATGAGGAACAAATAATAAAGTATTGCATATAAAGTATTTAGCACAATTCTTAGCACAGCTCTAGTGCCCATCCCCCCCATTCAGTTGAAGTATGATTTGTTCTGTTGATCCTATGAGCTAGAGCAGTTCTCCATGATGGTGCCACAATCCACATGTGTTTGACCAAATAACGAATGAGAAGTGGTCAGAGTCACTGGGAATGCCTGGCTTATCCATGCTATAGAATGTAAACCACACGAGCATCTCATTGTGCAATCTACCAGCATAAGACCACGTGCTAAGTGCCATACACTCTACAAACGAGGTGTCAAATGGTATTAGGGCAACGGCGGATCCAGTTTGGTACCAAACAATGACTGGCCAAGGTTCTATCACAGAAATCACCGTGAAAAGAATGAGAGTCTGGTCCAAGGCAATGGCAGTGAGGTAGAGAGGAGGGGGTCACTTAAAAATATAATTATAGAATCCTTTAGATTTTGTGGTTAACTGGATTTGGAAGCTTTGAAAGAACAATTATTCTGATGTCTTGCTTTCAATTTTTATTCTTGCTTGTTTACCCCCTTCATTCTTCTTTGTTTTCATTTTCTCTGTGTCTTGCTTGTTTTGGGATACTCATGTACTACTCTCCCCAAGATGGAGAAATGCTCAAATAGTGTTATTAGTGACCTCTCAGTGCAATGTTGGTGGGAATTGTCTGTGTGTGTGTGTGTGTGTGTGTGTGTGTGTGTGTGAGAGAGAGAGAGAGAGAGAGAGAGAGAGAGAGAGAGAGAGAGAGAGAGAGACTCACAGATAGAGAACAGACAGGCAGTTGTCAGATGGGACAGGGTTGTAGGGCTGAGTGAAAAAGGTAAAGAAATTAACCAGCAAAAAACAAAACAAAACAAAACACAAAACCTCATAGACACAGGAAACAGGATGGTGATGAGGTGATGACCAGAGGAGAAGGGGGTGGGACAGGTAGAAGAGGATAAAGGGGGTATAAATGGTAATGGAAGGACACCTGACTTGGGGTGGTGAGCACACAATACAACACACAGATGATGTATTGTAGAATTGTACCCCTGAAACCTATATAATATTGTTAGCCATTATCACCTCAATCCATTCAATTTAAAAAAATAACAACCAGATTCTCTTTTTCCTGGAACATTCTAGATGCTAACTCTGGGGGATAAAGAAGCAAATAGATAAATTGACATTATAACACTTAATTTTTATATACTCTTCCTAAAGAAAGTATTATCTCCATTTTTACAGGTGAAGAAAGGAGGCCCAGAGAGACGGTTAACCTTGCCAAGTTAGAGAGGCTGAATTTGCCTCTTACTCATGGTATTTTATTTATCAACCAGTTTTCTAGACTCTGTTTCACCTACCACATAGACAAAGTAAACACTACACAGAGTACATACTGAATTCACACACAAAGTCCTCACTTTGGGGTATTTCTATTCTCAAACCACTGACTCTATATTTATGAGAGGTACCTGGCCCAGAAAACGGTGTTAGATCAAATACCACAAGGAAGCAAATTAATAAGAAACTAAATTGTGAATCCTTATATGCATTCTGGTTAATTTTCCCTGAGGAAAATGAAACAACTAAAAAGAATCCCCCCCTCCCCTTAATTTCTTAAACCCTTTCAAGTGGCTCAGAAATGCTGGCATCAGTCAGAGTGATCCAAACCTCCACAAAGCCCCGCTCCGCAAGCTGATGTCCAGAAGCAGGAAATTACAGGCAGGGAATACAAAGTTCGGGGTTTTGTACAGAAAAGTATAAGGCTGTAATGTATGAAGGAAAATACATGATTGATGAATCTAGTTGCCTGCTTAATTCATTTGCTCATATTTTGAAAACTCAAACACGTTTCAGTATATATTTATCCAATTCAAACTTCTAACTGCTTGCCACATACCAAACTTCTGCTAGAACCCTGGGATAATGCACATGAGTAAGGCAGGGTCTTCAGTCACAGGTCTTCACTAAACTGATGGGAAGGAAGCTTCAACAAACGATGCTAGTATAGAGTGGTCATGACCCCAAGGCGGGCACCTTTGCAATATTCTAGAATTGCAGAGAGAAGGATGGTGAGCATCATTGTTTGTAGAGTTTCTTTGGGGCCTTTTTTCCCCTCACACAAAAATCTTAGCATCAGAGTTAAGAATCTAACCCTTAGTACATTGCTACTTTGAAGTGAAATCAGATTCAAGCGACATGGTTTGAAACACTGGTGCCTTTTCAGGCCACATGCTAATCTCAGTTTGAGAGTCATCTGTAGGTACAAAGGCAACGCTAGGTCATTTCTTGGGTTGCCATGTTTAGACCTTCACAGCTGTCTGCCTAGGACATCCCCCAGTTTCCTCAAGGGCGCCAGCTCACCTGCCAGGCACACGAAGCAACAACATATCAGATAGATGCACAAGGAAGGCTTCTCTGATATAACCAGCTTGCGTTGACGGAGGCTCTTCGGGTGAAAGCTGCCTTAACACGAACCGTTAAACATGCTGTCCCCACTGATAGAGAAATGGAGACCCATTTCTGAGGGCATGGAGCAGGGGTGGGAGTCAGGGGTGGAGCTGGCCATGGGCATTCAGGGAATGAGAAAAGGAAGGTTCCAGTTAGTGCCTCTATCAGTTCTCAGGCGTGGAGGTCAGTGGAGACAGAATAGACGAAAACAAGACAGAGGCACCTGCGAATGCCTCCCGCTGTTTCATGAGTGACCTCATTTGACTGGCCTCCCTGCTGCTGACATGTCCTTTCCTTTAAAATTACACGTAGTGCTAAACAAATGGGTCTCTTCAGGGTCGCTTAGCAGAACTAATCAGCACACCAGCCTGGTTTCCAAATGAAGGCTCCATTGCGCGGTGGCGGGGAGCGATTGCTTTCTCACCCGCCATCAGAGGTAGGGGTCACCGGCAACTCGGGAGGAATTGGTGCGCTGTTCCTTCATTCAAGGTAAGAAATTGCACCCTTGTCACACTGAAATCTCATTCTTCCACCTGAAAACTCATTTCCTTTCCATATTTTCCTCTCTGGACTTTCCCCATGCCAGCCAGAAACTGCGTTCGGCCCCCACGCACACGGGAAGGTAATGTGCTCTCTCCCGCTGCCAGGGCCGCTTTTCTCCTCGAGGGCAAATTGCTGGGTGGTGAGAAGCCCGCGAGCTAGAAACACACATTTTAATAAACCTTCGCTTGATCACTGAGTCTCGTTCTAATCAACTGCAGAATGGAGGGACTCCGCTCCTCACCCACAGTAATTAGAGCTCATAAGCTCATGATGATGGTCTGGGCGTGGGATGGAAAAGAAAAGGCAGTGGAGCAAACCGTTTTCCCTTTGCTTTGCAAACATTGCATTTTGCCCTATTAAAAGGAGATTTCTAAACCAAACCTCCCTGTTTAATGCCCACGTGAGAGGCTCCAATTTGTTTTTAATCTGTTCTAATTCCCCGTAACTACAGCATATCAGGGAGCAGACACACTAGCATTGAATGCAATTAGATCTCCCTGCAATCATGTAGTGGATGGACCCCAGTGCAGCAAGTGACTTGCAGCACCCACAATGATGCTGAGCGCTTGAGGACGTGACCCCGTTTTACAGATGATGAAACTGAGGCTCAGAAGGGCTTAAGTAGCTTATTATCAAAAGTCAAAACACTAACTCGGGAACAAGGACTGGAAATGGATTTCCTGGCTTCACTGCCCCTGTGCCCACCAACAGCCATTTCTAGTTTTAGAGCCAATGCTCTGGCCCTTCTGCATCCTCGAGATATGTACCTTCCCCCATCCTTGAGATTTGGGGCAGGAAGTCTCTGAAGGAAACTGTCACGCATGTGAGCAACAGGAAAACTGTGTGCTAACAGCCTCGGGCCACATCCCCCAGGCCCTTTGAAAGCTAGGGGAGGGGAAGAGTGGGAATAGGACCTTCTTCTCTTACTGCTGCTGTCTAATATTGGGAAAAATGTCTTTATTCATGGAGATGTTGGCATTAGTGGTTTCATATTTGTAATGCATGCCTAAATACACTTTTTCCAAGAGTCTTACTATAGTGAGGTTTACAACTACATTTTGGTCATGAACACGGATTAATATCTTCATACTGTGCCTCTGTGAGAATCACATGCCAGTCTCTGATGAGATTTTTATGAGGCACTTGCCACATCAGACCCTTTCCATGCTCCTGAGTACTTGGTTGTGCAGAAATAAGTATGGTTTCACCCAGGCATGGAGCACTAATGTAGTTGCTCAGACTCCTTTAAGTAATGATAGAAGAAAAGTCCATTCAGCCCTGTAAAGAACAGGGCAACCATTACACCGTCAAAAGCAATAACTAATTAAAAGTGAGATAGCGTTAAAAAGCCAAGCTCACTATCTTTAGTACAACCTATAAAAAGAAAAGACATGTCCATTAGAGATTATCTGCTTCTTTTGTATTCATCCTATTGAAGACTTGTAAATTTAATGAAAGGAAAAAAACAAAACAAAACAAAAAATACTAAGCTCAGAATTATGTTGCTAAAATCTGGCAGCAAATGTATGTCTACTGAAATTTAATGCCTGTAGGGATGTGGGGACTGTCAAAATCCTGGACAGGCAGTAAGTTCTCTACACATATTTGCCTATGTTATCGAAAAAGTAGGGATCCTTGGCATAGAAGGCCCAGGGGAATAGAACAGTAAAGACAAGTCTATCTATTTACTAGAATGTTGTGGACATTTGAGTCAAGCAATAGGGATAACTTTAAGCTCTGATTCTGCACAGTGAAGGGCTGTGTAAGAGTTTACTAGATAAACAAAAAGTTACAAATGTTACTATAACTTGTGAATGAATAATGGGATATACAAGGATATGCTCAATTGGGGCCTAACTTTTTCATTCCATTATATATTGAAAGCAATATGTGGTTATTTATTTGCAGGTAAAAATGAAGATTTTTAGCAGTTGTACTAAATTTCTCTGAACTTCTCCCATGACAGACTTTTCTTTGAAAGGGAGAAAAGTACTCTTGATAATTTTTCTATTTTATATCTTTTCACTTTTTAAATCTTCACCGAAGCTGTCAGAAAAGTTCACAAATATAAGAGATGAATTTTATAGAGAAAAAAAATTCACCAGGGATTTTGTTTTCATCACATTTATATAAGCTAGTTTATGATTCCAGAAGTTGCTATTACTTAAGTGAAAGCAGGGAGAGTTTGGCTTTTGTTTGTGCTTTTATAAAACAGATTAAGTATATCTGTTCATGGTAGAATTTTGAGAAATACGGGAAAGGAAAAACAAACAAATTAACAATAATTTCACAAATCTTTGAAAACTGCTGGCACTGCTATGATTACTTTCCAATGATGATGTAGAAATGTCACATATTTATGCGTATTAACAGGCATACAGAGTTCTACATATTTTTATCACTACATCTCAATCTCAGTCTCAATAAATATAGCGGTTAATGAAATCACAATATTTCATAGGAAGATTAACATTATTTATGTTGAAGATTTCACACAATTTCTGATCTTTTGTCAATACATTAACTATAGTGAATATCCTTTTATATAGAGATTTTTCTGTTTTATTTTGGGTAAGTTCTTAGAGGAAAACTACTGAGTAAAGTGGCCTTCATTTTTAAAGTTCTAAATGCACAGAACAAAAGAATTTTCAAATTGAGTATGACTCTCACTGGTAGAATCCCTCTTTTCCCACTTTCCTCTCTCTCTCTTTTCCTCCCTTTTTTCCTTCCTTTTTTGTTAATCCCCACATGCTTATTGATTTTATAAAGAGAGATGAAGGAAGGAAGGGGGGAGGAGGAGAAGAGAGAGAAACAGACAGACAAACATTGATCAGTTGCCTCTCCTACATACTCCATCTGGGACCAAACCTGGGACCAGGCATGGTGCCCTGGGAGTCGAACCCATGAACTCTCGATTTATGGGATGACACTCCCACCAACTGAGCCACAGCAGCCAGCGCCCTCTTTTCCTTCCTTCCTTCCTTCCTTCCTTCCTTCCTCCCTTCCTTCCTTCCTTCCTTCCTTCCTTCCTTCCTCCCTCCCTTCCTTCCTTCCTTCCTTCCTTCCTTCCTTCCTTCCTTCCTTCCTTCCTTCCTTCCTTCCCTCCTTTCCATTCTTGCATTAGAAGAAACCAGGGTTCTGGTTTCCCCAGGAAATCTCAGCGCTACCCGTCCTGGGATGCACATAGCCATTCTGGACTACAGCATTATCACCAGCTGCTCAGTGTATAATGGAAACATTGCCAGGGTCCCATAAAGGTATTTTCCGGAGCGCCTCAATCTGGAAATGCCTTGAAATCCATAGCAAGACAATTTCTGGTTTCAGCTTAAATTGCATTTAAGAATTCTACTGGTGTTGTAGAGCTATTCCTTTCCATGACTCATCGATTTTCAGAGGCATGCATTATCAAAACATAAGTTAAATTTGTTTCATGCTCCCTATCAGGCATTGTGTCCAGGACCTTGTGTGCATTCCTTTACTGAATGCATACAGCAGTGTCATGTGAAAGATACTAGTATTTTGTTCTCGTTTTAAAGATGAGAAAATAGGAAATCACAATCTGTAATAACTGCCCTGGGTCATGCTTCTGTCTGGTATGCTGACAATTTCATGGGCTAGGGATGGAGGCATGGGACAGTAGGGACAGTTTGTCCCTTTTTCATACTAACCGAGCCCTCGGCCGGGCTGGCTTGAGAAGTCAAGATGTCTAGGACAGTTTCCCCAGGCTCCTGTGTTTAGGGCCTTTGTTCTGGCTGTCAGCTGAGTTCTTCATTTGTCCCCCACATTCTTTCTACTGGTGGGACGTGTCCGACACTGGTTCTTCAATTATGTATCTGCTGTCTGGGCAAGGGTGACTGTCACAGCCAGGAAGGTCCAGACATCTTTCATTCTCTCTTCAGGTGGTTTTTCCACATGGCTAGCTTGGTCTTCCTCATGACACAGCAGTCTGTGGCTGGCTTCTCCAGAGGAAAAATTCTGAGAGATTTATGATGCAGCCTCATAAATATAATTTTTGCCATATTCTGTTGGTCCCAGGCCCAGTGCAGAAAAACACGGCAAGGGATGTAGGCTCCCTCCTATTAACTAGAAGCATATCAAGTACTCTGTGGCCATGACAATCTATGATACTGTATAAGGTTGCTGGACTCAAAAATCCGTGCCTCTCAACATCAGTCTTGGGTAAATATACAACTGCCTAGCTCAAGAGGGGTTTTCCCATTTTTCCTTTATATTAATGAATTTGTTTTCAGGAATGAGATCGTGCTATAGTTTCTTTGTGTGTTTCCTATCCTTGTCAGCTTTTAGTATCGTCATTTTGCTAGGTTCCTAAAATGAACCTGATAGCTTTCCACTGAAAATAACTGCTTTGAATTAGATTCTTTAAACGTACTAATTTTGGTGACTCTTTTGCTGGTCACAAATCACTTTAGTCAGAAGGTCAATTAGTAGAAAAATGGAGTCTGTGAAATATTTAAATATACAGCTAATGGGCTGGGGATATGTGTTGCGAAACAGACAACGGCAGTGTCTCTTGCGTATAAACATGTCGGCGAGGAAGGAGAGTTCATAGATGCATTTTCAGATTTATAAGTGGAAAAAAAGAAATCAATAATGTTTCATTCTGAAGGGACTTTGGCCACACAGCCTCATTTGAAGATCTGTCAAGTTAGACCAAACACTGGCTGAATACAGAGGCCCTGTTTACCATGTATATCAGAAATTAACAGCATTCAGAGTTTTCACGACAATTGCATAACTGGCTTGCACTTAATGAACTTAAGGATAGAAGACAAATTAGGTCCATGCCTAAATTGACTTGTTCAGCAAATATTTAGAGAATAATGGCTAATGAGGTCAGATACAAAGCTAGGCACTGGATCACAGGAGGGAGGAAAAATAAGATAATTATTATGTTTTTAATAAAGCAATAAAATGGTTACTGAGCTCTCAAAAAGCCAATGGTTCATAATGCTTACTCACCAAGATAATTAGAATAATAATTCAACTCATAATATGTATACAAAGATTTAGAGAGAACTATGATCAGGTATATCACTACCTTCCTTCTCTTCTTCCTGCCCTGTCATGAGACAGAGAGACAGAGAGAGAGAGACAGGGAGAAGCCACGGAAAAGTCACATTTAAAGTATCACACTACAATATTCTTGTGTGCCTGCCATCTTATCTGCACTCCCATATAACAACATATCACATTTAAAAAATAAGGGTAGTAATGAACAATCTAACAGCCCATCTGCCTACTCTGCAAACTTGACTATCACCATTATCTATACTTTGACATCCCATTCATACTTCAAAATCAAACTCAAATGTCTACCTCCTTTCTGAGAAGTCTTCTGAAAACACAGGAAACCCAATTAACATTTTCTTGGTCATCTACTACACGCCAGCTGCTCTGCTAGGTTCTCTACAAGTGTCCTCTCACTTAGT
Organism: Furipterus horrens; assembly: GCF_987537825.1. NCBI lineage: Eukaryota > Metazoa > Chordata > Mammalia > Chiroptera > Furipteridae > Furipterus > Furipterus horrens. The sequence continues at coordinate 12,140,099 of NW_028327183.1, read as the reverse complement.
CCTCAGAACAATTATTTACACTGACATTGTCCTTCACTAAATAGTCCAGGGGACATAGGCAAAGAAAGGTATTGCAAGGCTCAAAGTCACCAACTAGTCAGTAACTAGTTGATGAATTGAAATCTACACCTACTGGACTGAAAAAAGAATTCTATTTATTTCAAATACAAGGCAGTACTTCCTCTGAACTTTCATCAAGCATTTTTGACATGCCTTAAAATGCTTAACACATGCTACATTGTCTTATGTATCAACACAGGTCTTGGCACTTTGAAATCACTATTAAATTTGACTTGAAATTTCTTGTAGACATTCACTGGAAACCAGGTAAATGTCACATACAGTAATTCCTAAAGCACATATTATTGGGCACATTTGCAAATGGTAAGTGACAAGGACACCTTTGAATTTGTGTCTGCCAGACAGATTAGAGGAATAAATAAAATGTTCCCACTTCAAAAATATTTTATACCGAAGAGAATACAACTTTTTTCTTGTCATGTTTTCTGATGCTTGTCTGTCTTTGGAGACCTTATTTTTCCTTTAAAGCCTTAATTTGAAAATTTCCTCAAAGAGGAAGTGACTGCAGACGAGCAAGAGAGAGGGGATACTTGTCCATGAATGTGCCACTCACCTTACAGTTACTGACAGGGTGTTTTATTAACCATTAGCACATTTATTTACCAGAGGATGTGGTTCACGTTGGGCAACAGAACCAATTCAGACCTCTCCGAGATTTCAAAAGAAAAAAAAAATCCCTATTAGGCCCTGAAAGCAACCCCAGGAGATGACGATTATGAGCTAATAGAGTCATTCATTTTTGTGTTTATATTTTTAATGGAAAGAAATACATTAACTACTAAGGGAGACCTTGAGAGAGTGTGTAGGAGCTAAAAGAGCAATTTATTCTCTCATCTACAAACCAAGCCATGAGCCAAAAAGACGAAGGCATGACCCAACCAGCCCCACACAAAGGCGGGGAGGGGAGCTGCAGAGTAAGCAGCTCTTTAGAAGGAACGATTTTGAGTCAGAGAAGCATGAGAAAATCACAAAATAGCGTCCAAGACTAGCTCAGAAACTAACACATGTTCATTCAGAGCAAGTACAAGACACTGTGCTAGGCACGATGGGAGTTAACGGTGGAACGGTAAGTCAATCTGCAGCTCCCGAGTTAAAAGCTTAGGGGATCCTGTGATTCAGGAAGTAGCAACTCAATACCACAGTCAGGGAGATGGTGTGCACACACACAGAACACCCACGTTTCTTAAGTATTAACAGGCAATGTATGCATACATTTTGTTGACTTGATGGCAGGATGGGTAGAAGGAAAGTGTCCAAATGTATAAACTGCTGCCTTAAAAAGAGAAGTATCACAAAAATGTAGAAAGTTCTGTGAGCGAGAGGGAGAAATGTGGAACAGTGGCGAGCAGAAGTCATGAGAATGTAATGGTATGAGCAAATACAGGATGGGGCAGAAGTAGGTTTCCAATTGCGAGTACACAAAAGTCTATTCTGGCCTTGTTATTTATTGATTATTGTATTATTTTCTATAGGAACAACTGGAAACCTACTTTCGCCCCACTCTGTACTTCCTTTGTAGGCATCTCAAATGTTCTAATGGAGGACCTAACTTGGGAGAAGGGATCCAAAAGAGAAATGCAGAACTGGGTGGAAAAAGAGAAACGCAGAACTGGGTGGAAGAATTCAGAAAACCATGAAATATATGATTATATCCACGAAGGAACACCTGTGTTCAATGTGGCTTTTTCATCAGGCTTATGGGAAATAGAACAGAATACTGGAAGGAGCACTGTTAGACTGCTGAAGAGCCAGAGCTGAGAAGAGTTTGTGAGTCCTCCTGTGAGTAGAATCGTCACACAGCCTACACCAAGCTTGGGGCCACAAGTCTGTGCTCAGCCTCTGCCTGAAAATCTTGCTCAGCATGGACAACTATAGCTCTAAAGGAGATGTGTGACTGTCTGAGGGACTGGTCAGAGGAAGATCCCACACATACACTTCGGATTGAAATGAATATGGAGAAGAATCTCCCAGCACAAAGACTGGAGCCAAGTGCCTCTGTTAATGGTGATAAATCAAATACCTATAGGTGATAAGTTCCTGGGTCACACAGACTTGGTTTTAGGTTCTGATCCTTCCTCTGTTGTGCAGTAGCTGGGTGATTTTGAGAAATATATTGAAATATATATATGGAGAGAGAGAATATATTCTCAGTATATTTATATATAATCTCTCTATATTTATATATTGCATACACATAACAGAGAATGTATAAACTGTGCTCAGAATTATTGTATGTAGAAATTATCAAGTACTCAATTATTATTTTAAGACAGCAAAATATGTACATTTGGTCAATTGGCAATATTTTACTTTTTCACTGGTAATGTTATATAAGCCTAAAATTCTGTTCTTAAATTTTATTTTTATCAAAAAATAAATACTGTTATGAGAGACAATTTTAGTAATCTTTCCTAGGAGATGTGTTTTGTTTTTCTAGATCTACAACATTACTTTCCTTTGATTCTTTTAAGAAGTTTGGTCAACAAGAAATTACAAAAAAGTTCAGCAATACACACACACACACACACACACACACACACACACACTGCTTGTCTAGGAAATATCTTATCATTACTTTATTTGTTTCTTCCTGGTTCCCAAAGAGACAAGGACTGTACAGTCCATTCAAATCAGATTACTTATTATCTAAAACAATGGTGCCAATGGCGTCAGGCGATATAGCAATTAATACTATAACTCAGAATATCTAAAGGAGAGGCAGCAATATCAGTCCCTGTTTTCACATACTTAGTATAGTCCACAAGCTTTATTGAGGGCTTCAGATACACTACCCAGCCAAGAAAAAGTAAAGCCATAAATGAATAAGTACTTGAAATATTCTACAAAATATTATCCCTAACTACCTGAGGTGAATCGAGGGGGGGAAAGATATGAAGGGAAAAGTGTAGGATTTTGTAACAGTTAAACAAAGATAACTACACACAATAAATACATATCGTTATAAACTATAAGTTACATTATTATGCTTTTTGCTTTAAATGATCAATTTTCCTTGAAGTAAATTTTGACAATATAACATAGTATTTTATATTTATCCACTTTTTTTGTAAAGTGCCCAGATTTAATGAGACAAAAAATAAAAATGTTAAAATTTTATATATATTATAGAAGAAATTTGAATATTTGACACAGGCATATAATGACATAAAGCTATAAATGTGTGATATTTGAGACAGAGGAAAAATAAGATTGATTTAAGAGAAATTTAATTATATTCCTGCTCACAAAAAGTTAACATTACCTGAGTTTTATTTGTGTAGCTGTAGAGAGAGATTCTCCAAAAATGTGGGGAAAAGAAAATATTAAAAAAGAAGTTTTCACATTTACAAATAAAACAAAAGTATGAAACTGATTTTAAATCCTTGATAATATTTTAAAAAGTAAAACTAAATTAAAGGGAATGAGAAGTAAAAATGTGGTGATGTTAAGTATGATGAAGATTTTAAGATTATAATAGTACTGATTAATCATTAAGAGCTTTGGGTATGCTATTTTGTGTATGAAGTAATTAACATGTATCATGCCATTTAATTCTTTCAACAACCCTGTAAAGTAGGTGGACTTATTAGCATCATTCAAATGAAAAATGTTACAAAAAATAGATATTCATCCCAGGTGTTGTTAGCAGAGTTGGATCAAAACACATCCCTGATTCCGAAGCCTGCTTGGCTAATCCTAAACTGTATTTATTGTCCCTCATTTAAGTGCATAGAAGGAAGCCAAATCTACAAATTAAGTATTAATTTTGAAAAATAAACTAAACTTGACACTTATTTTTACAAAAATGTACAGATAACCCCCATTAATAATAAAATCAAGAGTGTAGAGTATCTTCAAACTCATGAAGAGGTAAACAGCAACCACTTAGAACATCATCATCATCGGCAGCCGTCCGTCTCGAGAGACGATGGCATAGCTTCTTGAGAGTCTATCTGCACCGCCGAGAATGGCTGTGCAGTCCGACTCGGGAGTGACAATCCCTGCCGCACCTGTTACAGGTGAAGGCAGATGGCTGTTGTTGCTGCTGCTGACGCTGCTTCCGCCTCGATCTTTTCTGGACCGCCTCCTCGTTGCGCGCAGCCTCTGCGCGGGACGTACCTTGCCTGACCGCGAGCCTCCAGGCTAGGCGGTCGTCTGCTTGAACTTGCCATGTGTTGAGATTGATGGAGCATTGTGTCATGTCCTTTTTGCAGATGTCTTTGAACCGCAGTTTTGGGCGCCCTGTCATCCTCTTGCCTTCTGCTAGCTCGCCGTAGAGGAGGTCTTTGGGGATACGGCCTGCATCCATTCTTTTGACATGGCCGAGCCACCTGAGGCGTCTCTCACTAAGAACTGCATGCAAACTGCTCATATTGGCTCGCTTCAGCACCTCGGTGTTGGGAACCTTATCCTGCCAGGCGACATGCAGGACGCGTCGCAGGCACCTCATGTGGAAGCTGTTGAGTTTCCTTTCGTGCCTTGCGTAGGTGGTCCACGTCTCGCTGCCATAGAGGAGAGTGCTGAGTACGCAGGCTTGGTAGATGCGCAGTCTGGTTTTCTCAGTGAGGCTGGAATTGTTCCACGCTCGCCGGTTCAGTGTGGCCATAACTGTGGCTGCCCTGGCGATTCTCCGATTGACCTCCAAGTCGACTGACAGAGAGCTCGAGATGGTGGACCTGAGGTAAGTGAAGTCGTTGACAACCTCCAGGGTGTATCCGTCGAGGGTGATGCATGGGGGAGTCCCCGTGCCTTGAGCCATAACATTCGTCTTCATCAGGCTGATGGCTAGTCCGAACTCCTTGCATGCGTGGGAAAGGCAAGTGACTAGCTGCTGAAGTCCCTCTTCGGAGTGTGATGTCAAAGCTGCGTCGTCGGCGAAGAGCATCTCACGGATGAGCACCTCTTTGACTTTGGTCTTGGCTCGTAGACGGGCCAGGTTGTAGAGCTTGCCATCGGATCTGGTGTGAATGAAGACACCCTCGCTTCAGTCCTTAAAGGCGTATTGGAGGAGCATGGAGAAGAAGATTCCGAACAGCGTAGGCGCAAGGACGCAGCCCTGCTTTACTCCGCTGCTGACTGGGAAGGCCTCAGAGGTTGTGCCGTTGTCGTTGTAGGACACCGTGCTGTGCATGTTGTCGTGAAAGGACATGACCACAGCAAGCAGATGTGGTGGACAGCCAATCTTCCGTAGCAAGCTGAAGAGTCCGCTTCGACTGACCAGATCAAACGCCTTCGTGAGGTCGATAAAGGCGAGGTAGAGTGGTTTATGCTGCTCGTGACACTTCTCCTGCAGCTGGCGTAGGGAGAAGATCATGTCCACTGTTGATCGGCCAGCTCTGAAGCCACACTGGGACTCTGGGTAGACGCGGGAAGCAAGGGTCTGCAGGCGGGCAAGAGCGACCCGGGCGAATACTTTGCCGACGACGCTGAGGAGAGAGATGCCCCGGTAGTTGTTGCAGTCGCTGCGGTCTCCTTTGTTCTTGTACATGGTGATAATGTTGGCGTCTCTCATATCCTGGGGGATGTAACCCTCCTTCCAGCAGCGACAGAGTAGATGGTGGAGCGGCTGTAGCAGGACTGGTTTCCCGCTCTTTAGGATTTCTGGAGGGATTCCGTCGCTTCCTGGTGCTTTCCCGCAAGCGAGGCGGTCTATGGCTTTGCCGAGCTCTGCCGCAGTAGGTGGGGTGTCTAGCTCCTCCATGACTGGTAGGTCTGGGATGGCGTTAAGAGCAGTGTCTGTTATGGTGTTCCTCGTCGCGTACAGCTCGAGGTAGTGCTCGGTCCACCGCCGCATTTGCTGTTCCTGGTCAGTGATGACCTCACCTGTCTTGGACTTAAGGGGGGCGATCTTGGAGGGGATTGGGCCTGTTGCCTTCTTGATACCCTCATACATTCCTCGTGCGTTGCCTATATCGGCGGCTTCCTGGATGCTTCTGCACAGGTTTAGCCAATAGGTGTTGGCACAGTGGCGGGCGGTCTTCTGGACTTTGTTCCTGGCAGCCCGTAGATCTTGAAGTGTACTGGGAGTGGGCGTGACCTTGTAAGCCAGTAGGGCCTTCCTCTTAGCCTCGATCACGGGTTCCATTTCTTCCCAGTGAGCCTCGTACCAGTCAGCGTTCTTCCGCTCTTTCTTCCCGTAAGCAATAATGGCGGAGTTGTATATGGCGTCGCGGAGACGTGGCCAATTGGATTCGATAATGTCATCTGCCGCCATTCCCTCGCCGAGTGCATCTTCCATCTTGTTGATGAATTGCTGGGTCTTAACTGGGTTGCTGGCACAACTGGTGTTGATGCGTGGGCGACCCTTCATCTTGGAGTGGTGCAACCTCTTCGGCATTATGCGCACCTTGCTTACCACGAGGGCATGGTCCGTGTCGCAGTCTGCACTGTGGTAGCTGCGGGTGAGGAGGGTGCTGCCAATATCCGTTCTTCTGGTGATGACGAGGTCAAGCTGGTGCCAGTGGCGGGAGCGGGGGTGCCTCCATGACACCTGGTGGATCTCTTTGCACTTGAAGAATGTGTTTGTCACGCACAGGCCGTGGTGACACGAAAGCTCAAGCAGTCGCTGACCATTCTCATTGATCTTTCCTCTCCCAAAGTTTCCAAGGCAGGTGGGCCAGGCCATGTGGTCGGCTCCTACTCTTGTGTTGAAGTCTCCAAGGAGATAAAGAGCGTTACTTCTGGGGATCTTGGATAACGCTTTGTCCAGTGCATGGTAGAACTGTTCTTTCTCTTCGGTGGTGGCGCAGAGGGTTGGGGCGTACGCGCTAAGAATGCTGACTGGGCCGAAAGTTGTTGACAATCGGAGGGTAAGTAATCTCTCTGTGCCTCCTGTGGGTGGCTCTATGGAGTTAACAAGCGTGTTCTTCACAGCGAACCCAACACCGTGCTGTCTTGGTTGGTCCGGAGACTTCCCTTGCCAGTAGAAGGTGTAGTTGGTTTCTCTGATAGTTCCGTTGTCGGCCAACCGGGTCTCCTGTAGAGCTGCAATGTCGATGTTTAGTCGTGCCAGTTCCCTGTCGATGACGGCGGTTTTCCTGGCACCATTGATCCACGGAAGGTCTGCAGTAAGTCCGGGACACATGGTCCTGATGTTCCAGCTAGCGAGGCGAAGAGCTGGAGGCTTCTTTCTTGTTGTTTGCTTGGAATTGCCTGGTGCGAGTGTTTTGTGGCCCACTTTTCAAGAGACGCCTCTCTGATCCCCACGCACCCAGTGGGGCAGGTGAGCCATGGCGAGACGGCACCTAATTGGCTGGGGGCTGCCCAGCTTGAGGCGGGCGGTAGCTGTCCAGTGAGGTGCGATGACCTCTCCCACCATCAGAGGAGACCCCTGGCGCTCGTTTCCTTCGCCAATCGGATGAGCTTATAACCGGTAACTGTCTCCTCCCGTGTTAAGTCGACATCTTGCGATGACGCTGGAGTGTCCTCTCCAGTGAAGCTACAAAGCCTGGGCAGGGTGATATGGAGGGCCAGCTGTTGCCCATGCAGCAGACCCCCCCTCTCTTCGCAGCTGAAGGATCCAAGGGGAAAGACAGAACTTAGAACATATAACAGAACATATTTAATCAACAAAAAATGTATAACAGCCAAAGATAAAACATAGCATGAGCAACAAAAACTGATAGTGGTATATTAATTATAACATGTTTAAGTAAATATAAATTAGTTAAAACCTTCTAAAATCCAAGACTCTGAGATACGAGAAAATTATTTAATTCAAAGTTGCTTATAAGAGATACAATAAAAATGTACAAGGCATTAAGAAGTTAAAGGATAATTTTAAGACAACTGCAGTAGGAGAAAAATTCTGTAAAAGTATTTTTACCAAAAAACAAAAACAAAGGGTGAATGATTAAACAAAAATATTATTTTATAAAATTTATAGAAATACAATGACAGAATAACATTTAGAAAATTTTATTAACCATTATTAAATAGTATCCAGGTAGATTTTAAAATTAAAACTTTTAAATCATAATGTAAATTGATAGAAATAAATTTCTTACAGGTTTAATTTTTCTATATAGTTTTGACAAATTAATAAATTATATGAATTATAAACTTATACATGTTTAAATAAATAGAATAAAATATTTTTTAGATACACTTTGATACAGATTGTTTTCCACATGGGCTTTTGATAATTATTTAATAATAGTGTTTGAGATTCCTTATTTTTGTGGGGGGGTAGGGTGGGGTTAGAGTACTAAATATTTTCAGTAAAAACAAAAAGAAAATAAGAGTAGATGGTCACTGTAATTTAAGGAAGTAGCTATTTCCATAATAAATACATATGACATATTGACAAAAAGGTGAATTGTTTATGTTTATGGTAAGAAAAAATGCAGGTCCTTCTAAATAGAAGAAAATCCTCTACTCTATCATATTTTTCATTGTTAATATAGGAACATGTCCTGCCCCTTTTAAAATAGTGAGACATTAGCTTAAATTTTTAAACATAATCTAATATGGGATAATTGAGGATAAAATTATAATGAAGACAATCTAAAAGTAGCTGAGGTTATAAATATCATCAGTTCCCTGATATAAAAGGATCACCTTTTCAGTTTTGTCCTTGACAGAAAGAAAAGCAAAGTAAGTTTATTGTTTTTGTTGTCTAAGGGAAATGTTAGAATGTAATTGCTCTTTTTTTTTTTTCTACAAATTAATAGAAATTAAGATCCTTCTTGTGCTCTATAGGTATTATAAGAAGTTGTAGACTGTTTAATAAGCAAATATATGCTTTTACATTTAATTATCAATTAAATGTTCAGATTTATAACTTTAGGAGAATCAAAACCTCATATAATTTGTATTCAACTTCAATCCTCATCACTAACTGATTTATATCATTACAATGGATTTTGACAAGTTTTATACATGGTTATATATCAGGTCAAACTCTAATGACCCAAGGTAATGCTAACCTATTCAGGCAAATGTGACTTACCTCATACTTCTCCACTGGCAGAAATCTTTTGCAGATTACAAATTTTCCATATTTACCTTCTTGCTCAAAGTATGGAAACCTGCAATCTTAGCATTTTCTGGCATTTTAAAAAAGTATCTACCACCACCCCTGTGTCTTAGAAATACTCATTAAGACAGATTTTGTATGTCTTTGTCTCTTGCATGATCAATGCTAATGTTGATAAGAGATTATCTTCTTTCTATAAATATTTTTACAGGGCTTCCCAGTTACTATAAATAACCTGACTGTATATTGCATTAATCTTTTGGGAGTAAAACTACAGGGGAGAGACCCATATACAACTGCTCCTACAAAGCAATGTGGCTCATCTACTGAGCAATGTGGGGGGGGGGGGGGGATAGAGGTGCCCAGAGGAGGTTTATTAGATATAGAGGTAGCAGTTGGTCATGACTTAGCAAGTCATGTAGACATAAGTTGGCTTGTAACAGCTGGGCTGCAAGGTTGTCTCTCAAATTTTTTTTATCTTCGCACAGATTTAAATACTTTGCATTATTCCTTGGCCCTAGACTTCCTTTCTGACATAAACTAGCTGTTTTAAAAAGTGAGCACCATCTGACTGGGTAAGCTCGTGTGTGTGTGTGTGTGTGTGTGCATGCGCGCCCATCCATTTTGAGAATTAGAAAACACAGGGCCTTCTGATTATGGTGGATTCAAGTCTTCCTGTGTGAACCATTCTCTAATTATTAAGGGCATTTCCCCCCTGGTGGGCTTTTGTTTCCCCTCTCTTCATCACCTATTACTTTCACTGGCCCCTGTAAATGTTTATGTGGCTTTCCATTTATGTTAGTTTTGAATTAAAATCTATACTAAAGAAAATCCCATAATGTGAGTTTTATTGTTTTGATGAACTATTTGCAATGCTGTGAAGGGCATGTTTCACATACGTCTTAAGTTCTTGAATGGGTAGCTCATAATCTATAGCAGAAAAAAATGTACATTCGCATGATACTACCTGTACACATACAGAAATGAAGGATGCTGTCTAAGCTGGTAGACATTTAAATGATGGTGCTTGTCATAGCGACTATTTAGGGGTCTATTTTGTGTCAGACTCTGTGGTAAGAACTTACCAAATATTTACTTACTTTCAAAATAACTTTAAGGTTACTGACATTTTTCATCATTCTTTAACCAAATGGGGACACTAAGGCAGAGACGGAGTACATTTTCTACTGTGCTAAAAGAGCTAGAGCTTGCAAAGATCCAGGTCTCTGTGGCCGCAATGCCTGATGCTCCAATTCCCCTGCAAGACCCACCTTGCCCGCTATTTCCTTATTCGGTAAAATGGAGGAGGAAAGAGAAGTACGAACAACATACCTGTCTCTGACAACGCACCTACTATGCCTGCTCATGTGCACCCGGGTTACCTGCGAACACCAAATTGAGGATGTTGCCCTACCACACACTTCCTCTCCAGAAAGACAAATCAGATCTTCTACCCATCACCCGTTTCGGCTACTGTCCCTTTCTTTCCATTCCAGGTTCATCAGCCCCTCTTCCATGCCACATCCTCTTATTATTTACTTCTATGCCCCATCTCCACATGACAGGGCAGGTAGTTTTGTCGCTCTGACCTCCAGTTTCTCACTCTGCAGCAGAGACCTGGCAGCACTTCTCAAACAGGTGTGCTCACTAACCAGCAAGGGCCCGCCTTCTGTCCTCCAGACAATGTCAACCACAAGCAGGGCTTGTGGCTGGGTTCTGAGAACATAAAAATAGTAGCTGTTTCCATTCCTTTCTTTTTATTTGGAAAAAGTTATCTGAAATCCTTATTCTGAAACATTTCAAATATACCTACATCCACAGAATAAATCCAGCTTGGCTTGATATGTGAGTAAATGAAAGGTGTGCCACATGTCTTACAGTATCTAGAAAACCTGTCACTGCTGTAATCACCCTTTGAATCTGTGGAGCAAATGACCTCTTTAAGTAAAGCTTCAGATTCCCCAAAGTGAAGTGCTCCCATGGGAGAGCAGTCATCGAATTCCCTGGAGTGACACCTCCACAGATCTGCCAATGAGGGAGGGCAACAAATGCTTTAATTACTGAATAGGCCCTCCTTCCCTCAGGTGTCTGTGAAATTGTATGAAACAAGTCTCTTCAAATTTATTTTGAAATGTGTCATTGCTGCACATCCTTTCATTATTTTCACATAAGCAGAGAGATGGCTTCTTTTCCAAATGTATTTATTTGGGTAAGATCCTGATAGCTATTTTTTTTCTTTCTTTCTTTCTTTCTTCTTTTTAAATCAACCTTGTAGCTCATTTCCTTTGGAAAAACACAAAACTCACCAATCATTTTTAGAGCCAAGCTTACCTGCTTATAAGTAGAAAGTGCAGTTATTCTTTATAATTGCGTATCTGCTTTGCTCTAGCACCTCGTGGTGCTCTAGGTGAATCTCCGGTCTCTCTTTCTTCCTCTCCTCCTCTGTGGGTTTCCTCTTTCCCTCCCTCCCTTCCTCTCTCCCTTTCTCCCTCTCTTCCTCTTTCATTTTTTCATTCTCCATTCAACATATTTATTATGTATCTACTCTGGTCCAAAAACTGGAGAGAATATTAGATATACTAATAATAGTTCATGTAAGACAGATTCTGTACATTTTATATGAACTTATATTTAATTTACAAACAACCATATGAGCTCAGTATTATTTCCATTTAAGAGATAAGGCATTTGACAGAGTCCAGCATCCATTTATGATGACAATTCTCAGCATAGAGGAACATTCCTAAACATAATAAAGGTCATAGATGACAAATCCACTGCCAGCATCATACTCAATGGGCAAAAACTACAAGCATTTCTCTGAAGATCAGGAACAAGACAGAAATGCCTGCTTTCACCTCCCTTATTCAACATAGTATTGGAAGTCCTAGCCATAGCAATCAGACAAGAAGAAGAAATAAAAAGCATCAAATTGGAAAGGAAGAAGTAAAACTGTCATTATTTGCCAATGACATGATACTGTACATAGAGAATCCTAAAGATTCTACCAAGAAACAACTAGAACTGATAAATAAAGTCAGCAAAAAATCAGGACACAAAATAAATATCCAGAAATTAGTTGCTTTTTCATATGCTGATAATGAACTATCCAAAAGGGAAATTAAGAAACAATCCCATTCACGATTGCTCCAAAAATAATAAGCTACATAGGAATAAATCTAATCAAGGATATAAAAGAACTATACTCAGAAAATTATAAGACACGAAAGAAAAAAAATGAATAAGATACAAATAAGTGGATGCACATACCATGTTCATAAATAGAAATAAGTAACATCATTAAAATGTCCATACTGTTCAGAGTAATCTATTGATTCAATGCAATTCCTATCATGATACCAATGATGCATTTCACAGAACTAAACAAATATTTCAAAACTTTACATGGATCCACAAAGGCCCAGAATAGCAACAGTAATCTTGAGAAAGAACAAAGTTGGAGAAATCATGCTACCTAATATCAAACTATACTATAAGGCCATAGTAATCAAAACAGGATGGTACTGGCATAAAAACAGACACATAGATCAATAAAGACAGAGCCCAGAAATAAATCCACACCTTTACAGTCAATTAATATTTGACAGAGGAAGAAAGCACATACAATGGGCTACAAATAGTTTATTAAATTAATAGTGTTGGAAAAATTGGACAGATAAGTGCAGAAAAATGAAACTAGACCACCTTCATATGCCATATACAAAAATACATTCAAAATGTATTAAAGAAATTAAATGTTATATCTGAAACCATAAAAATACTAGAAGGAAAAAGGCAGTGACATCTCAGACATTGCTCTTAGCAGTATTTTTTCTGATATCTCTCCTTAGGCAAGGAAATCGAAAGAAAAAAATAAACAAGTGGGGTTACACCAAACTAAAGAGGTTTAACACAGCAAAGAAAACCACTGAATGAGAGAACATATTTGCCAATGATACATCTGATATGGAGTTAATATCCAAAATTTACTATAAAGGACTTACAAAATACAACCCCCCCCCAAAATATATATATATACACACATACACACACACATACACACACGAAAAATGGGCAGAGGACCTGAAAAGACACTTCTCCAAAAAGGACATACAGTTGGCCAATAAACATATGAAAAGATGTTCAATGTCACTAATCACTGGAGAAATGCAAACTAAAACCACCATGATGTATCACCTCACACCTGTCAGAATGGCTACCATCAATAAACCAACAAACAAGTGCTGGCGAGGATGTGGAGAAAAGGGAACCCTCGTGTACTGTTGGTGGGAATGCAGACTGGTGCGGCCACTGTGGAAAGCAGCATGGAGTTACCTCAAAAAGTTAAAAATGGAACTGCCTTATGACCCAGTGATTCTACTTCTGGGAATTTATCTAAAAAAACCCCAAACAATAATTCAAAAGGATATATAAGCAACCTTATGTTCACTGCAGTGCTATTTACAACAGCCAGGATTTGGAAGCAACCCTAGTGCCCATCAGTAGATGAGTGGATAAAAAAGCTGGGGTACATTTACACAGTGAGATACTACTGGGTCGTAAAACACACACACACACACACACACACAGAAAACAAACAAACCAAAAAACCCTTTTACCCTTTGCAACTGTATGGATGGACCTGGAGAACATTATTTTAAATGAAATACGCCAGTCAGAGAAAGACAACTACCATATGCTTTCACTCATGTGAAATTTAATGAACGGACTGAACTAACAAGCAACAAAGAGACCGAACCACAGACAGAGAGCAGGCTGAGAGCTCTGGGGGCAGGGGCAGTGCCTGTTAGGGGGGGATTGAGTCAAGGCAAAAAGAGAAAGGACTCATGGACGTGGACAAGAGTGTGGTGATGGCAGGGTGGGGGGGGGAAGGGATGAGAGGTTATAAGGGGGATAAATGGTAATAAAAAATACAATAAAATAAATTTTCAAAAGAGGTAAGGAAATTGAAACATGAATACATTTAATCAATTGTCTATGTTCATATGGCTGCTAAGAAAGAGTGAGGACCTGACCCCAGGTCAGAGACTGTAGCCATAAACATTACACTGTTTTGCTAGCACAGATGTGCCTTAATTTGGGGTTACGGTCCGATAAACCCATGGTGAGTTGAAAATACTGTATGTCAGAAAAGTATGTAATACACCTAACTTACTAAGCATCCTAGCTTCACGTAGCCTGCCTCAAATGTGCTCAGAGCACTTATGTTAGCCTGCAGTTGGGCAAAATCATCGAACCCAAAGGCTATATTATAATACAGGGTTGAATATCTCATCTAATTTATTGAAATCAGTATCCAACATGGTACATGTTGGCAACATGGTACAGTGTAGAGTATCATTTGTTTACCCTTGTGATCAAGTGGCTGACCGGGAGCTGTGGCCACGGTCACTGCGCTGCATCCTAAGGGAGTGTTATATCACTGGCGTGGAAAGGCTCCAAAGTCAAAATCCAAAGTGTGGTTTCTATTGGACACGTATCACTTTTGTACCACTGTAAAGTTGAAGAATTATAAGTCGCATGATCATAAGTTGGGGGCCATTTGTACATACTAATATCTAAGAAAAAAACCCAACATGTAACTGATAGTTTTCGCAAATAACTTCCACAACTAGGTTTATCAGTAAAATACAGGATACTTGCTTGAATTTGAATTTCAGAAACATGATAAATTGTTATAGCATAGGTGTGTCCCAACTACTGCATGGGACATACTTATACTAAAATTATTTTCAACATTTATATGAAATACAAGTTTAACCATGTGTTCTATTTTGTTTTTTGCTTAAATCTGACAGTCCTACTCATGGTAGTTGTGTGAGGCAATTTTTATTTTTATGTTACATCTCTTTTTATATTATATATTATTGGCATCACACACATTATCTATAAAGAGTGAGGCTCAGCACTCCCATGGCCATCTATTTAGCAAGTAGTGGAGTAAAATTCTTATCTCTGGCTGCAATACACTGAACCATTGTAATAAATCCAGCTTTGGAGAGACATAATTTGATGGTTCCACCTACAGACACATAACAGCATTTTATATACAAAACTGATGACATTACACTGCTAAGTTGTTGTGAAAATGATCATTGCCATTTCCCAAAACATCTCCAAGGTGCTCTGTTAAAAGACTTCAGTGATCCCCACCTCCAGAAATTCAAAGATGTCTTCTTAGAAGTGAATTAGAGAACATAATTTATAGGTACTGAATTTTACTATTCAAAATGATGAAATTAAAAAAAAAAAATCCAGCCTATACTTTGTAGAGGCTGGGATGCTGAGCATCAGGAAGTAAATGAATACACAGGCTCTCCCCTCCTTCCCAGTCACTTAAAATCAAGCTCTATGAGAAGAACAGTGCCCTATGCTGTCGTCTGCTCACTAGCTGTATGGTAATCTCCTGAATTATTTAAACATTCATATTTTTTTTCATTAAACTCCTACTTCTACTACTCTATCAATATATTCACAACTCTATAAGATCCAATTAAAGGCGTTCAAAAGACTATTTTCCCTATTATTTGGACTGGAAATACAGTCCTTAAAGAAGTTTGATATCTGGGCCCTTGGAAAAAATGCCATGTATTTTGGAAGCAGAATAAGACATATAAATACACACACACACACACACACACACACACACACATATGGTGCTGTGATATCACCTTGAGTAAAAAGAGATCAGGACATGGGATGGCTACACTTGAATGAATTTGAACTAACTTTCTTTAGACTGTATATCACTACCTAATAGGATACTGTTTCTAGATACATATTTACTTATTTATTTTCTGCTTCTTCAGTAGATGTGTTCTCCATGAGGAGATTAGCGATATTCATTTCTGGATCTCCAAATTATAGAACAGTAATAATACATAAGAGCCTTTTAAAAACTGAATAAATTAATCAATGAGTGAATAATGTTAGAGAATTCTAAGTGCCCACGAGCCACGGGAAAGTGCCGATCGGACCTTCATGTACCCAAGAAAAGGAAAACAGAGATAGTCGATGCTCTCTAGACCAGCACTGTCCAGCAGAAGTTTCTGAGGTGATGGGATTGGTCTATATTTGTGCTTTCCAGTATGATAACCATTAGCCATATATGGTTGTTGGCTATTTGAAATGAGAAAAAGTTTTAATGTATTTCAAATTAATTAAAATTTAATGTAAAAAGCTACGCATGAATAATGGCTTCCATATTGGATAGCGCAGCCTTAGACTTAAGAACGATTTGTAACTCACCCTATGTTACGTCCACACCCATCCCCTCCAAAAGGAAATAGCCTTCTTGTGTTATAAAACCCCATTCCCTAATTCCCCTTAGTTCAGATAACTGATTCTTTCATAAGTGGTCCTTAGTCCATGGTCCATGTTCCAAGGCCTTTGCTGATGATGAGATTTCTGAGAAGCTTTAACAAGGTAGCTCAGGGGTACCTCTGATATCCATCTCTACCCAACATCTTCCGAATTCCCCCTCTGTGCGGTAGCTGTCCTAGCACTCATTTTTCTCTCTAGACCACAATTCTTTGAGTAGAGTGACTGGGCATTGTTTATTGTCCATAAGTATCTAATATGCAGCATGACTGTGTAGTTGCTCAGTATATGTTAAGTGAATAACTAAACGGAAGAAGAAGCTGAGCAGTAGAACAGCCCACCATGACTCCCATCTGTGTCTTCTTCGCCATTTTTGGCATGTGCAATTCTGCCTTATCCATAAGATATCCTATTCGCTGACTTCGGTTTCTTCAAGACTGCCAAGCTCTGGCCCCATAACTCTGTTCTTTTTATCATGAAGAGCTCTCTCTCTCTTTATAAAGGAGACCATTCCTGTAAGGGACATCCATTTGTTTAAAAAAACATCATCCCAAACCTAGTGTGTCCCAGGCATTATTCTCTGAGTTGGGCATGTGTACTTAATAAGATAGAAAAGGGTCTAGCTCTCAATAAGCTTACTTTCTAGTGGGGGAGAAAGATGATTGTCAAATACTTGTAGACATTACATTAACAGGAGGTTTCTGATAATGGCAAATACTCTGGAGAAACAAAACTGGATGAGGTGAGGAGTAGGGGAAAGAAAATACCAATGAGTATGCAGAGGGTTCTGAAATAGTTGAATTCATGGGGGGGGGGGGGAGGGGTTATCTCTGGTTATATGTCTAAGCCCAGGGAGTTCTTGGGAGTAAACCCTCCAGCCTTGTATTATCTTTTTAATCCTTCCTGTACTTTCTGTAAATATTGTCTCACCCCCCTTCCTTCTAATGGCATTTGCATCCCTACTGTGCTTTCCAGGTCCCTTAGGGATTCTGCTCATAACCCAGCTTTTAAAAATTCCTTATGAATCTTGTTTGACCACAATGTCTTTGACTTGTCATACCCTTGGAGCCATTGCACATCGAATAGGAGGGCTTCTTTATTCCTGGCTTAAGTTGCTTGATGTTGACTTGCTAACTAATGCTCATACGGTTGAGGATTGTATGTTCTCACATACGCATG
The DNA here is from genome assembly GCF_987537825.1 of Furipterus horrens. Classification (NCBI taxonomy): domain Eukaryota; kingdom Metazoa; phylum Chordata; class Mammalia; order Chiroptera; family Furipteridae; genus Furipterus; species Furipterus horrens. The sequence continues at coordinate 12,122,521 of NW_028327183.1, read as the reverse complement.
CACACACTGTCCTGTAAGTGGGAAAACACCAGATTGAGCACTTCCTCCCTTTAACTTTGCTGGCAGAGGTCCATACATCTTATTGCAGACACACTTAATTCTCCCCTTCTTCTCCAGTCCACCCTATTATTTCAACCTCTTATTTTCTTCCTCAACAGCTGCAGTTAGTCTTAGGACTACGTTTCTTTTATTAAAAGCCTATACTTAACAAAACCTGTTTTGTTTCTTTTTTCTTGTTTAGTAATTAGTATGTTGCATACAATTTGGATGAATGCGGTGGTTAAGGCATGTGTCTTTTATAAAGAAAATGTTTTATGTCGTGAACCACTTATTTTCCTAATTTCTTTTAAAAACTTAAAATATAATTTTCACAGCACAGCAGATCAAAAAGAGGAGTTCTCCTCAGGGAATCAGAGCATGCTGAAAGGAGAGAGGGTACACACTATTCTGCTGATGTCTCACGTCTGAACAAATTTTAGGATGGGTGTTGGTCTCCTTTGTCTTGTTCCCTCATGAAAGCAGTCTTTATTCGGCTTGAAGGAGAGAGGATTTCATTTCTCTCTATTTCTTGAAGCTATATTGACAATGATCAGTAGCCTCTTCTGAGTGGTTTGTACACACGTCTTTCTCTGAGAGTTCAAGTATTGGCAGGGTAGTACAATGCTAAGACATCCAGGAGAATCCTTCTGTTACATCCAGAGACATCCTTAAGGTATTGTAAGGAGGCTCTGTCATTAATTATTTGCACGTTGAATAAGTGTCTGCAAAAGGCAAAAGAACAGAGCAGCTAAGAGCTTGGCCTCTCTGTTTGGGCTGCCTGGGTTCACACGGTTGGTCTGCTGCTTATCACAGGGCCTTAGGCAAGACATGGAACTGTGTGGGGTCTAGTTTCCCCATCGGTAAAAAGGGAGTTTTCAAGACAGAAATGTGGAAAATAGAAATCTCATACACTTATTATGAAGATCCACTTAGATAAATATAGAAAATACTTAGTGCCCAACACATTTTAAGTGCCAGGTAAGGGATATTTTTTACAGCCATTCAATCCTCTGATTAGCACTGTGTCAGGTTCTGTATATATGGGGTGCACGAACGGGAGAAAGATTTAACGAAAGGTCAACACAAATATCACACAGAGCCAATTTATTCATATACGTCACTAGTAAAACTCAATGCCTTCCTTCATAACTGAGGTGTCACTGGGGACCTCTGGCACTGATGGAGTGTCAGGAAGTGAGGAAGCAGCACAGATGGGGCCACGAGGCTACAGGCTCACAGACATTTCACGCACCGGCTCTTCTCCTCCCCGGTCTGCAGCCGACATTGTTAATACGGCAGGCGCTCTCTCTGCAAAGCTGAGATACAGTTTCAGGCTCCTTTTCGACTTTCTGACCTGGTCATGTTGGCAAAATCTCTCTGTAGAACCTGGCCCCGATTTTTTCTGAGGTTCCCTCCAGCTTCAAAAGTCTATGAGTCTCAGATTATCCGTAGGGCTTGAAAACACAGTTCCAGCTGATCTCATGGAAAATGACATCACAGGGACTTACTTTGATTGTCTGGTAGACTCGAATAGTGCTGTCAGACCCAGACCCAGGAGGCTTGCATTCAAGGTCATCTTGGGATAGAAAACTTTGCTTCTCCCTTTGCTCCGCCATATGTAACTTTTACCCTTCAGATTATGAACGACGCATATTTAACTTCTGGAATAACTCCATTGTTGGAGGCTTCTTCCCTTCTGAAGTGTGACATTACACCTTTGGATAAGTCTATTAAAGCATCCTTTCTTGTAATAGACCCATTAACTTCCTTTGTTCCTTCATCTGCCTGCCAGATTAATATCATCTATAACTGAATTTACTGAGGTTACACATAGTTGTAGCCAGTTAGCCTGCTCTGTTTCTGTGCTCTCTCTCTGTCACCAGATTAACCATCCACAGACCTTTAAATACTCACCCAATGGTACAGATTTTTTACTCCTCCAACATTTCAGTTGCTCTCCTCTTGGCACCATTTAATTTGTTAACTGATGTCCTTTAAAGCCTTCATCTCATACTCTCTCTTTTCTATACTTGGTGAGTATCTTTGTTTATCTTTTTTGCCTTGATTTGGGGCAATAATACTGGGTCATCCTCCTGCTTTCTTAAAAGAACAATTCAAACTGTCTCTGGGAACATCTTTAAAATATCAGTTTGTCTATAAGAAACAAGAATCCAATTTAGCGGAAGCGTCTATTAATGGGAGGTATTGGCCTTGAATGAGTTGGAGGCACCTGATCTTCCTCACAAGGCCTTTCCGGATCCAGTGCTCACTTGCTGTCGTGTAACACTATGATGGTTCACGATGGGGCTCCAGGCTGTTGATGCTCCGTTCTTCCCTTCTGCTGGGAACTACCAATAGAACTAGGGTTTTTAATAAATGTAGAAAACAGTGTTGTTTGGCAACAACTTAATATTAATAATACTACCAGCATGCTTCTCCTTCTACTGGTATGACTCACCACTACAGAGTCCTTTCCCAATGCCACATTCTACGTTAATGGTTTTACACTGATATTCTTCTTTAATTTCTCATTAATTCTGTGAGGTAAATATCCTTATTCACCTCTACCAAAAAAGCAAAACAGAAACTAGAATCCAGAAGTAAAACAAGTTTAGAATTCAGTCTGTAGTTATTTCACAGGGTGAAAATTTGGGGTAATTTTTTGCTGAAAAGGAGACAATGTTAAACGTCAAGGTTTGAAACCATTGGCAAGCAGCTCAAACATGTAATAAAGTTTGGTCTAACCTCAGGGTGTGAGCTCTGCGGAGCTTCCAGCCACTACAGTACAATTCCTTCTCGACTGCTAGACTACTTACAACTGCAGGAAGAGAGAAGGGATCGAGAAAATTTCAGGGCCTTAGTACTCGGGTCATTGGGGGGTTCATGGTGCTGAACTAAGATGGTGGGTCCAGTTAGATTTAGATGTTACTGAACTTTTCTGGGCACATATGGCAAAAGTGCCTGCATCCTCGGAGGGGAGCTGAGTTACTCTTTGTTCCCCATTTTCCTGTTTCGTTGTAAGAGATAATTCTCTCTGGGTTGTCACAGAAAGATCTGCGCACGTGTTGTTTAGAACAGTCTTCAAATTTTGTGCATAATCATCGTCCTGTACATTTGTATATGCCTTCTGTGTCATTATACTGACTTTGTGAGAATTCGAGCTTATTTCAGGAGTAGAAGAAAAGTCTATGTGCAAAGATACATTTTCCATGCACTCATTTTCCAATTTTCACCCATTTTACAGTAGTTGCACTGTCTAGAAGATTTTCAACATGGTTGGACCTGCAATATTTTAAGTGGCGTCAGTAATGATACCTGCATATCTCTATGCGCATGTGCGTTTGCACGTATCTATGTTTGAAGCACTTTCTAAAAAATGTCTTTATCTTTCAAAATTCATCACATGCAGGGATATCCAATGTGTTGATGATTTTGGCAATAAACACTAACTCTTTCATTTTAACAGGAAAGTCAGTTTTTCAACAACAGAAACCTGAAGACCATAAGATCTGAGAGACGATTTCCAAGGAGTACTACAAGGATGCTTAGGCTTATTGGATTCTCTGGATCGGAAGGGCATTTCCAGCGACCTTCAGCAGAGTAGCTTTAAGCATAAGGAAAGAATCAGCATCATTAACTGTTGTTGATGATGATGATGTCAGGACAGCTTGGTGTTATTGATGAAAGAAATGAGGGAAAAGGCACTACAGGGAAACCACGACTGCATCATACCAATAAAAGAACCTCTTTTGTAGGACTGCCAAGTCCCCATGTAAGTTTCTCGTTCTGAGATGAGCCCACGCATTGATTTTTTGACTTGGGTTTCTCATTAACTTCACCAGGAAAACGAAGCCAAGCTTTAATGGTGATTTCATTGACACAGTCTTGTTTTGTCACCATCAACTGGCATTTATTGAGGCCCTGCATGAAAAAAACTGAGCTAGACATTCTGCACGACTGAGAAGTTAAATAGAAAAGAAGTTGTGACCTCTGACACCCAGAAAAACAAGTATGAAAATACTGAGGTTTGCTACCACTAAACTCAGGTTCAAAACTCAGCTCTGCCATCACCTATTAGTCCAGAACAGATTCTCTGGGCCTCAGCCTTGCTCACTTGTCAAATGAGCAAAATTATACCCATGTCACAGGATGGCTGTGAAGATGTAGGGAAACCATCACCATTATGTGTCTTGTCCCATCCCTGGCAGGCTATGGGTTCTCAGTAAATGCTCAGTCCCCCACTTTCTTTTTTAAAATGGGTTTACTTTCTACTAATTTAAGAGAGAGAATCGATAGGAAAAAAAAGAAAAAAAAAACAAATAAAGTCCTGAAAAATTTTACTTTTAAATATTCAAGCTATGAAATAATGTATATATGGAAAGATAAATGAAATGAAAACTTGAGGATTACCCTAATGCATTAGAACCGTCAACTTTGGGAACATAAAAAGTACATTTAGAAGTATTTGATTTTTATTTTATATTTGAAAACCCAATGAATGAATCAAATTATTGACTTACAGGTCAGGTCATAACACTCTGAATGAGAATTGAATGATGTGTGTTTAACACCAGGAATCAATTATACCATAAGCAGGTCTGAAATTTAAGAAGGCAGTTAACTTTTGAGCCTATCATCAGGCCATATGTAAATAAACTTACTACCCTATCCTGAGTTGGACAATACAGATTTTGTGATGGTGACTGTAGCAGTGACCTTTATTTTACTTTCTTTTTCTGTTCCTTTAGTAATTTTAAGGACTCCGCTTGTTCAGTATATGACTGCTGTCACCTTGACAAATAGAAGATAGGGGATATTTCATCTGATATTCTGCTCTAATGTTATTTTGAGAATATAAATATACAAAACTCTCAACTTAAAGTCTATAAATTCCAACAGCAATTAGTATTGTCCCAAGAGTGGCTGCGTGTGTGCATACATGTAGTGCACATATTATGATATATATCAGTCTCCTCTGACATGTAAGCCATCTGGAAATCAGAACAGGAGTATATTAGCTGAGATCACATAGCCATAAACATCTTATGGTATTTCCACATATTCTTCTCTTTTTGCTCTTTTCCAAAGATGATAACCTGCTGGGGACATTCATTTTTAGCTCAATTTATTCCATGACCACTGTCTTTAACAGGCATGATTTCATCAATCATAGATTTATTCACAAATAATTGTAATAACTTAAAATATAATGCAGTGTTTTCAATTTGATTAGCACCAATAATATTACAGTACACAAATAAAGTATAAATGAGAGTATGCTTGAATTTTTTTAGGTATCCCTTGTCTGTCCAAACTCTAAGACGTAGACATAACCAAAGACCTTCAGTCTTCAAACCACTGGCCTTGTCTCCCATTTCCTAACCAACCAGACATAAAACCGGGTTATCTAATGCCATTTTTATGCAAATGTCTATCACAAGATAATGTAACATCACCCCGTTTATTTAGTTCTTACTTGTGTGAACCTACTACTAGAAACTTCAGTTATCTTGAATTTACCAGGTGAAACCAGAAGGGAGAAACTGCAATCTCTCTGTAAATGCCAGATGAAGATCTTTAAAGCCTCACAGAAATGAATAACCTTACCAGAGGATGAAGTGTCCATGGAGAAAGAGGTTTTAAATGCACATCTCTCGACTTCAAAACATATGTATTATCTTTCCTTTAGTGCACCCTGTTCCATAGTAAACATGTCTCTCCTTGGTGGTCATAATACAATTCCAAATCTGGATTTCCTTTATTTATTGATTTATTTATTTTTTGACCTGCCATTATCAGAGTGGCCTAGACATTTTTGTCCCTTTTAGTGCCCTACAGCAGTTGACACAGTTAATCGTCGGCAGCCGTCCGTCTCGAGAGACGATGGTGTAGCTTCTTAAGAGTCTATCTGCACCGCCGAGAATGGCTGTGCAGTCCGACTCGGGAGTGACACGGTATCTGTCTCCTCCCGTGTTGAATCGACATCTTGTGATGACGCTGGAGTGTCCTCTCCAGTGAAGCTGAAGCTACAGAGCCTGGGCAGGGTGATATGGAGGGTCTGCTGTTGCCCATGCAGCAGACCCCCCCTCTCTTCGCAGCTGAAGGGTCCAAGGGAAAGACGGAGTCAATACAGCTTGGCTTCAGGTGCGCTGCAGGAGCTGCCAGTGTTGACTACAACGTCAAACCGCCTTAGGGACTCCGGCTCCGGATTTTCTGTCGGGGTTTACTCCCTTAGCCTTTCCCCTGAAGAGGTATGCCGCAAGGCAGCGGAGGTTTTTTGGAGTCAGAGTTTTCCTTCTCTGATGTGCCCTGACTGGAAGATCGAACCAGCGACACTTAGCTCGCAGGCCGACGCTCAATCCACTGAGCCAAACCAGCCAGTTTGTGATGCTAGCTGGCATTACCATTTGTAAGAAGCACACTTCATCTCCTCTAAAAATGGCATTAATAAATAAAAAGAAACATATTTCAGTTTAGGTCAGATTTGTGTGTATCTGATTTTCCTAAAAGGGAATATGACTATATAGTCTCTCTTTTTTTGTTGTTTCTAAAGGAAATTTTAAATCTTGCAAATGCACAAAATTTAAGACATACTAAAATATTTATCATGTCTGGCAAAATGTTACAGTTGAACCTAAGGTTTATTTTATTTTATTTCATTATCATTTATGTTACCAGACAATTTCACAGAGGTGAGAAAAATATACAAAGCAAGAGCTACAGGCAGTTTTTAACACGTATTCTGAACTAAATCTGCGTTAAGGGATAATTTTGCTTTTTGATAGTTGAAATAGCAGTTTAGTTGAATCTCTATCTAAATAGAAATTTAATAGTGCTTATTTCATGCTCATATAGTCTGATTTTTGGTCCAATTTGTTTGTAATGAGTTAGAGTAACTGATATGCTAATCACTGTTAGTTAATTAAAAGTAGAGTTTCCATTTAGTTACAAAACGCATTAAAATGCGGAACATATAGCATGCTAGATGACCTGATTCACATATCTGAACTTCTGAAATAAGAAGGAAATGGTAGAAAATCTATTTGATATGTGGTCAAGAGTGTTGCTAATTTCCTTCAAGAAGTAGATTTGGCCCAATGATCAGAAGGCCTGGGTTCCATTCTTTGCTCTACTGCTGCTTTGCTTTGATGTTTGACTTTGTCTCTTCAATCCTCAAAGACTCAATTTTTCAACAGTAAAGGATGAAGCAGGGTTGACCAATGCCTACGCCCACTCTGTTGTGATTCCATGGCCAAGATTCCAAGCAATTCAGGGGTTGCCTTTCTGTTCAGCCACTTTTTAGTTCGGACTTGGGAAAATTGTGTCATCTCTCTGATATTCAGGATGTAATTGGGGTGATATGAGAAAAAACAGTGGTACTCACATGCCGCTGGTCCTTAACTCCAGGTCATGATGATGATGAAAAAAATGAAGATGATGCTAATATGATGATAGTGGGGAGTCATAAGGAAGGGGAGCCACAGGATGTGCTGGAGAAGAGGACAAGGGTATTCAAAAGGCAGGAAGAAAGAAATCCTAGTTTACGCATTTCACTGATATTGTAAAATTATTTTAAACTCCTGAAAATATAAATACATTTCAAAAATGAATAAAAATCCATAAATATAGGCAACATAATCTAGTGGACCTTTTTACCAAACACCATGCACAGGGCTTTGTTAGCCAGTGTTAATCAAACACTTGCTAACTAAGTATTTCACCAAGTTTTGGGAGAGATCAGTTAAACAAAATGATCTACAGGAAAGTAGGGTCTCTCAGAACTTTCAGAACATTAGCATATCTAGTGATTCCTTGTGACTATTTCCTAGAAATTTATTTTCAATTTTTGGGGCAGGGGTGCAGAGGTAGAGGTTTGGAGATGATACAGGTCTAGTGCTCTGTGAAACAAACTTTAGCAAATGTTTCAATGATGAAAATAAGTTAAGGCTTGGGTCCTAGAAACCTGATCATTTAACTGTGTCACTTAACTGAACCAAATTACTTAAAAGGTTGTTTTGAGAACTAGAATCAATACAGGTAATAACATAGGCATGAGCTAGAGACTCACTAAGTTATGACAATAATACGAGACATTGCAGGTGCACCAGCAAAACATCAGCTCCCTCTTGTTGAAGCACAAAATAGAGGAAATTGGGCAACTTTGCCCATTGTCTGCTTGACATCCATTTCTTGGGGAACACGGAAGCCTGAATTGCACATGTGGAACATTGTGGAAGCAATGTTTTGTTGATTGCTTCCTTCTTGAACCATAATTAGAGCAAAATGGGATGAAAAGCGAAGCCGTGTTTGATGCCCCAAAAGAAGAAATCAGAAATAAGATTGAAGGGGTGGGCAGAATACACATCTTGAGGTTCAAGCTATTAGAAGTTAACCAATTCTTTCTGGACGATGGATATAATTTGCAGTAAAAGTTCTACCAACCGTTGTAAAATATCAGAGTAACTGGACATGTCCCTGAAACAAACCATTGAGAAGAGGCCTCTTCCTGTAGAGGCCATGATTAAAACTAGAACCATTTTCACAGGTAATCCAAGTTATGTCATGGTAATACAACGGCCATCATGACAGCAACTCGGTGACATTTTTTTCACAAGCTTCACTGTATCCAGGCAACCTAAACGTCTTCACTCAGATGAAAAGAAAGGCAGGTTGGGGGCCCAGAAGTCAGGAGCAAGATCTCACTGTCTGTTCCCTTTTCCCATGACAGACGGTTTGGGTTGATGACTAAAGAAGCTTTATACAACTCTGGTTACTACTGTTTGCTGTATTTACATGTCAGAATCAATGGCCATCAGGAATTTAGGTTTTTCTCAACTCTTTCTTAATTCTAGCAAGTGGTAAATGGGGAACTCCGAGGTCCATTATATCCATGTGCAATTTTGATCCATCACTTGCTGTAAGAGACTCAACTGACCAGCAGGAGCCAGAGAGAGAGGAACACATGGCAGAAATCCAGGTATGCTTTCCTCAGCTGTTTATATGTGTAATTGCGAATTGACAGTGGCTGTGATATTGTTGAGAAGAGGCTTGAATAAGCAACATTACAGCAACTATCATGTTCTGAGTTAGAAAAGTATGCCCCTTTCCCCCCCCAAAAGAGACGTGCATTCTCTTTTAACTCCTTTGGGATTTTTCTATGCAAACTTCTGACAAAGCAAACATCCTTGCAAACTTCTGACAATTGCACTGTCATGACTCAGCAGACTTAAGACTCTTAAATAAAAGTACATTAACAAAGCCTTTTTCTTTGCTTTGTAAAAAGCACTATAGCACAAATAAATTTATATAAATCCCATTAAATGGCCTGCATTCATGGAAAGGCCAAATATCATGGATTGTTGAAACACAGATTTAAAAATATTTCTATCTATGCTGTGTACATATACAGATATGTTAAATAAGATTCATCTTCACCATCTGTCCATGGAGAATCATAATCTTCACCCAGCTAAATGAGATTAGGGCAAAAATACAAAGGTCGAAGCAAAGTACTATGTTCAGGGAAGCTTTTTAATATTAGTACTGCTGCTACGAAAGATGCTGACGATGAGTATCTTTACCCTCCCCCACTGTGTAAAAGTTTATTGAGGAATCATTGAAAACTACAATTGTGTATATTTAAAGTGTACAAAGTGATTATTCGATATATGTTGTGGAATGATTGCCAAGGTCAAGATAATTAACACATTCATCACCTCCCATAGTTACCTTTTTTTGTTTCTGTGATGAGAATGCTTATAATCTACTATTTTATGTAAATTCCAAGTGTGCTTCACCAATAGTAGCTATATCTATGATTCTCGGTAGGAAGCTAGACCTCAGGCTGTACACAGCTGCCTTGCTTTAGTACAAGGAAAACTTCTAGCGCCTAGGGGTAGCCATCAACCAATGAGCAATAAATACAAGCCAGTTACCTTGCTATCTGGGATAATTCCAGTTTTTTTCAGGGAGCCAATTCACCTGCACAACTGAATGTGATCCATGCTTAGAGTTCAACTGTAGGTTTAAGCCAATATTTTCCTCCCCAGGACTTAGATATCACACCTTTGTCTGGTCTCTTTTCTTTCCACTCCCTACTCTCCTACTATGTTTTTCTGAAAAGTCTTCCAGATTACATTATATCTCCATGAATCCTCTCCTTGAGATTTTTTTTTTCCTTCAAAAAACCCAGTCTGGTATGCCCAGAAAAAGAGATGGGAGCTGTTAGGACCTGAGTGGGGATTTGACTCAAGGGAGGCTCCCTGAGACTTGTATTTCGTGTATAAGAATCATCAAGTAGCCAGGAACACAGTGCAGGTGAAAGTATCACACAGGAGATGACTAGAGGGTTAAAGACCATGAGTGCAATAGAAATAACTACACTGATTAAAACATTAATAATTCACAATCGCCATAACATCCAGAATTGATTGAGGCTTTGTGTTGTGTTAGGGGCTGTACTAAGAGCCTTAATGCATTTTTCCCCATCATTCAGTGTATACAGCAGTGAGGGAGAAGCTATTATTTTTCCAATTTTACAGATGTGGAAACAGAGGCTTAACAAAGTTTTGTATGTATCCAAAGGTCACATAGCTGAGGACCTGGATTTGTGTCTATATTTGTCTAACTCCTTAGATTATAAACATAAATACTCTACTGTTAAGATTTGCTTGCCAGGCTAGTTTTTCTTGAAGAAGAAAAAAAATACAGATAAGATTAGGGACCATGGCTGATATGATCAAGCTGATGTGATAACTAGTTGTACCAAATGCCACATTTCAACGCACATCTCTGTGTCCTTTGCACATGTCTTCAAGGACATGGGCCCAGCAGGAAGGATTAATGTCTACTGTTGTAGAAGAAGATTTTCATTTTTTGCTCTCAAAACACCCACCCTTCCCACCATGCTACACACATCCACCCCCCTCTCTGCTGCCCTCCCTTCCAAACCTCAGCTATGTGATGTGCTACACACAAGGTCACATAGCTAATAAAGGCAAGTTTGACATCTAACCTTTATCTTCTCACTCCTAGCCCAGGCAGGTCTCTTTCCAACAATATCATGAGAATTTACTGTCTCATACCTAAATGCTGGGCAAAGTCAGAACTGGCTTGGTATTAGACCACTCTCAAAAGATAAGTTTCCAGTGGAGATGCCAAAACAAATCCTCTGTAAACCTCAGCTTTCTAGAGGAATGTTGAGATTCGTTTCTTTCATCTCTGCCTGCCAACCCTCTGCCCATTTAGATTCAGCCTTATTTTGAAGTGTTAATTTATGGTGCTTCAAGTAAAACTTAACCAAAATTATTAGTAAGTACTTCTCAAGTTCAAGTGAAATAAGCCCTATAAAAGGCACAAAATTGTTTATTTCTCATATTTATATGTGTTTTAAGTGAACTTTTGCTTTTCTTGGATGTTCTGCCAGGTTTATGGCTCCATGTACACTGTGGAGATTGGGAATCTGAAGGAAAGAGGTTCTTGACCAACAGACACATATCTGTCGGTGCACTCACAGACAGTGGGAACATTGGTGTCAATCACTTAATAGAACTAAGATCATAAACATAGTTTTTGTCCTGGATTGAGCTCTGACCACATCAGAGGGGTGAAGAGTAACAATTGTTTAATGCTATTGTTTTAATGCATTTGTTTTTCCTCCTTCTGTGTGGAATCATTGAGACAACCCTGGTTTCCACTCTGCTGTCTCATTTCCCTGATCTTCTAGGTCATTTTACATGGTTCCCACAGGAGTTTGCCCTAATGATACCCCTTTGTTGTAGGTCCTTGCTTTTCATCACTTTTATATTTCTTGCCAGTCTCTTCTTGCCTGCAAAGTTTCTGTTGAGAAATCAGCTGACAGTCTTATGGGAACTCCCTTGTAGGTAACGAATTGCTTTTCTCTTGCTGCTTTTAAGATTCTCTCTTTGTCTTTAACCTCTGTAATTTTAATTATGATGTGTTTTGGTGTAGCCTCTTTGGGTTCATCTTGTTTGGGACTCTCTGCACTTTCTGGACTTGTATGTCTATTTCCTTTACCAGGTTAGGAAAATTTTTCATCATTATTTTTTCACATAAATTTTCAATTCCTTGCTTTATCTCTTCTCATTCTGGCAACGCCATGACGCAAATGTTGGTACACTTGAAGTTTTTCCAGAAGATCCTTACACTATCTTCATTTTCTTGGATTCTTTTTTTTCTTTTTACTCTTCTTGTTGGATGTTTTCTGCTCCCTTATATTCCAAATATCTGCTTTGATTCTCTGCTTCATCTACTCCCTATTGATTCCCTGTAATGTATTCTTCATTTCAGTTAATCTATTGTTCATTTCTGACTGGTTCTTCTTTATGGTTTCTATGTCCTTTTTTAAAAAATTTATTTATTTTATTTTTAGAGAGAGGGGAAAGGAGAAAGAGAGGGAGAGAAACATCACTGTGTGGTTGCCTCTTACTCATGCCCCCAACTGGGGACCTGACATGCAACCTAGTAATGTGCCCTGTCTGAGAATCAAACCAGCGACACTTGGCTCACAGGTCAATGCTCAATCCACTGAGCCACAGAAGCCAGGGTTTTCTATGTCCTTTTTAATGCTATTGATGTTCTCACTAAGTTCATTGAACATCCTTATAACCAATGTTTTGAACTCTGCATCTAGTAGATTGCTTGTCTCCATTTTGTTTAGCTCTTTTTCTGGAGTTTTGTTCTGTGCTTTCATTTGGGACATGTTTTTTTTTTTTTTTTTTTTTGTCTCATTTTGGCATCCTCCCTGTATTTGTTTCTGTTTATTAAGTAGGGCTGCTATGTCTCCCAGGCTTGGCAGAGTGGCATTATGTAGTAGGTGTCCTGTAGGGTCGAGTGGCACAGCCTCTCATCATCCAAGCTGGGCATTCCAGGTGTGCCCCCTCCCATATGGGTACATCCTCTTACTGTAGTTGAGCCTTGATTGAATACAATGTTCATGATGAGAAAATGGTATGTGGAAACAAAACTTTAAAATTAATTTTAATATTTCAAAAGTAAAAAACAGTTAGAGACTTTTTTTTTCCCCTTATTTTTATTTTTTTATTTTGGTTTTTCAATTACAGTTGTCCCCTTTTCCCCAGTTAGAGACTTTTGATGTAGAAGAAAACACAACTGCTCATACATGTGAATCATAATCCACTACAAGGAGGGGAAAAAAACAAGTAGTAAATATGTAATGTGAGGAATCATTTTAAGGATTAAATATGCATTATTTCAATACTGGGGAACTAACAAAACTATTGGTATGTACTCTCCTCACCATTTTATGGTTAAGAAAACAAGGCCCTTAAGCTAAATGCTTTTGCTGGTATCACATGACTGTGACAAGGGAAAGGGCAGACAAAGTAAAGCATGGTGGGCCTCACTCAAACTCCCATGGCCTTAACAATGCTCCAGGCTGGGAAATGTTTGTTTATAATCATAAACTTCTGATTCTTTTGTTTTCAAAGAAACAGTTGGAACTTTTAAGTACCTACATTTTAAGAAAATGGTTAAGCATCTAATATATTGTAGAAAAACTTTCAGTTACCCTAAAGAAAAATGAAATATTTTGAGAATTGACTCTTGGAAACTTGACATCAGGCAGAAAAGAGGGAGATGTGGAAGAGCTCAGATGCAGGAAATGCTACTGAACTTGCCTGCACTCTACCTGGCAATCCAGTAGTTATTAGTTCTAGGTGACCATTTATAAGCTAGTAGTTAAGCCCTGGCTCTCCCCGCTCTCCCCCTCCAGAATTATCCACCTTGTCTAGGACAGCCAGACAAATAGTAGCTTCAGTCATATAAATACCAATCACTTCCTCTGCTGGGAACTGAAATTTAATCAGACCAACAAACTAAACCAAACTCACAGAAAGAGGATGATTTGATGCGCTTAACAAGAAGCCTTTATGCAACTGTTCTCATCAGTCAGAATAATAGGATCCTATTTTTACTTCATCTTGGCTCTCCACAGAAAACTATAAAAGGCTTAGGATCAGTGCCTATTGTCAATAGATGGTCCCTCACACTGTGTCAGGACTCACTGCTGTGTCCATGAGACCCAATAAAGGCACTGGCATGCTTTTTCCAAACAATTCTATATTCATTTCTTCTTCTTTTGAGATAATATTGAGAGCACTACAGTTTAATGTCCTGCTTTCCTCATCCTTTTATTCTCTGATGCCAAGCGAGAGCCTCCACCTTCACTGGGAAGTGTGGTATTTATTTATTAAATTCAACATTTATTGAACATTTATTCCATGCTAATTGTAGTGTTAGATGCTGTGAGGGTAATAGGAACAAGCTAAAGATACACCTTTCAGAAGTTTCCAAAAATAGATGGAGAATAAGTTTAAGCCAAAACTCTGAAAATATTCTGACTTCTAAACTCCTCACTGATCAATCACTAAGCTTTTCCATGTCTATATAGTGTCATTTAATCTACTTATTTATTCTTATACCTTCTGGTCTGGGTTATAGCCAGGCCTCACCTGAACTGCTGCCATCATTCTTATGATCTTTTACTGTTTGTTTTATTAAACTTTTAAATTGAATTATAAAATACATAAGAAAAATGCCCAAATAGAAATTGCACAACTCAATGAGTTACTACAATGTTAACTTATAGGTTTAACACTGCTGCCCAATCAAGAAAATGAAATATTACCACTGCTCAGAAGCTACTTCTTCAAAAACTATTTCCACTCCCCTTCCCAAAGACAACCAGCATCCTGAGTTCAAGCACAATAGATTTGGATTCAAAATTTATATAAATGGAATCGTATAGTATGAGTTCTTTTGTGTCTGGCTTCTTTAGTTCAGTGCTTTGTCACATTCCCCACCACTGTATGTAGCAGTGATTTGTTTATTCTCATTGCTGTATAATATTCCATTATATGATTATACCATCATTAATGTTCCATTTTTCTCTTGGTGAGCACTTGGAGATAGTACAAATAATGCTGCTATAAATTGCTTGCACATTTTCTTCGGGTGCCTATATATATGCATTTTTGTTGGGTGGGATTAATGACTCACCTGGTGACATGCATGTTCAGCTTGAGTAGTAGGGGCAATAAGTGGCTAGTATTTACAATCCAATCAGCAGTGTATAAGTGATTTTTAACATCCACTTCTCCTCCACAAGAAAATCTCTTCTATTTACTTGCTGAAATGCAAATGTGATCATGTGATGCCCCTATTTAATTTTTAATAGCTGTTTTTGCCTTTAGGATAATGTTCAAAATTCACTGGTATCCAAAAAGCCATAGAATCTGTTCTTACCTACATCTCCAGACTAATCTTGTCTCTCTGTGCCTTTGGTGTTCTCCATTCTTACCACACCAAACCACTTGGAGTTCAGCGTGCTTACTGTATTCTCACCCACCTCTGAGCTCAATTTCATCTCCCCTGAAAGGGTTTCCTAGACCTACCTGTCTCATATTTCCCCCTAGTTCCTCCTCCCCTCCTGACATTACCTGTTACATACCTCGAACATAAATCTCCCTCATGACACAAGTCAGTGCCCAAAATGACACCCGTTTCTCACTTCTTTACCCGTCTATTCTCTCTTCCTCACTAGAATTTAAGCACCAAGAGAAGTGAGAATTCCCCAACTTGTTCACATCTAAATCTGAAGTATTTAATAGTACTCAGCATCTAGTGGGTACTCATTAAATGTTTGCGGTGAGTGAAGAATACATGAGTGAGGGGACATTAGCATATTTGCACATTTTCCTCTCCCCTCAAACTGGTTCCCCATTCTTTATCTGGTAATTTGTACTCATCCATGAAGTCCCAGCTTAAATACCGTTTCCATAGGGACACTTTCCTTGACTTAACAAGCTGAGTTAATAAACTCTTGTATACATTATGACAACCCCTGCTATATAGCACTAGGAATACCCAAAAGATCAATTAATATTTGTAATTTTTTGCTATGATCTTTATTCACCCCTATCTTTTAAACTCTAAAAGGGCCTGGATATCTGCTTTTTTTTTTTGTTTTGTTTCTCTTTTTGACCACCAAATCCCATATGCCCAGCGAAGCTCTGCACATACATAGTGAACTTTCTCACTCACAAAAGCAAATACTCCAACTTCAAACATCCAATCAAAAACAAAACAAACCAAACCAACAACAACAAACTTCCCAGCCTCTCTTGTAAGGCTACAAATCTAGCGTTATGCCTACATAAAGGAGGGGTGGAGGGGGGCCACACTCATAAAGGTCACAGCACATAACCTAAGCTTCACACACTGTGACAGATGTTGACAGGCACAGATGCTGCAGGAGAGAGGGCAGCCATGTAGAGCTGCCGGAAATGAAAGGAGACAAAATGTATGGGCAATTGTGACAAGGCAAATCTAAGTTCTTTGTTTTGTTTAGTTGTTGTAATCAAATATCTTTTCCTTAAAGACAATCCTTTATCACTATCTTCTCCAGAAGCACCAATTAACAGTATGAAATAATTTTCAAAAAATTTATAAGACATTCTCTGTGCTACCAGAGCACCAACTTGTATTTCCATGGCATGTTTCAGAGTGGGCAGCTGGAATGGTGGGAAATGACTTAGACAAAAAGCAAACAATGAAAGGAGCACTACAGACGTTTCTTTTTACATCTCAAGCTATTTTGCATGAAAGACTAAACCATAATGTTAGCTATTCTTTACTTAGCATTTCTATGTCATTTGCTGTCTCAAAACTACCTACCTACCCACCTTCCTACATACCTACCTACCTAGCTACATTTGGGGTTAGTGAATATGGCCTAAGTGGATACCTGTTCAATTAATCATATCTTAACCTGCAAGAATTTGTGTATATTTTTTCTGATGTTAGTATCATCTTCATCACCGCTACATTTATTGAGAATCTAGTATATGTCAGCCCTAAAGTAGTCCAATAGCACTCACGGACAGAAAGCCAGTGCTGGGGAGACCCATGAGGTGATTTTACCAGATAATCATGGTGATGCTGATGAGAAGGAGGAAGGGGAGCTGCTGATTCATGACAGACCTGGAGAAGTAAGGAGTCCCTTCCAGAAGGAGCATCTGCTCATGGCAGAGCAGAGAGAAGCTCTCCTTTCAGAAACCACTGAACACTGACATTCTTCCTCCAGCAAGAGGGGCCGATCAGACTTCCTTTCTGGGAAATTTGGAATTATGGCTGAGGGCTTGTCAGTGAGCTCAGCTTTTAATGGAGGCAATTTAACAGAAAAAAAAAAAAGTGCTATACACAGGAAGCAACAGAGAAAACCAATCTGTACACATTAGAACATGGTACAGATTTAGAGATATGCAGAAAGGAGAAGAATAAAGATTTAGGCTTATCCCAATCTCTTCCAGGAAAAGCCCTGGATACCCTTGTGTTTCTGAAAAAATCCCAATAGTTATCCAAAAACTAAATCCCATATGGCTTCTCCATAAACGATGACATTTTTATAAGGATCTCAATTCTTTCTCTGAACATGCTCTATGATCTCCATGGATAATGGTAGATTATCTGTCAAAAGTATTTATTAAATAAATGCATTCATATAAGAAGAGAAAGAGAGACAGAGGGAGGGAAAGACTGAAGGACGGAGCGAAGGAAGGAAGGAAGGAAGGAAAGAAGGAAGGAAGGAAGGAAGGAAGGAAGGAAGGAAGGAAGGAAGGAAGGAAGTTAGAGTTTACTTAGGAGAATGCTACTAACTAGGCTAGGTCCATGGAATAAAAAAGAGAGTTTAGGAACTCAGTCCAGCCTTGGTACCCAAATGTCAATTCAGATGATCCAGAGTTTGCTAAGCAAAGCTGGGTCCCCAGATCCTACATATGAGGAAGCAACTTACTCTTAATGCTCTATAGATGCACAAAGAGGGTGGGAGTGCGCAGCAAGCACCCAATATCTCCCCGCCGTTGCCAGCGCTGTCTCAAGGACCATAATGGTCTGAGCCAGCAAACACTTAACGGAAGACAGAGAAAGTCACACCAGGGTAGATCTGTCTTTCTGGCTGGGTCAAGGCATTTCCTATTTCGCTGTTAAGAGTCAGGACTTTACCAATTTCATAAGGCATTTATTTTGCCCTCCCTCACTTTCTCTTTCACTCAAACAAAGATCAAGAGCCAAAGAAACACCCAACCAGCCTACAGCGACACCTCAAATAAATTAGGTCTTCTTTGGGAGAATGGCATCTTTTGTTGTTTGTCAGAAACTAATGCTCAAGACGGGGTGTACAAATTGGCTGTGGAAGCTCAGAGCTCTCCCTGGAGCTTACCTTTATTTCTGAATGTTTAGTCTAGCATTTCTGACACGCTGTGTCTTGAGAGGGAAACTAGATTTCCTTCTCTGCTGAAAATGAGAAAGAGGAACTGTTGATATTATAAACTCCTTTCAAGATGGGCCTAAAAACATGTAATCTTTTTTTCATGTCTAGCACAAGCTACAAAAGACCATTTGATAGAATTCACCCAGGATGGGTTTCAGAACCCAATGGTATTTTATAGAATTAATGTTCAACATGTGAAAAGTATTCTACCTCATAACATGGAAAGCCAGATATTCATAAATAATTTAGCAAAGCTACTCTTTTATGCTGTTCTTCTCATATTAAAAAAAAATATTTTTACTGATAATAGCAGGTCCACTTCTAACCTAATTGACAGAAACCTGAGTATTTATGTTTATGTGTATTTTGCACAGAATTGGTGCTTTGTGTATGTGTCGTGCTATCTGAAGTCTGAGGAAGAATAAAGTCTACTTAAATTGGTGCCTAACCAAAGCATACATTTCATTAGGATGGATTCAACTTTGAGCTATTCAAAAGATGGCTAATAACATTGATTCAGAGGCCTATTCCAATCCACTAATATTCTGCCTTTGTCACTAACTAATGCTGGGCAAGACATTTACCTCACCATACCCCAGTTTTCTGGCATGTTTTATGTGTTAATATATGCAACTAAGAATACTTTCTGCCATTGTTTTATTTTATAAATATTATAAGTTACTATAGGCTAAAGAAAACATCTATACTCATGCCTTTCAATCTTCCTCCCATCCCTCAGAAATTAAGGAAAAAAAAAAAAACAGTCTAGTTCTGTAACAAATTTTATTGGACACACACCAAGCAATGAGACCACTAAAATAGATGTTAAAGTTATGAAGGTAAAAAAACACACACACACACACACAAAAAAAAAAAAAAAACGAAAAGAAACCCTAGCCTCTGTGGGAAAGTCACATGGGCCCCTGGCGTGACAGGCATTTTGGAGGAGCACTGTTTAAAAAAATCCTCACCCAAGGATATGTTTATTGATTTGAGAGAGAGAGAGAGAAAGAGACAGACACAGAGAGAGAGGTAGAGAATGAGACAGAGACAGAGGCAGGGAAACAGAGACATCGATGTGAGGGAGAAAAATCAATTAATTGTCCCCCATAGGCATCAGGCCCAGGGATCAAACCCACGACCTGGGTATGTGCCCTGACTGGGACTCGAACCTGGCATTTTTGGGTGTAGGGGACAATGTTCCAACCAACTGGGCCACCTGGCCAGGGCAGAGAGACCATTTAAATGCCATGCCAGGGTCCAGGCTAAGGTGGCAAAACCTGGCTCAGCACTTCCCCAAATGTGGTATCTGAACCACTGGCTGGGGCACGGGCTCAGAAGAGGTTACAAATAACACCATCTAAGTGATGAGTTTGCCTTCTACATGCCGTTTCCGTCCTCGGTTTGGTGACGGCCCTTCACATGTCTCTAAAATTTGCTAACCTGCTCTCAGGAGTCAGAGCTGACCTCCAGGCAATCGTTTCCCCCTAGAATTAAACAATCCCCCGCCCCCTTTTTAAACTTGTACTTTAAGGTTATCTTCATTCTATCCTGAGCTTGTTTTCCATTCATGACAGGACACTGAGGTTTCTTTTTAAATAAATGCGTTTAAGTAGAATAAACATTAAAAAGGTGACAGCGGCCCAAACCAGGCGTGCACTGGACAGTAGAGATTAAAGAACAAAAGAGACAAACGTTTAGAAAGTATGATAAGCAGGAGTTGCTGATCTCTTTGGAAAGGATAAATACAAATGATCAAGTGGTCAAGCGATTCTGAACCTTGGCCAAACCTGCAGCTGGTGGAAGGCATCTGAAGAGTTAATTTAGGATTCAGGCTTGCCTTGCCTGAAGCTAAGAAATGTCTGAAAAAGCTCAACCCCATTCTCTCCAGGCAAATGGTATCTCTGCACAATTCTGTGTTTTTCTTGGCTGAATTTTAGGGAGCTTTGTAGAATCAATGCCCTTATCAAGGATCTGGTGAATTAATTGTTCTCACTATTTAAAAAGATGGGGTTTGCCATATTATTTAACAGGATGGCCTTAGAATGGGGACGGCCTCTAGTGAGTTAGGAAAATAAATGCACGAGGCTTGTGACACTTAATCCCCCAAAATGCAACTTTCCACCCAACAGAACGTTATTATTTTATTTGTGAAGACTTCCCGATAGCTCTCCTCTCTCCTATGCTGCTAGAATAGACTGGTTTATTTCAGGACATAAGTAGTCTTGATGAGCAATGTCATTTACTAACAGTAGTGACTTAGGGGACTAGGAATACATATTAACAAGGCACAATGAGTTTTAAGTTCTGCAGAAAAACATCTTATCTCTATACCTCACAGGGTTGTGGGGTATACCTAACAAATTTACATGAGGGAATAGTCCCCAGTATTTTTGGCGAAGATAAATGAATAAAAATTGATTTTCTGCCCCACAGTATTTATTCTACAGCGTTTCAGGGTTAGGAGCACTCATACTGACTGGTGACAAAATCCGCAGTCACCAAATTGAAATGCCCTCTCCTTCGGCCAGACTTCTCTTGCCTCCAAGACAGTGAGTCAAACCTTCCTTTGTACTCACAGCTGTGTGCGTGTGTATCTGTACATTACACACAGAGCTTCTCAACCTGGGCACTGTTGACATTTGGGGCTGGAGAACTCAGTTGCTTCGGGGAGCTGTCCCGTGCATTGAAGGATATTTAGCAGCATCCCTATCCTCTATCCACTAGATGCTAGTAGCATATTTAGAGGTGATAACTAAACATGTCTCCAGGTATTTCTGAATATTTTGCCTGCTAGGGCAAAATAGTTCCTGGTTGAGAACCACTGTGTAGACTTACGTGGCATTTTTCTTGTACTGAATTGTTTACCTTTATTTCTGTTTACATCAATACATTAGAAATAATCTATATGGCACTCAGCACTATGCACAGTGAATGTTATTTTTTAATGGATTTCTAGACAACACACTGTAGGGACTGGCACCAACTTCTATTCATCTTCTCCCTGCATTGTAAGGACAAGTCCAGCAAGGGGTTGGTATCTAGAAATCTCAGTAACATTAACTCAGTGATTAGAAACAATGAATGATCTCTCCAAAGGCAGCACCTAAATAATTTTCCACTCTGTATCTCTAGTATTAAATACAAGGTAGGGCACATAGGGATTCTCAATGAATGTTTGAGAAATGAATCCGTGAATGAATGGCTACAAGGATGAATCAAGAAAGATAGTCTCACAGTCATACAGCCAGGCAGCCTCACGTGTGTACTTCCCTAATCTTTCCCTGGAGTTACTATGACTACAAACATCTGAGCTGCCAACTTTCTGCCTGAAAATCTAAACAAGATTCCAGGTGAGGAAGTGTCCTTGGCAGAGACCCAGCAGACCCAGCAGCAGTTCACAGGAGGAAATCAGCACAGACTCAAGTGAAAATCAGATTCATCCTAGCTGAACTAATCTGTGACTAAGAAAAAAAAAAATCATTGCAAGTCACCATGGTTGGGCAGGGACAGGAAGGATCAGACAATTTAATGCTTGGCTGTTTCACAGAGGCAATGTCCAGAATAAGTATTAATGGAGTCATTGCTTCTATAAAGCCATAGAAGAAGACTCCCTTTTGAGTCAGGGGCAGAACATTTTAGACTTATCAAAAGGGTATTTTAAGAGAGAGGAGTCCACTCCAGTGTTCCCTCTTTTTGGTCCTCTTTTATCAGAAAACCGGGCACTGAATGGATCTGGATTCTGTTAGGAGGTTTATCAACCTCAGGAGCTTCGATGGCCTGCATGAAAGACAGAGGGTCTTACTCTCCTGGAAAGGAATCTACTACCACCATCTACTCAGTGTCAGGTTCACATCTGCAGGGGCAATTTGATTTGGGATCCCCAGAGTTCCATTGGTGTCTCTGTTTGGGAAAGTTTTAATGTTAAGACCTCCTTGTTCTCTACTCAGCTAAATCACAATCAAAGTTTAAGATGTCCCTTAAGCAAAATACTCCGGGAATCATATCCTAAACTCATAACACCTCTCCCATTTATCCAAATTCTTTCCAAATGATAATTTTATTTGTATTTATATGTATTGTTTTCATTAGATTTAAATTCCTTAAGATCAGGAATAGTGTCTGAATACTACTACTATGACTACTAGTAACAATAATAGAGAAGGAATAGAAGGAAAAAATTAAATGATTTTTTGAATATTACTATAGCCTAGTCAATACCCTAAGCATTTTACAAAAAAATTTATTGCACTTAATTCTCTACACTAATTTATGAATCAGGTCTGACTATGTATTCTTACGTCTTTGCTGTCTTCTGATATTGCATATAGACTCTGGCATAGTGGTGATCACTAAGTACTGTTGCATTGAATTTATATAAACAGAAGTGGGAAAAGTTGGATAAAGACTAAGGACAGAAAAAAAAAGAATAAGCAAAGGGGTACCATAGATTGGGGTCCAGTGTTCTGTAATGAACATTGGAACTGAGGTATGAAGACCTGGATTTGAACCTTAGTTGTGTATCCTGTTTGGAAATTTATTTAATTATCTGAGTCTCTCTTTTCCTTTTTACAGATTGTGGGTCATATTTATCAAACAGAATGGTTGAAAGAATGTTAAATGTAGTAGCAGCCCAGTCTTTCTGGTTACTGATTTTACTTTATCAATTATAAATACAAGAAAGGAAGAAAGGAGAGGAAGAAAGGAAGAAAGGAAGAAAGAAAGAAAGAAAGAAAGAAAGAAAAACAGAACTAAAGTGGAGGTGGCATCTGGATAAAAGTTGGTTGTTCCCCTCCCCGACCCTAAGCCCAGAGTCTAGTAGGATTAAGGCAAATTTGTTGTTCTTGATCCCCACAAAGACTTAGTTTACAAGTTCAGTTTTTCCACATTTTTAAACTTCGTAGCCCATTTGTACAAATCAATGACCCACATTTTATATTCATCATATTCGTAATGATAGCATGAAAATAAGTATAGTTAGTTAACACTCAGGGAGTTTATCAGAAATTCTGACTTTGAAATTCTTGCTGTCTTGGTCCAATCCAGTGTATTAATTTAAGTTTTACTCCATGGTCAAGATGGGGGATCGTATGATCCCTTGATTGAAAAGTCACAAGGAACATGTATCTCCTTTACTAAACTTCTAAATATAAATTTTAATCAAACTTGTTTTGATAACTTATAATTATAACTTTATTTCTTCAATACTTAACATCTTATGAGGTACTTTTGATGAGTTTTATTAACTCCCAAGTTCTCAACATTTATTTCACTTAGTAACTAAGCACTGGATGATATATTTACCATCAATAAACCACTATGATATATTTTAATTTGTTTTCCAACAGCATGGTTCCATGAAGTTATATAAATTATTTTCAATGAATTGTTTTCCACAACAATTTGAGAACATTTTCACAATACTTTATATTAAGAGAAGAAAACAACTCTGGTTAAAATGTCTTAAATAAACACCATTAAGAAAAGATCTGTGGGTGGATAACAGATTTTCTATTTCCAGGTACTGATCAGTTTGCTGCAAGTGAGTACCTTTTTGTCATATCCAATGAATACGTGTGGATTCTGTATAAATACTCCAATTGACAGATATTACTGCAGTGTATTCTTTTCACCATAAAATAATGTAAAAATATAAAATTTAGTAACACCCCCCATATCCTTTATAAATAAAATCACACATAACATTATTAAATTAAATTACACAGGATAAAACTATAAATTCTTACAATTATAATTTTCTCCTTAGCATGTGGTGTCTCATAAAGTCACATAAGAATGGGATCATACAGTGCATTTAAATTGCTCATAACAGGTACATATTAAGTGATGAAGAAAACATTACCAATTGTTATTATCATGATTGTTATCAATTCATTGATTCAAAAACATTTGTTCAGCATTTATATAGGCAAAATATTCTTAAAGCTCAAAATACAGTGGCTAATAAGTTAGGCAGCATACTTGGTCTGTGGAATTTGTATTATAGTGGAAGAATAATATTAATAAATGAATAAGCAATAATAAGTAGTGCAGTGATAAATATAATGAATGAAACAAGGTGATGTGCAGAGAAGTGTGCAGAGGCTGAGTTAGCAGGCTAGCCCACACTGGTTAGCAGGAATGACTGCCTGAAAAGTAGCATTTGGGAAGTTGTGTGAATAGTAACAAAACTCTCTTCTGGGGAAGATCTAGAGGAAGACAAAAGACAGAAAGAAAAAAAAAAGTTTCCAGAACAGGAATTAGCTATCCATCCCCCCTACCCCCAGGATTAATAAGAATGCCAGGGTGTCTTGAATGAACAAAGGAAAGATTGGAAAAGATTTGGGAAGATAAACATGGACCCCACCAAGTAGGAGCTTGCAGGCTATGGTAGGCATTGCTATGTTATAAAATGTACATAAACGACGGAAAGCCTTTGATGGTTTTTAAAAAGGGTTCTGGCTGTTGTGGGGAAATAAATATAGGGGTGTCAGGGAGAGAAGAATTAAATAGAGACAAGTTGAAGGCAGCTACACTATTTTAGGTGTAAGAATATTTGAAGTACCAATGCATTGAAGTTGATTTCCAACATCCTAGTTTTAGCAGATTCAATATCATGGCCTTAGTTACTGAAACGGGGGAGGCCAACAAAGAAACAGATGTGGAACTTGGGGATGGGGAATAAAAGGTTTGCTTTGGGCCATGCTGCTGTCAGGTGTTTATAGAATATCTAAGTGGAGATTTCACATGCACATTTGAATTAATAAATCTGGAGGAATATATAGAATTGGAGTCACCGGCATTGAGATGGCACGTGAAGTCATGGGAGCGGGAGAGTGAAGCTGTTAATGTTAATGAAGCCGATTCACTGTGGTGGTCTGAAAAAAGCATAGCCTGTCTTGAAGGACAGCATTTGGAGCACCTCTCCCAGGCCACAGGCACAGAAACCATTTTGTGAGATAGATCCCAGATGACCACTGGCTGGCTGTCACTAGCTGGGCTCCTCACCCTTGTCTACCATTCAATCAAACTCCCGTTTGCCTAAAGCCTTTCAAATGACTCTGGATATCTGAGGTTGCTTACGGATGCTTAACACACCAAAGGCCTTATACTCCAGTGCACTTACTCTACTTGCAAAGGGTTTTCAACATTCATTCAAACTCTATTTTAACAACCACCACAAAAATTACCCTGAATCTTCAAGACAGCAAAATCGTTCATTAAAATAAGATTTAAAATACTGCATGCTCTTAAATTACAATATGTCACATTATCAAAATGAATTATTATCGTGTACTCAAAATACACACACACAACTATGAGTAAAGATGGTGACTTAGGACCCGGATAGGACACCCCCCCACCCCTTATATAGCAGCCTTTTCCATAAAATTTAGGAGAGCTCTTCATGTAGTTTGGGGAAGGCTCTGGTTAATAGAATATCCTTGACTGCATCCTCTGAGATTCTTCTCCAGTGTTTCTGAGATGAACCATTTTAAACAAGCACCCATCCTGTGTCCCATAGGAGTGGTTCTTGTAGGATCACACTGTGAGAGCACCGTCTTAGTCCTACATGAAGGTCACTAGACTGCACATTTTCTCATGATGTATTGGCATATAATAAGGCATTAAGACATTTCCCCCTATGGACAGGACCCAGGACCTTACCAAATACACTGGATCATGTGGAACACTGTCCAGATCTCCCTTTAAGACAAAGGGGCTTATTCCTCAGTTACCGGCACTGCTGTCAGCTGACAGCCCTCGGCTGTCAAGCATTTTGGAGAAGTGCCTGAGATGAAGACAGTTGTCTTGTCAATATCACATCCTCTTCCCAGGGGCCAGCCTGCATCAAATGACTTTTTAATGCAGGAGCATGAAAGCCACCCCCCCCCACACACACACAATTTAGGATAATATGATGAGAACACACCAAAAAATAAAAATAAAATAAAAATAAAATAAAAATCCTGTGCACAGATCTCCATCTCAGTATCTGTTTCTGGGAACCCAAGTTAAGACCGAAGTTAACTGATAAACAGCCATTGCTCGTATTTGTTGAAAACAGCTTGTCTCAAATATAAAAAGTAGAGAGAGCCAGAGTGAGCTCTAACTATGTTCTACATAAAGCTGAGCATTTAAGGTGCAACAATGAATTCTACCATCAACACACCATGACAAGCCCATTCTGAGAATAAGAAGGAAATATCTGATATGGTATATATATATATATATATATATATATATATATATATATATATATATACACACACACCATATATATACCATACATATATCATGATCTATATGCATACGGATCAGAATTGGGCGAGAACATGAGTCAATAGAGGGTATATTGAGAGGATTGGGCACTTCCTGATGTAAAGTTTTTATTGGTCTCTTTCCTGATACTTCATACATGGGATAGAACTATTAGATTTAATAGCATGGAATCAGGCAGACAAAAGTTCCTGCTGCAAAATTACACAGGGCCCTTGATCTATAAGATTGTCAGGATAGAGATAGATAGGGTTTATTGGCTCTGAGGAGAGGTTAATACCAGGGATATGGCTGCATTATTTGAAAGAGTTTATGTCCATTTCTGCCCTTCTATTCTGAGGCTTGAAATTCCACTACCAAAATTTAAGACAGCAAGAAGGCATAAAAGTCTAGAACTCTTAGAACTTAACTGTAATATGAAGAGAACCTGTTCTTAGACACAGTAGGGGATAGCACAATAAAACCTATGTTTCCTGATCAACATAGAAAGTGCTCCAAGTCCCAGGGTGCACTCACATGTTTTAAAAAGGTTCCATTCACACCTTGCCTACCCCTCCATATCTTTTTGACTTATAATGGGGAGTAGACACAATTTCCCTCTTTCAACCTCTCACTTTTCTGTCCAGTAAAAAATATAGCAATGGAACCCAAATAATTACAACAGATGGTAGAAAGTAATAGACATTGCAAAGGACCAATCAAGAATATTTGCTGAGAACTGATTCTTTCACCTGTGAGAAATCAGTGCTGTCTCAATAAAGGATTAAGTTATCAACATGGGGTACTCTAAACTTTGGCTGTCCCTTTAGTTTTCCCATCCGTGTTGAATATTAGGGGTATAAGAACCCCATACTGACTTGTCTTGGGATGGGCACTGCTACCAAGGGAGGGCTGTAACTTTGGGCAAGGCAAGTTCATCTGGCTTTGGAGCATTTTGGAGACAGACTCAGCTCTGAACTGTTAGTAGGTGATGTTCCCAGGAGCTGAAGGAATGAGTGTCTCAATTCAGAAAGGGCACCTGGACAGCAGGCCACAGCCTACACTACAGTTTCTAATGCGATTTTTTCCCTGTTACCAAAAAATGTGTTTGTGTTTGTTATCAGACCTTTTCATAAATTATGAATTTAGAAGGAGCATTTTCTTGCTATTTCATTTCTGATCAGGGAAACTATGGCAGTGTTATGGACTGATACATGTTCCCCCTACAAATTCACATGTTAAGGCCCCTGTCCCTAAGGTCACTGCATCTGGAAGTTAATGAGATGGCACCGGTGTCTTAATGAGAAGAAGAGACACCGGGGGAGTACACGCAGAGAGAAAAAGTCATGTGAGGACACAGCAAGAAGATGGCCACCTGCCAACCAGAGAGAAAGGCCTCAGCAGAACCCAAACCTGCCAACACCTTAATCTTGGACGTCCATCCCCCAGAAACCTGAGAAAATAAATTTCTGTTATTTGAGCCACCGAGTTTCAGGCATTATGTTATGGCAATCCAAGCAGACTAAGCGGGGAAGCAAGAAGGTGAACCACGTGTTTTCATTTATCAGCAAGCTGAAGATTCAATCATCCACGCAAGGGCTATGTTCCAGATCTGAATTTCTGACCTGGTATCTGGACAACCTAGGAATATGATGCTTTCTTCAGCTACATTCATGTTCATTTAAAAATATCCATGCGACAAAGATTTAAAGGTTTGATTTTAAAATAAAATGTCATGTCGTGGTTCATATAATCAGTGTAATCTGAGTGAATGTTTAAATGTCTATATAACCAAAACACATCTCTTTTCATTATTACACAGCATCTGAGTATTGTGTTAGTGTGTGCTTTTAATTTTTAGACATGTTTTATATATAAACATATACACATATGTACACATAGATATTGTACTTTTACACCACCCTAACATTAATGTTAATTTTCATTCATTATGCATTTTAAAACATACTATGTCTACTAACAATGCAAATGTGAACAAAGAATCAATTATCTGTCCATATATCTGTGATGTAGCTTAAGAGAAATGAACCATAACATTTCCCATATTAAAGATGCTGGAAGCCACCTATTTGGCCATTTTATATCTAGTCTTGATCTCCTCAAAACCAAATCCTGCTTTGAAACCAGATAATTCTTCCAAATTGCGAATCTCTATTGACATTACTTCCTTGCCTAAGGAGATCTCTGTGTCTTCCTCAGAAGGCCTAAGAATGGGGCACAAGTCCTTCCCTGAGCATTTTGTATATGTATCTCAAACCCATTTGCATATCTTGATAGCTCTATACACTCCAGCCCTGCTGAAACGCTTGTAGTTCTTACATAGATTCATGTTGCTCCCTCTCTCTTCCCATTGGTGAAATCTGACCCTGGCCCACCCTCCTCAGAGATGGCCATGCAGCCTTGGTGCAGAGGTGCTGTTCTTAGAGGCTCTGCCATTACACGCTGCTGTCCCTCTGATGGCCCCTGTCCCCAACGCCCTGCAAAGGTGTGGTTTGCCTGTCTGTCCCTCATGAGTTGGTGAGCAGCATGAAAACCACACAGAAACTTTCATCTGTTCGTCCTCAGGAATTTCACAGCACTTTGCACCCAGGAGGTTCACAAAACAGGCCCAGTGATTTGAATTGAAGGATGAAGAGAAACATGCACAGAATATAGATCTCACAGGGGGAGACATCAATATTTTGCCATGTTATTATATTATTTCCAAAGTATGGCTACTGAATTCCAAACAAATACTTCTATTTCTTTTTCATATAGAAAGTAGGCCCTCTTTTTCTCCACATGTTCATGCTTCACACTCTTTTGAGTGTTAGTAAAGATTTAAGCAGTTACATAGTCACTAGAGGTCACTCTTACAATTTTGAATCTTGTGTGGGTTATTTTCATTAGAACAATTTAATTTTAACTCTGTATTTCCCTCCGTGACATATATAAAGGTTTTAATGATGATCCCTGAATTTAGCTAAGTGAATTACCTAAAAGCTATGTTTACCTTTTTGATTATGAAACACCATCGGATGGTTTTCCTGTACGTGTTTAAGAGAAGCTACATGGTGAGTGAAAACCTGGTATCGGAGTACGTATTAAATGGAAAACAAATTGCTGTTTCATCAATTATGCTCTCACTACAGAATTGCACATTATTATCATTATGGCAATTGTGGCAGGCTTTAACAAAGGTTATTTACAGACAGCCTTGTTCTTGTAAAGGCTGGCGGTTTTCCCCCGGCTCCACAGCTAAATTACCTGTGGAAATGC
The DNA here is from genome assembly GCF_987537825.1 of Furipterus horrens. Classification (NCBI taxonomy): domain Eukaryota; kingdom Metazoa; phylum Chordata; class Mammalia; order Chiroptera; family Furipteridae; genus Furipterus; species Furipterus horrens. The sequence goes on along the minus strand of NW_028327183.1, from coordinate 12,092,634 downwards.
AGGTACGACACTTGGCTCTTCACAGCACCAAGTGTCAGCAGGGTTCTCAATCACACGCAGGCTGAAAGGGAACCAGCAGGCATTTGCAACTGACACGGGAGCAGCAAAAAGAGAAACAGATCTCTTTTTAGCTAATCTGTGATCATTTCTATTCCTGCACCCACTCCTAACCCTTCTCAGTAATTAGTGCGTGGCAATCAATCAGGGCTCTGCAGACAGGCACCAGCTCAGGTCTCTTTTGTCTGATTCCATATCTTCCAGGAGCAAGAATTTAAGGGGTTAGGAAAGAACTGGGAAGCTCAGGAGGACGGGCCGACAGACAGAAGGCTGTGCGTAAGGTAAGTTACCTCCTCCCTTGGAATCTGTAGTCAGCTGACCAGGACATAGGGCGTATTCTCAGTGGGAAAAGCTGTATTTAAAAAATAAGTCTGAGGATGAAGGAAAATTGATAATAATGACTGTAGGCTTTAAAGCCAGACTGCAAGGTTGGAATCTCATTTCAGCTACTGAAAAGCAGGAGACCTTGAGAAAGTTGGAAGCATCAATTTTCCCAATTTGTAATGGGAACATAAGGACACAATTTAACTTTATATAGATATAAGTAGAGCTAGAGAGAAAGCTATGCATGCATACATGCACATGTACACAAACATATATACACATACATATGCATACACACACAGAGACACACACATACACATACACCCCTTTACAATTCCAAATGCCTGGCCAAAATCATTGTTCAAAAAGGTCTCCTTCTGTATTTTGCTAGCTGAGGAAAGTGTATCTCCTTAAGCAAAAATCAGGAAATATTGACCAAATATACAATTGGTGGACAAGATAGGATATTTGAAATTGTATTTGAAAACCCAGGATCACCATAATAATATGGCTAAGCTTGACTTCCACTCAATCCATCTCTTTGAAAGGCATCATAACCATTTATTGATTTTTTCAAAAGAAGAAATAAAGAAAAAAATGTGCCAGTTGAATATGAAGTCAGATGGTGCAATTTCAGTTACAAACTTGGGCAGTGGGCCTGCCAGATCCTCTCAATGGGCTCTGCTGTACTGAGCAAAACAAAGACCCCACAGGTTAGAGGCATCTTAACTTAAGGATAAGGGGGAAGCTAAAGAGCAGTATGCAGCAAGGCCACACAAGAGATGGTCATTGCAGGTCCTAATGCTGGGCTCTTGACTCTGTCTCATACTGGGGCTCATGTTAGATCCAGCCACGTGTATCCCACAGCCTCAGCCTACAGAATGGAGGGGAGCTGTAGTGAAGGCTACAAAATACAGGCAGGGGTATTTAAAGAATTTAGTGGCCACCAGTGAGAATAAACCTCCATGAGCAGCTTAAGAGAGGGAAAATGCAAGGATATCCACTGATTACTCTTCTAAGGCATTTGCTTAAGAAGTGAGAAAAAACACCACTGCTGTCAATATTTAAGACTCAAACACACAAACAATCTATCAAGAAATTTTATCACTTATGTGTCTTTCTATGACCTCAAGGATTTTGGGGCAAAAGATGCTGCCGTTTTGGAAATGACCATCACAGTGCTTCTGCAGCAGGGAGGAGCCACACAGCTCTACGTGCAGAGATCTGGCCTTGATTACACTTCTCAACCTAAGACAACTTTCCTGTTATTTAAAATGGGATAATAGCACCAACTTCTCTCATGTTTGGTAAAGATAAAAAAATGAACCAAAATGAGAATACACATAAAGAACTTAGCACAGTGCCTGATAAGTGCCTGACAAATAGTAGCTACTTTAATTATTAGTACCGATATTATAAAAGCAAAAAAGAAAAAATAAATGTTCCTATTGCTTTGGTTTATTTCATGAGAAGCTGCAAAGATTGATCTTTCTACTCTGTTTGCAGTTCTACTAGTTGCCATTGACGGAAGCACAAGGTGGTACCAAGCCTCTTCTTAATCTCTCTTTTGTACTATTTAAGAGTTTTTGCACAAAGAAGAGTGGTAAACCAAAGCTGTTCAGTCAACAAGGATGATGTAAACATGGTACCTACTGCCCTATGTTTCAAGAAAGCTATTGTCTCTAGAGGCTGAGGGAGGTAAAGGGGACCTCTAAAATTCCTTAGAAAGAGGAAGATCTAACCTCCCAGCCATTTAGATTTTCTCAAAGGATGCTCACTCTGCATGAAAATCACTTCACTGAGTAGATGAAGTATACCTGAAGTTGCTGCCCAAAAGGGAGGTGTCCTCCCATAAAACAATAGCAAAGGTACAAATAGAGTAATTTCTTATCTCTTAATTTTTACCCTTGAATTGATGCAGAGCTGACTGCATAAACAAACTGAGTTGAATATTCATGATCTGGAGAGCATTAGAAATTATCTGCACCTCCCCCAAATATCTATCCCATCTGTCAGTAGCCACATGTATCCACATATGTCCTATAAACCCTGGTTGAAATACAAACTCTTTGAAGAGAAGACAAATATAAAATTTTTTGTTGTTGTTGAAAAAATCTTAATAGAGACTCTCATCATAGTATCTAGGGAAAAAAATATCCACTCCAAAGAGACAGAGAATTCAAGAACAGGGCAGAATGATTTGAAATGAAATGTGATTTTTCCCAATTTATTAACACATTTGTCTATTCATCTATGTTTTTCACTCATTGATTATTTTAAAGAATCCATTATTTGCCTTGACACAAGCTAGATATAGATATTGGAAATGCACCATGGATAAAACTTAGTTCTGGAATTCAAGGGATTTCCATTTAAGAGAAAGAGAAGCTAAAATACAACTACTAACATTATATAGGACTTATTATGTGCTGCATCGCATCTAATGATCTACATACATTCTCTCGTTTCATCTGGACCTGGACAATATGAGGAAGCAATAACATTGCCATTCTACAGAGAGGAAAGTAAGGTCCAGTCAGGACAAGCAAAGTTCTCAAATGCATGTCAGATCGAAACTCAAAAGCATGGCTGATTTTCTGATTCTGGAATCTATGTTCCTAGGAATTATGAAATACTTTCACATTTCTATATTATCCAGTGAATACTATTGAGAAGATGGACCATTGACCAGAACTATCAAAATCACCTAAGAACATGCTAGAAATGAAGACTCTCAGGACCCATTTCAGATTTCCTGACTAAGACTCAGCATTTAACCAAGATCTCAGGTGATTCATAATAATGTTCGAAAAACACTGGCTTAGCCCAGTCCCTCCCACTATAAACCTCACAGATGTCATTTCTGTCTCCTTCAGAGAGGGCCAGAGAACTACTTCATCAGACAGTGTCACTTGCTCATTTCCCAATGAAATCTATCACCCTGTGATCCTTGTAAAGAATGCCACTCCCTTCTGAAAAAATGGGACATGCATGCCCTTACCCTTTCATGTGTCCATTTGTCATGTATATGGGTCCCAGCTTGAATGTATGGAAACTCTTTTATTCTCCACTTTCATTTTATTATTTCTATTTGTTTAACTATTACATTCATGATGTGAATCAAGTCTACCTCCCAGCCCCTTCTGGTCTCTCACTGACAGGACAACTGTAGCTTGAGACTGTCCCTCTTAAAATCAAATCCTATGAAATAGACCAACTAATGCAGATACGTTTGTCCTGGAGGACAACACAGGGAAACAATCACCCTCTGTGCTCTGAATATGCTGGGGCTGCTATTAACTGAATGACACCAAACAGACAGCATATTAAGGAAGTGATCAGCTCACATGCCAGGTGCTAGTCTCAGATACCAAAACAGGTATCACTCAGGTACAAAGTCTCTCCTTCTCTCTCTTCATGGCCAGATTTTGGGAAACAGGCTTCATACATACACCTGCACACCTGGCCAGAGTGTAGGAAATCATGTATCTGAAATTACCTTTCCTCCTAAAAAAGTATCAGTAATTTTCTTCTTTGGGATCTTCAGATATTTTGAGCATGTACTGAGAAATAAGAAACCTTCGTTTTGGATTATTTGGGCAGTATTCATTAAAAATAAAACAGGAGAAACTTATCTTTCACTTTAAAATTACAAAAAAAAAAAGTGTCCAATGAGTTTCAAAGCCCTAGGTATGCAAAGATGAGTAAGTAAGAGTCCTTGGTTTAAAAGAGGTCACAGACTCAAGAAAGAAAGACAGGTAAGTAAATGTATAATCACCGTAGTAAACCTGAGTGAAGTTCTATGGGAAAGAGAGGAATAAATGAGTAACTGCCTCAGGGAGGAGAAGGGAGCTTCCCTGAGAAATGGCACGGGAAGTGTCTTATAAGGATGACTGTGCACATCCAAGACAAGTATTCCAGGCAGAGGACCAGGCTGTTAACAGTCAGTGAGAAGAGAACCTTGTGAGAGAGTATTCAGAGAATACTGCAGAGTGTAGTGAGCTGGGCTCGGGAGAAGGGAGGGGAGAAGCAAGAGATAATGTTTCCAACTTACATTTTATGAAGACCTTGTATAATGGACCATAAGGTGAGAGTTTAATACTTTGAGCACTGAATAGTAATGCAAGATTCTTCTTAAGGATCGTGGAGGTCATCATGGTCTGATTCAAGGTGGATAACAGATTTGAAGGGGAGGTAGGAACACAGTCCAAGTTCGATCTGTCGAAAGTTTTGTCTGACCCATGTTTGTAAAATGTATCACCCAGAGATAGCAGGCCACGGCGCTTTAACAATAATAAAAGCTTTGCCAACACAGCTGTTTAACTCCCAAACAAAACAAGTGCTTAAAGCTCTTAGAAATTCTAAAGGAATGAATTTCAGTTCCCTCATGGTAAGGGGAACAATCCTGAAGCCTGTTTCCTACTAAGCATTTTACTGGATGAACAAACCACAAAACCTGAATACATATTGTGAATGAAATGTATAAATATCCTATCCATTCAGAAGAAATCTGTACAGTAGATCCAAGGAATGAGGGAAGTGGCTTTGAGAATAAATTTAATGAAAGAAAAGTCAGGTCATATCCAGAAGGAAATAAAAACATGTAAACCACTGTGTATTCTAACCATAGGGAGTGAATGTCTGTCTATAAACCCTACAGTCTTTTTCAGGATGCAAAGGCAAATCCAAATCACTTCACCTTTTTCAAAGGGTGTTCCCACCCAGTGTCTCATATAAACAACATCACACCTCTCACAGGTTCTGCTGTTGTCCACATTTACCTGGATAAGAACATTTTACATTCTAAGAGTTGAATAACTGATCTAATTCTCAGGTCTTCTTGTGTTACAGCAAAGGCCGAAACTTCTCTTCCTGAGAGCCACAGAAATTGTCACTTTTTAGGTTAAAATATTTAAATATTGGCAACCTTGTATGATTCAACCTAATAGATCACAAGTACAGTGCACTAAAATTTTCAATCAACAACATGTTATTTTATACAGGTTCCCTGGTTGCAAAAGCAAATTAATTCAAAATGTCAAGTGAAATGTCAAGAAAAATAGTTCTGTATTTTTGTTCAGCTGGGCCCCAAAATGACCCATGTTTCTCACTGAAATGGATATTAAACTAAAGAAAGAGCTATTTGAAGTCCATCCCTTTTCTCATTTTTTCTAAGAGTCACCATAAACACTCATTTTATTTGTATATTGCTTCTCTAAAATATTATAAATCATAAGATATTGTATGGAGGTCATAATTATTTTATATATATGTGTATATATATACATATATATATCATACACACAAAACTATTATTTTTGTTGGAGTTCAAAATATCCTTTTTATTAAAATGTAGCATTTCAGGAGCTATATTTCACCTCCAGGTTTCTGGGGGATAAAATAAGAGAAAGATGTTTGGCAGTGCAATTGTAAAGAGTCTGTGCTCTGTGAATCATGATAGTTGGTGGAAAAAATTATATAAGTTCCCTTGTCACGAGGATCCAATCAAGAAGTCTTTGAATAATGTTCTTTTGGTTACAAGGTGAAAGCCACAGATTTTTAAGGACGCGCACTTTGTTCTTTGCTTCTAATTGAAAGAATGTGTCTACAGCGAGTATAAAGGATTCTCATTATCTGAACGTCCATCTCAGCCCTTGAGGAAGGTTGTTCCACTAGTGACCTTTTCCTGGTTTTGATTAATCAGCACACTTTCTAGTGGTGACTGCGGTAACCAAAGCTACCCATCAGGGCACAGAGTCTTTGCAGAAGACTTGAATAAACCTAGCCACGTGCCCAATGGATATTTGCACTTAGATCCCCAAACAACGCTCAGTCAGAAACAACTGCCCAAACTTCCCAGCTTAGGACACCTCCAGACATTCAGAGGTGCTTTTCTATGTTGGACTGAAGGGTGTCTTCAATAACTAATAGATCTTTTAGTGCCCAGACATCAGAAATAAACATTTTTTTTCTCTCTTGCACATGGCACCAGATGTCCAACATCAGTCTTACACTCTACAGCCTAAAATCTGTCTTAGTTCTTTCATCTGTTCCTCAGATGACATGATGTGGGGTTCTCTCAACAATGTGATCATTTCTTTCTGACATCCCTATGAGACTTTTAAATGTAGCCATCAAAAGTGCCTTCTTCCCCACCTCAAACGAAAATCAAGCCACGCTATTCTCCTGCTTAAAAACTGGAAGTGTTTTTTTGTTGTTGGTGGTGGTTTTTATAACTGTCAGGATAAAAGATAAGCTTTGACTCTGTCACAGAAGTGCCCACAATGAGATCTCAGCCAGTCTCGCTGACTCATTTAGGTCATGCCCTGCTATTGTGGTCCTGCAGGCAAACTTCATTTTCTTCCCTCTCCAGGTTCTGCACAGGCTGCGCTGTTAACATGTTCACGTGGAGAAGCCCCCTAAGACTCAGCCAGTCTGGAGAGAGGGTGAGTTAGGCGTTGTTCCGGGAGAGCTGTGCCTCTCTCCAGATTTGGCATTTATCCCGCAGACTTGCATTTGGAAATTTCTTTTCCTGTCTCCCTCCCAAACATTCCCAAATGGACTATGACATTTTTCAGGGAAGACACTGTCCCTTCATATTGTGATACCGTAGGAGCCTACATTAAATGAACAAAACCAAAGCAGTGAAAGAGTGACCAGGGCTACATATGTAGAGCAGACCTCAATGGACTAAAGTCTGTGTAAACACTTAGATCTCGAGATGTTTCTCCTGTTAAATGGTCACAATTTACTAGCCCAGCTCGTCTATAGGTTGGGCATGGGGAACTCCCTTCAAGGAAGTGCTCAAGTCACCGACAAAAGGTCACTCTTTTGAGCAGTTTTTGCTCAGAGAGAGGACATGGCATGCCTCCATTGACTGGAGAGTTAAGGCAATCTCCACCTCTGAGCTCACTCACATTCCTGGTCCTTACTCCTATGAGGAAGTGTGAAAAAGCACCCCTAAACCTGGAAGAATTAAAGCTATGTTCAATTGTTTTCCTCTTTTTATTTCTTCTTCTTTTTTTTTTTACCTGACAATGTCAGGATAATATTAATAACCAAGATTTGAAAACAGTTTGAAATATACTTTGTGAATACCTACCGAATCAGATGAAAAGAGAAGTTAAGGGTCTGGAGGAAATGACCCTCCTCTATCTAAGCAGGATTGCAGCAGCTGACAGTGAGAGACAGCAATTAGAGTATGAACAGCCATGTCAGGGGGGGAATGTTTATATCAACTTCAGGGAATGGAGGAAACTAGAAATTCCTTCATCCTGATCCAGAAGGAAAGGGGGAGACAGCACAAAGAGGAAAATACGTAGTTTTTGACCAGAACACAAAGGGGGGGACCCCCAAAATTAGAAACTTATTTACTTAAAAATGTACATTTATTCTAACATGTTCAAACTTTAGTAACTTTCAAAGTCCTCTCCATTTGGTGCAATACACCTATCAAGATATTTGTGCCACTGCTCAAAATAGCTTTTGAACTCATCGACTTTGATGCCTTTTAGTTTCTGCCTTTTTTGTTTTACCTCTTCCACATAGGCAAAATGTTTCCTGTGAGGACTTTTTTTTATTCAGGGGTTGTGGGGAATGCCACTCGGGGTGATATTGGGTGAATAGGGAGAGTGAGGCATGGGGTTCATGCTGTTTTTGGTCAAAAACTGCTGAGCACCCAGCACAGGGTGGGCAGGTGCACTCATAAATTACCCATCGCAAAATGGGCAAATGCCATTGAAAGAGCCAAATGAATTCACTGAAGACAAACGCAGCCTCTCACATCTCCAGTTAGTATGCAGATACAGATGGGTTCCTAGAACACTCACCTAGGGGGTGGAGCCTGCACCACAAGGGGCCTGCCCTCCAGAAGATAATTTCGGGTTGGTCTGGACCCCCCTCATATTTTCTAGCTCTATCCCCCTCTCTAAAGAATAACTTCTTGAAATTCAAAACAACTCCATGAACTAGTCCATTCCTAACTCCAAAGCAGCCGGTGTTGGAATGCATTAAAAATGTAAGATACCCACGAATGGGGGCTGGGCATGGACATTTCATAAAGCTCCTAGGTGATTCTAGCCTTGAGAAGTTATGATTGTGGTCTCACCCCAAATCTGTCTTGCTAGTATCATCACAAACAGCAATATTTTTAATGTAGCATCACGGACATGGGATCTTTGCTTTTATTAAACTGTTTCCTTGAATGTGATTGATAGTTATGTCTGTTGATTGGTACCAGTTCTGCTCTTCATTTCTGCTTCAAGTCACCAGGTTGCATTAGAGAATAATAATAATCAATAATAATAAGGAGAATAACTGATCTTTATTGACTTTATTGAGGTACTTTTCTAAGTACTTTATAAGTAATAATTCATTTGTCTTTGAAATAAACTTAGGACGTAGGTTTGTATTTTATATTGTACAGATGAGGAAACAGAGGCTCAGGAAAGTTGAGTAATTTGCTTAAGATCACAGAGTTGGTAAAAAAGAAGACTGTGTTGTGTGGAAGCCTGTTCAGAATGATCTAAATAATCAGTGTAAGATATCTAGGAGGGTTGAAAAATATGGGCTTTGGTGCTAACACCCCTGATTCAAGCTGACTCCACTGCTGGCTGGCTGTGTGGCCTTATATAAAAGACCTAAACTCCTTAACCTTCAGTGTCCCTTTGCTTAAATGGATATTTTAATAGTTTCAACTTTACAGTATGCATAACAAGTCCCAGAATAGCTAAATAACTCACAGAGTCAACTGGCAGAAGAAGTAAAATCAAGATATCTTGATTTATAGATTCATTGCCATTTTAACACAATAGCCCTTATCCAGAAGCCAGCTTTGAAAGGCCTTAAATGCTTTGCTAAGAAACTGACATTTTCTAATCATGTGAGCTGTGATCCAGTACACAGAACACACCAGCGCGCTGTAGGGGCTCAGCCCAGGTGTTTAAGATACTTAATAAGTTAACTGAAAACTCAGCGGGGATTCTCATTTGTTAGTACATTTTTCTGAAAGTACATGGAGTCTGAGAGAGACGTATCAATCTTCAGACCCATCATGAGACACTGCAGGTTCGGAGGCTAGGAACGCCCCGAGGGTAAGACAGATGCTTCTTCCTGCTCTACACTACATGCTTCTACTACCTGAGGAGGAGAAGCATCACCAAACCCCCAAGGAGACCCTGCGCTCTTATCTCCATGCTTTCTCCCTGACCTGCTTTCCGCATAGTAAGCCCTTGTTGTTCATAACGATCTGGAAAGTAGGGAGCTGCACACAGCACAAGGGGCATCTGGTTTATCCGTCACCTCACACAGGGCTCCATTCACCTGCAGGGCAGCCATCGGCTTTGAAACTGTAGTTTGTTGGCAAATAGTCATATTAATATGCAGGCAAACCCCAAGGATCTCATTTTATTAAGCACGTGGCATTGCTCATCGGTCTGATGGAGATCATTTGATGATGTGCTCATAGAACTTGGTTTTATTGAAAATGAACTGAGATTCGATTTTGTGTATCACACAGAAAGCGCTGTTCTTCATCGAGGCAATCAGTCATTGGTTTTCTAGTGATGTTTCCTATGTGTACAATTCAATATCTGAAAGTTAAATAGTCACCTTACAAATAACTCACGTATCTATCAATAGCTAATACAATTGGCTCTTTAGCACATGACCAGTACTGTTGCGTATGTAACTTCAATTGTCACAATTCCATGACCTAGCATTATCATCTTCGTTTTCAGATAAATTAACTAAGTAGGAGGAGGAGAGTAATTGACGTAAGGTCGCATAGCTAAAAAAAGTCTGTTAACCATTAGACTTAACATGAGCTATCAAATATTTGCCTTGCTGTCAAGGTGAAACACAAACTCTTTATCATTTGTTTTTGGGAGGCACACTGTCCATAGAATGGACATGGATTTCTTAGGTTTTCTGAGATGTTAAACATTCTGATATGCTCGGAAGTGACTTGCATAAGACATTAACTGGAAGGGGCCAACTTCTTTAGAATTGACCATGAAAGAAGTGATGAAGCCACTCATTTTAGGTCTTACTGGAAACATGTCATTGCCATGACAGCCTGGCTTAAACACAATATTCTTTCTATATTAAATAAAGGTAATAACCCCTGCCATCTTTATCCTCAAAGGTATGATGAAGATTAGTTGAAATATTTACTGTTTTTTTTTAAACGTACAGTCCATGGGGTCCTGGCACCTCAGGAGGGAACTGAAGGGTAATCAGTGCCCTGCCCACAACAGCCCTGCTCCAAACAGCGAAGCTACTCTTCTATTTCTTTTACATTGTTGGTGTTTGAAGGCTTGGAAAAAGGCACTTTCTAAAGAGAATAAAAGTATTGAAACAATTGAGATAATGCATGCAAAAGCATACTTTATGGTGTACAATAAGGAATTTTTATTACTTTCCACGTATTATCATAAAAAAAAAAGTCCTATTTTCATTCGTAGGGAAGCAGGACAGTGATAGAGAAATACTTGCTTTGAGATTGGAAAGGTGAGTGCTTGACTTCCATCTTCGTCAGGATTCTGCAGAGAATTCCATATGTATATGGAATTGGCTTCCATGGATAGGGAGCCTGAGAATTCTGGAGACCCAGAAGAGCCAGTGGCGGAGTTTCAGTTCAAGTTAGAGGCAGGAAAGAGTCAGTGTCCCAGCTCAAAGCAGTCAGGCAGGAGTTTCTTTTTTCTTTCTTCATTAAAAAAAAAATTTTAATTGTATTTTTTCCAATACCATTTAACCCCCTTATATTCCTCCTCTCCACTGCAATCACCACACTGTTGCCCGTGTCTGTGAGTCCTTTGTTCTTTTCACTTGATCCCTCCACCCCCAACGTCCCCCTCCCCATAATAACTGTCATCCTGCCTTTCTGTTTTCTCCTGTAGGCTGGTCAGCTTCCGGTTCTGTTCAGGCCCTCCACTGCCTGGATGAGGCTCACGTGTATTAGGGAGCACTACTTGCTATACTCTGTCTATTAAATGTTACACTTACTCAGAAGTGCCTTCACAGACACACCCAAAATAGTGCGTAGGCATGGTATCCATGGCCAAGTCAAGCTGACATAAAATTAAACATCATGGCTTCCTATTTGGCCACATTCTAAGAGTGGCTGGATAAATCACTGTTTAATCATCAACAAAATGGGGATGAGAAACCATCCCATGTAGGGCTGTGTTGAAGATGAATTGTGCCATTGTCTATGAAGTGCCTTTACTGCATTCATTATATCTGTTTTTATTCTGCATCCATACAAATGTTCCTTCATCTATAAACTGGCAACCATTTTGCCATACCTATATACCATGACAGGTAATAAATATAAAATAATTAAGAATGACACAGAAAGACTTATAGTGTAGGTAAGTCTATTTATAATTTTTATATCCTTGTAAGGTAAGTATTAGTATCTATTTAGCAAGCATAGAAACTGAAACTCAAAAAGTTTGATATTGGGTTGGTCAAAAAGTCTGTTACTTTGTTTTCCATACTATGGCTCTAGTAGTGCTTAGTTGTCTTTAATGTCATTGGAAATAATTTTGTTAAATTGTATTGTGACAGCTGTCATATCAGCATGCATTTAAAAAAAACCTTATCAAAATTGGTAAATCTTTGAGCAGCCATTTTAAAACTGAAGATGGAAGAAGATATGCAACATTTTTTGGCATAGTATGCTTTATTATTTCAAGAAAGGTAAAAACACAATTGAAATGCAACAAAAATTGGTGCAGTATATGGAGAAGGAGCTGTAACAGATCAAACATGTCTGAGTGGCTTGCAAAGTTTCTTGGTACTACTGACATTTTGGCCAAATAATTCTCTGCTGTGGGGCTACCTTATGCATTGGATGATGTTTAGCAGCACCCTTGACCTCTACCCACTAGAAGCCAATAGTGGGAGAGAGCCAATATATTCAAAATATCTAAATCAATCAAGCTATTGGTAAAAATGAAAAATGTGTCTTTTCTTTTATGGAAAAAAATATAACAGACATTTTGGCCAACCCAGAATTTTGCCCAAATTTGTATGAATCATTCTGATATCAAAGTCCCTGCTCATACCCATTTTCTCACTGGTTCTACACGCCTCTACTTTCTAGAATCAATCAATTCCTTTGTTCTCTAGACAACTCTCATACTTCCACCAAGTCCTGTCTTTATGTCAGACTGAAATACCATAAGTTCCTTCATTAATTTATTATCTGAAACATCCTACTCGAACTATGGACTATGTGTTTTATTAACAATACAGGAGAGTTTAAAACTACTGCTTTATTATTATTTTTCTCCAGAAATGGGGGCATATATACGGGCTTGTTAGAAGAATTAAAAGGGTGTGTTGAAGACCTCAGGCATGTGAGGTCTAACCTCAGCTCTGTCACTCACTGGCTGTGTAACCATGGACAAGCCAATTTGTTTCTTTGGGCCTCAGTTTCCTCATTCATCAAAAGAGGGATTCAATTAGTAGAATATGTTTTAAATCCTCTGAGACAAGAACTGAGACATATGCTTACTGAAAGTCTCACTTTAGCTTATGTGTGGAGGTGGCTCCTGAGGACTCAATTGGGGAAGATGCTCAATTTTTGGCTGTGCTGGGATCAACTGCACCAGAATGAAGAAGGTGTGTAAACAAGGGCCTATGGTGCTTATTTTCTTAACTAAACATCCCAAAGTGTGAGAAGTCAGAGACTTGAGCTCTGTTGGCAATCAATAAAACATGAATGCATCTCTCTGAATGCATTTTCCTCATCCCCTTCAGGTTCCCTGTAATGAGGAGATAATGAGCTGCAGACATAGCCCAGGGTGCCTGGGAGCTTCTGCTAATATCCACTTTGTTAGAAGAACTTCTGCAGCTAAAAGGCAAAATTTTTTCAAGGGGTATTCTGACAGCTGTGTCATACCCTGTGTTTAATATCATGGTATTTTCTCAGGAATGTGGTGGCACCTACAGGGGTCCCTCTATTTTACCTCAGTTCCTGTTGGGTAAAATAAGTTTTGTCTTTGCTTCATTGATTGCTAATTTTTTAATTATATTATGAGAAAATATTTCTACTAGAGAAGTGCAGGACTCACCTTTACAAAGCAAGGCCCCCTAAAGCCACTATTTTTACCTCAGGCATATTCCTGATATTATTTATTTATTTTTGCCTCTTTCACTGGATTTGGCATGTAGCTTTCCTTCCACTTTCCTCAGTATTTCCAACCACTGTATCTTGAGCACCTTATAGGCCCAGAATGTGTTTGAGGAATGTCCCCAGATCCCTGTGTGGTAAAAGATTCATCTCTTAACACTAGCCAACTATGGCTTTCTCATGGAAAAATATATTATGAAAAAATGTCAAAGCAGTCTTGGTATACCATGTCCATGGATAGGAAGAATTCACATCATGCTCCCCAAAACAATCTATAGATTCAACACAATTCCTATCAAGATACCAATGGCATATTTCATAGAACTAGGACAAATATTCCATACACTTATATGGAATTACAAAAGACCCCAAATAGCCACAGCAATCTTAAGAAGAACAAAGTTGGAGGAATCACACTACTTAATATCAGACTTTATTACAAGGACATAGTAATCAAAATAGCATGGTACTGGCATAAAAACAGAGATACAGCCCAATGGAACAGAATAGAGAGCCCAGAAATAAACTCACACTTTTATGATCAATTAACATTTGACAGAGGAGTCAAGGACATACAATAAGATAAAGGTAGTCTATTCAATAAGTGATATTTGGAAAATTGGACAGGTACATAAAAAAATGACATTAGGCCACCTTTACACTATATACAAAAATACACTCAAATAGATTAAAGAGTTAGATGTTAGACTTGAAACCATAAAAATAATAGAAGAAAACACAGACAGTAAAATCTGGGACATTTCTTGTAGCAATATTTTTTTCTGATATATCACCTTGGGCAAGGGAAAAAAATCTAAAAAATAAGAAGTAGAATCATATCTAACTGAAAAGCTTTGCATGGCAAAGTAAACCATCAACAAAATAAAAAGACAACACACTGAATGGGAAAATATATTTGCCAAAATACATATGATAAAGGGTTATTATCCAAAATTTATACAGGATTTACAAAAGTCAACACTAACCAACCAGTCAACCAACCAACCAACAATCCAATTAAAAATGGGCAAAGGACCTGAATAGACAGTTCTTCAAAGGGAACATACAGATGGATGGCCAATAGACATGTGAAAAGATGCTCAATGTCACTAATCATCAAAGAAATGCAAATTAAAACCACATGAAATATTTTCACACCTCTCAGAATGGCTAACATCAATAAATCAACAAACAACAAATGCTGGCGAGGATGTGCACTGTTGGTGGGAATGCAGATTGGTGCAGCCACTCCAGAAAACAGTATGGAGTTACATCAAAAAATTAAAAATGGGACTTCCAGTCAAGATGGAGACATAGGTAGACACACTTAACCTTTGTGTGCAACCATAAAAAGAATCACAGCTAAATCTAAAAACAGATAACACCCAGAACTGTCAGAAAATCAAACTATATAAAAGTCTGACAACCAAGGAATTAAAGAAGCCACAACAATCCAGGCAGGTATGAGGGGCAGAGATGGGGTGGAGAAATGAGGAGATGTGATGTGGCATGGAGATGTGGTGTTGGCAGCAGCCGCAGCAGTGGTCGAATGGACACCGGCCATCCCACATTCAGGTGTGGTAGATAAAAATTGGGAAGGACACCTTGGGAGTGAGCAATCCAAGCCCCAGTCTAGACTACACAGCCCAGGGTTCCAGCACCAGGAAGATCAATTTCCATAACTTCTAGCTGTAAAAACAAGTGGGGGTTGGGCAGCAAAAGAAACTGCCAGATGTTCATGAAATTTTGCTTAAAAGACTGGCATGGTCTTAAAACATACGCAAACCCACCCACTCTGAGATTCAATAACAGGGCAACAACTGGAAGGGCACCAGCCACACATGGGGAGTAGGTGAAGTGACTGGAAATGGGGAGAGTGCCAGCCAAACCCCCAGAAGCTAATCAGCAGCATAATACCCTCTCTGAGCCCTCCTCCCACGCGGAGCCACAAAGTGGGCTGCACCATCCTGTCAATTAGCTAAGGCTCCACCACACACAATTTACAGGAGCCTTTTAGAGAGAGTCATAGCAGCTCTACTTAATATACAGAAACAAACACAGGGAGGCTGCCAAATTGAAGAGACAAAGAAATATGGCCCAAATGAAAGAATAGAACAAACCTCCAGAAAAAGAAGTAAATGAAATGGAGATAGCCAACCTATCAGATACAGAGTTCAAAACACTGGTGATCAAGATGCTCAAATAACTCACTGAGTACAGCAACAACATAAAAGAAGAAATGAAGATTACACTAAGTGAAATAAAGAAAGATATATAGGGAACCAACAGTGAAGGGAAGGAAGCCAGGATTCAAATGAACAATTTGGAACATAAGGAAGAAACAAACATTCAACTGGAACAGAAAGAAGAAATAAGAATTAAAAAGAAAAAAAATGAGTGGAGGCTTAGGACTCTCTGGGACAACTTTAAACATGTCCACATCCAAATCATAGTGGTGCCAGAAAGAGAAGAAAAAGAGCAAGAAATTGAAAATTTATTTGAAAAAAATAATGAAAGAAAACTTCCCTAATTTTGGTGAAGGAAATATACATATAAGTCCAAAAAGCATAGAGAGTCCCAAAGAAGTTGGACCCAAAGAGGACTACACCAACACACATCATAATTTAATGAAAAGGTTAAAGATAAAGAGAGAATCTTAAAAGCAGCAAGAGAAAAGCAGAGAGTTATCTACAAAGGAGTTCCCATAAGACTATCAGCTGATTTCTCAAAAGAAACTTTGCAGGCAAGAAGGAGCTGGAACAAATATTCAAAGTGATGAAAAACAAGGACATATAACCTAGATTACTCTATCTAGCAAAGTTATCATTTAGAATGTAAGGGCAGATAAAGTGCTTCCAAGACACAATAAAGCTAAAGGAGTTCATCATCACCAAGCCCTTATTATATGAAATGTTAAAGGGAGACATTTAAGAAAAAGAAAAAGATCAAAACTATGAACATTAAAATGGCAACAAATTCACAACTATCAACAACTGAATCAAGAAAAAAAAATTTAAGCAAACAACCAGAACATTAAAAGAATAATAGATATGGAGATCACTTGGAGGGTTATCAGCTGGGAGGAGGGAAGGGGAGAATGGGGGAAAAGGTGCAGGGATTAAAAAGTATAATTGGTAGGGACAACACATCCAGGGGGATGTTAAGAATAGTATAGGGAATGGAGAAACCAAAGAACTTACATGCACAGGGGATTGCTAGATGGAAGGGTGGTTGGGTAGAGGGGAACCAAGGAGGGGGGGGTGGGAAAACTATAATAACATAATCAATAAAATATACTTAACAATTAAAAATGGAATTGCCTTATGACCCAGCAATTCCAGTTCTGGGAAAATATCCAGAGAAATCTGAAACACTAATTCAAAAGAACACCTTTATATTCATTGCAGCATTATTTACAATAGCCGAGATTTTAAAGCAGCCGAAGTATCCATCAGTAGAGGTGAATGGATATGAAGGCTGTGGTACATTTACACAATGGAATACTAACTGGTTGTGAAAAGAGGGAAATCTTACCTTTGCAACAACATGGATAGACCTGGAGACTATTATGCTAAGTGAAATTAGCCAGTTCGGGAAAGACAAATGCTTCGTAGTTTCACTTATATGTGGACTCTATTGAACAAAATAAACTAACAAACAAAATAGAAACAGACTCATAGATATAGAGAACAGATTGACAGCTGTCAGAAGGGAGGAGGGTTGGGGGTCTGGGAAAGAAAAGGTAAAGAGATTAAGAAAACACTCAGGCGCAACAGTACGGTGATTACCAACTACCAGAGGGAAAGGGGGGTGGGGGCAGGTAGGAGAGAGTAAAGGGGGGTAAATGGTGATGGAAGGGGAGTTGACTAGGGGTGGTGAACACATAATACAATATACAGATGAGGTAGTATAGAATAGTGCACTTGAAACCTGTATGACTTTATTAACCAATGATACCTGAATAAATTCAATAAGCATTTTAAAAATGCCAAAGCAGCCATGGATTTCAGGTGGAAATGGGGCTGTGTTTAGTTAGGAATGATTTATGTTGTTCTGAGAGGAAGACTTGTTATGTTCAATATTTCTTATTAGTGTTATTAATATAAATTTCCTGAGTATAAAATGGAAAGGGGATGGGGTGACTGGTGTGGGATATCAAAATAATACATATCAGAAAGAAACAAAAGATGAAGATATGTTAAATAACATAATATATTTGTTATGGTCTCCTGTAAAGACAGATGGACCTCCACTCAAAATTTAGTGTGGAGGTCAAGATTGATGGCATCACACACACATACACACAGACACAGACACATACACAAGACACACACACACAGACACACCCCAAAGAGGGTATAAAAAGGTTTATAATTATGTAATTGATTAAACAAGAAATTCCAAACAGGTCTGAAGTGACCTGAGACAGCCAGGAACGGAGACTGATCTTGGCTCCCACTGTTAGATGATGATTCTGGATGGAGAGTTCCGGGAAGGCAGGGGCTTGCATGGTTTGAATTTTACACAGACATCAAAATATTGAGTCAGAATCCTCATTACAATATTCCTACTTTATAGAACGCAATTTTAAATTGAGATAGAAAGAAGCCAGTCTCAGAGGTCAGATGGCATGGGTTCAAATCTTGGCTTCACCATGTATAGGCTTGTGACCTAATGCAAGGTGCTTAAGTGCTTCAAATGTTGTCCCTCTGTAAATGGGGACAGCACTAGGATCCATCCGGGAGGGCAGGTGATTAGAGGGGCACTGCACACAAGGTTTCATACAGGAATATTCGTATAGTTATGTAACACTCCCATTGCCTCCTGGTGGTACTTGAAAATATTACAGGTTTTGCTACAACTACTTGTCCCATTCTTATTTTAACGGATTTTTCTCAGTAGAATAAGGTTCCAGATCTACCCCTTTTCTGTGCTTTCTTTTCTTGTCTTTTCTTTTTGTCTTTAAACTTGCTGTTCAGGTTGTTCGAATGGGCCGGGTGTTCTTTTCCTTTTGGCTAGGCTGACCTTAGCACTCTCCACTTTGGGGGACTCTGACTTGCTGACACCCACCTTCTTTCCTCACTGACAGTGGGGTAGCCTGCTGGGCACATGTGCTAGAGGCAGTGCTTTGGTTGCCCACTACTTAGATTTGAACAAAACAAACTGTTTTCTCACAGAACACACAGGTCTCAAATTTCATGATATTTCAGCAGATGGAGGAACTTGGTTTTCCAACTGCACACCCTAGAAGAAATCTGCTTCAACATAAGAACTTTCTTATACACTCGATGCTTGTATCTTGGTCCAGATTTATTTTTAATCATTTAACCTCACTTGTTTTATTTTTAAATGTAACATCTGTTATGTTCCCAAACATTCTCCAAGTCACAAAATAAGGCCATTAAGGAAGATTTCTCCTTCCTTGAGTTTCCTAATGCATTTTATCGATACAGCTTCTCAAGGCAAGGATCCATTCTACCATGTGTTACACTTGCATGTGTTCGTCGGCATGGCTGATAATTCAAGCTTTTCTAAGTGATTGGTGTCATCATTTGGTTATCTGTTAAACTCGTAGCTTTTAGCCCTTGGAGTTTCTGATGCAGTGGGTTTTGGGTTGGGCTTGGGAAATGATAGTTTAACAATCACTCAAGGATATTAATGAAACACTGGTCTAGTTTCCCTATGCTTTCTACATTGCATGTGATTTGTGTCTTCACTACTAGAATAGGTGAGGTATTTTGTGCATAGTGAAACACTAGTGCTCAGTTAGTGCATTTTTAGGCTCATTGGGATTTTCTGGAGTGAAATAATAATAACCACAACAATAGTTATGATTCCTTACATATGTAACATGTATTCCACTCTTTAAAACTTTTATTGAATTTATTGTACTCCATTCTTCAGGCACATCACTAAACCTTACAATAATGAACCAGATCAGAAGGGAGTTCTCCAGGTAACACATGAAAATGAGGCTCAAGTTTGGGGTTGTAAATGCCTCAGTATGCACAGTTTAAAAGTAGCCAAATCTGTCTTTATATCCAGGTCTGACAGTCAAGCCCCTGTGACTTGTGAAGTGGATCAGACATATTTATCTAACCACTGCTGCTTGCCCTAGTTAACATTCTCCTTGAACGACCTACAACGTCCTTAACTTATCACTGGCATAAATGTCTCTGATTCTCCCAGTTTAAAAATTGCAATACACACATAAATAATTCAGGCAAACAACTTGCTATAGTAGAGTGCATTAGGGCTAAAATAACCCTCCCCTTTTCGACTAGTTTAGAAAACCATCATCATTTTCTAGAAATACTCTCTGGGCTTCATGTGGTGCATGGTACATTGAATTTGTTAGCATTTTGCCAGCTCTGCCATTCAAAAGAAAAAAATTCACTCTGGAATTGCTGCAAAATCAGCGTAAATGTAGATTTAATTGGCTTTGCCTCACAAATAACCTTCTTCATGCCAGCTTTATTGCAATGGTTGGAAAACAGCCTTTTTCATCAATATACTGGCTGTTTCTGTTAACAATATTCCTAGTCAAAATGTAAGAGATATTTACTGATAAGCTAAGGCCTGGCTGGGTTGTCTTTAAAGCTGAATTGTTTCATCTGCCAAAGGCTTCTCTTGATGGATGGATGGACAGATTGACAGATCAATCTGCTTTTATCTCCAACATCATCTCCTAACAACTCCTTCTCTGACTTTGATCATTCCCTCCAATTCCACTGTTATCTCTGAGGACTTCAAACATCCTAAACTCTTTCCGGCCTCTGGCCTTCACACGCACATTGCCTGTGTCCGGATACACCTGTCTCCCCACGTTCATGGGGGCAACTTCCTCTTATCCTTTACATGGGCCTCTCTAAATGTCACCTACTTAAGAAAAGCATCCCTGGGCTTCTCTCTGGGATGGTCTACTCTCCATTCTTTTTCATCTATTCTTCTCACCTGTTTCATTTGCCATAAGGAGGGGTTGATTTTATTTCTGTAAAAAGCCAGCTAGTAAATAAAACAGGACACTGGCAAGATTCAGCTACCAGGTATACTCTTCTGACTGCCCCCCAAACCCCCGCTTCATAGTCCTGATTACAATTTATAGTTGGAGTGCTTATTTTGTTTTATACTGAGTTATACCCAGTATGACCATTAGAATAAAATTTTCTTGAGCACAGCAGTCACAGTTTCCTTGCTCTTCACTGTATGGACATTGAACATAGTAGATGCTCAATAAATATTTATTGAAAGAATGAATTAATTCAAAGTTTAGCTTGGTTTAAATATTTAGCATTAACAACTATATCCAGCAAGATAGGTCCTCAATCCTTATTATACACTCCCATGAACTCCTAACTTGATAAAGTCTTCAGTTTCAACCCTCACTACCACCTTTACTGTCCTAGGAGAAGAGTTACAGCTTAGTCATCTATTCACCTCTTCATTTAGTATTCTGTGGACAATAAATAATAGGCTACACATTGTGCTAGGCACCAGGCTGCTTCCTCATAATGTGTGAAATCTGGTGATGTCCCAAAATACATGGGTTTTTACTACTCTGTGTTTTGCATACTGTTTAGTGTGAACTTTACCTTTAGGTTCCTGCTACCAGATTCACTGAGATCTCCCACTGCAATTTAACTGAGTGGTCCCTCTGAGGCTCCCTCAACTCATGTCCCCAGTCTCTGCATCATTCTTTATGACACTCATTTCCGGTCTTCACCACGGCACTTAACTCGTTGGGTTTTAGTGCCTTCTCTAATGGCCTGTCTCTTTCACTCCACAATGACGTCTGCTGAGCCAAAGGGACAAGTCTGACATTCTTCTCTGTAACACCATCACCAAGCACCATTCCTGGATCACAGAAAGCACCAAATAGAGGTTTGATGGATGGGTGGTTCTGACATCTTACCCAGAGACTTACACAGGGCTAACTACCTGTAGACTGGATTCAGAAGAATTAGATTAGAATACTAAAAAAGTCACTGTTTGGAATATTATCAAAAACGCATTTCTAAGAGTCAAAGATTTGTGAGTTAAAATCCTAATATGTTAACTGATTTTGAGTATATTATTATTTTTTAGTTATATAAAGTTAAAATGAAATGGTATTGAAATCCAGTGGTTTGACTGGAATAAACGTTAAAGATTTGACCAGCATGGAAACTTCTTAAGGATAAAGTTACATAGGGATTCCCTCCAATGGATTAGTGAATCTGACCTGGTGCCTTGTTCTCTCGTACACAAAGGAGTCATGTTGCTTTTATTTTAAATATATATCATAAGACTACCAGCAAAGGATCAACCATTTCAATAAGTCCTTTCATATGCTTGTATGAAAATCTTAGTTCTAAACACACAAAACTATAAAACATTTAAAAGTCAAAATGATCCTTTAGAAAGCCATAAGGCAATATTAGTTATAATGGCTTTCAAATATTTGTGCTAGAAAGGTGCCACTTTTGTACAAAATAACTGTGGACTCATGCAAATCAACTCATCTTTAGAATATCAAAGACTTTTGCAAATGCGGTGATGATAGGGTTTCCACGAAATCACAGGTTGGTTTTTAAAGTAAGTGACAGAAGGGTTCCAAATACTAGAAGAGCCTTCTGAAATGGAGGATTTTCATGTATACTCACTGAATTTGTAGAAAACCATTCAAGAAGACAAGTACTATAAAGCAAGTGGCAGGGATGGAGTTTTGCTAACTTCCCATTATCTCTTTTCACTTTTCCCAGAACATATGTTTCACAATAGTTTTATTAGCAAGTGGAGACGTGCCACTGCCCAAAATCTGTGGTGTGATTAGCGTGATTGAATGGCAGGTTTTGTGTTACTCATGTTTATTTTATGCCTTCCCAAACCATCTGTTTCCTTGGGCTATGTCTTACTCAGATAATAAGAAACAGTGGCAGTCGAGGTATATAATGCCACTACCATTCTAATGGCACCTGCGATTTTGGGCTGGGGTTTCTGTTTAGGGCGCGAAGCTTAGAAATCATTTATTCATTCATTCAACTCAAATTTAGTGAGTATGTACTCTGTGCTGGGTATTTGGACAAGAACCCCTGGTTACTGAGATATAATACATTATCTCCATCCACAACAGTCTAGTCAGGGAGACAGGAAAGTAATGTCGTGTGATAAGGTATAAGGTGGAGCTGGGATAGAAGTGTAATGGCACCAGGAAGATGAAAGCATCCAGTCTAAGAGTGCACCGGAGTCTTGAAGCATTTAATTGCAAGCATAAGAATAACAGACTGAGAGAGTAAGGCAAACCAGATCACCTACATTGACCGTGGTATCACAAAATATGTGAAAGGGGAAGCTTTTGAGAACGTTTACTTTGGTTTGACTGAAATGCAGGGTATGCAGGGAACTCAGGGGGAGTGAGATGGTGCAACTTGGTATCAATGATTAGTCCATCCACATGGAGCCTTGGGTACGTGTTATATACCGGACACCTTTTCTTGCATGTGGTCCTTCCAACACATTGAGACTCAAAACATTTTTCTCTTTTCCTTATTTTACGGATCAGAAAGCTGAGTTTCAGAGTTTAAGGAGCACATTGATTCGGTGTCCCCATAGAACACTCCAACTGGGTAATTACAGAGCTATTGGGGCTATTAATGACACCAGTGCTTCTTAAATGCTGTCCTAGACCAGCGTTATCAGTATCACTAGAGACTTTCTGGAAATGCAGATCCTCAGACCATGTCCCAGAACTACTAAGTCCAAACCTTTGGGGATGAGGCTCAGCAGCCTTCATTCTAACAAGCCCTCCAGGTGACTGTGACACAGGTGGATGCTTGAGAGCCACAGGTCTAGGGAAATTACAACGGATGAGGCAATGTGATGGGGCAAGGCGATGAGGCTGGTAACACTGGGGAGATGCTGCCTCCTGAGGTCTCCAAGGAGGAGGCAGCAGTCAGAGACACTGATACTGTTAAGCCTTCCCGAAATGTCTTCTTGCTTGAAAATTTTACCAACTGTGGTTTCCATGACTTCATTGCCTTTGGGTTTATTCTTGAAAATAAACAAAAGGTTTCATGGATTCAGTAGACAGAGACCAGAGTTTAAATTTCGGTTTGGCGAGTTACCAGCTGTGTCATCTTAGACAATCTCCTTACATACCCTAAGTCTATTTTTGCACATGTTAAACGAACTTCATATTAGTGCCTACTTCATAGTATTTTTATAAAATTTAAATGATTTAACATTTAGAAAAAGTTTAGAACTGCCTATACTTAGTATGTGTTACATGTTATCTGTTATTAATGGTATTTTATTGATACTGTTGTTGTTACCATTATTACTTTTGCTTTTTTTTCTCCCTAGGGCTCTCCTTCCTTTGCTGACATTTTACTTGAATTTGATTTTCCCTTTGGTTGATTCTTGACTTTACATTTCTTATTCTGAACCCTAGTTCCTGCAGCTCATCACTGACCTTGACCTTTGCCATAAGGCTCCCATGCCAGTAAGTTCAATTCAACTATGTAATAATGACCTCCTGCATTCTTGGCCTTGCACCTGTTACCTCCTCTGAGATATCTGGGCAATGATTTGGTCTCAAGGTCCCCACTCTTGGTTGTCTGAAGTATTCAAATACCAATACAGGCAAGTTCTAGCAGTAAGAAATCTTCATTTCTGGGTTACTTTTTTTTTTTTCTAATCAATCATTTAAATTTTGTTATGTTTAAAGATGCTTCTATCTCTATATAGGTATTTTCCCCTTGAACTCTTCTTAAGAAAGCTTTTTTTTTTGGCAGTTTCTTTCTCTTTCCCAATCACTGTCTGAGTCATCTTCCCCAGATAATTTTGGAAGGAAGGATTCACCCCATTGCACCTTTAAGAAAAGTCTATTCTATTTTCTGCAGGTGTATGCCAGGCTCTTTTTATACATATTATATCATTTAAGCTCAGAAAAAGTCCCTATGGGATTGCTATCACTAACATCCTCATTTTACAAATGATAAAAGTGACACTCAGAAATCTTACAAAATTTTCCCAGTCACAGAATCAGCCAAAGGCAGGGAGGGAAGTCTAAGTTTTCTCTGTTGAAGGCCAAAAGTAGGTAAAAAAATTTTATTATGGTGTTTCTGCTTAAAAGTATGGTTGTTTAATATGAATACAAGCTAAAATACTTCAAACTAATAGAGAGCTTTACACTTCAAAGATAAAATCCTAAATTATCTGGGTCAAATATAGTGTATATTATTAAAGGGTAAAAATTCCTTGTTTAAAATACTAAGTTCTTTGTTCAGTTATAGAGAGTTTAGAGTTCATATGCCCAATTTGCCATTTTTTACAAGTTAGATTTGTAGTCCTGATGTTGCTTTTTTTGTTTTTCCTAACTCCAAAGTTTTCTGGTCAGCCTGAGGTAGGTAGGCCCCCATCAAGAAAATGTCTTTGACACTCTTCCTCCAACAGTAAACAGATAAATGATGAATGTTTTTAAGGTGTCAAGACCCATCTCTAACAAGTCTGTCCCACTGGGATTCTATTTGTCTCCATGCTAACATACCAATTCTTCTTTTACAGTAGAGAGCTATCCTGAAATCCCACTTGCTAAATTTTGTGGCCTTAAGTATTTTTCATGTCTATAAAAATCATACCATTACAGAAATAGATGTTTCCGGCCATGATTCAGGTCTTGCTCTGAAGAGTTGCTGTTTAGAACCATGGGACTTCACCATTTACCTGACTTTGTGAATTATTCCATGTCGGGGATGGTTCTGTAATCATGGAAGACTCTGGGAGCTGGCAGAGCCAGGGGATGGGGGAGAGGGGGAGTTACCTATCCTTAAGAACATCCTATTTTTCCTAGAAAAATAGATGTGCCACGGACAGATCCAAAGTGAATCTGTCCAACCAACCATTAACTCCCCATTTTCTTTATCACCTTGTGTGTGTCTTCTCACTTTTCTCTAGTTAGCCATTCATACTCTTCATGTTTGCTTTCTCTGAACCTAAAACTTAATTGCCACTAGCACTTTAGTAATAACAGAACTCACAGAACAAATATTTTCTTTTAACCCCCAATCCTAGCGGCTTCTGCCTCATCTTTTCACTTTGTGTACTGCCAAGTTCTTAAAAGCATGGTTGAAAACTTGACCTTTCTGCTTCCTTTGATGCCAACCATCCTCTTTCAGTACTCTTGTACAACCTCTTTGAACTTGTTCCTTAGAGCAGACACTGCTCACCTAGAGCTCATTGAATTTCTAGTCTATAATAGGACAAATTCTGTGTGTGAGAGCCACAATGCTCTAGAAAGGGCAATTAGATTGTCTTGGTCCAAAGGACTGAGCGGGGTTATCTAGAGGGATCTGGACTTTGTGATGACAATATTTTGAGTGCTGCCTTTTGTGCTACATGACATTTCTGACTACAGAAGCCGTCACTGAGAAAATTTGGAGACTTCGAGCTCTACGGATTCTATCATCCCTATTCACAGAATTCCTAAATTTTGTATTTGTTGTATCATGTATTTTTCTGGAACACAAGCTATTCTTTTTCACATTACCTGTAACATTAGATCTTAAGCCTAATAAAGAGAGCCCAAAATAAAACAAGGACACTGAAAATAAATTACACTAATTACAAAGTACATCTAGAAAACGCCTAAGAAAAAAATAATGAACTTACTCCTTTCTGTGTTGAAAACATAAAATATGAGCTATTTCATTTGGCTCCCAAGAAAAGTGGGAACAAATAAGAGGAGAGAAAGTGGCGATTGTGTAATCCCTTATGACTAGAACACTAGTATAGTAAGGACACAGAATAAAAATAGTCACGAGGTTGAGGTATTTACGGCCATATTGTACCAGAGCAGCTCTGATTTAAAACTAAGCATAATGTGAAGAAAAATCAATAACTTTTCTTGCAATAATTTGTTTTCATTTATTTTCCTGCTGGGCTATAAGAGGGCGACTAGTTTTAGATTTTTAAGTCACACTGAGGGATCTTCAACCCCAACCCCCCAAGGGGGCAGTGCTGTGAAAACACCTCAGGGTTGCTGGCCTTACATGAACTCCAGTGGCCTCTCCTCCTGGTAGAAAAAACACCCATCTTATTTCAGAGGCCCATGCAAATGTCACTTTTTACTGGGCTTCATTACGTAGACCTCAGGTTGAAATGTGAGACCCATTTCCCTCTCTATTCTATGGCTATCTTTGAAAAGGCACACAGATGGCTGTAAAAGTCAGTATCCAACTAAACTCCAGAATTAAAATTGTGTACACTTGCCTGGCACCGTAATTAATCTGAAATCATTACCTCTCCTTAGCTGCCTGAGTATGCATTCAATTAGTCAAGAACTTAGAAAGAGGAATGCTATTAGCACCATTAAATATTCCTCCCAAATTCCATTGGCCAAACCTGAGCATTTCATTTTAATAGGGTCACTGACACCTGCAATGTTTCCACAGGAAACGGTCCCATGGTCTGAATAAGAAGGCTCGTGGGGGACAAGCAAAGGGAGTTTGCCGTTTCAAATAGAAAAGAGAAGATCAAAGCTCCTATCAACATTACAAGATCAATAAAAACAGAAGGGGGTGCTCCAGAAATGTGTTGCTTGCGATGGCAAAACTAGAAACAAACCCTAGAACTATGAGAAAGTGGATTTCAAATCAATGCAAGGAAACGAACTCTGTGCAATGTGATAGGTTGATAGTGAAGTCACGGTCCCTGGCGGATGACCCCACATCAGGGACACCAGAGGACAACAGCAGATGTCAGTGAAACTGGGCTGTGGGCAGCCCTGCTCGTGATGCCCATGGCATTCTCTCCTTGATTGTCCTGGAGATTAGAATTATTTAATAACTGGAAAGGTTAAACATCACTTCTACCATTTACTCAGAGATAGAATGAGCTAGGTCAAAAGAAAAGGGTTTTCCTTGTTTGGACAGCACACCTTCTAGTGGGGTTTTAATCGACTCCATGAGGTAAACGGAAACCAACTCGTAGTTTAAGGCCAGTTGTCCTCATTAAAGAATCATCCGAAGTTTGGCAGAACATTCAGCTTATTCAACAACCAAATTGACAACAGAAAGAAAAGCATGGCTCTGGAGCTCAGGGAACGTACCACAATTTCTGTGCTTCTTGGCCACGTCAGAAAAAACCTCCACCCATCTTACAACTAACTGTGTTTTCACAGCACACTCGGGACATTGTGATGTGTCGGGTACTATTCTGTGCATTTAATTTAGAGACGGTAGTGTCCCGTCCTTTTCCTCAGCGACTTAATATGCCTGAGGGAGAGCCCTCCTCTGTGCAAACACAACATTTCTGCAGAGAATGTTAAGTGCTGGAATGCTCCGTGCAGAAGAGGCAGGGCCGTTTTCTCACTGCCTCTCAGTTACCCCTCTGAAAACTGAGTGTGGATCCTTTAAGAACGCTTTCCAGTTCTGAAATGTGTCTAGTACTTAATCATCAGCGACCTGGAGCTACCACTGACCCTCTCACAGGAAGGTGGCTTCCAGAGACATCAACAGAATCCCATTGCAGCCTCAGGCCCGTGCCAGAGCGACACATCTCCACTGGTGTCACCAACTCCTGTGTGTTGACAACGGTAAACATCTCACCCGAACAGCTGACTTATGTCTGCTTTTTAAACAATTGCAACAGATGGTTGACACTTGAACAGAATATATAATTAGCAAGGCAATCTAACACTTCATCCTTATTTGTTCTTTCTTAAAGGGGAGAAGCTGTGCCTTATGCCATTGGGTCTAATCTGTTCATCAGGAGTGGTGCTATAAACGTTCTCGGGAGAGATGGGCTGTGGGAGGATTCCTAATCCCAGCCTTTTGGGAACATCAAAAAAAAAAAAAAAAAAAAAAAGCCAGGAGGGAGTGGAGAGAGAAATTTCAGTGCTTTTTAAAACCTCATGCCTCATGCTCGCTTTGGCAGCGCGTACGCTAAAACTGAGACAATGAAGAGATTAGTGTGGCCTCTGAGCAAGGACGACACACAAATCCATGAAGCATTTTATAATGTTTGCTCATTGAAGCATGATTTACAATAGCCAAGAACTGGAACCAGCCCAGGTGCCCATTGGTAGATGAGTTTGGAGTTTGGATAAAAACGCTGTGGTACATTTACACAGTGGAATACTATGTGGCCATAAAACAGAAGGAACTCTTATCTTTTGCGACAGCATGGATGGACCTGGAGATTATTATGCTAAGTGAAATAAGCCAGTCAGAGGAAGACAAGTACCATGCGACCTCACTTTTATGTGGAATCTAATGAACAAACCAAACTGATGAACAAAATAGAAACATAGGCATAGATACACGGAACAGGCTGAAAGCTATCAGAGAAGAGGGAGTTTGGGGAGCTGGATGAAAGAAGATGAAGAGATTAAGCAAAAAGAATATATATATATACACACACACATATATATGCACACATATATACATATACACAAACAGACAACATGTAGACACAGATAATCATGTGGTGATAGCCAGAGGCAGCTCCTATGTTGGCATAAGTTCCTGAGAGCCCCCAAATTATTTATCCTCGTTCAATCAATGATTCTTATTCCCCATGTGAATCTATTCCAAATTCCACCGCATTCTCTAGATCAAGAAATCCTACATCTATTGTAATATCCACTCCCTCCAAAGTTTAAATTTCTAGAATAGAGCTACAATCACCTTACTTGCTATCTATATGACATAATTATGGAAATTTTGATAGTTAACCATCTCAAGCTTGTCGGAGGACCATGCTATTGCAGAGAACAGGTCAAAGGTCTAAGAGTGTGGAAGGCTCAGAGCTGTCAGAAAATGCAGCTTGGTATATCAGAAGAAAATAAGTCTATTTTACTTAAAGAATCCTAAAGCCATCAATGGCCCTTGATCAGAGATAGTACTGCATCTATTATGGAAAAGACTACATACCATCAAAGATCACACTTAAGAGTTGGTAATTCAATAAACTTTACATAACTCAAGAAGGCAATGGCTCATTCCTTTGAGGACTTTAAAGTCTTCAGAGAAAAAGCAAAAAAAAACATAATATACAGTAACTTACAACATCTAACGATTCCAAGTGAAACTTCTGGGCATTAAATCTCTCCCTGTCTGTGCCATTCTGCATCACTTGCCTTGAAGCTGGGAGGAGTTTACTTTCAGAGGATGCCCCGTTACTCATTCATACACTATCTTCACAGCTATAAACACAATTCCATTACAGGCAGAGGATTCTAAAAATCTGCTTCCAAGTCACACTCACGTCCAGTGTGAGAGTTTTAGTGCACTTCCAATGCACTCACTCATTCAACAAATATTTAGCAAGCATGCTACAATGTATCAGGATCCATTCAAGGTACTAGGAGTACTATGGGGGAGAAAACAGACATTTTCTCTAAGACAGATACACAGAGTAAACAGGAATATCTACCCCTACTCAAAATATATCACTCAGAATAACAGCTCCATTGCTGGTCATATTGATTGATTTCACTCATCTTTATTTACAGACGCTATCAGAGTCAATATGTACTGAAGTACAATAAATAAAACAAAATTTTTGCCACTGTTTGTTAAAATACAATAAAAATGGAAAATTATAAAATGTATGAGACATAAAGGCAAAATATCCTACAATCTGAGACAGCATCCTAGGACAAAAACCTTCAATATGTTTGTATATTTTCCAAATTAATTAAATACCCTCCTACACATATTTACAATTTATAAATCATTGCATATACTGTTTTATGGTTTATTTAAGAGTAATTTTAAATATGCATATGTCAGAGTAAACAAAGCTTACATATGGCTATGACCTATGTGTCTTCTAACTAGATCAAAGATATCTGCAGCATCCCAGGAAGCTTCCTCCTCCTCATCCTCATCAGTATCCTCTCCAGAGCTGACTGCTATGCTGATGTCTCTCACCATATACTGATTTTGCCTGTCCTTGAACTTTATATAATTTGAATGAGGCAGGATGGACTCTTTCTCCACTGGCTTCTTTCACATAACATAAGTATGTTATTCCGCATAAAATTCAAACTTACAAAAACAGGCTTCATCACCTTTCTTTAACTCCACTATCCTCATTGTATAGTTGTGGAAACTGAGGTCCAAATTAACATCAGACTTTACATAGTCTGTGAATAGCAAAGCCAGACTGAGCTCTTTAAAAAGAAACATGGCAGTGTTCTCTTTGGGGAAAAGAAACTGAGAAGCTTTGAATTCCATGTCTTCACATAATATAAAGCTTGCTTGTCCTCTCTGAGTTCACTCTGGACTTTTTCAACTGTGCTCTAGAATCTCTCAAACTTTTAAATATTTATGTGTGAAATAAAGTAGCATGCAAAAGTTTTCTGTACTGGGGAAAAATTGTTCTTTGAATATTGTGCTATATTTTCCATTATAGGAATGTCAGAGAGAAACATGTGGCCAACTAATTGTCAGAGAGAAATAAAGAAATACTGGGAAATGCATGCAATTCCATGGACAAATAACAAAGGATCTTAAAGCACTGACACCAATATATCAACGTCAGAAAGAGAAAAGAAAGAGCATTTTGTCCCAAGATTTAAAAAGACATAACGACAAACACAAATGTCATCAAAAGTCCATAGATGTTTTGAACTTCATTCCAAGTGGGAAAAAAAGAAGCCTTCCAACATTTTTGGACACTTGCTTTAGGTAAGAAAGATTATATTTATTTGCAGCCACATCTTTAATGATCCTGATCTACATGTTTACACTTCTATTAATAAAATGACCAAGAGCTAAGACCAAGGAAAGAGAAATAGCCTTCCAAGGTCACATAGTCAGTTATCAGCGCTGCCAGAACTAGACTTGTTTTTTTCTGACACTACCATTCTTCCATCCCTTCCCTCACAGAATAACCTGGGGTGATATATTGAATGGCTGTAGATAGTGAATGGCAGAGAATCGATAGTTAGAAGAACGCAAATTAAAATAAAGCACTGTTCAAAAATACACAGCTACTAAAACTACACAGAAGACAATTTCTGTAATACAGATAGCAGCCTTTTTGCCTGTTGGAGATGATTCAAAGTTACCTGCTGCACACCACCACTGGGGAACTAGTTACCTGCGGGCAGAAGGCAAATGATTCACCTCCTAGCATCCCCTTCTCCGTATCTTTTTGGAGTCAATACTATAATAGTCTTCCACTTAGCTTTGAGTACCTGGAAGTTCAATATGGCGGAGTTTAGGTAAAATTAAATGAACGTCAGTTCCTACTTTTGTAGCTTTGATTTTTGGTCCTTGGGCTGAGCTTCATATGATGACAGAGCAGGTGGGACTAAATGTTGAATGAAAGAATGGGAACATTACCAACTTGTGAGTGGACATGAGGCCTCAGAAAGTTGTTTCTGAATCCCAAACCATTAATCAACAAAATCCCTTTTTATTTTATCTGTGAGTGTGTGCATGCGTGTATGTGTGTGTGTGTGTGTCTGATGTCTGTGAACTCATCATACTTAATTCAAAATATAATTTTGGGAAGGTTACTATAGGCCGGTTCTTGTTCCATGTTCTAGGAATAAAATGGGGGAGGACCACTTCTCTACTCATGTGAGTTTAAGAAAGAGATGCACAAGGAACTGGAGGCCCCTAAGAAGGACTTGACGTGTTTAGAGGTGAGACCTGTGGGATGAACATAAAATGTGCAGACAGAGAAGGTGGGTATGGGGATATGTGGGGGAACACTTGAGGGGCTTTTACATGTCAATGGGTCTGCAAGTGTGAAGGGTACATGGTGCAGGAAAAGGTCTGGGAGGAGATAATACTTTTATGCATGTGGAGTGTCTCTTTTGGCAATGATAAGAAGAAGGACATAAAAGGAAGGAGATGATAAACTCTGAGAGAAAAGTGATAAAATATGAGAGTGAGCACTACCAAATCGTACTTGATTTTGTACTGTTAGTTTAACAGCTTATACGGTTTCAAGAGTTTTGAAGGTTATTGAATGGTTTTAAGCGGTGGGGTGTTATATTCAGACTGCTTTTAAGAATGATTACTCTGCTGTGCGAAAAAAAAATGGCTGGATGGGCAACATTGAAAGCAGGAGATCTGTTTCTTCATCTAAGACGTTAACACAACTGGAAACTTGCCAGGCTTGTTGGAAATGGGTCTTGTGCCATTTGGTATGCTGAGGCAGGAGGGATTTGAGATGGCACCAGATATAGAGCCTGGCACAAAGTATACATGCAAAGTATCTTAGTTACTGCTCGCTCCTTTTAAGAATGGTATATAAATGGAATCATACAGCATGAAACCTTCCAAAAGTGCCATTTTGGGGCAGGATGCCCTTAAAACACATCCACCTTGTTACATTTATCTGTAGTTTGTTCGTTTTCATTGCTGAGTAGTATTCCCTTGTGTGGATGTACCATTGTGTATGTAGCCAGACTTCTCAGAGCTTTTATTCAATTTTACCAATTTTTTCTATTACTACCATTATCTAATTCTTATACTTTCACAGAAAATACAGTTAAGCACCTCAACCCCCTGATCCTTCATGTAAATGCTTCTAATCAAGTTCTTCTCCACAATCCATGTCGCATAATCCGGAGTTTAATGAACTGTGCCAAGCGGAATGACTAGGTATCTAAGTTGGCTCACCAGTAGTATTCAACTGGGCACCAGCACCTCCTACCCAGTAGTAAGGACACAATGTTTCTAGACTCTTGGCAATTGTTGAAATTGTACAGGTTCACAGTAACTAATTTTGGTCAATTTTCCTAATTCATCCTACTCTGTTTGCTCACATTAATCTTTTACTTCAGGATTCTTTTGTCTGTTTTTTTTTTTTTTGGTCTGGGAACACACGTTTAGATGCTATCAATTTATTTTTTTTCTTTTTTCTAAAGCATGCAGAACTCAGTGATTCTGAGAGTCTGTTCTATGGGGGATAATATTTTTAAAGGAAAATCATACAGCTATGGCAAGAACGGAATTTAACAAATCAATAAACACTTTCAGTTTCCCTGATGGCTTGGGGTGGGGGAGGAGATGGTTGTGGTGTAAGAGGGAACGGCATTGACAGCATTTTCTTACTCTAAGTGGTGGGGTGGGCATTTTTTTTTTAGTACAACAGCAGTTCAAATGTACAATAAGAATCCCCACAATGCTAAATAAAGGAGCACTTTGTTTCTTTTTTTTTTTTTTTCCTCTCATCCCGAGATTCGGGCAAAGAATAATAAGAATGTAATAGTCTAACTCAGTGAAAGCAAAGTGCTTTCACTATTAGGAGTACAGAAAGAGATGTTCTAGGACTTTTGTGTATAGTCTGGAGGGAACACCTGCTTCCAGAAATGGCAAGCTTAACCTTCCTCAAAGTTGTATTTTCCTGAATTATCAAGACACAATCTTGTTCTTTTGTTACTGAATACAGCTCCCATAGAACTGAAATGCCTTTTTGCACTGACCCTGGAGCTCAGGGTGGAGGCAGCAAGGATATGGGTAAAGAAGGAGCCAGTGTATTTCATGTTTCTTATAATCAGTTTCTTTCAGGTGCTTCTTTGGGGACTGCCTGATCCTTTCACAATGCTTCTGCTCCTGATCAAGGAAAGGAAATGTGATCACACAGTCTCCTTGTAGTTCTCCTTCAAGGAAATGATTATCTTGTACCGAAACCAAAACGAATTCTGGGGCATGGTGGAAAAGTAAGCATTCTTGACCTGTTTTCAATTTCTCCAATCCCCGGCCACAACTGGAAATTGTTGGGCAGTCTTTCTCATGGTTTCCCTCTGTTTTTTCTATTTCAGTTTTCCTTATGTGAATCATTTTTCACTGCAGTAAAAAAGTGAGAGAGGGAATATAATAATCCTGGACCTCTGCTGAGTCCTTGGACTCAGAGCATTAGTTGGGGCATTTCTAGGTTGGATTTCTGGCTGGAAAGGGATTTTTAAAAAGAAGAGAAATTGAAAATAGCCCTCCTGCGGATGGTCAGGATTTAACTAGGAATGGACGTGTGCATTTCTTCCAGGAATGTCAGGGGACATTTTCAGAAAGATCTAGCCCAAGAACCTCTCCCTTGAGATCTTCAATTTTTTTCAGTCTGACATCAAGATTAAAATAGATGTTTTATATTCTCTTAATGCTTGTGAAATACATTCTATCCCATGATAGGAGAGGATAGGATAGGATAGAAACAAAATCAAGAAATTTTCCAGCACCCGGTGTAAGTTGTGATGGGAAATGTAACTTAGTAGGAACAATTGGGTTTTGAAGACAGGCAGGCCTGATTGACTGTGTGTATTTTCTTACTGTGCTGTGAATCGGCTGTTGATTTTTGGAGAAGCCTCACTCCAGTTCTGACATGAAACACTGTAATGTTACCTTTTTCTTTCAAGGCTACTGTGGTAATATAATGTGTGGGGAATATCAAGTCCAGTGCTTGGCACATGGGGTAAAATGTAAATTGTAAAATGTAATCTAGCAGGAAAAAAAGAAAACCCTTAGCTTTAGTACAGGCCTTAAAAACAGTCTCTTCAAGCTCTCTCCAGTTACAAATAGGAAATTAAAACCTAGAGACATGAGTTTACTAACACAAAAGCTAGTACAGATTAAATAGCTTCTTACTTGGTTGCTATACATAGAATAATTTTGACTTAGATTTATAACTTCTGTGTGTACACTTTCATAGTACATAGATACTCAGTATGTATAATAATAGTTTTA
This sequence comes from Furipterus horrens, assembly GCF_987537825.1. NCBI lineage: Eukaryota > Metazoa > Chordata > Mammalia > Chiroptera > Furipteridae > Furipterus > Furipterus horrens. The sequence continues at coordinate 12,057,429 of NW_028327183.1, read as the reverse complement.
GAATAAAATTGGCATACAATTAGTAATACAAAACCACAAACTACCCAAGTGAAAATAAAATAGATTCTGCTATATCCAAACCCAAGATTGAATTCAATATGGGGATACAACGTAAATGCACTTATTTTTATTATACTCAGCCTACATCTGATTTTGTCACCCAATAAATGTTATGCTGGAACTGTTATGTAACATCCCAAATTCAGCTGTTGTTCTAGCAGATGACATTAAAACTTCTTTAACCATCCTTAAGATGAAATAACAAATGGATTTTACTTCCTTTGGATTTCTGGCAGTGATTGAAAACTTATTTAACATATGTCTAGAAAGACAAGTTCTAGAAAAGAACAGAAAAAAAAACAATGATTCAACCGATTAAGTGTATTCCTAAATTTACCTCGCAGTGATTTGACTGACAGTGCCCAATGGATGAAGGAGAATTAGAGACCATTGCCTGCGACCTCCAAGAGACAGGAGGGACATGGGTGGGTATAAAAATTCACAGAGGTTGAAAAAGATAGAAATGTTCATTCATGTCTAGTATTAAAGACATGATTTAACCTTTGAAAACAGTTCAATGTCATGATCTATAAACAACCTCCTGTATCTGCCCTAAATTGCATTGCTGAAACAAAATGGCATTGTAGCCTTGTAGAAAGCTTTTACAACCTAAGTAGACTGGTTTTCAGGAGATTCTCTTTTTCCTTTTTAAATACATTTTTAAGTTACAGTACAATATTGTTAGCCACAGGCACATGTTGTACAGTCAGTTTCCAGGATCTTTGCAGCTTGCTTGACTGAGAAATCTATGTCCACTGAAGAGCATCTCCCTTTTACCTGTCCTCCCAGCCCCTGGCAACCACCATTCTACTTCCTGGTTCTAAGAATTTGACTATTTAGATAAATTATGTAGGGGACTCATGCAGCATCCAAAAGAATTGAAATCAGAATCTCATAGAGATATTTTCATAGTATGTTCACGGCAGCATGAACATCTTACAGCCAAGAGATGGAAACACACTAAATGTCTAGCAACAGATTAATGAAGACACATATATGGTCTATACTACAATGAATATTATTCAGCCTTTAAAAAAGAGGAAATTCTCTTATATGTTACAACATGGATGAATCTTGAAGAAAGTATGCCAAGGAAAAGAAGCCAGTCACAGAAGGAAAAATACTGCAGGAGATTTTTAATATGGTATATTATAGAGCCGTTGTCTACTTTTCTTGATTAAAGTAAGATTTTTTATTTGAGTGGGTCAGTGATACACTCATTTGGAGAGCCAGGCCCTAAGACTGTGTGCAATTAACTAAAATAGAATCTTCTTCTGAGTAGTTATGTAAGTATTTCTTATACAGGATTTGAGATTAACTCTAGAAAATTTAAAATATTACCAGGAAGAAAAATGTTCTATGTTCTATTAGTCTTATGTAATGTAAGCAAGAACTTTTGCTCTTGGGACTTCAATCTTCTTACTAAAAAAGAAGTTTGTGAATCTCTAAAGGGATCTTGACAGTTCTAAAAATTTACATATGTCAATCTGGCATGAAGTTAAGAAATTTTCTGAAGGCTCAGGAGTCAGAAAACCTGATTTTGAACTTTGACCAGGTCACCAAATAGTTTTGTAGTCTGGTTTCATGGCCTTGGTTTCTGTCTCTATAGAACAATACTGATACCATCTGCCTTCCAAGTTTTTTTTTTTTTTTTTAAATGTAAATAACATGATGCTGTGCATATGAATGCATTTTTCATTTCCTAAACATATGAGCATTTTCCAATGATTCTCTTAGTGTCAGTCAACATAATGTATTCATATTAAGGGCGTAGAATGCATATTTTAACATGATCTCTACCAAGGTCATGGGGATACTGGTTCCATTCCAACGTAGGCATAGAGTAAATCTAAAGTTGTTTGGGAGTTTCCTGGAATCTGAGAATTTTATGGTAGGACCTGGAATTTGATATTTAAAAATGCTGAGACACTCAATAAGGGCCACACACAAGGCAATTAATGATCCAAGACACTTAATGAATAAGAAGCATCATACATTTCTATGATAGAAAGTATTTCTAAATGCCTATTTTTGAAAAAGTATTCCTATACAGATACACAATAACAATACTGATTTCAAGAATTGATCAAGGAAAACAGAGACCCCTTTTTTCAAACACCAGTTATATGATTTTTTTTGCCATGTTGATTTACATATGTTAATTTATATAATATTTATGATAATCTATCAGATGTATATGTCTATTCCCATTTTACAGATAAAGCGACTGAGATGCAAAGAAGACCTAAAATGTCCAGAGTGACAAAAAAAAAAAAAAGAAAAGAAAAGATACAGTCTGAGCCCAAAGGATAGATCAATTGATTCTATCTACAAGGTGTCCCAAAAAATGTATACACAGTTTAAATAATTATAAAGTCAGTGTTTATTAAAATACATTTCATTTTCAAAAAAGTAATAGAATCTGCAGACATTATTTAATTGTTCTGTCAACACCTGTTTTCAAACTGACGTCCGTTCTAGTCCAGGCGCTGCTGATGACGCGAAGCAGCAGAATCGCAAACATCACGAAACAGCAAGATGCCCCCCCGCCCACTACCGTCACGACGTTAGAGCCTACCTGATGAGATCTTTCCAAACAGGTGGATGGGACGAAGAGGTTTCATGGAATACCCTGCGCGTTCACCAGACCTCACACCACTAGACTTTTTTTTATGGGGATCCTTAAAAGATAGACTCTACGCTCTGAAACCTGCGACAGTCGCTGCATTGAGAGCAGCCACTGAACAAGAACGCACACAAATACCGAACGGAATGTTTCATGAGGTTTGCGGTTCCACTGCTTCGCGTTGTCAGCAGCGCCTGGACGTCAGTTTGCAAACAGGCGTTGACGAAACAATTACATAATGTCTGTAGATTCTATTACATTTTGAAAATGAAATGTGTTTTAATAAACACCGACTTTATAATTATTTAAAGTGCATATACATTTTTTGGGGACACCCTGTATATTATCTATTCATCCACCCATCAATATATCTGAATGTATGCATTCATCTACCTATATTTTATTGTATCTTTATATAAGTCAAGAAAATAGAATCCAAATCTTGTTTCTATATTGGTAAATTTTGGTTAAATAATAGAATGGCCCCAATACAAGTGAAAGTCAACTTCAGAATCATGCCTACTGTACAAAATAAAGAAAAAAGAATAATGAAGGAAATAAGAAATATTAAATAATTTGTAGTTCTAGAAATAGCTAGTATTTCTATGAAAATATTTACAATAATAATAATAAGAAGAAGAAGAAACCTGTTATAAGATTGTGAAACCCCATTGAAGGAACGGAGAAAATGGAAGAGAGTAGAGTTCAGTGTACCTTTGAGTTACATTTTAAAATTTGATTCACACTTAATTATTATGAATTAGTTTGTAGGACTCCCTCAGAAAGAGACGATATCTTAGGAAAACCCTGGAAGCTCTAGCAGTGATTTTTTTTCATTAGTGTGAAGTTAATGGCTTTTGAAAGAAAAGAGAGCTTGAGCATATGAAGAACATGTTATAGTTTGTTATCTTCGCCATCAGCCAAATTTGTCAAGCAAAATAAAAAAGAGGTAGATACATAAAATCCTGTGTGGGGCATATACAGAGAACATGTGTGATTCAGCATGCCAACATTTTCATCCCAACTCTAACCTCTTTTATGAAGCTCACCTACTCTCAGACTCCTTTCATTTCCCCTTTGAACACTGGTCCTCAGAACTCACTGTGAATCTCAGGTAGACCAGATCCTTCCTGCATGGTCACCAAATACCTCAAGAAATGCGAGTGAGCCTCTGAACTTTCCACCAACTTCTTTTTAAGCCAACCCACCAGAGTTCTTCCATAATCCTACTTTGACCTAACACCATGATTCCAACTCTTTCATTCACTCAAAGTGTGAGCAGCCTTTTGGAAGAAGTCTATTTAATCATTCTGTGTCCTCGGCGCAGTACAATGCTTTGTACATCGTGGATGCTCGGGGGTCCTGCCAGTGTAGTGCTCAGCATCCTGCTGTCCAGTTCTGCACTCCATAAAAGAGGCATCATTGTTTTTGTATTCATCTAAAAGCATACATAAAAATTAAAGCTCAGAGAAACTGTCCATTGTCACACCAGTAACTAGTGGGTATGAATGGAAGTTGGGATCCACGCTTGTCACATTTCCCCACTTTCTCTCAAAAATTCATATGTAACAAAAAGGGCATGTGGGGATATTTATCTATGTCATGGGAAAAGCTCAAAGAGTCTGTTCCTGCAATGGCATTTACATACTTTCTCCCATACAAGAATACTCAAATAGACTATTTTTCCTGTCCTATAATGCATGACCCACCATTTGATAAGGCATTGGAATCTTAGCAAAAGAAAAAAAAAACTGATTGAAAGATGTTCATGGGTTTTGTGATGTTCTCAGAATATTTTTCCTGATTTATTGGGCCTTCTCTTAGTACAAAGAAACAAACTCTGCATTGTTTCCTCTTAGAATAACACTAAAAATGTTTGCCCAGTGCTCCTCGGCCTTCCCATATTCTGCTGTGGTGATGGGTCTATCACAGAGTTCATGGAATTTGAGGCAGATGAAACCTTGTCTCATCTCCTTCCTCCCCCCACAAAGTTTCTTCCTATAAACTAGACTAAATTAAAGGGAGATGCCTGCTTTATTTTTCACAACTAATGTGGACTGTGATTCAAGATATATACGTACTATTTTCTTGGAAGAGCCAATGTAGTTTATTTTATCAAGACATCTGGGAAATAAATTACAGTTTTTTTAAGTATGCTCTGTGGCCCAGTTGTTATTAGTACTTTATGTATTTATTTACTCTTAATATTCAGCAGAAACCTATTGAGTGGTACTAGTATCGACATTTTATAATAGAAACACTGAAGATCAAGGTGATGACTACCACACATTAGTCAACGGTGAGTCAGGGTTAAAGTCAAGATGATCTGCATAAATCCAGTTCTTTTCAATAATATTTCACGGAACGAGTCACGTGTCTGCCTCAGTGCTCTTGTAGCATCATACTACAAAAGAAGAAATAAATTTTACTCAAGAATGCCATGTAGCCTAGTAGCATATTGTAAGAAAGTAAAGTAAACTTTGAAGCCAGATTGCCTGGGTTCAAATCCTACCTCCATTATTTACTATCTATAGAACTTCTCAAGTTGCTAAACTTGTCTTTGCTTCAGTTTCCTCATTTGTGAAGTAGGGGCAGTGATAGTATCTACCTACTCAGCAATTATAAAGTAGCATGTGTTTGTTCTCATATTGTGCCCCATGTACTCCCTATGCAAGAGATCATCTCATTGTAGAGTTTCAAGAAAGAATACAAAATCTTTCATTGAAAAACAAGATTCAATACCCTAAATCCTGCTAGCCACATATATGCACACATTCAGATTAATGACAAGCAATGGAACATGTGCATACTGTCTTTTATTGACTTCTACTCTGGGGGGTGGGGTGCTTACAAAGATAGAAGAATTAATGTGTGTGTGTGTGTGTGAGTGTGTGTGTCTGTAACTTTGGTTGGAGGTTTTTTAAGTAAGAGAATAGTTTTCAGCCATCACTATAGAGGTGAAAAATAACTCTCAGACTTTTAAGCATTATAGAAGCCAAATTCTGAGTTATGGAAGAAGGGAGTTTCTTTCAAATTGCTTTCTTTACTTCTCTGAGTTTTTGGAAATCTTAAGTAATTTGGCATCTTGTCATATCTTGAAGGTCAGGCTGACAGCAATGGACAGGCTCCATTTCTTTTTGATTTCTCAAGGAGACTCATTGATGTACTTTATTTTTAGTGTGTGATTAGGTCTCTCACATTAATAAGAGGATACAGGCCATCTGCAGTTCTGATTATTAGTCTGTCTTAGGAAAATGAGGGGGATTTATTTTACTAGTATTGAAGAACTAATTTGAAATTCATTAGCAATTCATTTTCCCTGGTTTATACATTAGATTAGGGAGCAGTGAATTTGAAATCAGCCTGGATCCTTTATGCATGGGGTGGGAGTGGGGGATCTGCTAAGAAAATAAGTAGCTTAAAATATAAAAAATACATTTCTTAATTATGAATAAGTAGACATTATTTCCTGAGATTCTTTCAACTGACTTAATGTTTCATCGTTTCCTTGGAGAACATACAAACAGAACATCTCTGTAAATATTGATGAAGATGCACTGGAGAGAGTACCAATTTTAGAATCAGACCAATATAAGTTCAAATCTCAGTGTTGCCTTTTGCTAAGACCCAGATCATGAAAGACTTATTCATTTAACCTCCCTTATTCCCAGTTTCCTCATGTGTAAATATGAGATGTAGAAGTTTGGGCTTACAGATAACGTCTCACTTTATAGCTATCATTCACTTCTTAGCCCACCCTTGTCTCCAGTAACGTCCCTAGGGGTGCATGTATGTGTATTCGCAACATCACATACATAGACTTAATACAAGAATTTAAAGGAGTGATGTCTGAAGAAACCCTTTCACTTAATGAGGAATAATGATATGCTGATCAAGAGAGAAGAATGTAGAGAAATAAATTTTTAATAAGATGGAAAACTTAGAAGTAAGGCATGATTGGTAGTACTGTTCAGTAGATAAATTTATTATACAAGGGATAACTTATGTGGTTTCTGAGAAATGTACATTATAAGAGTTATGCTATATGGGCATGCATAGAATATATTGTTTTAGAGGCATACAAAGAAACAAGTGAAATCTCTAGAGACCGAAAGATGATGAATGGAAAAAGAGAAGAGAGCCAGTTTTGGTATTGTTGCTAACACAAAAGAGAAGTAGCGCACCAAAGTTTTGGAGGAGTCTGCATGGGAAGAGAATGAAACCTCTGTGGGAAGGGACATTAGATCATGTCCTCGCCTCTTGTTTCTTCCACTGGTCTTACGGTGTCCTCTGAAAATATTCCAAGTATTTGTGGACTCATGAGTCCTACTTGCTGGCACGGGTGTGCACGGAAAATCTGGGCTCCGAGCTGTGGGGCTGGTCCTTTAGGATTTGGTAGAGGTTGATGAAGCACAGAGAGCCAGAGGCTTCATAGATCTCCCTGTGCTTGGTTAGCACTAGAGAGGACATGGCCATGTCCCCACTACTTGGAATAGGGAGAGTCTAGGGCACTGTATGCACCACAGTAAGGATACCTCTTGTTGCATTTATTTGTTGTAAATTAGAAGTGCACTTGAGTGCCATCAAAGGTTTATTCGGTAAGAAAGTCAAGGAAGAGGATGGAAGAAGTATTTTAGGTAGACTAAAAGAAAACAGTCACCTAGACAAAACATTATCATGCATCTGTTCGCTCTTTGCCCAGCAGAACTCTATTACAGTTACCTTATAGCGTCAGTTATATATCAAGTGTCTTTTATGCCCTAGCTGAGACCATCATCTTGTGTTTATTTTAAATCCTTCCAGAAATATTTCATGAGGATGCCAATTTCACTGAACACTTGAGTATTTTGTGTAATAAATGATGAAATCCAGTGTGACTCTTTCTGGCTTCTCCCTTTTGCACTTCATTTTACTAAAAAAGAAGACTGGACTTCTCCCCAATTCTATGTTACTTAGTACTCATTAGCTTGTCAAAAGTTCTTCCTCTTTAAAAATACTGCATTTTAATTCATTCCTGGAGGCTATGCTACCCAAGAGAAAACATTTGCAAGAGCACTGTAATATCCAACCCCAAATTTATATTCTTAACTGTTACTGTTCACATAGTTTTCAGTCAGGACTAATGTCCTCTGGGAGAAACAATTATTATTAATATATTCATGAATCCAGATCATGTTAACTATTGACAGCTCTAGAAATTTATCTCATGTGAACTCTCTTATGTTCATTGGAACATTTAATGGTGATGATTGCATTATGATCCATTTTAATTCATCCAAATAGGTGTAATGGCATTTACTTTAATAAAATCATAGTCCACCTGTCTTCTTAAATATTTACCATATTTACCTTCTTTAAAATCTGGTTATTTTTCTTGTAATAATAAATTACAGATGAAGAAAATAAATTAGTAACAGGTAAAAGAAAAGAAGATAAGGATGAAAAGAGTAATACCAATACCAATAGCAGCTAACAACTGCAAAGCCTCTACTATGTGCTAAGCATTTGGTTAGGCATTCTATATTCAATACCTAATTGAATATTCAGAAATAGCACACAAATAGTATACTAATTAGAAATGTCAATTTTATTCCCATGCTCCTGATGAGGAAATGGAGATCAAGGATGCTAAGTGATACCCTATTAAGATTTTGATAATATAACATTCACCTGTTTCATGTATAGAAGTTGGTGGACGTGCACTTCAGACAGGAATCTGTGTTCGGTGTCACTTCGTACCATGTGCTTTTAACCTCTACCCTGAGATCAGAGCTTTCCCTGGGTCTTTATATCACTTATTTAAGATTTCAATCCTGGACAGAAACACCCACTTCTTGGGTACTCTGGAATATTTCTTCCCATCCAGGATCTACATAGCATAACAAAAAAATATTCTAATAAATGCCAAATTGGATTAGGTCCTAGAGAATTGGTTGTATTAAGTATCTTCTGTTAAAATACACAATAATGTTTTTACTTGATCCCAAAGCTCTGAGTTTTATGTACATTTATATACACCTTGGCTGAGATTAAAACACCCATTAGTTAATCATTTTAACAACCCTGGCCTAGAAAATAATGCTTATTTTTGTTTTGAAAGAAAAAAATGCAAAAAAGTTGGATGCTTACAATCCTTCTGGTAATGTCAACTGTTCCTTTAAAATAATGGCACAATTAAAATCATTAGTATCTTCTATCAAATGATAATATGCTTGCACAATTTGCATAGCTTAGGATTAATTTCTATCACATACTTTAAATAAATGCTAATTATTCGGTATCCACTTATTTTATATTATTTCACATTTTACCCTGAATATTAAAGTTCTGGCCAATTCTGAGTTAAAAATCAATAAATACTGTGCATATTAATCTCAACAAGAGTATGTGTGTAAAACTCAAACTTCGGGATTGAAACAATATTAAGAAAGTTAATGACAATAACTATATTTTAATCATGTTTTGCCACCAAAGCACTGAAGATATATATTGTCCTGGATGGGAAGATGTGGCTGCTTACACTGCTATTTCGCTTCATCTTTTGGAGATAAAATATGTGTATCAAGTTTTAATTTGTGACCAACAAGAAAACAACCAGCTAACTCAAGAGGAAAGTAAATTAATAAAGGGTATTAGTTCCTGTATAGGAAAGCAAGAAAACCAGAGAAGCCTGGCCCACAGTCACTGCGGACCCTATTGCTACTTCTGCACCTGCCTTTCATCTCAAATAATAGATGCTCCCGATCCCACTTCAGAATGAATTCCTGATGTAAGACTCCAAGTCCTGGGCAAAAACACTGATTTTCCATCATGTGCACATGTTCTAGTTACTAAAAGTTGGAGGAGGGAGTATCATACTTTTTGGCTCTGGAGGTGGGAACAGCAGAAGTAAAAAACAGCTGGCACTTGCTTCCCAAAAAATAACTGAATAGGACTGGTCATCTTTGTTGATTTCAGGGCATAAGTACTTTTACGACTGAAGTAAGTTACTGGGATGAGGTGAGGAGCAACAAAATAAAGCCAGAAAACCCGTGCTCAAACATATTCTTTGCTACCGATTAACTTTGGCATCGAAGTTTTAACAACTCTTCAGTAAAAACGAAGCTGGTCAAACCAAAGAGAACTTTTCAAGTAGAAGAGGTATCTTCAAATTTTCGTTAGTGAGCTGAATGAACGGGGCAGATTTGTCATAATAGCATTTGAGCCTCTTTTCACTTGTATTCCTGTGCCCTGCCAGGCAGACAGAAAGCAAAAGCACATTTTTGTATTAATCATGAGCCTCCTTTTCGCAAGCTTGACATGTACAGTATTAAAAAAGATTTCTCAGTTTTCTCTGAAAACTGAAACCATAACCAAACTCCACATTGTAGCTGTTGCAGTTGCTTCTCCCCAGATGCTAATGAATCTAATAAAATCTTGTAGGCATTGCAAAAGAAACAATACATGATTTAAAAGACGCAGAAAGTTCTTATACAAGTGATTAATTGAATGAATTCAATAACACAATTTCTGGAAAACATACCAGAAATGAGTATGAATGAAGTTAAATATATCTTATTTTTTAAATTTACTATTAAAGAGAGGAAGGGGGAGAGAAAGAGAGAGAGAATTTATTTGTAAACTCACTGGTTGATTCTTATACGTGCCCTGACCAGGAATCGAAACCGCAACCTTCATATATCGGGATGACACTAACCAATTGAGCTACCTGGCCAGAAGTTATATGTCTTATTTTTTAAAATAACACTTGGTTGTTTAAGGGCTTTCAAAAATGTCCCTTACAAAATAGTTATAAAAACAGTTTCTTTTCACTTAATATGATAAAAATAACAATAATTAAAACAACCAACATTAACTTAACTTGGCTGAATCAAAATTGTAATCAATGATTTATTTTGTCTTTATACTGACATGACAAGCAAGTGCTTTTCCTCTAATATTGGGTACCTTTAAACTAACCTAAACTATGTATGTCCCTAGAAGCTTATTGGTAAAAAGTAAGGGCGAGGCTTGGATTGTGCCATTCTAAACAAACAGAAAGACGGAACAATTTCCAGAGGGATGCCTGTTTTGTTATTGCTTTTGTTTCCACGGCATTAACTGAACCACTAACCCTGGTTTTATGTATTTTTCCCTCTTCTGCCCTTTGGTTATTGTTTCCATCTTAATTTTCATGGATCTGTCTTAAGGATCTCTAAGACTCGGATTCAAATTATTTTTTCCTTTCCCTGCTCTGATAAACAAGTCCCAGAAATATATAAGCTCTAATTTCAACTAAACAATCCTGACATCATTCCCAGAGTGAAGATGAGTGGATATTATCTGTATTAGAGGCACACAGTAACAGCAACTCAGGGGGTTAAAGTTGCTTGCTTCAGGATAGCTTTTCTGCTATTTTTATGTAAAATCTGCCTTAAAAATCTCCCAAATGAATATAAATATAGAAAAAAAAAACACAAAAACCTTAGTTTGTATAATTCCTACATCTAAACTTTTATTGTGCATTATTTTAAAATAGAAATATTTAAAAATTATCTTAAGAGTTAACTTAGATAACCTAAAGTTCTTTTTAATGTAATGGATGGTAACCTTAGTTTGGTCACTTTTGCATGCCCCCTGCCCACCAGGCTATTGTCAGAATCTACAAGCTAATCAAGCCTATCCAATAAAGTCTTTCCACTTTTTAAAACCAAATAAGGATGCAAAAATATCTCTACTGCCTCCCCAACCTCACAGTTTTTGATGGATGCTTAATTAATTGCCTTTGCACATGCTGTTTCCATGGCAGAAAGAAAATCCCCAACCCAGATATCTTCTCCAAGATCCAAGCCAGACGCTACTTCCTCTGTGTAGATTTCTGGATATATCAAAATTCAATGACTGCAAGGGATAAAATATTCAAATGAAATGAGGTTTAGCAAAAGCAAGTTATCTGACTCTGTCAGATAAAGATGACCACCTCATCCACAACACCCTACTTGACCTTGAATTCTATCTTGATTTTAATCATTGTCTTGCAAAATAGAATTAATTAATTAATTAATTAATTAATTAATTAATTAATTAATTTTCCCAATGTAGTTTGAGACCACAAGTCAGGGTCTGGTATAAAGTAAGAATTTCATAAGTGTCATTTGAGTGAATTTTATATACAAAAGAAAGAAATGAGAAATATATTGTATCTCTTGATATATTGGGCTTCTACAACATGATTTTTGGTTCACTGCCTTAGATAATTATATTGATCTGCATACAACTTTAACAAGCAGAATATTTAATTTGTGGAAGTGGGAGAAAGACATATGGGGGGAGGAAGGGAAGGGAAGGGGAGGGAGGGAGAGGAAAAGAGAGAGAGAGAGAGAGGGAGAGAGAGAGAGATGCTTGGACAAATTTTAGACTGAAGAAACTTCTATATGCTGAACTTGAAAGATGACGGGAATGCTATTTATAAAGTACAGTTTTCTATAAAAATAGGCTCATACTGATTTTGACGAGTTTTTTTTTTTATACCTCAAAGCATCTGGTGAATATTAGTGTTGAGTTAAAGCTTCAGGCCTCGATTCAGACAGTAACTACAGTTCAGTGGGTGAGCCAGACCTCTCTGAGTCAAGAATTCTCTATTACAAATATCAAAATAACAAACATTCATCAGAGGTCTTGTGACACATTTTTTTAACCAATTTCAGTTCTACATTTCCTAGTTAGATCAAACAAGGAAACAAGCAAGCAAAACCTATTATGGTATTTACAGATAATATAATGCACCTTTATATTGTGAGAATAATTATGTTACTTTAAAGATGTGGCATACATATGTATATCCTGGAATTGCATATTATATTTTCCCTAAAAGTAGATGATACCTTCTTTTGAAGACTAGATGTATACAAAGAAATATTGAAAGTATTATGGGTAGTGACATAATAGAAGTTTCCCTATTTTAACACAAAGCAAAAGATACAACAATGTTAGTATGTATTTAAATTTTCAAGTATTTACGTTTTAGAAAAATATTTGTTTTTCTTTCCCTCACTGAATATAGCTGTACAACCTGGACAGAATACATATATAGCAGCTATTTGAGAACTCTGATAACTAAAGAACAGCAGATAGATTGAGGAAAAAAGATGAAAATTTAAAATAAGTGCTGAGAGCATCCTTTGTTCTGCCTCTGATGCCTCAGCCTGGACTCAAGGCAGACCAAATCGAGAACGGGCCCTCACCCAGGGAGGGGTGAAGAGGAAGTCCTCTGGTTTTCACAGGAGGATCAGGAAAGACATCTCCTAATGCTCTCAGAGAAAGAAAGACATCTCCTGTTTTCTATTATGTCTCTTTTCTCCTTCCTCTTGTCCCCAAGGCAGCCCGCAGGCACCTAAAATTCTCAGGGAGGGAAAGCTCCTTTCCTACTAGAGGTGCTTTGCTTTCAAGAGGGAGGCGTGAACATTCTGATGTTTCTTTTTTTTTTCCTCTCTCTCCTTTTTCTTGCCACTTGGCCTGAAATGCAGATGCCTTTATAGAAAGTATATAGCAGAAGAGGGTGAATGACTTAAGGTTCTCTGACTTAAGGACTGAAAGAAGAGCCCTGGGAGACCATAAGGTATAGGGGATATCATGAAGAGTGAGCAGTTCAAGAACAGAGACACCACACTGCGGTTTATGGATTCCTGGGGTTACCCATGAGCTGCATTCCTGAGACTGTAAGAATCAGATTACAGGACAGACCAACGACTAGTTCCCAAGCTGGCCACTGGGTAGTGCTCAGAGGGAACGGTTTTGAGTGCCTTTACAAAAGTTTTGAAAACAAAACTGACATTTTAAACACTAATTATATTTCTCCAATAATTATAGAACTACTCGGGTTATTTTTTATCTTTAGATATTTGGATGGCTTATGGTATTTCAGGAAATGACCCATTTCATGCAACTTGTTAAATTTATGTGTACGTCATTATTATAGTCCCTTAAACTTCTGTAATATCTCTGAGGTTTGTAGTGATAGCTTTTTATTTATTCCTAATACTTTTCACAGCTTTACTGAGATATAATTGATATACCAAAATTGCACATATACAATGCCTGCATTTTGCTGAGTTTGAACAACCTTGGTACCGTCACCACAACCTTTACTTTCAAAATATTCCTTGTGTCCCTTTGTTTTGTTCGGTTTGGTTTTTGGGGCAAAGACACACCATCAGACCTACCCTCTTAACAAGTTTTTAAGTGCACAGCAGATCCCTACAACTTGTTTATTTGGCAAAACTGAAGTTTTATACTCACTGAATAACAACCCCCTCTTCCTCCCTCCCTCATTCCCTGGCACCTCACTCCGTTTTCTGCATCTGTAAACTTGACTATTTTAGACACTTCATATAAGTGAAATCATGCAGCGTTTGTCCTGTGAATGACTTCTGTGACTCTTTCAGGGATTGTAATGTCTTTCAGGTCCATCTATGTTGTTACAAATGATAGAATTTTCTCTTTTAAGGCTGAATAATATTCTATTGTAAGTATGTAACAAATTTTCTTTATCCATTTGTCTGTCAATAAATATCTGGGCTGTTTCAATATCTTGGTTATTGTAAATCGTCGGCAGCCGTCCGTCTCGAGAGACGATGGTGTAGCTTCTTAAGAGTCTATCTGCACCGCCGAGAATGGCTGTGCAGTCCGACTCGGGAGTGACACGGTATCTGTCTCCTCCCATGTTGAATCGACATCTTGCGATGACGCTGGAGTGTCCGCTCTGTAGCTTCAGCTTCACTGGAGAGGTTATTGTAAATAATGCTTCAATAAACAGGGAAGTGCAGATTGTCTCTTTGAGATCCTGTTTTTAATTCCCAAGAAAATCCCAATGACACTTTTTTACAGAAATAGAAATACATATGAAATCACAAAAGATCCAGAATATTCAAAGTGATCTTGATGGAGGTGGGCATTACTGGGAAACATCTTCGAGAAGTAACTGCTGGATACAGAAACAAAGACCAAACACACAAATAAAAAAAATAATGAAACAAAAACAGAAGGCATTGAAAAATGAGATACTGAGGCTCCAGTCATGGGTGGTAACTTAAACATGTAGACTGTTCTCTCATCTCTCTCTCTCTCTCTCTCTCTCTCTCTCTCTCTCTCAGAAAACATAGTGTCTGTGCCTTACTGCACTGTAGTAAAGTCTGATAGAAATATGACCTCTGATATCTCTCTCTTACTTTCCTTAGACAGCAAAGAGGCCATTTCCCCCACCCAGGGCACAACAGATATACTAGCATTAATACTTACTAGCTTTCTGATTTCAGTATGGGAGCTAGCTCAGCTCCACCTTCTTCCATTTGATAGAAAAACTGCCTGCCAGACTATTTTTACTTCCTGCCAAGCACCGGTTCTGGGTCAGGGAAAGCACACTGTAACCCTGGGATATAGGGAGCAGGACTGAGGTACTGATATCTGACACCCAAGTAACTTCTCTATGCCACATGCAAACAGGGGAAAAAGCTCTGCATAAGCCATGGGAAATGGTCAACTTGTGAACAAATATTGTAATACTGTGTATTAAGAACTAATAAAATATGATCAAACTGTTATAGGGGTATTAAAATTTAGACAAAGTTTCTCTTCTTTAATTCTCAACTGATGTTTATTGATTTTTAGAGAGAGAGAAAAGAAAACACATCGATGTGACAGAAACATGGACGGGATGCCTCATGTATGCACCCTGACCAGGAATAGAACCCCAACCTAAGTGTGTACCCTGACTGGGAATTGAACTCACAAAACCTTTTGGTGTATGGGTTGATGCGCCAATCAACTGAGCGACCTGGCCAGGGCTAAAATTTGGGCAACGTTTTATAGAAACCAGGTTACTTAATAGGGTATCCCCCAAAACCTTTGACTTACTGTGTTTTAATGATATATTCAGGTGCAGAGATCATTTGGTAGGATAATCTTAGTATATTTTAGAAAATAAATGGTTTCTGATACATCGTGTTATTAAATTAATAAGTGACTGAGCAAGTGAATCTATGGTTATAGCTCTAGCAATTATTTGAGAGGTGAATCATGCAGTTATGTAAGTTAATTATAATTATTCATATGCCTGGCTTACCATGAACTAAGAATTCTGATAAGATCTTTTAAAGATATCTGATTAATATCTAGATACAAGTAGCTCTTAATATGCTAATTAGATGTCAATTGTTTTGCAAAAATAAATACAAACATTTGTAATGGTAATTGAAGTTGAACTTCATGTGATTATTAATTCTAGTTTTCAAACATGCTAATTGCTTCAGCTGAGGAAAACTCCTGTTCAAGATTCAAGAGGTCCCATTAACCCATCTTTGCTTGCTGATAATGTGCTTCCTGCAAGATGGGACAGTTTGAGTGTATTTACTGTTTGCTTCTGGATATGTTTAATGACTTATTTCTGGAAAAGGTAACTGACTAGATGGCCACCTGGAGAATAAAGAGTTTTGGAGGAAGTAAAATAAAAGGTAATTGAGCAAAGGAGTTTTAAATATACTATCAATGAACATGTATTATAGAAGAACGATAGCTTTTATACATCTTTTTACAGCCTCAAGGTAAAGCCGATCTTCCATGATCGTATTTCTAACTTCCCATTTCCAGCTGGAATTAGCCATTAGCTTTTCTGAACCTTCACAGCAGACTGTTCTGGACTCAGACGAAAGTTTATCAGATCCCATCTCCTGAGTCCTTCTCAGTCTCAGAAACCTAGGCCAACTTACATTCTTCAGTGAGAAAAAAAATAAAGGCATTTGGGTTAAGTGCTTTTGTATGTACCGCAATCTTATATAGGGGCAGAAAATATCCTCTGTTAAAAAGAGTCTTTTTTTCTAACTCTCTTTACTATCAAATAAAACTTAGTTCTAACCATGACTACATTACCCATCACACCAAACATAAAGGACCTTCTGAGTGGATTAGTGAACTCCACCTACTGTTTTCACAGACAGTTCTAAGATTAGAAACCCTCCCTTTTGTGTGTGTGTCAACATCCTTTAGCTGTCCAAGTCTGAATTTACAACGAAGACATTATCCTTACTTTACTCCTTGTTTTGCCTAGTTTTTCGAAGAGTAATATACGTAAGAGCTTATATCGGAGTCCTATCTCAGCTATATACTATGTGTGAAACTAGGTAAGTTAAAATACTGTCTTGAAACAACGTTTACCCATCTATGAAGTGAACATGACGCTAGCCTTAATGCATAGTAATGAAAGGATTAATGGGTGTCCATAAAATCCTTCATCCAAAATTTAGTACATAATAATAAAAGTTAATACTTAATTAACCTTTACCACATTCCATACACAGTACTAACTGCTTGACCTGTGTTAAAGAAAAATGTACTCCCCTCAACAAGTTCATTTCTAAGATAAGGGAACTAAAGAAGAAGGAGGTAAATGGCTTGCCCAAAGCCATCATGATAGTCAGGGGAAGAACTAAGGCTCAGACTCAGGGGCTTTGGCTCCAGATTCTTGGTTTTCCCTTCATACGACCTACTGCTGTCGGGAGTGTCACCTGCAGATGTGTGTATAACAAGTAATTCTTGGTTTTTCCTCCAAACATCTCCAATAGTACTCTATTATAATGGCTCTCTTATAACAGACACAGGGACTGGGGCTTGCAGAGGTCGCTGCTGTCTTACGTCTACTAAAGGAGGCAGCCATGCTTTGAACTCAGGTCTCTGTCTCTTTTTGTCCATTTTGCACAAACTGTATGCTATTAAGTTTCAAACCTCAGATGAGCCTTGAATTAAATTTTGAGTCCGACATAGTACTAGAAGAGCATTTAATTTACCTAATTATGTCAAATACAATACTATATTTCAATGATCTTAACATTATTTTTATTTTGCATTGGAATCTTTTTGTATTGGGTTTTTTATTTTCCCTGTACCATAAAGGTACATAACTATGGAATCCAATGAAGAGTTTTATCTTCACATATTGATAACTTAAAGTCAAACATACACATTGTGCTCACATGGAGTATCTAATGTAATGCACAAATAACTATTCTAATAAATGGATGCAGATCTTCATATTCCAATAAAATAACTGAAGATTTAATTGTTTCTGGCTCTCCACTTAGTTGCATCCTTTTTCCTTCTCCTGGTTGAGTAAGTTGACCTATCTGCTCAGTGTAGATATGGCCACGATCAGCATGTGGCACTATAATAATTCTTTTAGCCCTTTCCTTCAGCACTTACAATTACTTAGCAATATGCTTTGTAATTAATTCACTACCTCCTTCCTTCTACCTGACCTTTCCTTTCCCAGGAGTTAATTCACTTTACTACTTAGTAAGTGGACCCATAATTCACCTCTACCCCTAATCCCACCAGCAAACAAAGCATTCTTTCCCTAGATAAAAGCACTTCAAACATTATTTTGCGAGAACTTTCATCATGTGGCCAAGAGAACTGACTGCCTTGAAACTTTTTTAAGTGTCCTAAACGTATTTAACTATCAACTCTCTTTAACCTAATCACGTTACCATTATATTTATATTAACTTTAATATTAGAGTTAACATTAGCAGCTTTCTCTGAGAAGTGAAATACAGTCGTGCATGATTGGTGTTAGGTATTTCACTCATGCTTTCCATCTACCCTTCAAAAACGCTTGGTGAAACACTATTGTGCCCATTTTACTGATGAAGGTGAGAGAAGTCAAGTCGCCTACTTAGTGCAGCAGGTCCCGTAGGAGCCCTACCCAAACCCACTTCATACTCAGGGTTCCCATCTGTGCCGAGAGGGTCACACTGGATCGTCCCACCCAAGGGATTTTTCTCATCTGTTCCCTGGGTAAGACCAGAAGTGCCAAGGAGTTAAGGGTGTCAGGAATAAGATTCAGACACTGACTGATGGAAGTTGGAAAAAAAAAATCCAACTTCTTGCTCCTGGAGGGACGCTGCTGAGGCATGTTCTACACTGTCTCTTAGAGTTTCCTAGTGGAACTGAGACTCGGTTGCCATTAACCATACCTGCTGAATAATTACATTTTTTGCTGACTCATTTTCCCAATTTCTTTTGATCACATCCTTATTGGTACTTCCTGAATCTCCTTTGCCCAAATCCTTGCCTTAGTGTCTGCTTCCAATAGTCTCCAAACTAACGCAGCAAGTACAAGGCAGAACTCAGATGCAAATCCAGGCCTTCCTGTCAAAAAAGCCCACATCCTCTAGCGTTCCCCAGTGAAAGTTCAGTCCCCATGTGCTGGAGATGCTCCAAGTGGCACAGAATAGGCATGAGGACAAATGCTGCCACTTGGGGAAGTGTAGGATAAAGTATCTCCTGGTAAGGAAATCACATCTTGGAATCACTTTTCTTTTTAGTTGGGCATGTGCCCAATTCTTGTCCTTAACCAAGAAAAGAAATAAAAATATCCTTCGCTTAAGCAGACATTGAAAGGGCTGTCACTGGAGAGGTAAAAGGGATACAAATCTAGTTCCCGATTTCTTATTTTCTTAGGTAACTTGTGTGGAGAGGCACTCAGATGTGTGCCAGCAAAGTCTTAGTCACTCCCTGCTGTTCACTGGAGCCCATAACACACGAGGAAATGGTCCTGCTGAACTATTTAAAGAAGAACGGAGCCAGCAGCAAGGGAACTTTACTAACATTGCTAAAGGAACATTCACTGGAAGCCAGCATTGCTTTTAAACTCTATGAGTTTGGTGGCAAAATATAGACATATAAGTATGTAGACACAGAAACAGAGAAATAAAAATAGAGATATAGGGATTTTTTAAAAAAATTTTTCTTCCTTCCTGTTAGTCATTCAGAACTGAGGCCCTGCTCTCACAAATTTCAATTACATTTTAAAAACATCTTCAGTTCTGGCTAGTGTGGTTCACTCAGTGGATTGAGCGCCAGCATGAGAATTAGAAGGTCACCAGTTCGATTCCCAGTCAGGGCACAAGCCTGGGTTGTGGGCCAGGTCCCCGGCTAGGGGCATGGGAGAGGCAACCAATCAATGTACCACATATCAATGTTTCTCTTGCTCTCTTTCTTCCCCTCTTCCCTTTTCCCTAAAAATAAAAAAAGAAAGTCTTGAAAAAACATCTTCAGAGTGTATCTAAAATAGATAAGTCAACAAACAACAGATAATAAGACTCTCTGAAGAATATCTGTATCCTAATTGTATGTTTCTCAGCATCTAATATATTTAGGCCATAGTGGAAAACTCAGAGAAGATACAGAAATCCTATTTTTAATTGAGTCAAAGAGAGGAGAAAAAAATGTCAGGTGAGCCCGGGTCTACATGGAGAAGCCGTATGGGTAGAAACAGATTGTGAAAGAAGAAAGAGTTCTGATGTGCAGAGGCTGAGGGTAATGAGTTTGCAAGGAACAATGTAAGACTCTTGGCCTCAGGTTCAAAAGGAATTGAGAGGCAGAAGTACCCAGTAATGATTGAAAAGATGGATTTGAAGACAGAAGTCCCAGATTCAAAGCTTGGCAGTGCCACTTACATACCATCTGTAGAGCCTTGATCAAATCTGCTAACTTCTCTAAGTTCACTTTCTTATTTTAAAATAGATATAATAATACTAATCTTACAAGTGAAATTCTAAAAAAAAAAGTGAGTCATAAAAATCTCTTCTTTTTATCATTTTTCCATGTGGAAAACATTGTAATACAGTGTTTGTGTGTGTGTGTGCATGTGTAGAAACATATATATGATACACTCATGTATGTATATATGTGTATATATCATATATATGATTAAACTATGTTTTTTAACACAACATATAGAAAAAAGTGGAAATTTTAAAGAACAGATTCTAGTTCATAATATTAAAAACAACACCTTCAACCATGTGTATACATGTGGAGGCAGACATGCAAAAAAATGGAATAGGCCACACCCGATGCTGTGAGTTCACCAAGAGGGTTTTAAGCATGGAATGATCCCTCTCTGGGTTATGCTGCTATTAACAGGCTTTTAAAGTTAACCCAGTGGAGCTTGACAGGGCCTCCAACACTGGGTCAAAACTTCCAGCCCTATTCCTTGGGGCACTTATTGGGTAAAGGCCACTACCTGGTGCTAGAGAAAAAAGTTCATCCACACAGAAAACTCGGCAGCCATTTACTGGTCACCCACAATGCACCTGGCACTAACGCTGCAGGGATGAACAGTTCCCCCCAATGTAACAAGATGATACTCAGGAGACTCAGATTATATAGGTGAGAACTAATGCTTAAGAAGCCAGGAAAACATGGATTTGAGACCCAGACCTATTATTTATTAATTTGTGATCTTGACTATTTTCTCTATTTCTCAAAGCTACAGATTTTCCAAGAGAAAGAAGGCATAGGCATTCACAGAGGCTGTTAGACTGAGCAGATCCATGGATAGTTCTGTTTGTCTAAATCTGCTTTTCAGGTTAATTTCCAGCTTGAGTCTTGAAGTAGCACCATTTAGAGAGAAACATTGCATTCTATGCTTCATTAGTCAGGCAACCTAAAATCATTATATATTAGAGAAAAGAAACCAAGTGATTTTTTTCCAGGACCTCCAACTCTGCATAATGCATTGATTTCCTATGTGTTAACTCATCACTCAGAAATACGGTGACCCTGCTAAGGCTGACATGGTGATGACAGGAAACATTATCTGAAGGCCTGAGAAAGTCATGTATTGAACTAGGTTTGTCCTGTGTGCTAAAACAAACAAAAACCCCAAAATACATGTAGTTATATTAGAAGTAACATGAATTTAACAGACTACATCCAATTTTTGTCCATTACTTAATTATATTGTGGAATGAAGTGAAAATTCCTCAGCCTGTCCTATACACAGTATTTTTACCTTAAAATGGGTTATTATAACTGTTAACTTAGATAATCACAGTCAAAAGCTCTTTTATATCTGTATTTACATATATGTGTACATGCACATATATAACACATACACACATATACACTTTTTTCTGTAGCAGTTACCGTAGTATTTGGCACATAATAGGTATTCAAATAAGTTTTGAATGAATGCATACATTTACTAAAGATTTTAATCACACATTCCACTCAATTCTTATTTCCAACAAGCAATTCTAGGTGTGGCACACGGGTAGAAGAACATTTAATCTCATGATTATTTCCTTGTGCCAGAGGAATTAGTCCTTTCTATGTCATTATGCTAGAAATTCATCTTGGAAATACATTAAAGCTGAAGGTATTTAAGTAATTGATAAAACATTAGGTTAATGCTAATTGTACACATTCAAAAACTGAGGCTTTTGTAAGCTTGGTAACTGAAAGTCACAGAATTGTATCAGAGGACCATCCTTCCCACCACCTTTTTCACACGGATGGAAAAGCAAGCACCAGGACGTTTCGGTGTCTTATCTGAGTTTTACATGGATGGAGAGAATGTCTTGGATTCAAAGACAGAAGATGACATTACAGGTGATTACAACAATTCTAAGGAAAAATATCTCATAGATTATATCTCTATCTATCTGATAAACAGAAATGGAAAATTTTGTGTGTGTGTGTGTGCTGTGAAGAACACTGTATGTTTGAGATTTTAGAAAATCCACTCTCTACTCCCCTTTAAATACTAACATATTTGTTCCTGGAAAAAAAAAATCTGTTTGGTTTTTTTTTTTTTTTTGAGAAGTATAAAATAGCTGTAAATTTTCTTGAATTCTAATTCTGCCTCAAGAATACTGCTAAGTGTTTTTGCATTAATTTCCCTTATAATCCAATGACATAAGGGTTATTATTGCCATTTTACTAAATAACCAAATAACCCCACAAAATAAAAATCTGATACTTTAAAATAACATGTCTACAATCAAATTGTGGCAATATAGAGTGCTAGAGTTGGACCCCAGGAAGTCTGACTCCAAAACCTGCAGACCATTTTTTTTTTAAATTGAGAATGCTTCATTGTTTCCCAGCGTGCACTTGTAATCAATGATCTATGACTCTGAAGAATTAAAATGTGGGATTTTTGTTGCTCTTGTTGTTCAAGTGCGCGCATGCTACTATAGAGCAAATCACGGAGGAAAGAGAGAGCTGAAAATATAAGTAAGACATGTCGCCAAGAAAATTCTGTTCGCATACTAAGTGTGAGAGCATCTAGGAACACAAAAGCACTGGTCTGTGGCCATAATGTTTTTCTTTATCAGTCTGCATAGCAGGAAGGAGACATCACATACTGCTACATTGCAGAAAGAATAAATCATGAGGCGAGCAGGAATTTTTCAGAGCCTAATTTACGTATCCAAGAACTTAAACACATTCCCTGCCTTTTAAGATACTGGGATTTGTTAATGGGAATTTACTTCTGAAATTCTAAAGAAAGCTGTTTTGAGAGCTTTTAATGTCAAGACTTCTATGAGTGCCCAAGGCAGCTTTCAACTCAAAGTTAAATGCTTGGGCAAGTTTCTGATCCTATGTGCTTCAGGTAGGTATGCAAGCGCCTCTTGAAACCTAAGAAAAGGAGAGAGAGAACACACGCAATGACCCAGGCAACAGACTGCAGGTACCATTAACCTGGGAGTAGCCACGGGACTTGAAGTGGAACAGAGAACAGTCTGAGGAAAGTTATTCAAGTTTATGTTGCTATTTGCTATAGGCCATGTTTATCTTCTTGAGAAATTCTGTGTCCTGCTACACTGACTATAATCACCAGTTCGACACTTTTTGTTTGCTCATTTCAAATATTCTTTCTCTAGAAATAAATCAAGACATTTCTTTCATGTACAGCATTAACACTAAAACCCAGGGATTCTGAAGGTAACTTCCCATAGTGCAGAACTTTCAAAAACATTAGCCACCTGTAATTGTGAGATCCGTTCTGATCTTCAAACTTCTCCTTTTAATAACCAGATGCAGTTCTCGCCCCAAATTATCCTGTTTTGCACACGCTTGATTTTCAAATGGCCTTTTCCTTAAGTTAGTATTTATACAAACTGCAGTCAATTCTCCGTCTTCCCTTAGGCAGTTGATTTAAACATACATTTCAATTACGCGGCTTAAGCGACTCTAAGAACATGACCTATTGGCTGCCCCTATTAACCACTGTGCGCAAACACCAAGTTCTGGAATATAAAGTTTGTCCTTCATCTTCTGCCTTCCCAATAAAACATCAGGGGCCTCAGTAAAGCTCCTCTTTCCCTATCACCGGGCTGTAACTCTCACTCTGTGTCCTGTTTCTCTGAGCCCCAGGGAAGTCACTGACTGCTTACGAAGTAAGGTAAGAGCTTTCCAGTCCAGCATTACTTGGCAAAAGGCCCACTCACCCCATTGCTTAGTGTTTGATTCTATAAATATTGTTCCTGCTTCGTTTTCAGCATCTTTCTCAATGATCATATCTTTGGGTTTCCTGTTTAACTATTTTTATATCTATCGCAGTAGGTGCTAAAAAATAAAAAAAAGGGAAAATAGTCTCAGAGTGGGCAGCATAAAAACTGGAAAACATGACCAGATAGCACGCAGTTTTAATACCGTTACAGAATGTGTTTCATGGTGCTCACCGCACAACTGTGCATGCAAAAATCTCAGAGCCCGGAGCACATATATCAGCAATAATTTCATGGAAGCAGGCTCTGCCTGGTATGTGCAGAGTCTTGCATTACTTTATCAAGCTGTCTTTGGGTAATTAGTCTGTCTGCCAATGCTTGGTGTATAAATTAAGCATCTAATTTATCTTGACTGGCCTCTGGATCACTTGATCAGTCCATTCTGCCTGTGTGGCTCTTTAGTGAATGCCAACTGCAGAGAAGGACCCTCTGGCACCAGAGAGCGGGAAGAAGCAGAACTCCCTCGGAGGTCAGAGGCAATTTCCATTTTACTCGTCAGTGACACCGGGCGCAGCATGTGCAGCTCCTTCTACTGACAGCAATCTTCGCGAGGGGCATAATTGATGTCCCTGGTGGCAGGTTACTTTGTATCCTGGTTGGTAAATAATAAATAACTATAACTCAGGCTGTAAAGTCAGGTTTACCAAATGAAATCAAATTAAAAGTAAATTTTTCCTCCCAATTCAGCACCATTTCTCATAAGCCGCTTATCAATACCACAGCAATCTGTACAACTGTAAGAGACAAGTTACACAGCTTCTCAATCCTGATAAAAACAAAATAACTTCTGTAGCCATAATCATTCCTCAAGAGCATTTAATTTGTTGGCTCTTGCATTATTGCTATCAAAACAAAATCCGGCAGCTTTATTGGAATACATAAATCTCTTTGATTTAAGGGCGCTTTATCTTTCTTTTCTTCAGATGAATTTGAAATGGTACAGAGTTAAATTTTTATGGAGTTATTTCCGAGGAGAAAATTTTCTGCATGGGACACTGTGTTCTGCTGACAACTCAGAAAGTCTGAAGGAAATGTTTAGCTCACTAGATGGTTTTTGTCAGAGTGTATTCTCTCTGCTCTAGTTGGGAACACGTGCCCAGCACAGAGTATGTTCCCATTTGCATATAAAAGTAAAGACGAGGCGCATTTGGTATAGACGTGTGATCTCCCTTCCATCTCAATGGATGTACAGAAAGCAAGTCAGAGGCCTGAGTTCAGGAAATAATCCTCTTCACACCACCATCATGTAAGTTTCTTTCTACTACTGAGGACTCATTCTGCTTTTAAAAACATCCATGATAGTCCATGACCGCCATGTTTGGAATGAATGTAGGAGAAGGTCTGTTTTTCTAACTTTCCCAGATGTTGTGAGATTCAAATAACACCTAGCTGAGGGTCCACAGCTCTGCCAGATGATAAGGACTTGAGCAGACACTATATTGTAACTCTGGCATTATCTAATTTACACTAATATAGCAACCCTTCATACTTTTTTATTTTTGGAAATATAGCTTTTTACAAAGAACAAAAAATAGTCTGGCTCTAAATATACTCTGATTACAAGTCCACTTGTTGGATGTTTGGAACCATAGGACTGAGAAGATTTTTCTGAATAAAAATGTGCTTATATTTATGCTGTTTGTTTGACCTTCAGATAAGAAAGGCTTCCCTTTCTAGAGGATGATTATATAGAATTGTGGTATAGGTGGAAAGGATGAAACCGTGTAGAGGTCACTTGCAGTTATAAGTGATCATAAAACGGTCACTTCTTTTCCAAGGCAAATGCCTCAACAAAATGGCTGTCGCCATGACTATTATCAACTTATTAAAATGCAAAAACGTCAAAACTGCCTTAGTGTTGGTATTTGGAATAAAAAAATACTGAGTCAGAAGGCCCATTTTAAATCATTAAGTCTATGGATCTACTGTAAAAACAGGGGCCCATGTCAGGCAAGTGATCTCCCAAAGGCCATACAATCTGTTTACAATAAAAGGAAGACTAAAACAGACTTTTCTCTTTCATTTTCTCTTGTGTTTCTTATTTATTCATTTTTATATCAGGCGCTATGTTAGGGCTTGAGATTCAAAGGTAAGTGAGAACAGATATGATCTGTGTTCAAGTGGGCTCTAGTCTATTGTAGGAGTCAAATAATATCAAATAATCACTTGAATAAAATAAAAGTAATTAGTACAGAATGACAGTGATGAAATGTATAGAGAGAGATGTGCAAGAATGGGATATTATTTATTTCAGGTATATGAAAGAAAAAGAAGCAAAGCATGATCTTCAGTAGCTTGTGTTTTTGTTATAAGCTTGCCTGTAAGCATCTCAGGCACAGCCCTTCCACAAGCCTTCTGCGAATTTCTAAAGGTGATTTAAGGACAATATTCTCAAGTGTCTCATTTGCATATTTCCTCCACTCGCTGTTTGGGCTGAAATGATCTTTTCCATTGAAGAATGAGCTTATTAATGGCAAATGATTGGATCTTTCTCATTATTCGATCTCTTTACAGTAATGGGATCATATTTTTATGTTAGGCAGGAAGAAAAAAAAAAAAAAAGAACAGTACAACGGAAAGAGGAAAAAGCTGTCTGAAGCAGACACTTAGTGAGTTTCAGAACACATTCCGTGGCCCATCCAATTTCAGCACATCGGTGGTGGACAACAGTTTGCAAACTCCCAGCTTTTCATCTCAAGACACCCTGTGACTACTCTTAGGCTTTCTCCAAATTGCTTTGGCAGAACAGGCAGAGCCTAACACTGCTTATGGTGAGGGGGCAGTGGGGGGGGGTGGGTTCTTAACACCTCTAGGGGCAACTCATAACCAGTACGCTACAGGAGCTATTTGAGAAATGCCTCATATTTTGACCATTTGAGGAAACATCCTGAGGAACATACTGCATGGTTCCCCCATGGGTTCTCAACGGGACTGAGTCCGTTTTCATGATGGTAAAGTTGCTCAATAATGCAACCTTTACTGGCTTTCTTCCTGTCCACTGACCAGTCTCTATTCCTTTACCCTTCTTCCTGAGATAACGGTCCATAAAACTACCTGCACCCAAGTCCGTGTCTCAGGCACTGGGGGAGGAAAGAAGCCACGAAAGATAATGTTTTAAATGAGAAAAGGCGGTAATTAATATCGGATCCTGCAGAAGGTTCGAGTAAGTCTATTATTAAGAGGATAATTAGCATTGACTGGATGCTAATAATATTTCAAAGTGCAGGTTACATTGCACTGTTGAGGGATTATAACACAAGGGTATAGATTGAGATATAAGGAATTATGAATAATTAGAGTCTACTGTTGATTCTCAATATTTACTGAACCAAACATTACAAAGGCTTAAGCATTGCTGGTACTCCAGACCTCCAAATGAGAATTTTCCAGGGTGGGTACCTGGCATATATGTCTTAATACAAAACAAAAACAAACAAGTAAATTTTTTCATAAGAGATTCTGACGTGCAACAGGATTAATAAACACTTGAGCAGTTATCACTAAAAAAAAAGTTTTCTGGGAGAAATATACTAGAGGTTCACAAAGCAGCATTGAATAGATCTTACAACCATGGTATTTAGTAAGAAAAAAAAAAATAAAGAGCTATGGTGAAATACTATTTATAGAAATTAAAAATACATGCACATAAATGAGTTTAACAAGTATACATGGCAAACATTTAGAATCACTTTTAGTAAAAAAGGAGGAAAAGAAACTGAGAAGAAAATTGACCAAACTAGACCAATGTCATTGCACAGACCAATGACAATGATGTACCAAGAACTAATGAGTATGGTTAACTCATCATTTTATATCAACGCTTCCCTCCCAAAAATATTTGTTGAAAACTGGAAAGATATATTTATCACAATTTATGTTGGACAGTTCAAGGGTGTGTATATACACTGACACATGCACATTAAAACAAAAAGAAAAACGGGAAACCCATTGCCCAGTGAGCTACCATGACTAAATGACCACTGTCAATAGTCAATATGTAGTATAAGACCTGATCATCTTCTGGCTATCTAAGGCAATCGCTTATATGGATGGTTAGTTTCTGCTCCTCTGTGAAGTAAACCAATGGGAGCCAAAACTAATGCAGAACCAAAACTAAGCAGATAAGAAAAGATGGTGCAAGGGAAACTAAACTAAGTGAGTACACTTATCTGGAAAATATCTGAGACTGCAATGATGCAGCAAGACAGGTATGATAGAATGCACTGTTCTGCATGGGAGGTTTCCAGGAAGGGAGAGCACCATCCAGGATATAGAATACAATGATGTATACTCCCATGTACTTGAGCTGAGTATGCACTCAGAGTTTACAATCCATTCCTTCCTTCCCCAAGTTTAGGGAAGCAAACAAAGAGTGTCACATTTGAGTAGGGGGAATTTATTCTAGTATCTGATAACTTATGTGGCTTCCTACCTTCAAATGAATAATTACATTTTTAACAACATTATCTTTTTCTTGGCAGAAAGGAGGACTACAACTACCAAAGTAAAAACCTCTTCAATATTTCAGCTAGCCATGAGGAGCTGTAGCATGAATAAAATGATAAAGATGATTATAAACTATTTTCACAAATAGGTATTTCATATATGGAATTATGTATGGAGTTAAGTACATAACTCCTCTCACTTCATTAGACTGACTTCTTTTTCTGGCTTTGGCTAATAGTTTAGAAATAATAATTTTTTAAATAGGAAAGGGGTAATGTAGTTTACATATTAATTGATTTGGGTCTGCACAGGTTCAATTTATAGTGTTAGAGATATTCATATGCAGGCCACATTTTTTAATTTATCATCTCCAAAATTTTCCCATACTTTCAACCATTTTAAAAATGGTTGCAGAGGAATACCTGTCATTGTGTCTTTTTTTTTTAAGACTGTTACATTCAAAATTATTTAAGTACCCAGATTCTCAATTAAGAGTTCAAATCATGGTTCGATACTTTTTCCCAATTTCAGTGCTAATGTTAAATCATCTGGAACCAATTTTTAACAAGTAAAAATATAAGGATTTCCACAGATGTAGCCATTTTTCTACCAACAAATTTCTAGGAAATATGAACTATGACATGCTAAATGTATTAAGAAGTTACTCTAATATGGTTGCACCTTTGATTTTAACTAGAATGTGGTAATAAAATATACAGTATTATATAATTCTCTTAAGGAGGAATTGGTTGTTTGGGCATATTTCACTTTGAGTCTCTTTCTGTCACTAGCTCCGTTGTACTAGAGTCTCTCTTGTACATTATCCTAGTGCCAAGTCGAATATCAAGATGTGCAAGGTCAATTTCTTAGGAATTTTATAGCTTCCAAGTACAATATGGTAATTTAGGCAGCATGTCACAGTTCACAGAAAATCACTTCTTTCTGCAGTAGCAATAACACTGGGGGGTGGGGTGGGGGTAGTGCCACCTCAGTTGCAATTAAACCAGGCTTCCATGCGTAGCTTAACATTAAGCAGAGCCATGTGTGGAATTCTGCGGAGAAAGCAAAAAAGAAGTGACTGTGAAATATGCTGATTTGGCTACAGGGAAGTTGGGTCCATTTTCACAGGCACAACAACTTCCGTTAGTTAAGAACTTAAGACTTGCAACTCGTCTGAAACTTGTTATCTTGTGGCTCATCTACCAGGGAAGGAACGTCTCAGACTGTGAAATGTAGCTAGGCTCTGGTTCACAGGCTGCTAAACCTTTTTGTGGCTCTGACCTCTCTTCTGAGTAAAAAGTCCCATGTGATGAGTGTCACAATGAAACGAGATGGAGCTTCAGAAACACTCAAGAGAGAATTCTGCACACGGTGAGTATTCAACAGCTGTTAGCAATTATCATTCAGAACTTTTAAACATAAATAAATAAGAGCCTATGATCTGCAGATCGCTTTGGGATGCACTGGGGCTAAGTTTGCAAATTTCCTCAATGCCCAGCAAATGGAAAAAAATAAAATTCTGTTAAAACTTTCCTTTTTCATAGGTCCCTAAGAAGTTTGATCTAGCTCTGATAAAATGAAAAGAAACCTAGAATAATTCTGAGGCTGACATACTGTAGTAATTAGGAAAGAAGCTGTATGTGTTCTAAATTGACAGTGAATATGCCTATCTCTCTGATTGCATAAACTGACACTCAATATATTATTCGGTTTATAACACATTATTAATAGACTATTGCAGTATAGTTTCTTATACAGAAAGACCAGATGAAAACTGTGATTTTTATTTGTTACAGAAAATTTCAATTATTCAGGCTGGATATTTTCATCTAAAATGTGTAAGGGATATCAAAATAAATAAATAAATAAATAAATAAATAAATAAAATTTTGTAGAAAATTTCAGTAGAAAGTGTGACTATTTTTATTAACGTGCTAACTAATAACATAGAAACTGTAACATAAAGTAATATGTTATTGAAAAGGAAAATATATAACTTATTAGGAGTCTCACTGTTCTAGTGCAATATACATCTATAATCTTGGCAAAGGGTAAAATGTCTTTTTTCTTGAACTCTAGGGTATATACTCTAATTTGGGTTAACATAAAGAGTTATATCATAGTGTGTAGAAAGACACTGTATGGCTTATCTGTTAAACTAAAGCTTGTACTCAGTAGTAAAACTTTTGTAGAGTTGACATGCATTTACTAATGTGATGTAAATCACTATTCCAATATTTCCTGAATAAATAAGTCAATAAATTAAGCAATAAATATCTGCTAATTTAATAGTTATTAGGAAATCTACTTGGGTAAGTAGGAGAGCACTCCAAAATCCTGAAGAGCTTGGAAATGTTTAATCACTTGTTCAAGTTTACAAAAAAAAAAAAAAAAAAAAAAATTAAGATTCATCTCAACTTTAAGGGACCCTTTCAACTGATACTCCCAAATCGTTTAAAAGTTGTTCATTGTCCAAGAGAATTCAGCAGCGATGAGCATTACAACTACTCCCTTAGTGTTGAAATCAGACAGAGATTTTGAATAATGACATTGCCCTAGTAATCATGAAGCGACATTTTCTTTGCAGACAGTAAGACAGATGTTTTTATTAGCAAAAATCAGTGGCAAAGCTCTGTTCCCCTGGAGTGGCATTTGCTGCAATCATTATATGCTTTAACAAGACAACTTGTATTTTATAACTTGGTAACCCCCACACTTCCCTCTCTTCTTTCTTGACCTTGGGAATGTCTCCAAATATTTTGCCAAACATAACATGCCTCAGGGACAAATAGCCATTGTCTAGTGAGCTAGAGATAGAGACAGGGGCAGAGATAGAGAGAGGGATAGATTTAGATAGAGTTTGAAATGGAGATTACCATCTTCGTTGCAGAATTGATAAAGGAATTTCCAAAGAACTTTAAAATACAGAGATGTATGCTATGTAAACATAAGGTGTCTTCAGAAATTGGTTTAAAATTATTTCATTTGTGCTGCAGTATAGAAACTTAAAATACAAGGTCTGTCTGGAAAGAGTCCAGACATTGTAAATATAACGAGAACGGTTTGCAAAACATCGATGTAACTTGTCAACCAAGGAGAGTGGACTGGAAATCGTGTGTGTGAACAATGACAACATCACTGTACTAGTTAGTGGGGACAGTAGACTCCACTGAGTAAGCATGTGTCCTATGTGGCTGTCACATTCAAAATGACTGAGTAGAGCAACGCATCTGCATAAAATTTTGCATTAAGCTTGAACATTCCTCTGTAGAAACTATTAGGATGAATCAGAAGGCTGAAGCTATGGGCACCTGGTGATTGGCAGTTGGTGATTGGCAGCTTCATCGCAACGATGCACCCACTCATGCATCACGTCTTGTGCAGAGTTTTCTGCTGAAAGATCAACTCACCCAGGTGACTCAGCCCCAGCTACTGCCCAGATTTGGCGCCCTGTGACTTCTGGATTTTCCCAAAACTAAAATCTCCTTTTAAAGGGAAGAGTTTTCAGACCATTGATGAGATTCAGGAAAATACTATGCAGCAGCTGATGGCGATCGGGAGAACTGTGTGAGGTCCCAAGGTGCCTGCTTAGAAAGGGACTGAGGCATCACTGTCCTATGTACAACATTTCCTGTATCTTATATTGTCTTCAACACATGTCTCTATTTTTCATGTTACATGGCCAGATAGATACCTTCTGGACAGACCATACATACCTTTGAAAATCTCTTCTTGAAATTTCAAATGTAAGGATATATAATCATGCTGTGGCAGACTTATAAATCATATAGTCTTATAAGTTATAGTTTTGTTTCTTTTCCATTTTATAGGTAAACTGAGTATAAATCAGTGTGACCTCCAGTTAAGAAAACACAGCATTACATAAAAATGCAGAGTTGTTGTAACATAAAAACCCTGAGTCATGATTTGGGAAAATGCTGAATCATGATTTTCATAAACACCAAGTCATGATTTGGTAAAAATGCTGTCATAATTCGTTGGAATGTCAAGTCATTATTTGGTAAAATGATGATGTATCATTATATAACGATGCTGAATCATGGTTTTTGTAAGAATGCTGAGTCATGATTCGGTAATAGTGGTGAGTCATAGTTATGTAAAATGCAGTGTGATCATTACATAAAAATGTCGAGTCACCATTATGCAAAAATCCAGAGCCATGATTTAGAAAAGTGCTGAGTCAGTAATTTATAAAATGCTGGGCCATCATTGTGTAAAATGCTGAGTCATTGTAATGTAAAATGCTGTTGGGATTTGGTAATATGCTGAGTCACGCCTAACTAAAATGCTGATCATGGCTTAGCATTTTGGTAAGCATCATCTATGATATTACTAAATCATGACTCAGCATTTTAAGGTAACCAAGACTCGGCATTTTTACTAAATCATGGCTCAGAATATTTACATAATAATGACTCAGCATTTGACCAAATCATGAATGTGTACCCTTTCTGTTACCATAACCCATAACTCTTCTGCTATATCTTCTAGCCTTCTGTGTAGCAAAGGTATTATTATATAATTCAGAAATCTATTAAATAATAGAAGGTGTTATTAATTACATGGCAAGTCATGGTCCTAATAAGTTGTACATGGACTCCTTATGAATCTTACAATAAGCCGGACAAGTGGATACGATGATGGTCACTTTGTGCACATAAAGTAACTGGGAGTAAAGGAGAATTGGTAAGTCAGTGAACGATGAAGCAATGATACAAAGTCTCCATGGGTCTGGGTAGTGGCTTTGAAAAATAAAGTAATTAATATATACAGACTAAATATGTGAATAGGTAAAATGGATCATATTCTTCCTGTTACAGAAATACACCCTCATTTATGTAAGCTAATCAGTGACATCAATTGGGGGTAAATATTTAATATCTAACATTATTCAGAGGGCTAGCTCATACTCAATAAGTTAGGCATACCACAAAGCCCAAACCTGAGTTTGACCTGGACAACTTCAGTTCTTTGACCATTACACACGGTACTTTGATTTTATTTTTTTCTACTTTTTTTCTTAATCGAAGCCCAAGGTCTTGAGTGAAAAGATAGTAATAGTCCCAAACTACTGAGAATGGGCCAGCTCAATTATTACTCAAAAGTATGATAAGCTGAAAATAAATGGCTAGTAAGAATGGTTAGAAGAAAAATGAATTTGAAAGCAAGCCCTGGCTGAACAAATAGTAGAAATTACCCTGAATAATTTGGGACAGAAAGTACTTTAAATTGGGAGAAAAGGGGGGGACATAAAAAATTCAACTTTAAAAACATCTAAATGTTATTGAGACCCTCTGTGTTTTGTAAGGAGATATTTTACTTGTATCAATGAATAGACGTTATTGAGTAGCTGTTTCCCCATTACAAGAACATTTTTTCTAATTATATTTAGCAACTCTGAGAGGCAGACACTGACAACTGTGATGCTTGAAAACTGAAAAGTTGTTTTCTGAGTGGATGGGCTTTATCAGGGATTCTTTAGGAAACAGGAAAAGGAAACTATGTACTCCCTTTGGAAAAAATATGATCTATTATATAAAATATATAATACAATATATAACTCTTCCTATATATAAATACATAATATATATCATGACTTTATTCTAATCTCATAGCAGCACTGAAACTTGCATTACATTTATTTTAACAATTAAAATATTTTTACATCCATTTAACAATTAAAAGAAATTAAAAGATGGAGGGACCAGCATTTCAACCCAAGATAGAAAATACCATCCTATTGTCCAAAATACCAGAAAAATTTGAAGGTTTATGGTGGGAAGGCTGAATTAAATATTTCTAAAGTCACTTTGACTCTGAGAGTCTATAACTACCCAGTAGAACATTCTCAAAGTGTATAGTAATTATAAGTGAACTCTCAGAGAAATGAAAATATATAACTGAACAGAGGTGAGGGAAGGGGCGTTAGAAGTTCTAAGTGGGAATGCATTATTTCATTTCAAACATACCATCTGCTCTACAATGATGGGCCATCTCCCTTCCCATTTCTTATCTACAAGAACTGTTTCAGAAGTAAATAAAATCAGTCTCTTCAAGAGATACAATTAAATGCCATTGGTCCTAATTTTCTTTAATTTCTCAGTAGGATTTGACATTACTGATAACCTCTTTCTTGCCCTTTAGATGGTCATATTGGGTTAGAATAATAATGAGTATGAATGTTAGAGTGGTAAGAGATATTGGATATAATTGTTTTACAAACACCAGATCAACATTGTTTCTGTCCCTTCCCCACTTTGTTCTCACTTTGGGAAGCCAATTAACATCTCTAAACCTCAGCTTTGTCTTTGGAAAATGTAAATAACAATAGTGCTTACTTTCTGAGGTTGTTTGCAAAGAGTAAATGAAACACCATATATTAAGTAGTTTACATACAGACTGGTTTATATTAAGCCTTTTGCATATGTTAACTAATTTTTTTCTTTGTAAAAAAGGAATAGTGTGAAAGGCAAACTGAATAATCCCTTAAGGCTTGGAAGGAGAAAGATCTGAGATGGAGGGGAGTGGGGATCTCTGTAAGATAATGTCTGGCACATTGTAGACTGAGAGAAAATGTTATATATTCTCAGAGGAAACATGGTCTTGGGCAGGTCTGATGGGCGGGGTGGCTTTATATGAACAGATATCATGGAGAAATTATTTGGGTAACAGTCACTACTTATACGGAGTTTCTCCTATCTTCTGTTGAACATAAAGTGCAGTCTCAAAAGACACTTCCACTTTGAGCCTCCACTAAGTTTGATAAAATGAGGTGCAGTTTTATAAATGTTATGTTCATATTTCATCCATCAATTTACCTTTCAGCAGATTGGCTGTCAGTTGAGTGTAATTTAAAGGTGCGAGAAGATTTCTTTTATTAGTGAAAAGATTCATAATTCTTAACTGTTATTATCACAGCAAATCACTGTAAATACAATCTGGAAGTATTTATTGGTACAGAATAGATATCATCATGAAGATTTTATGAAGTTATACTGAACAGATGCCTACTTTGGAATATTTACCTAGACTGACTTACCTGCCCCATCAATCTCAGCCTATGGCACTGCCCTAATTCAAATATTTATTACTTCACTTATTTAATGGCAACTAACACCCACATTTTTCTTAAAATCTCTCTTTTTCATCATGCATTGCCTTGTGCCATATATTGTGTGTACTGCTCTCTAGATACTTTAAACAGCTATAGCCCATTGGAATCCTAGGTAAATAAGACAGGATTATTTTACTGAAGAAAATTTTGGGGAATGTGGCTAAGTTGCTCATGATTGATAACAGCTCAAGCTTCATATCTTAGTGCTCAAACATTATTCAGAAAGGGATCATTTCACCAAGATGCAAAAAAGTATTAATATGTCAGTCTCAGACTCCTCCAAATTATGCCCCCTCTATTTTACTTAAAATTCACGTAACTAAAGGAACAGAAAATCTTTCTGAGGCTCTTTGTCTATAAACTTCATGTGAGCCTTTGCTCTTCTGAGTTTTTCATGAGTCTGTTATATAAATGAGACAAAGATGGCCTCGAGTGGGGGTGTAGTAAAGGGGGCAGGGGATCAAAAACATAATAATGGAAGGACATTTGATTTCAGGTCATGGGCATGCAATGCAATATACAAATGATGTATAGTAGAATTATACACTTGAAACCTATAGAAATGTACACTTGAAACTTATGTAATTTTATTAACCAATGCCACCCCAATAAGTTCAAGTTAAGAAAAAGAAAAACTCAATAACTAACCCAAATAAACAAAGTTGTAGGCATTTAACAACCTGCCTGCTTTGCATACCTCGCCCAGTGCCGTTGGCCATTGATAAGATTGTCTTATGGTTACAAGAGTCCAAACTCCTCCTTCAGAGCCCTTCTGAACTCTTTGACACAGACTTGCCACCTTGCAGCTGAGCAACATCATCCAGACATATAAGGTCTGTCCCGCATCTCAGCTCCCCACGGCCTCAGAAGTTCCCTCACTCTCCTCCTGCTCTACCTGCCTCACCACAGGCCTCCAGATAGTCCCAAGAAGTAGTCATATCCAGTCAGCACTTAATAAAGCTCGTTGCATATTACTGTCTCCCATGGTCCTAACTATTCGCCAAGTCCTTTGGGCACCCTGCATAATCTAAGCTTTTAGCCCACCAACATCAGTAAGTTTGTCACTGAACTTGGATGAGTCCAAGCTCTTTAAATGTTACTTCTCAGTGGGTTGACATTCCTACCAAAGAACAATGGAAGATTTGATAATATTTGAGGCAATTGAAAAAGTAACGGGGAATGTGTTCTACAAAATTTAGCTAAGAATGGCTGATGTTGAGTTTTGACATTTCCTTCCCCTTTTATATCACTTCTCTTTTAGTATTAAATATCATGTAATTAATATTGTCCATAAGCACCATTATATATATATATATATGTGTGTGTGTGTGTGTGTGTGTGTGTGTGTGTGTCTGTGTGTGTCTTTGTACAAATATATATTTACTCAACAGTGAGTAAGAAGAATGGGCTGGAGAGAGGCTTAGACATCAAGCTGAGCTCAGTGGTGGCCATAAAAAAAAAAAAGGTGTAAAAGGGAAATATATTTGGAACCAATAAAATCATGAAATTGTTCTGGGATCAAATCAGGGTGCAATAGGCAAACTTTTTCAAACTTCCAAATCTTATTTTCTGGCAGAAGAACTGCTGGCAATACTAAAGGAAGGCCACTATTCAGAAGAGTAATTTAATTCAACATTTTTAACCTACTTAATACCATCACACTACTATTTTACAACACTTGCCTAAATATTTCACAGGACGGTGTCAGAACCTGACAAATGAAATGAACCAAAAGGTGGCTGTCTAGCGTTTCCCATATTGACAGACTGAGCTGAAGAATCACAATGCAGGGATTTGAATTAATTCAGTATTTCTAAATGCCCAGATCAGTTATGCATAAGGAATATAAAGGTATTTTCCCTTGACGCGAATGACTGTCAAAGATTTTGATAAATCTATAAGGTTTACCTTTAGTAATTTTTCTGGAAACGGTCCATTTCCCTTACTGTAATCACCCTTACCTATATGTATTTACCTCTTTCACAAGCTGTCTTACTTAGGAATTCCTCTGAGATTACATCTATAAAAACAGGATCCAAATGTCATGACCTTGTGAATCCAAACACTGACCTCAGAAGAAGCACAATACCCCAATTTCCTGCCAGTAACTTCACCAGAGCAAGTCAAATGGGTCTCTTCTTCCTGATTATACAAACCCAATAAATCCATTCAAAAATTAAAAAACAGTGAAAGAATTGGGGGGGGGGGCGAATCCAGCAAAATGGATTGCCTCGACAAATTACCTGGCCCCTTCCCAATTCATGCCCTACGTGCACTTCCCTTTTTCACTGCTTCTCAGCTCTCTGTAATCCTTCCTCCTCCAGATACAGCCATCCGTCTCTTCAGGTGTCATTCTGGACGCCTGTTCCCTCCTGCCCAGTTCTCAGGGTGTTTCAGTTCCTGTTCTAGGGAAAATCACTCTTAGGCCCTTGGATACAAGTAGGTGTACATACTACATTAAATATATTACATATATAAATAAAATGGTAGGAAGGAAGGAAGGAAAGAAAGGAAGAATGAAGGGAATAAGCCAGGCAGGCAGGCAGGAAGGAAGGGGGCAGGCAAGCAGGAAAAGCCTAGAGGTAGGAATGTAATCTGAAAGCATTCTGGGAAATGGCACCATTTTATGGCTTTAGGGTTAATTATGTTTTCCATATTTTTGTATAAAACAAATTTACATAAAATAAACATTTATAAAACATAGTTTATGTTTTCATGGAGATGGGAGAGACAGAATCTATACCTTTTGTCTCATCGTGGACATGACTAATTTAATAGACATTATTCCTCTTTCTATTATAGTCAAAGGGTTACAATATCCCCCTTTACAGGTAGATACGTTTGGAAGTTCTATTGGAATATTAAAGTGAACAGAAGAGTGCCTTCAAAGCATGTTGAAAAAAAAAGGGGTTGCATTTTGATACTAATGTGACGGATGACTAAATGCTCACTTGCTCCTTTCACTCAGCACATACACAGGCACACAGGCAAGTATTGTCCAAACACATCACGGACTCTGTGCTTCATCTGAGAAAACGCCCACTAGAAGGTCTAATACCCTTTGACTCATTTGACATGGGAGATAAAGGAAGCAAAAGATGCAAACTGCTTTCTTGAGCTTTTACAAAGGCGGCCAGAGGAGAGGGGAAGAGAGAGCGTCTCCAAGGATCACCCACCGTATTTTAAAGCTAAGTAAGGAGGCTGTAAAGTAAACAAGCGTCTAGGGAATCAAGGGGTGGCAGGCACTGGAGCTTGAAATTATGGGTCAATAGTTTGTTGACTTTATTAGGGTGACATTAGTTAATAAACATATAGGTTTCAGGTGTACAATTTTATAACATAGAATCATTATATTGTATCGTATGGTATTGTATGTTCAACATCCCAAGTCAAGTCTCCTTCCATCACTATCTTCCTTTCTTTATGCTCTTCTGCCTTCCTCTGGTGTTCACCATACTTCTGTCTCTATCTATGAGCTGTTTTTTTTTTTTTTTGGCTTAATTCCTTTACCAGTTTCACCCAGCTCCCTCTCTTCTGACAGCTGTCAGTCTGTTCTCTGTATCCGTGGGCGTCTGTTTCTATTTTGCTTATTAGTTTAGTTTGTTCATTAGATTCCACACATAAATGAAAGCATATAGGGTAACATGTTACTAAATTACGGGTCAGTTTTGATTAAACATTGCTCACAGAAAATGAGCTCTGACTTTTGGTTGTACTGTCCCTGCTATCTTGTGCAAGAATTTAAATGCCAGCACTTATTAGAACTAGCCTGAGCAGTAGCCGTGAATGAACTTGGGATGGCTCATTAAAAAAATAAGAAAATAAAATAAACAATAAACCCTTAAATTCTCCTCAAAAAATAACTAAACATTGACTGCCAGGGTAGTTGAATTTATTTTAGTATTATCCTGCGTTTGGGAGGGGTAGTACAGGTTAGTGGGAAGATCAACAAATTTAGAGTTCAAATATCGAAACCTGATCATAGTTTAGCTATGATTTAGCACAAGTTAGTCTGCATCCCCGAGCCTCAGTCTCCTCATTCCTAAACATGGGCGTTAAAACACAGAGCTCCGAGGATTGCTGTGAGCATTAAATATGATAATTTATGTAAAATAACCAAGCCTCCTGCTTGGAATGCATTAAATTCGAAGGAGAACTTGTTCTCTGTAGTAATCTGAATTTCTACCCCAGCAGCTGATATGCAGTGAGTACTTAATAAATGGTAGCTAAATTATTACTTTTTTAGTTATTTATGACTATACTCTGTTAATTTTTCCAATACAACTATTCTACTTCTCTATTCAGGATCAGGAAGTGGGTTGAGGATTTTTATGAATGCTATTATAAAGCCCTGAGAAGAAATTGTTTTTGCTCTTGATTCATTTTACTTTTTACATATTTTTATTGATTTTTATATTGAAATAGTCCTTTCAATATGCTTTAACCATAATCCTTGTTTACAGGACCCAAGGCCCCAGCATCTGGTAATAAGTTGCTTATTAAAAGGTGACATGATTTTTTTTATTAGAAAATCAAAATCAATAAATCATATGTTTGTTCTTAGCAGAGGTTAAATGCACAAATCTTCTACAAAATCAGTTTTTTTTTACCTCATTGTAAAGTTTACATTTTCAGCAGCATAATAGATTTATTTTCCCAGCCTGCAATTGTTAGTATAGGCTGGAAAACTTTATTGCTCTAAGTCCAGAGCTGACAAGATGCCACAACAGAACACTGGGGGGAAATGGCTAGTCCAGTGTCTACTGGGAGAACTGGGAGCTGCCAGGCACAGGCAGAAGCCCTGCCAGGAGACGTCAGATCTGCGTGTTTGGAGAGAACCTCAGATCCTGTGTGTAGTGCAGCACTGGGAGTGACACAGGACAGTGAGAAGCTAGGAAAATTCCCTGGCAAGTGGAAGAGGAAGACGGAGACAGATGGCTGAACACCTGGGAGCCAAGTGCAGCCAGGTGCACCAGGTCGCAGGGTGGGAGGCTGCAGGTGCCTGGCAGGGGGCAAAACGGGGACAACAAGGAACTCCGCCCCAGGGTAACCTCTTCTCCCCTCGCCTTCCCTCCCTGGAGATAACACCTAGGAGATAACATCTAGGCCCCTGGTGTATTTCTGCTCTAGGCCCAGAAAAGCAGCAAAACCAGGGGGGAGGCCAGAACCAAGTGCAGTGACTAAAGACCCCCTGCTTGTCACTGACCCCGCAGTGGAGACCATAACCCTGAAAGGGCACATGTGGAAAACTGATATTCTGCTGAAACCCTCCCCTGAGACCTCCCCTGAGATTCCTGCCTGCAAGAAAGAGAGAAAAACCTAAGGCAAAGGACCCAGTGGCTCGCTCTCCATCCAGGGAGCAGCCAGCACCCCTGCCTTTTCCTTCTTCCTCCAACTCTTTCATCTCAGGCACGCGTCTCCCAAACTCTAAAGCAACGCGCAGGTGGCAGCTTGTCCCAGGAGAATCCCCTGACTTTTCCCCGACTCCCCAGTGAGCTGGGGCAGCCCAGCTTATGCTCTCCCGGTGCTTCTTCTATGTTAAGCCTTTCCTTGGTTCAGTGTCCCCATCTTAAATAAATGTATCCTCATAGGCATCTGCACTCATGTTGTGAAATCTTCCCTACGTGGAGGTAAGAACCCACACACTACCGCTTGGCCCTAGGCAGACCCACTCATGGCCAGGCCCCTGTCCAGTAACAGGAGCATCTTTGTTGGGGTCAGGGGTCAGGGGCACTGTTGTATAGTCACCCATTGTAACAGGCGATTATCCTTTACTCATTCATGAAATATTTAGTGCCTGCTATGTCCCAGACATCATGCAGGTGTTGTGAATAGAAATCTTTAGGCCCTTCCCTCATGGAGTTTTTATTTTTGTCTGCAAGGGAGACATACCCATGAAAAGAAATTGAGGTACACATGGCAATGAGGCCGTTGGAAAGGATGGGGTGGCTCAACCAGGTCACCAAGGAAGTAATGCGATACAGGGTACACAGCAGGTGCTTAATGTGTGTCCCAGACCATGCTAGATGCTGTGGGCCGAGTTCCAAGCACCAAGAAGCTGTGCTGTGCAATAGGAAAAAAAAATCAAATTTAATTTAAAAAACACACAGAAAGAATAAAGGATTGAGAATTAGCAAAAACCAAAGTCAACTTAAATCTCCTTTTACCATAATCCCTTCATGAATTTGAACATGTTAGGTAATATTTATGAATGTCAAGATCTTCATTTATGATGCAAAAATAACATTAACAACTCTCCGGTCAACTGTGTTCAATTTAGTTAGTACCTTCACTATTATTAGGAGGATAAGACATACAAACATATTATATACTTGAAATAACTGTATACTATATTAAAATGTGGCATATCATAAAATACAGTTTGCAAAACGTGTGTGTGTGTGTGTGTGTGTTATCTTAGTTGAAGAAATCTCTATCATTAAGACAAGGTCAATGACCATGTCCTGTGTTCCTATATTTTTCTCTTTTTAAACATTTTAACTCAATGCTCAACCCACAGTATAACTTTAGTAAAAACTGAATGGATATGAATAGTGTAGAAATTTTAGTTACAAATATGCATCTAGATTCCTGTGTTACTTCATTTGTTAAAACAGTTTGGTTCTAATAGAGGAAAACGAGTCTGCTCTTTTTAGAATTAGTGCTAGGTTTGTAGATTT
This sequence comes from Furipterus horrens, assembly GCF_987537825.1. Classification (NCBI taxonomy): domain Eukaryota; kingdom Metazoa; phylum Chordata; class Mammalia; order Chiroptera; family Furipteridae; genus Furipterus; species Furipterus horrens. Next base: position 12,015,151 of record NW_028327183.1, on the reverse strand, counting down.
TGGTGGAGATAATTAACAGAGCAATTAGGGAGGGCAGTGCAAATGTTTTGTGGCAGCATTTGCATTTCGGGTCTCTGATTCATTAGCGGCCAGGTCCTGAAACCGGTGATGGTCCCAGTTTTTATTCTTAGAATCTTCCATGAGTCACTTTTTTCTACTTTCTGAAGACAGACCATTTGAGTAAGAGGATTATTCCTCCTGGTGAGGATGTCTCACGTAACATAAAATTATGTGGCTCAAGATTTTATTCCTGCTTATCTGACATCAGTTACTGCATTTTAAATTCAGTGCTAGTCAATCCCCAGAGAAACTGACATTATTATGCTTCTCAAATAATAGAAACAAATCCAAACAGCATATAATTACGCCCTGACACCGGACACAGAACTCATGGACTATGCCCATGTTCACAGTCAAAGTACTTCTGTGTGACTGTCAGGGAAGATAGTGTTTCTGGTATCTCCATTGATCTCAAGGGCAGGAGGAATATTTTATTCACAGAAGATGTGTGAATTGGTCTCCATCAAGCTCTAGGCAGCAAATGTGACAGAGGATAACAATAATAGTTAAATGCCTTAGAGATGAAGTGCCAAAGACTGAGCTGTGTGGGACCCACATACAGGGTGAGGGCCTCACTCAAAAGATCCACATGACACAAGTCAAGACTATGCCATATTGGGGGTACATGAGGCATCAGTAGTTTTTCTGGAGTCAAAAAGTGGATGTATCCTTGAAGGAGCCAAGTTCATGGTGTATGCCAAATACAATGAATAAGGTAGGCAAGTAGGTGGGGGAGGGGTTACATGATCCGTGCGGAGCGAAGTGGTAACCCCCATTGAAAGGGTTGGTGAGAATGTGTTTGGGAGGATTGAAGATATACAGTTTGTATTATGCAAGACTGCCCCTAAAATATGAAGGCTCCCAAGAAACTATTTTCTGCCGGGTCCCTGTCTATATAAATAACTTAAACCACTCATGCTCTAGCAGGCAAATCTCGTGTGATCCTGCGAAACTCTGCCCTGACAAAAGGAATAATCTGCCCACCACGCTGTGCTTCAGAACTGTACCTGGCCATGGGCCTCTGAGACAACTCCAGAGATGGAAGCCCTTGGTATCATCAGGCCATCTGGTAACCCCCACCTGACAGGGTTGGTGAGAAGGTGCTTGGGAGAGCTGGAGACTGCCCTGAAGGGCGGGAATACATAGAAACCAAAGGCCACGTAGGGTGTTTTCTGGGCTCAGGTCATACCCTGCCCAGCGATCACTGCTGCTCTAACTTCCCTGGCAGGGGTGGGAGGCACTGAGAAAATGTCAAGGAAGCTACTCCAAAGTGTGGGGCCCCAGAAATCCATTGCCTAGGACAGGGGGGTGCTGGTGGCAGAAATGAGCTGAGAATGTCCCAATCTAAGTTCTTATGCTGAGGACGTATGTATAATAAGGCATTTTTTCAAACAACAACTTCACATTTTTTTCAGCGGACACCAGAATATTAGCGATAGCAGCAACAGTAGTTGTAATAACAATTGGCTAACCCTAATAAAGTGGAAATATTAACCACTTTGGGTTATGGAAAGCATGTGCTTTATCTGCATTTATGAATTTAGTATTCTCAAACAACACTGTGAAGCATCTTGTTACTGATAACAGGCTCCGAGAGACAAATTAACCTCTCTGACGTCACATACAATACGTGGTAAAGCTGGAACTGAAACCCACATCTCTAAGACCAATGCCATTAACCATTATCCTATATGGTATGCTTCAAAAGAAATACACTGAACAGACCAGGGTATCAAAGAGCATCTAGAACTTGACAAAAATAGATGCGTAATGATCTTGTCCTTAGCTATTTCTCTGATTGTACCTCCTGCTGAGCTGCAATGTCACCTTTAGTGTTAAATCCATTGACTCAAAGGAATTTCCTTGAATCAAACATGTTTTCTTGCTTTGAACAATTGAAGCATTGTTCCCTCAGTCTTTACTTTGATCCAATGTCCCTCTGGCTAACTTCTAATAGTCTCTAAGAGACCACTCAGCAGGCCATTGTGACTACTAGGAACTATTGCTGAATTCTGTATAATAGGTTAGGTATTTCTCATTTATTCTCCACGACAGTCTTAGCATTTTGCCAACAGTCTTCAAACTGATTTTTTATTATCGGTTTGTTTATCTGTGATTTTCACTGGAGTTTAAGTTTCTTGTGGGCAAAACTTATGTTTCATTTGTTTTTGTATGTCTAAGGAAAGTCTCTTTTCCTCTCTGGAACTCACTTTCCATCTGGAAGATAAACTTAATGTTCTTTGCTCCTGGCAGCTTTGGTGGTTATGAAAACCAACCTAAGATAATGGATACAAAATTGATACATTAACAATTAAATACTGCATATATGGAGGGGAATATATTCCAGTTCTTAGGATATAGTAGGAGTTCAGTCAATGTCAGGTGATGATAATGAAAATTGGACCCTAAGCAACGTGTGTTACCTAAGAAGGTTAGTCTTCATTCAGTCATTCAGAGTCTGTCGAGATCTACATATAGCTATTCCATTAAAAGCCATGTATACATTACAAAATCATCAGGAATAAATAAAACTTTGTCCTGTTGTTTATTGAGGAAATAATTATTCAAAATTCAAAAGTTCCTGCTTGGTTTGTTCCTAAACAGTAAAAACTTTGCATCCATGGATTCCTCTTTTAAGCTCTATGCTACACAGCTCATGTTGGCAAGTGTGCATTCATTCAGTCACCATTTTCTGTGTAATAGACAGGAACCTGAGTCCTGAAGGAATATTTAAAGACCTGGAACTGCCCTACCTATCAAGAATCCCACTGATCAGTTGAGGAAATAGATCGAAAAACAAAACTACAACAAAACCAAAAACACAGATAATAAGGGGTCCAAGGTGGGTTTACGTTGGGTGGAATGGTAGAAACAAACAGAAGAATTGGTTCAAAAGCATAGTAGCAGGATGATCAGCAAAGCCTCAGTGAGGGAAAGGAAATTACTTGGGCCTTACAAATTATTAGAAAGGCATCACATGACTTTGTTGGAGGAGAGGAGCAAGGATTCTAAAGAGGTTTTCCAGCATGTGAAAGTAAAGGTGGCAAGAGATTAAAGGCATTTAGCCTTTAGAAAGGGTAGCATTCAGTGAACTCAGGCCTTAGCATCTCTAAGGAGTTGTCATGCAATCAGACTAAGGAGAGCTTCTCCTGCCCTTCTAAGGTGGTCACCTATATCCTGTGAACAAAGCGGAGGCCTAGCAGAGTTCTCAGCAGAACTGTATGAGTGAGCAAAAGGACAGATCATTATTTTTTGAGAGTAGGGAAGGGCAATTGTAGAGCTAGAAGCAGGTAAAGAGGCTAACCCACTTGGGGCTTAAAAATCAAAACACACAAGGACTTTAATGTATGACTTAATATAGTAGTTTTTTCTGTTTAATAAAAATACTGTTTCTATATATTTATTTTATAGAGCAATCTCTTTATAAGAAAATCTTACATTAAAATTTATCTCATGCCAACTCCAATAATCTGGGGCTCATTGCCTGCATTACTGTTTTGAGAAGGATTCAGAGAGTCTATCTAGGCTCCAGGGAAAAGAAAATGTAATTAAATGGTAATGCATGTTATGGCTAAGGTAAAGGGAATAGTGGTAGGGTGAACCATATATTAGATATACATGTTTTCCAAGTACATTCAATATAATAAAACAAACATGTTAATGTGTCACCCATGAGATAGGTGTTTCAGATTTCTGTTGAACAGTTTATTCCTTTGATCTCTGTCCTATTTTCACTCAATTAATGCATGCCCAATTACTTTCTAGAAATTTAGGTCTCTTAAAAATATTCTTGAAAACCACTATTCTAGTTAAAATGCCCTTTTTTATTGAGGATCTATTTTCTGGTGCTTGAGCTGTAACAGCCATTTTCACGAAGAATGTACTCACGAATACATGGTTTTGCAACAACAAAGGATACAAGGTGAAGACTTCCCACTGTAATGGTTTTAAGACCATAGCTTCTGACCAATGAAATACCTTAAAATTTCTAATTGGTTTAGCTGTCCCCCGTCCATCTTCGGTGAATAATATCATTTCAAAATATTGGGTAATTTTCCTTTAACAGGCTTTTAAACATAATGTTTCTGACTTGCTTCAGGGCAACATCATTTAATTGCTCTAAATTATCAGTGATGTCTATAGCGTTTTTCACTGAACACGGACTGATTTCAATTAATTTTCTCACGCTTTTGCATCAAAGCAGTCTTTTTCAATTTGTGTAATTAGATCACGGAGCCTCTTGGAGCTGCAGAATGACAGTCCTTGAAAGGTTAGGGAAGGAGACACCATCAAGCCTGTTTATTTCCTAATGTTACCTTCAGAATTTTCAGTTGTGGTTGATCAAATAAGACCATTGGTTAAGAATGTGAGTTAGAGAATTAAAACAGATGACCCTAACAGCTGAGCCCTTGGAATTCTCCAGGATTACATTTGAACTCCACAGGAATGACCGAAGGAGATTTATTTAAACCTCTTCAACTACCCCTCTCAAAATTAAAATAGTGACTTTTTTCCATTTTCATCTGCGTTTACATATGATAGAAGTGATAGATGCTCAGTGTCTGGACCCATATCCGTATAAAAAGTTATATAGGCTAATTCAAAATTAAAGGGCTAAGAATTAAACTAAAAAAGAAGAAGAAGAAAGAAAGAAAGAAAGAAAGAAAGAAAGAAAGAAAGAAAGAAAGAAAGAAAGAAAGAAAGATAGACACCATTTCTTCCACTTATTTATAAGGGAATCCTCTTTGGTGAAGGTGTTATAAACATCAACATTAATTTAGATGGACTCGGTAACTCCACTTACAGAAATTAACTATATATATAGTTAGAGAGATGCTGAAGTAGTGTGTGTGTGTATAAATATATATTCTAATGTGAAGAAATATATATTAATAACCTCACACAGTTACTAACTTCTATATTGTTTTAAAGGCTAGATACTATATATCGGTTTGCTAGGGTTGCCAAAACAAACTACACATACCACAAACTGATTATCTTAAATAACATAAATTACCGTATTTTTCACACTATAAGACACACCTGACCACAAGATGCACCTAGGTTTAGAGGAGGAAAACAAGAAAAAAATATTCTGAACCAAATGGTGTACTAAAATATTTAATGAAATATAACAGAATAATATTTCAGCCATGTGAAGTGAACAGCAGCCAACTGCGTTATTAAGAACCATCATCACTGTCATTCACAAATGAGGAGGGACTTTAAGGTTCAAGTACTCTGCTAGTTTTCTGCGAATCCCAAGAACTCATCATTACTAGTTTCAGAAGTTATGAAGCTCAGTTGCTCACAATCACTGGTACCACTTTCTTTGCTACCTTCATACTGACCAGATGCCCTGAGATTCAGCAGTAAAGTGGGACATTTAAGTGTCCCCAGGGGCTTCATGTGGGCCCACCGCTTCCTCTTCTAACAGCTGTCGCCACCACTGACAGGTCAGGTAGTACACACCACAGTCTGTGACGCAATATTTGCTCCATAAGATGCACAGACATTTTACCCCCACTTCTGGGGAAAGAAAAGTGCATCCTATGGAGCAAAAAATGCAGTAATTTTCTCAGGGTTCTGAAGGCTAGAAGTCCAAGATCAAGGTGTCCACAGATTTGGGTTCTTCTGAGGCCCCCCTCTTTAAGCGCATGATTGTCTTCTCACTGTGTCCTTAGCTGGCCTTTCCTCTTCAGGTGTCCCTGGTTGTCTTTTTGTGTCTGAACTTGTCAGATTAGATTAGGGCTCACTCTAATAACCTCATTTTAACCCAATTGCCACTTTATAAAGGCCCTGTCTGCAAATGCAGTAACATTCTAAGGTACCGGGGGCTTGGACTTCAACATACAAATTTTGGGAGGACAGAATTCATCCCAAACAGACTGTCAGTATCCTAACTGGTCATCAATAGGGAACTACTTCAATAAATCATGGTGTCACTATACAATAAGTACTATACACGCATAATAAATAATCTATATATGCTGACTTGAAACACCTTCCAAGATGCATAAAATAAGAAAAGTGAAGTATAGAAAAGTAAAATACGCTGTTGTATTAAAAAGACACAGTCGAACACACACACACACACACACTCTCTCTCTCTCTCTCTCTCTCTCTCTCTCTCTCTTATCATAGGAAGGATAGATAAATCCTGATGGTGTGTTCATTTGTAGAAAGAATACATCTTGTGGCTTAGGCATGGCAGAGGAGGCTGTTTTGTACTATTATTTTTTAAAAGTGTATTTCTTCTTTTTAGAAGGGAGAGAAAGCAAAATGATGTTTAAGAGAAGGAGTGAATCTCAGACTTGTAGCTTGTGCAAAATTGATGGTGATGCCTTTAAGAAAATGAAAGCAGAAATTAAAAAATAAAATAACGTGTGGAAGTCAGCAGTCAGGACACTCAAATTCTTCTTTCTAAAGACCTTTGCAGTGATATTGTTAGAGTGTCATCCTTCTGGTATTTCAAGTAATTAAATCTTCCTCAGTAAGGTCATGCCCATGTAATATTGAACTCCATAGTAACGTCAGCCCTGTTGTATTGAGTCACCAATGTGTTACTCCGCTGGTGAGACCGTATTCCGCTAGACTACACTACAGACACATTAACATATGAGTGGAATATTAAATTGACCATCACTCCACTACAGAATATGTCATCTGTCTCCATTATAATACAGTAGGGCTTTCTTAGGGGCCTGGAAAACTTTTGGTATTGCTAATAAGTTTCTGCTGTCTCCTTGATGGCAGTATTTAATTTAATTATCAGGGCCGAATGAGCTTGGTGCAGCTGAGTGGTTGCTAACTACTCTGTGGAACTGGAACGTCCACAAACAAATTAGTTCCCCAGATGTGGAGACTTATAAATAAGCACCGTGGCGCTGTCTGTGGCTGTAAACGGAAGACAGGCATTGTGAGCAATAACTGATTCTTTTCTGAAATGGTGGGCATGGGCATTCGGAAGCAGAGAACAGTTTGACTTTGCTTTGCATTCAGAAAAATATGCCTCAAATTAGTTTCTATATTTACCCTAGTGTCTAATCAGTCATTAATTCAGTAATTGATCTACACTTTTGTGTCCACTCTCACTGCTAGTGCGCTTATTCAAATAGTTTCTTAACGATCTTCTCTTTTCCAGAATTGTCCACGGAAATCCTGCCACTAGAAATAGGACATAGAGAGGCGTTGAAGTAGACTCTGGAAAACACTAGAGCCAGAAAATTTCATTTAAAAAAATGTGCATCTAGTGATGAATTGGATCAGAGCAGGGTTTTTCAAGCTTGGCATGACTGGCATTTGAGATGAGTGAGTTTCTTTGTTATGGGGACCTGTCCCGCACATTGTAGCGGTTTAACAGCAGCCCGACCTCGATCACTAGATGCCAACAGCACCCCACCTCCAGTTCTGACAACTCATTGCCAAATTTCCCTTCAGGGCAAAATCTCTGGAAGGGCTTGCCGATTTAGAGTCTATGAGTCGGTGATGCCTCTCTAATTCCAAAGAAACATGTATCAAGATTCAAATTTGGTATAATGTGCAGCATTTGTTTCAAATTAATAATGGGCTTCCTATTCTCTCTCTCTCTCTCCCTTCTTTGTTAATAATATAATAATAAAAACCGACACTCACTTTTAATCCATTTATAAAACCAAGTCTTGACAACTGCAAAATTATTGATTCAGAACAGAATGTACTTTATATAATCCTTAACAAAGTAACACCAATATAATTAGCAATAAAAAAATGGGTAAAAAGTTTTTGAGTGCTAATTTTCTTATTTGCATAAAAAGGAGTCAATTCATACTGCCTTAAACATATAAGGAAAATAAGGACTACCCTCTTAATGCTTTTAACTAATATATTTTCTTAACTTCTTAGGGAAATTTTAATAAATTACATTCCCTAATGTGAAAAAACTTTAAGTTTAACAATAATTTTAGCTTTTTTTTCAGACTTTTCCTTAAATTCAGGCATAACAAACAAAATGCATTTAAAATATCAATAAAATAGAAATATTCTGTTTACAAACATCAGTCTGTTCATCTTTATCCCTCCATCAATATGTCCAACCATTCATCTGCTCTTTTCCTTTTTGTCTTTCTAAGCATCCATCTATCATTTATCTTTCCATCCATCCATTCACTTTTCTGTTTATATGTAAGGACAAAAATACATATAGTATTCCCTCACTTATCGTGGGTAGTACTTTCTAGATTTCCCCATGAAGTAGGAACCTTACGTTTATTCTACGCTCTTAAACCTACGTAACTTTAACAACATACATATACAGTACTGCAAAATCCCGCGATATAGCGATAAATCCGCGATAAATAATTAAATATAATATTTTTAAAAATCTCGCGACACAGTGAGGCCATGATAAGTGAACCGTGATAAGTGAACCACGATATAGAGAGGGACTACTAGTATAATGACTACTTTGTATTGCTATCATTGTTATCATCAAATTTAAATACTAATAAAGTCTGAGTTCTAGTATTCAGTGCTATCTATTGCGTTCTTCTTTCTGCTTTGTAAATTACTTGAAGTATTAAATGAACATAAACGATATAATAATACTAAAATGATCATGCTTTAAATGAGAATACACATCAGACAGAAGAAAATTGTAGCTTATGCAGGCTGTTGAGAATCTGGATTACAGTGATTATTACTGTTGTGTCAAGTATGGGAAAATAGCATTTCTTGAAATGAGAGATACAGGTTCCCAAGTAGAATTAAAATATTTTTTAAAATAGAAATTTTAAACATTTTGTGGCTCTCCCACAACATCCAACACTGTCCTGGATTTTGCATAATGGCAATAGAAACATATACAAAAGCAAACTTACATACAGCTCCTATTCCTCTCTTTCAGCCTGTGCCCCCAAGTCCCATATTTCATATCACATCAAAAGCCAGAAAGGCACTTGGATACCCTCGTCCTTCCTTACAGTTCCCCATTCCATAGTCTTGACTTTGCAACTTAAAACATTTATCTCTTCTTTCCCCATTTAGATTTGCTTTTCTGGATCCATCTTTATGTCCTGATTTTGAATAAGTTTAGGGAGTTAAAGCAAGTAAATAACATAAGATTATCTATCAGACCATGCTTTCGCAATCTGGCCTTTCAAATATAAAAAGCTGGTGTCAGTCCCTTGAGGTTAGACATCTTGCATGTGGGAGGTAGAAATCACTGAGTAAGAGAATGTAGGGATAGAAAAATGGATATATATTTTGTGTATTTATTATGCAAGGTCTACCTCATAGTTAAAGTGATTTAAGGCAGCCACTGTCGCTAGCTAATAGGCATGGAAAACATAATATTGTGATTTTAGAATTCTCCAGCTTCACTGGAGAGGACACTCCAGCGTCATCGCAAGATGTCGATTCAACACGGGAGGAGACAGATACCGTGTCACTCCCGAGTCGGACTGCACAGCCATTCTCGGCGGTGCAGATAGACTCTTAAGAAGCTACACCATCGTCTCTCGAGACGGACGGCTGCCGGCTGCCGACGAGTGTTGTCCTGTATCAACTAAGCTCTGGGTGTGTGGAGGAGTCCTCTATAAATTTCTTAGTCAATCACTTAGACAAAAGAGGATTTTTTAAAAGGGAATTGCCAGTGATACTTAACTTATATATATTTTTTTCCCAAATGGCCATGCCATCTGAGGTCTATTTAACAGAGTATCATGAGTGTAGGTTTATGATATAGTCTTTCCTATAAGTCAGCTGGGCAACTGCTTGGCTAGCTGCCTGCTGAGCAGCCTGGCACCAAGGAATAGACAAGAATCACACACAGTAACTATGCTATTCACTCAGATTCTATTGATGCAGGTTCACTCAAGTAGGACATCAACATCATTAATATCTTATGCACACTCTAACAATCTAGGAGAATTATCACACACACACACACACACACACACACACACACACACACACAGAGTAATCAATGGGGGATAATGAACCTGAGTCCCAGAGTCTCAGTCTGCAGGTCCAGGAGACAGAACAGTGGGCAAGAGAGTCATCAATGTTTTGCAAAGAAGGATCGCCAAAGTCAGGTGGGCAGCAGGTCAGGTGAAGTCCTCAGTCCAGCAGGGCAGAGCCTCTGGCAGCTGATGCCAGGGGAGATCAGTGTGGCATGGAGCAGCACTCTGGTGTGTGGAGCTCGGCTATCTCAGCAGTGGTCTGGAACCTGCCTCGGTTATACCTTGAAAGTGGTCTACTCTACTCTTCTGGGTTTTTTTGATAAATGTCTTGGCACCCCTGATGCCAAGTTTGGAATACATCCAGCCACCTGTGGGTGGTACGTAGTGTTTTGCTTGACACCCCTGCTGACAAGAATGGAATTTCCCTAGGAGCCTCTCTATGGATGGTCCTGCTCTGCAGACAAAGTTGTTCAGATCATGTGTGTCAATATCTTGAACACTCCACCCTGCCAGGAGTGGCTTAGGTAGTTTCCCTCTTGAACCAAAGTATCATAGCTGACTGGCAACCATCTTGGTTGACGTGAGTGACTCCACTTTGTTTTACATACTTTATCCTACCTTCAGTGGACCAATGCCATTTTCTTGGTCCTGCTCTCCACATAAAGAGACCTCAAGTTGTGTGGCATCTAATGGCTGCCTTTCTTCATTTCACCATGGAACCAAGTTTCCCCATATTCCTATTTCCTTTGGGTGTTTGGCTTTTATTGGGTGGAAGCGATGTGTTCCAACACTGCTGCTTCCATTCTTTATAGAGCTTTGGGTATGAACAAAACAGGTGAATAAATAAATATGTGATTTTGGTTTTACAACAAATACACAGAGAAGTCAGATCAACATGTTACATGCGGACCCTTCTTAAAAATCTGTGTCCTATCCAGAGGGAGAATCATTTTAGTCAAGGCTTGATTGGTTTGTCATAGATAGGAAAACACTGTGGTATTAGGGTTCCTCCATTTATGGTCACGACCTTTTCAGAGCAGTTTACTTTTTAAAATGCAATACCTAAAGCACAGGTTAGGAAAAAAACACAGTAAAACAAATAAACAAAAAGCTTCCTACATGAGAAAACATTGGGATTCAGTGCCTGCTACGGGTAGGAGAAAGAATGGAGGAGACAAATTCGGGAAGAGAAAAAACAAATGAGTATATTGGAAGTCTGAAGCTGATAGGCATAGATGCCCAGTGAAAAGTTTTCAAGGCCAGGTGGTCTCAAAATATTTACAACAGAAATAGCTAATCATTTGTTTTTTACATTTTTACTCTTCTGTTATAACCAGATTATAATGTTCCCAAACTTCTATAAAAGGTTCCTACACACAGAGGGCCCGAAGGCAGAAGTATTGGGGGTCATCTAGTTGCTTTCCTGAGGTTTAATGCAGTTTTAAAATGGGACATCCTGTGCAGAAAAATAAGTTCCCTAATTCAGAAGAAGAAGGAAACTGGAGGCAGGAGTGTGAAGGGAAAAGCCAATCAACTCCATAAATGGTCAGAGCAGGAGACTTGAATCTTCCTCTGAATGTCAGATGGCAGCTTTGACCTAGCTGATGTCTGAATTATATAGAGAGCATCATTACGGACATTATCTAAATGTAAATGAGAGAAAAGCTGGATCAACATAGTGTACCAGAAACATCACTGGATGAGATTTAGAAAATATGGATTTTAATTGAGACGTTGCCACCAATTTTCTCAATGACTTTGATTAAGCTATTTATCTTCTGTGATCTCCAACTGTAAAACGGGGGCACCTAGGTATTCTTTCAAGTCATTTGAATCTCTAAAGAAGTTCTAAAAGTGCCAATTGTATTTAATTCTTCCTTGCTTTTTTTTAAATCTTCACCTGAGGACATGTTTATTGGTTTTTAAAGAGAGGGAAAGAGAAGAAGAGAGAGAGGGAGAGAAAAATGGATGTGAGAGAGAAATATCGATTGGTTTCCTCTTGCAAGTGTCCAGACCTGCAACCAAACCCACAACTTAGGCATGTGTCCTGACCAGAAATTGAACTCGTGACCTTTTATTTTATGGTGGTGGGGAGCACTCTAACCAAGCCACAACAGCCAGAGCTCAACTGTATTTAATACTTAAAATGACACAATTAATCTCTCATTCACAGATTACTCCTACTTCTCAACACTATCTTTGTACAGGTTTCCTATTTTATTTAGAGTATAATTATTCATCATAACAGCAGTCATGACACATGCATTGTGAAGAAATCTTTTTTTCTATTTTTTTCACATATGATATCAATGGGTAAAGCTATAAGAATAACCAGTAAATGAAATAATTTGGTAAAACAGCATTTGATTTCATACGATGCATTAGGTTATAGACATCATTCTATGTGGGTGTGAGTTTTTTTTGAAAAACAGCCAGCCTCTGAGTCAGGGAGCTGAGCATTTTGCCTCCAGTTTAAAAACCTCTTCTCACTAGGACACCTGTTTGGATGTTATTCTTTCCTCCTTTGTAGCTACAACTCCCTATTAAAGTGGAGTTTCTGCAGGCTAGCTCAGCAAATTCTGATCATTTAAAAAACATCAATCTCCTAGCTGGATTTACCTTTCCTTCAAAGACTATAATTTGATTGTTTTCATGCTGTGAATTGATAGATGGCACATTTGGAGCGGTACTGTGATTCTGAACACAGTGGAAGACTCTAATGGTCCTGTCTTTGTCTGATATGAGAAAACTATTAATTACCTTGCTCTCTTTTCTATTGTTTTCTATATATTTTCCCCTGGATTGATGAGAAGCTCAAACATGGTAAACAGATGGAACACTTGTATTTAGGTTAGGTCATCGTTTGTCAGAAGGCAGTATTATTGTGTGTTGGTCAAGGCAAGGAACAAAGAATTTGGTATCGAATAAATATTGGTTCTATCTGGTTCTGCTACTAGTTACATGACCTTGGGTAAAACAGCTTCTTCAAAACCGATTTCTGTAGCAGCAAATCAGACACAATTATGGCCCTTGCCCCGTGGTGTAGTTTTGAAGATCAGATTAGATAATATATATACAGTGTTCAGAGAAGTGCCTGCCACAGCATGACCCTCAATTAATTCCAGTTATCATCTGTTTCTGGCTTTATGCGAATGGCACCATTCTACACAGATGAATCATGGGAGATCATCCAAACTTTGGATACACAGGCACCCTTCAACCTGTACTACTTTCCCTTGGGAATAGATCGTTTATTTCTTGTTGCCTAGTCATCCAGCTGCCCTAAACTGAGTTAATTACATGCTTGATGTTAAATACTAGGGTGGTTGTCCAACTTGGCAGGTTTAAAAAGTGTTTATTTACATGCCCAAGTTCTAGTACATGTCATTTGCTATGAAACATAGGTCTTGCCAAACACCTCTCCTCTGGTTGATCCAACTCCAACCAATCTTCACTGAGTCATCATCTGAATTTCTCCTTAACTAAACAGAATAGATATCATAAGCCTATATGATTAAATATTCCTCCTACAAGTTAATTAGTCCTCTCATGTTCTATTTCTCTATTGAATGTATTATTATTTTTAAATTATATTTGTTGCATTTCAATGCAACCATATCTTATACAGAGTTGTTTAATCTTGATGTTCTTCAAGGTCATGAGCAATGCTTTAGCATCTTTGAATCACCTGTGCCAGTGTCTGGCTTCTAGTTGTTAAATCAATGATATCTTAATATATACATCACTGTTGAAATAAACCTAGCTATAAAAATCTTTAAAAACCTCAAGTCTTATGGTTTTAATTCAATCTACCACCTTCTTCTAGGGTCTTAATGTTTTTCATAGCATAAATTAAAGAAAAACACTGTGAATGCATTTTGCTTGATGAGGAAATCAACATGACTATGTGTGTAATTGGTCATGTCCAAAAAATTCCATGGATGTGATTCACCATGGTTGGTAAAGGTACTCCCAGCAAAGAAAGCAAAATAAAATTATTGACCTGTAGAATACTTAAGCAGGAAGGTACCTTAAACTTTCCCTTTTCCAGTATCCCTCATGCTAACAGTATCGAGATCAAGTACTATTGGGTTAGAGTACATTTGAATGGGGCCAAAGAATTTCCATTTAAACTTTCCCTCAGTGATTCCTTATGCAAAGTAAGTTAGAGAACTACTTATCTTATTCAACATACTCATGATACAAGGAAAGACAAGAATGAGGCCGAGAAATGAGAAGATATTTACTTTCTCTCATTTCTATTCTTGTGTTATTTGGTAGCACTTGGCCAATGAGAATTAAAAAACGGCTCCATCTTGTCATGTCAATTGCTTTTTTTAAGACAGTTTATTGTTTAATCGTCCTCTATATTGTATTTTGTGTTCCTCATGCCAAATCAAGTCTCCCTCTGTCACCATTTATCCCCTCTCCTACCTCCCCCACCCCCTTTCCCTCTGGTAATCACCATACTGTTGTCTGTCAATGGGTTTGTTTTATTTTTCTTTGCTCAATTCCTTCACCTTTTTCACCCAGCTCCCCAACCCCTCTTCCCTCTGACAGCTGTCAGTCTGTTCTCTGTATCTGAGTCATGTCAATTGTTTAGTGTGAGCTGATCTGTCAGATCACATGGTCTGTACTGCAAATGTCAGGAAAGACTCCACACACATCCTTTGCTAGGATGTCAAACAAATAGCAGAACTTGGCATCATATAATTAATAGACCTTGTTTAGCCTTAGAATCAATGTCTTTAAGGGTAAGACACACACACACACGTACACTTTAAAGTTGGGGAATAAAGCATAGCATTTGGTATTGGATTACATCCTCTCTTTATCAGTCAGACCAATTTGCTCATAAATCTTGAGGTAATTGGCCCTGCTTATGTCCTAACTCTGTGAAATCCAGCTCTCAGCAGAGATGCTTTATACAATGTGACCTCCCTGAGGACATTTCTGAGTTTTGCTCCTACATTTTCTTTAACACTTTTCAGCCTAAAAATAATTAGAGGGCCTGACGGCTAGTCAGAAAAATGTGGACTTGAAATTATTTTTAAAGGTACAGCTCTTTTGATTTCAAGGCTTAAACAGCTCACCATAAACTGATGAGTACCAAATATACCTTGAGAATTCAGACTGCTTCTCAGACCTGTCTCCAGGAAATCTAAACCTGAGTGCACAAAAGACACTGCCTTCCCTCAAGATGCTATTGATTTTTTTGGTAGTCATTTTTCAAAAACACACGTGTGATTTACCACTTTTCTTCCCTCCTCACCTCTCTCCCTTCATCCCTTCATTCATTCCTCTTTGTCTCCTTCTTCACCTTATTTTTTTCAGAGCTCCCTAGACCTTTAAGAATGAAGTTTAAACTTCTAATTTTTATTTTTATTGAGGGGAAATGTATAAAATATAAAGCTAACTATTGTGAACCATTTAGTTGCTTTTAGTACCTTCACAATGTTGTACAAACACCACTTCTATCTACTTCCAAAGTATTCCTGTTACTCCAAAAGAAAACCCCACGCTCATTAAAGAATTACTCATCATTTCTCCCCTTATCCCCAATCCCTGGAAAACATCGATGTTTTCTGGATTTTATTATAGATCTTTCATATACATAGTGCATATTCTAGAGGACCTTTTTTGCTTAGCTTCTTTTACTTGGAATAGTATTTTGGAGGGTTAGCCATACTGTGGCATTCATCAATATTTCATATTATTATTGAATAATAATCCAATGTATGTATGTGCCACAATTTATCTATCAGCTGTCAGTGCACATCTGAGTCGTTCTTACCTTAGGACTATTGCAAATAGTACTGCTGTGAATATGTGTATACACCTGTTTGAGTACCTGTTTTAAATACTGCAGAGTATACCCCTAGGACTGGACTTGCTGGGTTCTACGGTAATTTTATGTTTTTATTTTATTTTTTTTTGAGGAACTGCTGAACTGTTTTCCACAGTAAATGAACTATTTTATATTCCCACCAGCAAAGTGCAAGTGTTCTAATGTCTGTACATTCTCGCTACCATTTTGTTACTGTTTTTCCTATTTTAGCCATCATGCCGTGTGTGAAAGGGTATCTCATTTTATTTTTAACATGCATTTCCCTGATGACTAATGAGGTCAAGCATCTTTTCATCAAACTTCTCATTTTTATTGTGAGACTTTTGGGACCTCCTTCTGTCCATTTTTCCAACTCGCCTCTCATCTTTCCCCTAGATTCTGTTCAACATTTTCTATTCCTGTCTACATGCCGTTTCCTCAATGGACCATGTTATTTTATACCTCTCTGCATGTTATTTTCTCACCTGGAACATATTTGCTTATTTTTGCTCTGACAGTTATTAAAGACTCATCTCAGATATCAATTCATGTTATGTGTTCTTCAAGTTTGTACTGGTTTTCTGTCCTGCCCATCATGACGTCTCCATTTACATAATTACATCATGTTTTGTGCTTTCTGTATTGTTTTTATGTCTTTCTCTATTAGATTTTAAACTTCTAAAGGGAAGAGTCATCATCTTGACTTAATGTAACCACACTTCCCGAATTTGGTGAGGACACTGTCATCTTTAACACTCCAAGTGTTTTATATAAGCCTTAGAGAATGTTCAAAATCTGAACACACCTGAAAATGCTCTAACTGTTTTAGCCCCAAATCCTTTTTCCTTTCTCACTGACCCTTGTTCCCATTGTCCTTCCTTCCTTTTTCTCCCCACTTCCCTCCCTTTCTCCTTCCTTCCTCGGCTTTTCTAACTTTCCTTTTTCCCCTTTCTCCTCTCCTCTCCTCTCGGGTCTCTCAGCCTCTCATCACTCTCTCTTGCTGTCCCACTAAAGGGTCTCTGCCTCTTCCCTCTCTCCTTCCCCCCTTCCCTCCCCAACACATGCTTATTTCCTTCAGTTTCTCTGATGCCCCTGGTCCCTCTGTTACTCCCCTACTGTCTTTCCTAAACTACAAATGCCCTCCTTCCCACACCCCGTCTTGTACACAGTTCACTGTTTAGCATCCTTCACATCTAAATGTGTGCTACCTTAGGGATGCCTCTCCTGAATCTCTAGACTAGATTAATTTCCTTTTAATATTTTTTCTCATAGTTCTGCCTCAATTCACTTTATTTCTAAGATTCTTTCTTGGAAAAAGAAAAAGTGAGGCTGCAGCCATATTACAAAGAGCTACACAGTTATCTCCCTTACCAAGCCAAGGGGTTGTGGAATCCAGGGCACAACATTTGGCACACTGGGATAAGACAATAATCAAATGATATAATGCACCTCAAAACATGCTCTGCTCAGGTAGAAGGTATAGTAAAAATGCCAAGTAATATTATCGTCATCTCCTGACTCTGTTCTTCCAATTACTCTTCACACATCATAATAAAGGTAGTGCTTCCCCAATGGTGATATTGGGAGTACACCATTAATTCAACACCGGGGTTAAACTTCTAGCTTCTATTCATTTGACCTCTAGTAAATCTATCAGCAACTATTTATGGAGCTCCTAAAGAGAAATGAGAAGACACATGTAGTCACTGAAGACAGAGTTAAAGGTTTATTACATCAGTGCTACTACTCAAATAGATTTTGAAAAACAGTTTTTCTCTAAGAAGCCATTCATTTAGCTTATGGGATTCTTATGATACATACCTTAAGAAGTGCTTGCAGAAACTATAAAGCAAACAACAGGAGAGAGCCTTGTACCCAGAGTCTGGGAAGCAATAATCTGAGAACAGCAAAGGTGACCACAGGAGTACATTCAGTTCCCTGTCCTTCCCTCTCTCTGTGTGCTGCTCAAGGTCCGCAGCAGCAGCAACGGGGGATGAAGTCTTAGATTCTTCCATAGACCTGGTGCTCTTCCAAAAAATCATTTCCCCTGTGCCAAGTATTCCTGCCCCAACTGTTATATGGTGCATTAGAAGGTAATAAAAAGAAAAAAGGAAGTCATGTGTTTTTGTCCATGAGGCAGTCAATTCAGATTTACTACATTTTTGAGGCTATTGCTTTACCCCAAAACAAACAGCACTATCTGCTCAGTGACAGTGGCTATAGAAAATTGCAGGAACTCAACAGCAGACCCTCCATATCACCCTGCCCAGGCTCTGTAGCTTCAGCTTCACTGGAGAGGACACTCCAGCGTCATCGTAAGATGTCGATTCAACACGGGAGGAGACAGATACCGTGTCACTCCCGAGTCGGACTGCACAGCCATTCTCGGTGGTGCAGATAGACTCTTAAGAAGCTACACCATCGTCTCTCGAGACGGACGGCTGCCGATGACGATGACACAGACCAAACCCTTTTCCCAGTTTATGCTAAGACTGCCTAAAGAAGGCGGTACTTTTGCATACTCACTAGCTGAATGAGGACATCAAACCTCACAGTAAACCTCTATGGTAGAAATTACTCTGTTTTCACTAGTCATTTAAGTGAGGTTATATAATAACAGAAGGTTTACACAACTTCCTTTGAACTTCCTAACTTGAGAATATATTTCCTTTGTTCAACAAATTCTAAGGTTATTATCCTGAAACGAACTGTCGATATTTAAAGTGATGGTAGGACTTTAAAATGAAAAAAAGTGGCAGGAGCCTTTGACTATGTATTTATTTCTAGCCCACTGAAACAACATCTCCAACATGAAGAAAGTCACCAATATTAAGTCACATAGTATATGTTACTGACAAAGATAACTAAAAGAAACTTAAAGCATGAACATCACTTTAATACCCAATGATGTATTATTTGGGGAGTCACTGTTAAGTATCTCTCTTTACAGTAAATGTCAGACAATGTTTACATTCCCATATCACTTGGAGACACCTTTGAGAAAAGTGGCTCTTAAATTCAATGTTTAGGAAAATGTTTCTAAGGTTAAATATCATTCCATAAAGATAACTCATCAACAATCCACCAAAACAATTGAGTCAGGTTCTTTTGTATGCAGCTATGTAATGCTCACTTAAAAAACAAAACAAAAAACAAAAAAAACAACTTCCTGACAATGTGTTTGGACCCATTATAATGCAAAATGAATGCAAAACTGGGTGGCTGTAGATACTTTTTCATTGGATGAAAACAATGCAAACTGCACACTGTGTCCAAATGTTTAACGTAAACATTTATACTGAATATCTTTGCAGATCAACAGCTGCTTATACAAAAGCAGTGAATCTAATGGATTTCATAGTTGAAGCCCCCAATCAGAATGGAGTTCACATTCACCACTCATGGGTTACTCAACCACCCTTTGTGACAAAATAATTATCTAATTTTAATCATGTTCCAAGAAGCAGTCAAAACAAAGTTACTTAGCTCATGTTTCCAGACCGACTGAATGCAGGACAATTAATTTCATTCCCCAAACAAAACCCACTTAGTACTATTGATATGAAGTAATGTGGTGCTATCATAATGCAATTATGTTATGTGTGCCCATTCCAATTGCATCTAAATGTTCTATTCCGGTTCTATGCACAATTCAAAGCATTGTAATTAAGGGTACTTGCAAATCCTTGGGGATCATGAATTGAACATCTCCCTTTGTGAGCAATCAAAAACTTCATGAACCAAATTGATTTGTAATGCAGCAGAAGTTTGAATCTTACATGAGGAAGCTAATTTGTGGCAGTCGGTCACTCAGTGTATGTATCCCAATTTAACTATACAGTAGTTCCTCTCTATATCGCGGTTCACTTATTGTGGCCTCACTGTATCGTGGGAGTTTTAAAAATATTATATTTAATTATTTATCGTGGATTTTTCGCTCTATTGCGGGATTTTGCAGTACTGTGCAGCAAGTACTAAAATAAATGTAAGGTTCCTACTTCGCGGATTTCCACCTATCGCCAGGGGCTCTAGAACGTAATACCTGCGATAAGTGAGAGATCACTGTATTATCCTTTACTATTTGTAGTACATACAATAACCTTTGGGAAGTGATGGGAATTAAGTTTCTTTGTAAAAAAATGAGTGCCAACTGTAAGTGCCAGTAATAAAAGTCAGGAGGAAACCAAGATATTTTTATAAGTAATGGTATTCTAACAAAAAATAGTAGCACCTCCTCCTCACCCCCTCCCCCACTACAACTACTAGAAGAGGTGGAACTATAAACTATTGTGATATTAAATTGTTGATTCCTAAAGGTAGTAGAGTGTATTCCTTGTAAGTGGCAAAGTTGTAATGAATGTGATTGAATAAAGGTATGATTATTTCATTTCATATAACATTTCCTTTGAGGGTGATTTTTAGATCTGGCTGTTATGGCTTAGTCTAAGGGGGGGAGACTAAGTTAGACTCTTACAGAGGTACAACACATTAACGCTTCTCTGCCCTCTCAGTACCTTCTTAGCAAGACAATATGTTCTAAGTGACTGATCTTATTCACCTGGGTTTCACCTACAGTCCATCTGTTCAAAAGGCAGAGAACATTATATTTAGTTCTTCTACCCCAAAATAATTACTTTATCTCTTTTTTCCTTCACTTATTTAATCTAAGGATAAAAGCTCTTTCTTATAATAAACACTTAAAAAAACCCAGTTATTAATAAACATATATAACTTTATAATGCCTTTCTTTTACCCTGGAAAATAAATTCCAAAGCTACCCTGATACCGATAGCTTTCTGTCATGGCCTTGTATAATTCTGACAAAGCATTCTTATAAAAACTGCTATATTTTCATGTTCATTTCCAAAATTCACTTCCAACTTACCATTTATAATGCTGACCATGTATCTCTTCTAGAGTATCATCTTTTTATCATGAAATTTCCCAGCTCACAAATTTTAATGAGCCCTAATGTTGACTTTCAGCAAGTCAAACAGTTTGCTGTTACTTGCTTTGCTTTAAAAAAAAATCAACCTCTTTGAATTATTTAAGCTCCAATGTCACCAAATCTGAAATGAGGGAGGGTCTGAAACTATAATTTATTATGTACCTCCTTGCTGCGCCAGGAGCCTCCCTTACATAATCTTCCCAATAACTCTGGGAAGTGGAGAAAGAAAAGGAGACACGGCCAGACTACCTGCAAGGACCAACTTTTGGGGTCAAACTAGTCCCTTAGACTCCAAAACTGCCGCGCGTGTGTGTGTGTGTGTGTGTGTGTGTGTGTGTGTGCGTGTGCGTGTGTGTGTGTGTGTTGTGCAGAGAAAAATAAATAAGTAAATCAAAGAAGAAGGTCTGGAGATTCATGAATAAGATGACTGGTTGCTGGGGGTGACAGGCCTGGATGCTTTATTCCCCATCCCTGTACAATGATGGCCCTGTGGATGCTACTGGGACAACTGATGCCCGCCCATGTCCACATGTGCACAAAACTTTGAATATCACTTTCAGCCTAAATGTGCCCAATTTTACTACATCTCTTTTGAGCATAAGCCTCAGATTACTGGCTGCCTCTTGATTGCCAATATCTAGAAGATCTTTGCCCAAAGTTTCCCTCCACCCAATATGCACACAGTATTGAGAGCAACTAATAAGGCTTCAGGGGTCACTGCATGTTGCTATTATAAATAAATATCTGCAACTGACTTCTCACAGGTTATTATGACTACTCAGACCCTTGTCGATACATGGCAACAAGAAAGAGAGCAACGGCACACTATTCATTCATTATTTCATCCTCAAAAATATTTGAGTTGATAGCATGTGATAGGAATTTTTCAAGAGCTCAGAGCTATAAAGGTGAGGTACATCTCCTGAACCAAAATAATCCATCACCACAAAATCAAGATCAATAATTTTGAAGCTACTCTCCTTCATGTATTAGGGGTTCAACAAAACACCCAACATTTACCCATCGCTTGCTTACGCATTTATAAATATTAGACAATGTAAAATACACACCAAATGGAAATAAAATGATGAATGAAGCTACATCTAACAGATGAAAAATTACTTGTGGTTAATTTTTTCTCAATTTTTCAAATTTCATAAATAATTATATATTTACCTTTTGAAAAAAAAAAATTGCCAGTTCCAGCAATACACTGCATTCGGCCTTCCTGGTAGAGTACATCACTTCTCACTATTCTTAATAAGCTCCGCCCACATTACCATGCATATTTTAGTCCAGCTCAATGAGGTATTACTGACAAATAAAATGTCATATATTTAAGGTATACAACATAATTTGATATACATATCTATTGCAAGGACTGATACAATCCAAGTGAAAATGTGACTTTTCTTATTTTTTCGCAGTCCAAGGGGATACTTTACCCTCTCCCCTGCATTCTGGGATTTTCGCAAGGGCCTTCTTGTCTGTGGATAATTGCTAGTCGCTCTTTCTGTACAGGGGGCTATAACCAGGAGTCTCCTATTCCACCACCTTGTTCACATACTACTCAAAATGTATAACTGGGTGGGCCACATAGCCAGGCAGACATTATCATTCTGATGGAAACACATGGAAGTATTAATGGCCACAAGACAGGAAAGGCAGCAGTGGCGATGACAGCATACACAGATAAGTATCTTTTTTTTGAAATGTGCAAAACTCAATTCTTTTCAAGCAACTAAGTAACCCTCAAATAAGGGACGAGAGCCATTTAGACGAGTTCTTTAAAAACATAACAGAAACAATGGAGAAATGACTGGAGCTCACCAACCTGTTAAGAAAAAATGAAGGAAGATACTTTCTTCCACTGTGAACTTGGCAGGGCTCATCAACTCAAGACACACCTGGCAGCAAACTGAACGTGAGCGCATGCCAGATTTGCAGAATGCCATCCCTCAGGCACTGGCTCTACAGCATTTACGAAGAGTAGTAGTCATTGGGAACAGGAGGCTATGCTCTTCCTCTCTTCCGCCTTAACCATTTAACAGTGAAGAGACATAATTTTAAAGATTTCTTTCAGAAGGAGAAAGAACTGACCTTCCAGTAAGTAATAAAGGCAATGAGTATGGACCAAATAAGAGAATAAACTAAAGCAAGCTTAAAGGTAACTTACAGGCCCAGCAAAGGTGGCGTTCCTCTCATAACTTGAAAACAAAGTTCCCGAGACTTAACCAAAGCACCAGCTGTCTTTCATTTCTTCCAGCTCTGATCTCACTGTGTACTGTAAACCAGGTGATGGAAAAGGTAGTCTTCCAATGGATCCCAAATAAACAGCAGCTGTGAGAAAGCATGGTAAGGAAAAGAAAGGCGTGTTATTGACCAAGCATTTCAGACATGTTCACAGTTTTCTACTTGTAAGACATTACTCTGGGTAAAGTGTACACAAACTTTTCATTTCCAATTCTTAAGAACTGGGAATAAGAATTTTTAGATGTGGTTTAACGACTCGAGATTTGAAGAGCTGTTTGGTTATGACATCTTAAAGTAAACACTTCTTCTTTCATGTCAACGGTAACAGTAATATCGTTGATTAAAACCCTAATATGTGTCAGGATTTTATATGAGTTTGCTCTTTCCAGTCTGATGGTCACTGTTTGGGGTACACATTAGTCTAAAGAAAAATGGCATCCAGGGAGATGACCTGAGTATTAAGAACGTGTCACCTGTAGGTCTTGCAGGTGAGATATAAAATCAGTTGCCTCTGGTTTTAAGTTGAGTAGGCTTTCAACCGTATCATGCTGCCAGAGACAGGCTTAAATGTGTGCTGGAGGGGAGAACTCAAGTGAATGTCTGGGTTAGGAGGAAAAGGATGTTATGTTTTAGATGTACTGTTTTTCAGAAGGATATCAAATTGGAGATATCAAAAATGCAGTAAATTCTATGACTCTGGTGGCTGTTACTTGCATTTTATTAGACCACTTTCAACCAAATTCAGCTCTGTTATGTCTAAAGTAAAATTAATTTATATTAACACTTTATTTTTACCAGATGCAAGTAAAAACTACTAGTTTTCTTTTACTACCTTTGGAGAATTATGGCTAATGAGGTAACTGGTTTGGCCTTTTTGAACCTTATTTCATTAATTTACGACTGAATCTGAAGATATCAATTTAGCTCAGCTTAAATCAGTGTATTTAGTAAAATATGTATACTCATGAGGAAAGACGCAAAGAGATAATCTATGAAAATTTATGTAGGGAAATCTCATTTGTTATTAAGACATTTGAATAAAGTCCAAAATTATGGATTTAGAAATACTAAAACAGTTAATACAATTATTTAGGAACATAATTGACTCAACAAACAACAAAACCTGATTTTAATAATGGGCAAAGAACGTAAATAGAAATTTATCTAAAGACAAATGGCCAATAGGCATAGGAAAACTTCAAGATAACTAATCATTAGAGAAACGCAAATTAAAACCACAATGAGGTAGCACTTTACTCCATTTGTTTAGCTATTATTAACACACACACAAACCAGAGAATAACAAGTGTCGACAAGGATATGAACAATTGGGAATCTTTGTATGTTGCTGGGAGGAATACAAAATGGGGCAGAATCAGCAGAACATAGTGTGGCAGTTTCTTAAAAAGTTAAACATAGAATTACCATATGTTCTAGCAATTTCATTTCTGGGTATATACCCAAAAGAATTGAAAGCAGGGACTTGAACAGATATTTGTTCACCCATGTTCATAGTCAAAAGCTGGAAACAACTCAAGTATTCATTGACAGATGAATGGATAAACAAAACATGGCATATACATCAAATGGAATAGTATGCACTCATAAAAAGTAATGAAATTCTGACATATGCTACAACATGATAATTGAAATAAAGCAGTCACACAAGGACAGCTACTGCATGATTCTATCGCATGAGCTGTGTAAAGAAGTCGATTTCACAGAGACAGAAACAAGCATGGTGTTTGTCAGAGGTGAGGGAGAGAAGGACGAGGAGTTGTTGTTTAATGGTAGAGGTTCAGTTCTGCAAGATAAAAACATTCTGGAGATGAACGGTGATAAAAGCTGCACAGCAAAGTGAATATACTTAAAAATCATTAAGCTGTGGCTGGTGTGGCTCAGTGGATTGAGCACTGGCCTGCAAACCAAAGGGTCACTGGGTCGATTCCTAGTCAGGGCACATGCCTGGGTTGTGGGCCAGGTCCCTATTTGGGGTGCATGAATGGTAACCACACATCGATGTTTCTCTCCCTTTCTTTCTCCTTTCCTTCCCCTCTCTCTAAGAATAAATAAATAAAATATTTTAAAATCTTTAAAGATCATCAAGATGATAAATTTTATGTTAGGTATTGTTCCATGATTAAATAAAAAACATTGTATAGTATTTACTTACAGATTAAATTAAAAAGCAAAAATCTCAGTTTGGCATAGGGCCAGTATATGGTATCAACACTCTTAATACAATTAGCAATAGTTAATGATGGCAGTACATAAGAAGGTCACACTATCCTGCGAAAGTGTTTATGTGTTATATTTATACATATATACTTGTATATATCAAAAACATTATTATGCAACAATATCTGCTTTCAAGCACAGTTCAGATGGAGAGTCATAAACCCAGAGATCCCTTTTCCTACTAAAAAAACACAATTAAATGTTGAGATTAGAACTCACTAAGACTTAGGTGCAGAAAAAAAAAGAATAAAATAAAAGCCAATTTATAAACAATATTGTTATATTTGTAATTTATATAAATATTTCAGAGGATATTTAGAAAAAGCCCCTCGGTAATGAGTTTCAATACATCAAAGTAGAAATAAACACATATGTTCACAGTGTCTCAAAGAATAATACAAATAAGTTATTACAAAACAAGAAAAAGATTGATTAGAATGATACTTTTTGGAGCTGCTGTTTCTTTTTGGTTATTTCCATTTATTATATGAAGTTGCTTAAAACTTCTTAAAAATCTGTTTGATATTAACTTGTTAAATATTCTCATAAATGTTTTAGAGTTTGGTTATTGCTTTCTTCAGATCCATAACCTTGCTTTAATAACCCACATTTATTCACATCCACTTAGCAGACACATTACCTTGTGTCATTAAGTTACATAATGAGTATAATTGCTTTACTTCCTACTGAATCTCTCCTCTGTCTCAGTCATCAGAAAAGAGCATGTTCCCCGAGCTTTACAGTCTGAAAGCCCATTGGCATCGGAAGGGATCAAGCCAGGTTAGATTCGCCATCTCTCTCCCAACATCTTAATTATTTATTATGTACTTCTAGGCAGGTCAGAGTTTTTCTGGAGACACTGCCCATCTGACTCGAATCAGAAAAACAACCTCAGTGCTCACCCTTCGGTTACAGGAGGTCAAATGCCCAAGAGCTGCTGAGAACTCCAAGGGGCTCCCCACTGTCTTAGAGTACACATGGGATTTCTTGATTCAAATTTGGATATAAAAAGTCAACTTAAAAAAAAAAAAAGTCATCTTTGATTACATGCTTCAAACCCTTTAGATTTACCCCACTGCTCTACTTTCTGATTCTTTTGCTGTCTGGCTTTGCCCATTTTCAGTTAGCATACCCTCAGGAGCCCCAAGGTAAAAAATTAAGTTAAACTCAAATGATCGTTCTGGTCTTTAGTTGCAGTCAAAGATTAGATGTGAACACATCTTGAAACTTTTGGCAAAATGATAATTTGGGAGCATCAATGATTTCTGTTGCCTTTACGTCCCCTCACGTACACCTGACTGTCCCTGAGTGAATTTACAAAACAGCCAATTGAATTGAACACCTACATTCACTATTTGCTACTTGCTAAAAGTGATCTTTCCTTTGAGGTATAAATCATTTCCATGAAAGACATGAAATGTCCAGATGGGATTCCAGGCAGGAATGCCTGTGTTGGGGAGTGAGATAAAAAATATCACTCATACCTTCATTAGTGTTTCAAGTAAAGTCATCTAGTTGGGTTCTCAGGAGGCCTGTGAAGAACCACGTGACTGCAGACAAGATTTTTAAGCTCTCTCAGTCTCATTTCCTTTATCTGCAATATGTAAATCCAGAAACATTTCCCTAAATCTCATTCATTTCAGTGCTGTCACAGGTGTACCCAATGTCTGAATGTATATGACCAAGACTGGGCTCTCACCCAGGTGACAGTCTAGACACAGAAGTCATTGATTTCTTACATGCAACATCTTTGGGGACCTTGCTCTATGTGAATATTCCTGCAGAGCACAGAGAACCTATGATCTAAGGCTGTTTGGAATAGCTGATTTCTCATTCTAATAAAATATTTGAAGTCTTTTTCTTCATTAAACAACTTGTTTTGGTCCCCACGGTCTGACAAAGCACATGCCTGACAATGACTTTAGGTCAGTTTTCTTTTCCATTGCCATGCTATGACCAAGGCACAGGAAAACTTCCCTTAAGCATTTCATACTTAATCTAAAAAGGAAAGGTGTCTGATTCTGTCATAGCCACATGTCCACCATGTATGACAATGGTATATATTTGTGATCACTTTAATCAGATCACTTTAATCAGAGGGTGCTTTTAATTTTTATTCTTCAGACATTTCCCTTTCTGTGAATACTGACTGGAGTTATGTATATACCAGTATTTTGTCTCTCCATGTTGTAAATATGATCTTACTGTGCTTGTTCTGGAAATCCTTTTGTTACTACTCAATTATAACTGCAATGGTTTTCAAATTCTGCCTAGGGAGAATCCTCAGTGAGCACCAGACAGGAAAGTGGTGGGGAATAGACCTTTAGTGTTGCCAATTTTCCTCCCCCTCCTTGACACACATACACACACACACATGCACACACCACACACACTACACACACACCACACACACACACACACACCCTAGAAAACTGCAGTTTTAGTCTGGTTTTGCTTACTAAATTTCTAAAGAAAAATTTTATTGGGTTTCAGAATGAATCACAAACAGATTCAAAGCATTAGATTTAGTGTCCCTCACAGGGAACATAAGTTCCATTATCAACTCGCTCCAGACATCTTGTCAGGTCTGTCTCTCCCCACTTCTCCAAGTATTCGCCTATACAGCATTTCTTGCTTATCTTTGAATATGCCACACTTCAAAAATCTGAGTATGTTTTCTCTGTTCCTCAGGTGGTAGTCCTCTCCTATGGTGGACTAGCTAACTCACTCCCTCTTGTCTCCCAAGACTCAGAAACCTGTTGAGGCTCTATTTGGGGCCTGTTTCCTGTGTTTCCACAGAATTCTGTGGATAATTTTGCCTAACCCAAACTGCAGTGTCCTGTAATCACGTCGAAAGAGCGTGAAGGGCTCTTTTTCCCATGAAAGAACCCTCAGAGGGCAGGTATCATGTCTCGTGAGTGTGTGTGTGTGTGTGTGTGTGTGTGTGTCACTCCTAGTACCCAGCTCCTTGCTGGGTACATGATATATGCTATTGCCTGTATATAAAGTAGATAGAAATATAAAATAGTTTTTTTTCCAATGTGTAGCCACTGGAATTTGCAGTGGACATCCTACCGCTTTGGTGCAGGTAGGCACTAAATGAGCCACTTCCATTCTAGTGAAACCCCTGCTGAACACTCAGGAATAATGCAGGAGAGAGGGGCATATAAGACTGTGAAAGCCAGTCACAAGGGAGAAAGTGCTCAGTGAGAGGACCCTGGAATCAGACGTTTCTCGCTCCCTCCCCTGTTCTTGAATGTATGTTCTATCCACTACCGCCAGAGCCGGCCCGGAACCGTTTTTGAAGACATAGCCTTGAGCAAGTAACGTGTTATTGGGACCACCTGCACCGAGTCCCTGCCTGAAGCCTTTTTAGGCCGCCATATAAACGTTCAAGATGCTGAAGGGCGGCGCAGAGACCTCCTTGTCTTGTGGCCCCCAAGTCAAGCCTCCTATGCAAGTGCCCCTGCTTATTAAAGCCCGCCACGTACCAACCTGTACTGGTGTTCTGCTTCCTCCAGTCTCTCTGCGTTCTCCACGCAGGAGACCAGTTCGCAAAGCAGCAGCGAGCAGAGGCCGGATCCAGGTGGGGCAGCAGCCGCGGCGCCCGGACGGCGGGCGCACGCACCTGCCGCGGAGGAGGCTAGCCGTGGACATCGGCAGGGCGTCCAGGCCGCTCAGGATCCCGCCAGGACCACGCACTTGAGCAGCTGCGGGCCTGGCTGCAGGTGCTGGAAGCGGGCACGCGCCGTGGTGGTGGCAGCTGGTTGAAGAAGCCCGCCAGATCTGGGCACTTGAGCGTTTGTGGGTCTGGCTGTGGACGCGCGGCCCGCGGGGCTGCAGGTGCCAGAAGCGGGCGCGCGCCGTGGTGGTGGAGGTTCGTGAGGGAGCCCTGCGCGATCCAGATCCGGAAACGCGGACACCTGCGCACCTGGCTGTCGGCACGTGACTTGCAAGAGCACAGGTGCTAGTTGTGGGCATGCTCAGGTGGTGGAGGTTGCCGAGGAGGAGGAGGCTGGGAGCAGGTGGGGACGCGGGCCGCTGGCGCCTGTCTGCAAGGGCACGCGCACACCTGGGGGTTCCCTGGCGGCGAAGCTGCAGGGGTCTCTGCTGGCTGTGCTGACCAGTGGTTCCTCGGTGGTGGAAACTGCTGGTGTTCTCTGCAGCGCAGCCCCCGAGGGCCACAGTGACGGCCAGAGATGAGAGCTGTAGGTGCCCACCAAGGTCGCTGAGGTCCTCAGGGGCAGTTGGAACGCAGAGCTGCTGGTCACAGCTGGGTACTGCGGCCACGTGCCTGAGATCAGTGGCCTCTGCTTTCTTCCTGTTTTTAGATCATTCTAGAATCTCAGCCATGCCAGCCTCTGGGCGGCACGAAACCAAGCAGGTCCTACACGCAGAGCCCTGAAAGGCTAGGGAAGTGGGTGCCCTCCGGGTTCGCTCTCTTTTTTCCCAGTGAGAACTTGTCCTCAAGTTTGGGGGTCCTCCCGGGGCGCCACACAGAGCCAGTCTGGACCATGGGATGAT
Source organism: Furipterus horrens (assembly GCF_987537825.1). Lineage (NCBI taxonomy): Eukaryota > Metazoa > Chordata > Mammalia > Chiroptera > Furipteridae > Furipterus > Furipterus horrens. The sequence continues at coordinate 11,985,360 of NW_028327183.1, read as the reverse complement.
GCAGGCAAATTGAAAAAAACAGAAACAAAAGACAAAACAAAAAATCGTTATAGAAACAGACAACAGTAGGTGATTCCTGGAGGGAAAGGAAGGAGGGGAGAGAAAGGTAGAAGAGGGTAAAGGAGGAATAAATGGCGATGAAAGACTAAGGCGGTGAACACCTGCAACCTATATAATTTTATTAACCAATGTCACCTCAGTAAATTCAATCAAAAGGAAAAGAAAAAGTAATGTTCTTTCTACCCTTTCCGTGCGGTGCCCAGCCGAGCTCTGGCCTGCTTCCTGTGAACAAAGGCCCAGGTGACACGACGGGGGCCGTTACCCCACAAAGCGACATTTATTTAAAGCGAACACTTAGTATGGGGAATAATTTCAGAGCGGTGGTTCCCTGAACTGAAAGCGTCTGTGCTTTTATCCCATCAGACGAACACATATTCATGCTGGCAACTTTTGTCATAGCATGTGTGTCATGTAAGTGGCGGTGCAGGCTTGGCACAGGCCCAGTGGCAGGTCATGTTTCTTCATACATCTAACATTCCGGAAATGGCATTTAAGCTCCCTCAGAGGCAGGGGTTTTACTATAATAATGAACTTTTGATTACTTTAGGTTCCTAATGACTGCCTCAACAAGTTTGAACTAGATCCCTAAAAAGCCCCTCAGCAGTTTCTGAAGGTGGTTATCTGGAGGCCCAGTGTTTCCCTGGGATATATACGGAAATATACTAGTCACACAGTTAATGAAAAATTTAGTCACTTTTTCAACTAAACTTGAGGTGACTATAATCAGGATCTTTGCTCCTTCTTAAGGGGACTCCTGAACTGGTCCAGAGCTACTGTATTTTCACCTGCAGATAGCTGTCTAATTGTTACTGCTTGTAGGGGGACTGAGGCTGTGGTCCCCTTCTCCACCATCTCAGGCATGTCGCTCCTACCCGCTTCCAAATGAATTTTAGAACAAACTTTTCCATAGCTACAAAAATACTCTGCTGTAATTTTGATTGGAACTGAATTAATCTGCAAAATAATTGGGAGAAATTGTATATTGACCAGATCGAGTCTTCAAATCCACAAACACAGTATGTATCTTTATTTGTTAAGGTTTTTCTTTGATTCTTTCATCATGTATGGCAGTTTTCAGAAGACAGCTCCTGTATATGATACATATACACACACACACACACACACACACACACACACACACACATATATATATATATATATATTCCCCCCCGGAGCTATTTTAAATACCATTTTAAAAATGTAAAAGGGTCGAAACATTGTTTTTGAATTGTTTTGCATTTCTGGTACATAAGAATACAGTAGACTTCTCTATGTTGACCTTACATCGGACAACCTTTATAAATGCACATATTAGTTCTGCAGGGTTTTATTTATTTGTTTTTGTTTTGGTTTGTTTTTAGGAGCCTTGGGATTTCCTACTTAGAGGGTCCTGTCATCTTCAAGTAAGGAGAGTTATATTTATTTATATTTCTTTCAAATCTGCATGCCTTTTATTTTATTACCTTGTCATCTTGCACTGACTAGAACTTCTTGTTTAATGGGAATGGTGTGTATAATGGGATTGGCATGAGTTGATACACTTGCCTTGTTCCTGAACTTAGAGGACAAGCATTTAGTCTTTCACTATTAACTGTGAAGTTAGGTATAGGTTTGTTTAGTTTAGTTGGAGATAATCTTTATCAAGTTCAATAAGTTCTCATCTCTAATTTACAGAAAATTTTTATTTGAAGTGTATGTTGAATTCTGTCAAATGCATTTTTGTCATAAGTTGATATAGTCATGTAATTTCTCTTTATTACTTAAATTTATTGGGGTAACATTGGTTAGTAAGATTATATAGGATTCAAGTGTATGTTTCTAAGATATATGTTCTGTATCATGCAGTAAGTTTTCTTCTTTAGACTGGGACTATAGTGAAATATGTTTATATATTTTCACATATTAAACAAGCCTTGCATTTTCGTGATGAACCACACATAGTTTATTATCCTTTCTATATTATGCCGAATCCTATTTGTAGCATTTTGTTGAAGATTTTTGACTTTTAATGTATTATATGAAAAACCTGTGAATAAAGTTTTAAAAGCAAGAATTGACAAAAGACTCCAACAAGGTAAGTGATACTGGTTACTAGCTTAATTTCATTGTGATCAAAGAACAAAATTCATGTGATTTCTAATTTTTAAAATGTGTTAAAGTTTTTTATGATCTTGGATATGATCTATTTTGGTATATGTCCCGTGTACACTTGAATGCTGTTGTTCAATAGGATTCCTTATAAATGCCAATGGTGTTCCGTTTTTCTACATCCTTGCTTATTTTGTGAGTATTAATTCATATTAATCTTGATTTTTACCTAATGAGAATGTTGAAGTCTTTGATTAGTGTGAAATGATCTATTTCTTCTTTCATTTCTCTTGGTTTTGCCTTGTGCATTCAAAAGCCCTGCAGTAAGGTATAGTAACATTTAAGATTGTTACGTTTTCTCAATGAATTGACCTTTTTATTATTTTAGATTGCCTCTCTTTATCCCTAGTCATTTTTTTTTTACTGGAAATCTACTCTGTCTGCTATTAATATGGCCACTCTAGATTTATTTTGATTAGCATTCATGTAGTATGACTCCCCCCCCAATATTTTACATTTAACTTACTTATATTAATGTATTTGAAGAGAATTTCTTATAAGCAAATATGGTTGGGTTCATATATTTTTAAATATATTCTCATAATCTATTTCTAATTGGTATATTTAGATACTTTACATTTAATGTAATTATTGGTATGTTTGGATTAAGTGCACAAGTGTATTACTTGTTTTGCCCCCCCTTTTTTATTGTTACTACTTTTCTATATTTTTGAAACATTTTAAAGCATTTTTAGTATTCCTATTTACTTTATCTATTTTATATTTGACTATAACTTTTTAGGGTACTTATGGATTACTCCAGATAACACAATATAGATTCTTAATGTTTCTACACTAAAATTAGTATCAACATTTTATCACTTCAAGGGGAGTAGAGAAACCTCACCATCACATAATTCCTTTACCTTCTTTACATTATGTTGTAATTTCTTATAAATTTAAGTGGCATACATTGAAGACTTCATCAGGCAATATAACACATTTCTTGCTTTTTTTTTAATGTTTTTTATTGATTATATTGTTACAACAGTTCCAATTTTCTCCCCCTTGTTCCCCTCCACCCAGCACCCCCCTCCCCCAGAAATCCCCCCCAAGTCCATACCCCTGGTTCGTAAAAATTAACTATCCTCCCCCCTCAAATATTAGGACCCTTCGTAACCTTGTAAAGGACAATGGGCGAAGGTCTCAAGCTCCTCTAGCTGCTTCAAGCTGGACATGGTCGTCGTCCTACCTACCCTTGGGTCCAGAAAACCCTAATAAGAGTGGGGGTGTGGAGGGGAGGGTGGCCTTCCCACATGGGGAAGGATTGTGCAGACTCCAGGTCAGTTGGCTGTCTCCGGTCAACGGCGTGCTTGGTTTAACAGGCTGGTGTCCTTGTTGTGTTCTGGGGGCAACAGATTTGGCGAAAAGGGTTAAAAGACATCATTCAATCCATAACTACTAGATGACAAAAGGCAGGGATTAATTTTTCAATGTTCCATATTAGGGAAAAAAAAAATGGCTTCTTTGTAAGAAGGTGTGCTAGGCACATCTCGCCTGTCCAAAACCCTTTTGCCCATTATACTTAGTTTGGGCTGAGGTAAATAGTTTAGGTTTTTCCCCCTCTCAGACCTCTGGGCCTTTTCTGTCCAAGCCATTAGGATAGAAAAGAGAAACCCGTTTTAAAGTGAAGCCCACAGACCACCCCATTCTTCCCCAACCCAGCCATTTAGTTCAGCCAAACCGTTGAGTCTCAGGAGGCAGCGCTGCAGAGAGGATTAAGTGAGGCTTATACGTACAGACAATCACTCAGGTAATGCGATCATTTCTTGCTTTCAATTGCCAAACACTTCAAATATCTCAGGAAAGCACATTCTTTTATATTTTGTTAAGGTATTAACTATTTTTGTTGCTTTTGCTCTAATTGCAGTATTTCAAATTTTCTTCTGATATCATTTTACTCTGTCAAAATAATTTATTTTAGTGATTATTTTACCAGTCTTAACCACTTGACCACCTCAGTCCACTTCATGATTATTTTAAAGCAAGTTGGCTGCCAACACATTCTGTTAGTTCTACTTCATCTGAGAACGCCTTGCTTCAACTTCACTTCTGAAGTCTAACGTGGCTGGATATAGAACTCTGGGTTGCCTCCCCCCCCACTTTTTAGCTCTATAAAAGTATTGTGACAACTTTTTCCACCTCCAAGGTTTTGATGAGAAATTGTTAGTCTATGGAACTACTTTTCCCTAATAGTGTGCTACCTTCCATGATTATATTGTCTCCAGTTTTCAGCAGTTTGAATGTTTCAAGCAGTGGATTTTTTGGAGGACTTATCCTGTTTAAGGTTTACTCATCTCCTTAGGTATATATATACACACACATATACGAATATATGTATATATAAATATATGTGGATATATATGTATATATTAACATATTTATAAATAAATAAAAATTATTAGAAGTAGATTTATTTCTCTTTTTATGATATTAATTCTTTTTTTTTCTGGAATTTTGATGACACAAGTATTTTTATCTTTTGGTATTAACCCATGGATTTGCGAGGAGCTGTTTATTTGGGGAAAAGAGAAAAATATTGTAAATATACTTTGAAAATAAAAACGTTACAATTAACATGAAGAGTTATTGAATTGAAGGAATCAACTAATAGGTAGAAACAAGAGAAGAAATATTGACATGTAGAATTAAAGAATAAAGTAGATACCCCAGGGAGCCAGGATAGTAGTATGTAGAAAATAAACAATAATCATCCGATAATTTAATCTTAGTTATAGCTCTGGCCATTTTATAAGTAAATGTTCATGGTGTTCTCTGCTGCTGCCAAAAGTGAGTCATTCTTGCAAAAATATTAAATATTAATAAGTTTAGGCATATGATACATTTTAAACAAATTCTATGAGCCGTGCTTTAAGACATATCTTTTGGACGTAAATTGAAACATTTTCACTGTATAAGTACATGGAGTGTTATTAGTTTTGCTACGATTTTCCATTGTTTGGGTATAAGCTGTATACTACTGACCATTGAAAGAAGAAATGCATAGAGAATATATGAATGTTTCTGTGGAATATTTCAACATGGAATTAGAAATTGATCTAAAATCTGAAGTAGAAAAAGAAATATAGATTTCAATTGCAAAATAAAAATTAGGACAAGTAGCCAAAATATTTTTATTATTAAAAATGAGCTTATTCTATGAAACATTATATATGTATCATATATCATACATGAACAAATAATTTTGAATGAACGCATAATGATGCAGCCAACATCAATGCAAAATATGAGAAAATTTTCTGTGTTTATAAAATTTGTGAAACAAAGATTAGGACTACAGGATAGAACATTTAAACTTTGTGAATTTTAAGCTTTCATTTTTAAGGATACTAACTTTTAAATATTAAATACCTCTGCTATTATATTTTAACTTCAAATTATTTTAATTGGCATTTATTAGTTTTAACCTCCCCCTCTTTTTAATGTTTCTATTACCAAATATCTCCTTATCAGGCAGACTTTATTTTGTATACTATTTAAATATATGATCTTATCATAACTTGTTTATAGAAATAACCACCCATATGCTTTATATCAAATTTTTACAAAGTCCTTCCTGAAATATATAATCTAATCATTAAAATTCACTGTTAATTTTTTGCTATTATTATTATTTTAATATACTTTAAAAGTGCTGAAAATACAGGATTACTTATGTTTTCAGAAATTCCTGAGAATTTATGGCAATTCCAATTTCTCATCAAATTCCAAAGGTTAATATCTTTTGGGAATTTGGAATGACTAGGTGGGTCCGAAGTCTTTCTCTAGATTCCCAAGAATTCTTAAGAAGTTGAGTATAAAACCACAGAACCAGGTACTTTGAAGGTTTTGGATGTACAATATTAATTCTCATTTCATCTCCATGCTCATCATGTTTAGAGGTGGAGTACTTTTACCTCTAAACATGATTTTATTTTTATGTTCGAAAACCTCATCCTTAATTCAGGGCAGCTTTTCTTTTTGTGGCTTTTGAGGTTTATGTTTTTGCTAAGTGTTAGCATTTCAAAGGTGAGAGGCTATTTATTTACATTGTGGCCAATTTGTCTAAGGGAAGTCTGACAGTTGTAATACGTCTGTTCAGCCTTTAGAGATTTTGAAAAGAAAAAAAAGAAGACTCTCATCTGACAGGTTAGCAGTGGGAATCCTTGCCTTGATTTCTGAACTTGATTGTTCTTTGAGTTTTTATGTACCATCTGGAAAACCTACTTTACATGAAAGGAAATTTAAGAGCAGGAGTTAGCACAAAAGCTCTGGAAGTAAGCTTATGAGACCAGGAAACACAAGTGAAGTGAAATGTGCTTAAGCTGTTGCTAAAAGGTTTCTCTCTGTTTCATAGTTTAATGAATGAATCTCCTCTCCTGATTCGTGTGACCACTGGTATAGGTTCTGAATGGGAAATCTCTGTAGGGAAACAGAATATATACCACCTACAATGCAGTAAACTGGGAAAGAAAAATTTGACTTGTGACCTTAACAGCACAGTTTTTTCCTTTTCCTGCACATTTGATTTCCTGCTTCTCACCCTCCAAGAAGCAGGAAATTTAGAGGGAGAGAGATTAGAGAGAAAAAGAGGAGCGAGCCACTTCTTTTCTCATCTCTGTGTGCAGAATCTGCCAACGGAGATGAAATCACTGTAATGCCAAAGTACTCAGAGAGAAGGGTCCTATGTATTTGAGATCCAGATTTCAGTTATTTCAGGTAAATATCCAGAAGCGGGTTTCTAAATACTATGGTAGTGTTTAGTCTTTTGAGGAACTCCATACTGTTTTCCATAGCAACTGCATCATTTTACTTTCCTTTCAAGAGTGTATAAGGATCTCAATGTCTTCACGTCCTCAACAGCTCTGGTGTCTCTTTTTATTTTATTTTATTTTAAATAATGACCATTCTAATGGGTGTGAGGTGGTATTGTGGTTTTTATTTACAGTTCATTAGTGATGTTGAGATTCTTTTCACATAACTGTCAATCCTTTATATAGTGCCTTGAAACACCCATGTTCATTGAGGGATTATTTACAATAGCCAAGAAGTGGAAACAGTCTGAAATTTTATTTACAGATGAATGGAAAAAGGAAATGGGGTATATACATGCTATGACATATTGTTTGACTTAAAAAGATAAGGAAATCCTACAATATGCAACATAATGGATGAACCTTGAGGATATTGTGTTAAGTGAAATAAACCAGTTGTAGAAAGACAATACTGTATGACTCCACTTGTGTGATGTTTCTAAAATAGTCAAATTCAGAGATGCAAAGAGTAGAACGATAATGGCCAGGGACTCTGGGAAAGGGAGATATGCAGAGTTGTTCAGTTGTAGTTATGCAGGATGACTAAGCTCTAGAGATCTGACGTACAGCAATGTGCCTATAGTTAATAATACCATATTTTATAGTTAAAGCTTTGTTAAGAAAGTAGATATCATGTTAAGTGATAATAATAAAAGGAGACCTACTTCAGATTGTATCAGATTGTACTATTTGAGCAAGTAGGAGTACCTAGAGTATTTTAGGGGCATAATGGAATAAGAGAGAAGAAGAAATATAATTTTACCAAATAACATTGTGACATATAATAGATACTCTTTGATATACTTTGAGGTAGTAATGTTTAAATTGAAAAATTACTGATGACTTTATTACTTGACATAATTGCATTGGAGTTGTATGGGCAGGACACATAACATCTGCCTATGTTTGTAAGAACTGTATCAATTTAGCATCCCCTCTCCTCTGGAAAAATACAAAATAGAACTCAATCTATTTTTTGTAATTGTACCAAGTTACTTCCTACTAATATTTTTTTGTACTGGTTATATTATCATTTTGAGGAAGGCATTTTCTCTTGTTATTTCTTCATGCATAATGTTAGCTATTTCTTCTGTGTGCATCAGTTCACCTTAATCTTTATAAAAACAATGCTGTACAATTCCAGAGTCGGCTATTTCTGCCATTTTATACTCTGTTCTAATCCTGAGAATCTGCACACAACTGGATGGATACATTTCCCAAAATATATATTTTAAATGAAAAGAGCAATAAACAAACTTACTAGTTAGGGTAGTTAAGACAAGTGGTATGGAAGACTATTTATAGTTTAGTATTCATTTTTAGGGAGAAGACTCTAATGAGGAGGAAATACTGTCTCTTTGAGAGTTAAAATGGAAGTGATAGTGGGACAAGTGGGAACATTTTCTCATTCAGTTTCCCACTTATAGTCTCATCCAAATTAAGTAAAGTCTTAAGAAATATATGAGAACTGGTACAATGAGGTAAAGTTTAGGAACAGGCTCTGTTTAAGAGATGAAGATGTCCTCGGTATCTACAGGGACCTAAGCAGTAGAGTAGCTAGTAGAGCTCGGATACTCAATGCAAAACAGGCCATACTTTTTTCTTACAGTTTCGATGTGGCCTGTATCCATGGAGACCTTCCCTTACGTTCTTGAACATCTGTGTTCTTTCTAGTGCTATGGATATGCATTTCACACTTTACACATAGTCTTTTCTAATCATTTGTCATAGGTTTCTTTTCTTCCCTCCCTAGTGGTCTATCAAGTGTTAAATGCTGTATTTTATACATTATATCTTTCATTTTTTCTTCAAGTCTTACTTAATTATCTTTCATGCAAAACACTAAAGCAACACTTATTAAAATAAAAATTTATTGTTGGCCATGTAATCCTATACCCTGATCACAATTGCCGATACACTTCAATAAATCCTATAACAATTCCTATGTGATGGCATCAAATTTGACAAAAATTATTTTTCTTAATTCCTGACTTAATATAAAATTATATTTTATATAATAAAATATAAAGATATTAAGACCCTGTTTACTTATTAGTTTAGCTACAAGAGGCTGTTTTCTCCTAAATCTCCTCTCTCTCGGCAGCTGTCCGTCTCGAGAGACGATGGTGTAGCTTCTTAAGAGTCTATCTGCACCGCCGAGAATGGCTGTGCAGTCCGACTCGGGAGTGACACGGTATCTGTCTCCTCCCGTGTTGAATCGACATCTTGCGATGACGCTGAAGCTACAGAGCCTGGGCAGGGTGATATGGAGGGTCTGCTGTTGCCCAAGCAGCAGATCCCCCCTCTCTTCGCAGCTGAAGGGTCCAAGGGAAAGACGGAGTCGATACAGCTTGGCTTCAGGTGCGCCGCAGGAGTTGCCGGTGTTGACTACAACGTCAAACCGCCTTAGGGACTCCGGCTCCGGATTTTCTGTCGGGGTTTACTCCCTTAGCCTTTCCCCTGAAGAGGTAAGCCGCAAGGCAGCGGAGGTTTTTTGGAGTCAGAGTTTTCCTTCTCTGATGTGCCCTGACTGGAAGATCGAACCAGCGACACTTAGCTCGCAGGCCGACGCTCAATCCACTGAGCCAAACCAGCCAGGGGCGAGATGTAAAATACAGCATACGGAATAGACTTAATAATATTGTGATAACTATATGGCATCAGATGGGTACTTCATAAAGTATAGGTCGGCAGCTGTCCGTCTCGAGAGACGATAGTGTAGCTTCTTAAGAGTCTATCTGCACCGCCGAGAATGGCTGTGCAGTCCGACTCGGGAGTGACACGGTATCTGTCTCCTCCCGTGTTGAATCGACATCTTGCGATGACGCTGGAGTGTCCTCTCCAGTGAAGCTGAAGCTACAGAGCCTGGGCAGGGTGATATGGAGGGTCTGCTGTTGCCCATGCAGCAGACCCCCCCTCTCTTCGCAGCTGAAGGGTCCAAGGGAAAGACGGAGTCAATACAGCTTGGCTTCAGGTGCGCCGCAGGAGTTGCCGGTGTTGACTACAACGTCAAACCACCTTAGGGACTCCGGCTCCGGATTTTCTGTCGGGGTTTACTCCCTTAGCCTTTCCCCTGAAGAGGTATGCCGCAAGGCAGCGGAGGTTTTTTGGAATCAGAGTTTTCCTTCTCTGATGTGCCCTGACTGGAAGATCGAACCAGCGACACTTAGCTCGCAGGCTGATGCTCAATCCACTGAGCCAAACCAGCCAGGTTTCTCCTAAATAGAAGACAAAAAAGAGAGGAAAATATATATTCTTATTATTTTCACTGGCTGTATTTGCGTAATTACGTGCACTTAATATTTTTCATTTGTGGTGTTCCTTATAATTAGTTGAACAAGGGACTTTAAATAATGCATTTTAATAAACAATTATATAAAAGTTCTTTTTAAAATTAACTGACAGCTTGATGTAGTATTTCTCAAATTGTGTTGCTAGATGTGTAATGAGAACAACCTATGATTTAAAAACAAAAGTTTCCAAAATGCTGGACTAAATAAGGTCAAATGAGTAGACACTGGTGAAATTTTTCAAAAATATTGGTATGCAACAGTCCTAAATGAGGATATACTAATCATCTCCTTATGAAACTCTTTTTACTAGGGTCCTCTGCTCCTCTCTCTCTCTCTCCTACCCCTTCTCTCCCCAACCCTCTCTACATTTTGTTTTTACTTTCTAATGTTATGGGTGGAAATCATTTAGGTGCTTTGTCTAGTCAGTTTAAAGTAAGATCTAATACTTACATTGTATGGTTGCATTATGTGAAGACAGACCAGCATCTTTGCATTCTGACGAAAAGAGATTTCTCTGTGGTCTGAATGTAGACAAATGGCATAAAACCTGACCCATCACATGACAGGCACAGCATGTCCACATGCTGTCAGTCTGCATCACTAGTTCACATGCTACACACAACCTCATCTTTCACATTAAATTAACGTTTTTTCTGTTATAGTTTATTTGTTTTAATTATGATTCTATTTCCATTTTAAAGATTTATAATGAGTATAAGTATTTTATACCTAAAATAATTTGCAGGTATTTAAATAATTTTGTGATGTTTGGAATCAACTCACAGGATGAATGATTCTTTCTTATCTCCTGTAAAGAATAATTTTATCATTTTAGTTTTAGAAATGTCACATGATGAGGATATCTAAATAAAGCTGCATGTGTTCAGTGGTGTTTGAGTTTCTTAACTTGTGACTATAGTTCAGATGCTAATGAGTCATTGGCGTTAGTTAAACTCATGTCAGGAATAAAAATAAGTCAATGATTACAATCCCAAAATTGAACTCACCTCTCAAAAAGGTTTACTTATCAAAAGAGAAACTTCACTCTACGCAAGACCATCAAGATTCTTAAGTACAGAACTGTGATCTCAGTGCAAGTATAAATTTTGGCAGTTTCTGGATGAATGTTACATATAATTGAAACCATTCCTTTGTGCATTCCCCAATTATAGTAGTGTATAGTTAATATATTATCAAAAATATTGTTATGGACTTAAGTATTTTCAGAGACATATAACCTCTAGCAGAGTGGGCTACATCTACTTCAGGCTCAGAATGGGAGTACCTAGTCTGCCACTTACTTTGTGACACTGCTCAAACATCAAAAATATAAATAAGAAAACTTTTTTCAAAAGACTTCCCTAATATTGCATAAAATGATGATTGCTGAATGATAATTTTTTTCTCTCACCGAGGACTCCCTGTACAATTTTAATGGTTACAATAAGAAATGGTTACCATTTTGATTATTCATTCTATGAATTTCAATCTGAACTCTTATTTTCTCTGAGAAGAGCATTTAATAATATGCACCAGGGAAGAAATTTATAAACTCCAAGTCTTACTTAAGTGTATCTTAAGAGGAAAATGTGTTTTTTTATGAGACTGTATCCCTTTATGCTTTTATGGCACAAATGTAGTTTTCCAGTTCAAATGCTTTTTGATAGATTTGATATTCAAATAAATATTAACATAATTCACATACAATGCACATTGAGAAGGTCATGGTTGAAAATGCAAGAGAAAACTTTTTTCAGGATAATGCTCAGATAGGTTCATTGTCATATAATATATTTTTCTTCACACTTGAATTATAGTTTTCTCAGAACTAAAAACAATTCTCACTTATGTTTTGTGAGAAGTTCTTATTCTGTGGAATATGGTGTCTCTAAAAGGTACAAAATAGGGATAAAAACATTGAGAATTACCAACTACTTAACAACTTGAGAATTTTATGTATCCTATACCTTTTGTTTTGGTTGTAAGTAATCCATGCATTCGTCCACCCTTCCACTCAGCATTGTGGCAATAAAAGAATGCCATTTATAGACATGCTCCTGCATGTACTCACTTCTTTGGGAGTTTGCATCACTACTTGAACAGATCAATATATCTTCCATTGTTTATAATATTATCATCCTTGATTTCTTTAAGTGGGGGGACCAGAAAAATAGCTTGTGGCTGTGCTGTGTTATTTTATGCACTGATACTTTTTTGTCATTAGAAGAACCCCAAGAGAAAGGTACCTCCATGTCTATTTTATAGATGAGGTAAAATCACTAGGTATGCAATAATTAAGTGGTAACTCTGGACCTATTTGCAACCTCAGTACTTTTCAAAGCCAGACTTCTGTTTAGGGTAACCTTATCGCATACACTGCCTCTCAGTTTCTTCTGTTTTCAAAATTCAAATGTAATGCCTTTTGTAACCTATTTTACTGAGGATATAAAGATTCCGTTTAATTTATACTCCTTCCTTCTCCCTTTGACTTAACACAAAGCCTTCCAGGCTCTGGCAAACCTCTTCAACATGTGCCCATAGCCTTGCTGGTTGAAACCTGTCTGTGCGCTATATTCTCAATGATTAAAAAAATTTACCTAAATATATGTACCCCCCTGCAGACCAACTTCTCTAAGATACTGTTTTCTTTACAGAGCTTCTGAGCTCCCAAGGAGGCGCTGCTGGAGTCTGGGCTACACAGGAAGATTTCCTGCTTTGGTAGATCTGAAAGGCAGAGACAATGCACAGACAAAAGCCAAAATAATATAGATGATGGTTACAGCAGAGACATTTTTCAGGCCCACACCTGGAAATTTACAAACTTGAGAAATTTGTCATTCTGTTCAGCAGTCATGCCTAGACGGCTTAGATACACAGCATGTGACAAGCACTGCAGTATATAGAGCTTGTTAAAGTCTTACATTCTGCCAAAGTTTTAAAATTAATACATATTGTGAGGGTTAATTTTACGTGTCAAATTGGCTAGGCCTGGGAGTGCCCATCCCTTCGGTCAAATACCCTGTGTTGCCATGAGGGTGTTTCTGGGTGAGATGAACATTTGAGTCTAGGGGCTGAGTGAAGCAGAGTGTGCTCCCTAATGTGGGTATGACCAATTCAATCCACCGAAGGCCTGCACAGAACAAGAAGGTGGACTCTCCCAGGCCAGTAAGGGGTAACTCCTCCTGCCTTACTGTTTTCAAGCTGGGACATCAGTGTTTTTCTGCTTTCAGGTCAAACTGAGACATCAGTTCTTTCTGGGTCTGGAGCCTGGTGGTCCTTGGACCAGAACTTACACCATCAGCTCTTCTGGGTCTCCAGCTGGCTGATGGCAGCTCTTCGGACTAGTCAGATTCCATGATCACATCAGCCAATTCCTTATAATAAATCAGTGAGTGAAGGAAGAAAGAAAAGAAAGGAGGGAAGGAAGGAGGGAGGGTCGAAGGAAGGAAGAAAAGAGGGAAGAAAGGAAGGAAGGAAGCAGTTCTGTGGTCCTATTTCTCTGGATAACCTTGACAAAATGACTTACGTTTGTGTGCTAGGGGCAGGAGATTTTGAGGGGTATGAAATATTCAATTTTCTCGTTCATTCTCTCGTGATTTTACCCATCAGTGTGTGAAACCAGCAGTTTCTAACAGAGACATGGAGACCTCAAAAGGGACATCTTTTCAAAGAAATCTAAGGCCACCTAAACTTTAGCCCTTACCAATTCTGCCTCCAGCCCTCATCAATCAGAAATATTCTGGGAGATTGATCACTTGCTATTGTTATCTGTTGCCGTTAATCAGTATTTCAGACTGTACTCATTTCTTGCCACCTCTGTGTCATCTGCCGTATTGACTTGATATTTTAATAAGCCCACCAATTTTACTGAAGTGCATGCACTCAAGAGATTTAAATATGTTGGTGTTTTAATGGAAAAGTGGTGTCACTTGCTATAAAGGCAAGATAAAAATAAATCTAAGAAAACAAGAAAATACTATTAAATTCTAATAAGCAAGACCTCATTGCTCCCAGGATTCTGGACCTGAGCCAACATTCTCTTTGTTTTAAGTGAAATTTGCAGGTATTAGAGATTTGCAACTTTTGCCTTGATTCAATCAGCATGGCTGGAAGATAGTTCAAAGAGAAGAAACGTCCTACTATATACCTGAATTAGTGTTAAAGATGTATACATTTTACTACCCATAATTACCTCTAATAATACTATGATATGTGCACTGCACTTTGAAGAATATTATTATTGACCATTTCCATCTTTGGTGGTAAATTTACCTTCTGACCATTCTATGCCTGGCTTATGGTTCCCTTCCTCATGCCAGCTTTTCTGCATAAAGCCATTTATTTTTTTTGGCAAACTCTGTTCTGTGTTAAATAATTGCCTTGCCTAGCTCTATGAAGTTAGCTAAACTATTGTTATATTAGAATAACCCGAGAAACTTCAAATTTCACTACTTAAAATTTGTTCTATTTTTTTTTCAATTTTATTTTATATTGTTTTCAGGTGTATAGCTTACTGGTTAGATAATCATGTACTTTACATAATGTTCTCCTCCCTGTTTCCTGTACCCTGTCTGGTACCACGCATAGCTATTACAATATTATCAACTGCATTTCCCATGCTTTGGTTACTGGCCTGTGAGTTTTTTGTGACTACCAATTTGTGCAGCTTAGTCCTTTCGCCTCTTTCACCTAGTCCCTCATTCATTGCCCCTCCCCTCTAGCAATGCCCAGTTCCTTCTGTGCCTATGAGCCTGTTTGAATTTTGTTTGTTTATTTTTTCTTTAGATTCTGCATATAAGTGGAATTATATGGTATTTGTCTTTCTCTGACTGACTGATTTCACTGAGTGTAATACCCTGTAGGTTTATCCATGCTATTGAAAGTGGTAAGACTTCATCTTTTTTTATGGCTGAGTAATATTCCATTGTGTGTGTATGTGTGTGTGTGTACACCATAGCTTTTTTTTCCCACCCATCTACTGATGGGCATTTGGGTTGCTTCCATACTGTGGCTATTATAAATAATGCTGCATTCTTAACAGAATGGATAAGCTCTTGAGATAGAATGTAGAAATCTGTATTTTTAAAGGCAGCCTCCATCCTCAAGTCATGAACCAACCCAGACTGAGGCAAGCAACCTAAAGCCAATAACCTAGGATCTATTGCTTCCAGTGTTCATTGATGATTAACAGATATTGACCAAGTTTAGCCGATATTGAGGAGTTCAAGAAATGAAAACGTGGCATTAAGGTACCCCAAGAAGTGTTAGAAGCAAAAAAAGAAGTCTTAGCATCTGCGATCAAGGATTTAAAGAGAGAGCCACGTCCTCCCTTGTGCTTTTAGACCGACACTGAGCAAAAGATGGAGACAGGGACATTTCTCCGCGATATAAGCACAATAAAATTTCTGAATTAGTAGAGTGGCCCAATAATGTATTTACTCAGTCTAACAGTTCTTGTTTTTTACTGCTTCCCAAGGTAGGGTTTTGGGATATAAAGATAAAATGAACATAGGGATCAAGAAACTTGCAGTCAAATAGGCACGGCATGATACCGCCCGAAGTCATACAGCAGGGCCTGAATGAACACGTGCCCCGGTGTGACTGCCTGCGCTGCAGGTAAAAACGGTCAGACATGATCGCATCTCAGGCCTCTTGAATAGCTAGACTCCCAGGAACTATTACTCAGGTGGTGTATAGGTATGCTATACCTACGGGGGAATGTACATACATGTGTATATATTTTACACACATGTATCAATGTGAAAGACATCACATGCATTCTTCTTTTGGTTTTCAACAAGCCCCATTTATTCCTCCCTTTATACCAAAGAAAAGAGTGCATTAGGGAGTGGGAAAGGCAATGCTTTTTCCTTTCATTCTGTTTTTGTTCCTGTTATAACTCTTGGTTAGTTTATTTTCCGGAAAGGGAAGTAACTTAGCTTTGCTTTGGCTCTGTCAATTGTTTCTTATTATTTGTGTGAATGGAGTGCTCTTCAGTCAGTGTGTTAGGGATCGATTGCAATCTCAGGGCTCTGTCTCTATCACTCACCTTACCTGGGGGTGAGCCTCAGGCCTAATTGTGAAGGTAAAAGTGGTCTTGCTGCCTTCTTCCCGCTTTTTCCTTGGGTTGCTGAAGCCCCTCACCTGTAGTCACACACTGTCTCTGTGCTCCCTCTGGCTCATTTTCAAAGGACTGAGTTTCAGTTGTGAAACCTCGATTGTCTCCCTTTTAAAAGCACATTTATTGATTCTGTATGAACAGCTATGTTCAAAGCACATAGAGAAAGGTACTTGTTTTCCCTCCCAATGTTTACCGTTACATAGCAATATAGTAGGGGAAATACTTGCAAAGAATTTGAATGGGGGTAGTGCCTAGATAGTGAACAGAGGGAAATGATCTTTAATTCATGGGGGCATTTGATTTGGACCTTAAAATACTGCTTCGCAAAAGTGATGTCAGATGGAGAGAAAAAGTGAAGCCAAGGTATAAAGGAGCCATAGGTGACATGCATGCACTGTGGTTAATGAAATATATGATGGAAAAAATTATTTACAGATATGGATGTATAGAGATAAATTACTAAATGATTTCGAGATTATTTTTTCTCTGAACATGGAACATTTAAATAAGAGCAACCATTTTGATATTTAGATGGGCATGTTAACTCATATATAGAGAAGCAGGGTTTTTGAGTTAAATACTGAATATCAATTGTCTGATTATAAAAGCAACATAAAGTCGTTAATATGAATTTTCCTCTTTCTGTGTGTTTATAGTACCCAAGCTAGAGGCTTTCTCTTTTTTAAAGTGAGAAAGTCAGTTTTGTATGTTTGCAGTAGATTGATGAAGATATAAAACTGAAGTAACCACTAGATTCAAAATATGAACTCCTTAAATGCTAAGTAGAAGTAGAACATTTTTAAGCAGCTCATGAGAAGCTTGCTGCACGAAGCTCAATTTATTTTTAAATCTTTATAACATTTTTATTACAAAGAAAATATATGGCAACTATAGGAAATTTTATACCATAGAAATGTATGCAAGAAAATGAGTCATCCAAAGTCCATTACTCAGAGACAGTAATTATATAATTCATGAGTTTCCTTCCAGTGAAATACAAATACATAATCCTCAACACACACTTTGACATTGATAGAGTTGGTATCATACTGCATGTACTTTTGTGTACTGACTTTTTAACAGACTCGTTCTATTGACTAGTCTATAAAATCAGAAAGTTCTGAACAATGTTAGATTGTAAGATGGTAGCAGTTACCCATTGGAGTCTGAGTGGTATACCTTTCCAGTGGCTCTACAATATATTTGTAAAGAGATATAGAGTTGGATCGATTTATTTTTCTTTCATTTCTCATTGGTCACCTGAATAAGGAAAGGCCTAGTAGTTGGCGTTTGCCAACCATCGCGTTACATTGAATGCTGATGGAGTTCCACAGCTGGAAGTAGGTTGTTGTCAAAAGGAGCCCACATCCAGTCCTGCACTAGCTTTCAGATCCTGTAGACCTGCGAGGCTGCAGAAAGATAACCTTGCCCTGAATGTCAGGTTTGCAGACCAGTGAATACTGGCTGACAACAGCCTCCTGCAGGAGTGCCTACCAGGAGCCTTACTGACTCCTGTATCTACAGCCTGTCCTTGTACCTGCTACTTACTAGCTAGCTGTTTTCTGGATGTTCTAGATCAGGACTCAAAGTAGCAATTAAGATCTTGATAGAGGTGCGAAAGAAAGAACCCTCAGGCAGTCTCAGCTGAAAATCATATGTACTGGGACAAGAATGA
Source organism: Furipterus horrens (assembly GCF_987537825.1). Classification (NCBI taxonomy): domain Eukaryota; kingdom Metazoa; phylum Chordata; class Mammalia; order Chiroptera; family Furipteridae; genus Furipterus; species Furipterus horrens. Next base: position 11,967,249 of record NW_028327183.1, on the reverse strand, counting down.
CTGCAGAGTTGATGAATATATCACTTCTGAGCCAAAGTTAAAAAAAAAAAAATCCATGAAGAGATGAAGGGATTCCCTGATGCATCTGACTGGTGGATTGCTGTGATTCGTTGCCCAGCAAACGTGAGCTGCCAGTTTCTCTGTTTGGTTCCAGTTCTTGTTCTTTCCAGCCTGACCATTTCTGGCAATAAGTAAACCTGATGTTCAATATAGTTTTGATATTTTTCTTGCAGATTTGGCTTAGCAGCTATAATATATAACCATGACTCCCTTTAATGGAACTAACTTTTACATGCGCATATTTCAGGGATTCTTTCTCATCTGAATTTTCCTATATTTCTTGCTGCCTCCTCAACCTGGCTATGAAACATGCCTTCTATTTTAGGGACTGGCTGAAGGCCCTTTCCTTTGTATCTGGTTCTAAATCATTTTGACATTTATGCTTATGAGAGAATCTCTTTGGTTTCTGACCTTACGTATTATCCATACATGCTGCAAGGTCTTTTAGACCTCGCTTGTATCTAATCTATAGCTACTCAGTTTCCAGAACTGTATATCAGAGTTTTTTGGTTGCCTGGGAAAAGAGATTGGGATTTTACTTTTATGGGTTTCAAATTATTTCAGTAGGAAATTTGGAGAGGCTGAGCCAGCAACTCTTTGTTGCTCAGATGCCATTTAAAACTGGAAATGATTCCAATGAAGTTTTTGTGTGTGGAAAGTAATGAATGATTGGTACTATACTTAAAGATAATAAAAACTTGGCTGCCATGTATGGAAAGCTTTAAAGGGAAATGGAATTAGAGAAAAACCAGTTAAAAAATCTCTATAAAACTTTAAGCCCGAGGTAATGAAGGCCTGAAATAGGATAGTTTTGTGACATCAGAAAAACTGCCATTATCTGGCTCTTGACACAAAGCCAGGCAAGGAAATAGGTTAGGAGCAATACTGTGGTCTTTCAGTGACTTGAAAAAAATGATAAGGGGCATCTAAAACAAGGTGAGCTTCAATTTACTTTTTATATTATCTTTTCTTTTTTTAAATGGAATTAAATATTAAAATAACATTACCTACATAAAGAACATCGTGGTTGTTAAATCACATTATGTATTGGAAATATCTGGCACACAGTAGGTGTGAAAGAAATATTAGTCCCCTTTCTTGCCATTTTTGGAATTATTTATTTATACTCACTTGGTTCTGTTTGGCTATTTTTATGTTTATCTACCCATGAGTTAGAACAAATCTTTCTGTTGTTTTAATTTTATTAAGGTGGATAAGGGGTGTTACTCATGCTTTGTTACCTTGTCCCTGCATCAGAAATAAATGGTGAACATCACTATCTCTAGGCCCCGTGGGCATTATCTCTGGTTTTCAGAATTGCACGTCTTTCCCATGTATGTTTTCAGGCTGATATGTATTACTACGATAACTCAATGTTAGCAGCAGCATTTGTATCACTGAGGCTTCCTATCATTTGCCATGGCTGAAACAACCTGACATGAAATATAACACTATAACATGTCAGGTGGAAAATTTAAACATTGCTTTTTCCCAAGGAAGAACAGAATCTTTATATTTTAAACCATACTATTTCAACAGGGGGGGAAAGTTATGATACGGTATTGATTCTTCTAAGGAGCTGAGTTAGCGAAAATCCCTTTCTACTTAAGACTTGTTCATTTCCCTCTTTTGGCACGAGAACAATTCTAAACAAGCTGTTTCGTGGCTAACTAAAATCCTTTAAAAAGTACCCCAGGAAAACATTCCAGTGAGTACCAAACCAAACAAAATTGTTGTTTATAAAGGTCTTATTAATTTTTATTCTTGTATTTTCCGGGTAAAGTCTAAGCAATCGAGGGGATACGGTTCCTTACAATTTACAAGCCCCTCTCCTTCCCATTTGAACTACAGAAATGCAGAGTTAAAAGTGAAGCATTAAATGGTCATCATGATAAATCTCGTACCCACATGGCACCATACATAGTTATTAGAATATTATTGACTGTATTCCCTATACTACACTTTCCATCCCCATGACTGTTCTGTAACTACCAACCTGTACTTCTTAATCCCGTCACTTTTATTGGGATGGCCACTTAGTAACTATGTAATGTCTAATCACTGGGTGTACACCTGACATTAATATAACATTGTATGTCAACTGTAATTGAAATATAAAAAAATAAGATTTTAAAAAGTTTCAAAATAACCAGCAGTGTAGGATGGAACTTCAAAATAATAATTTTTCATAAAGTAAAAAAAAAAGGGGGGGGGCACGGAATGATTGCATCAATCACCCAGGTTTGACGTGCCTGGTTATCTACATGGACTAAAGGACCACACTTGAAAAGAATGAAGACTAGTCAGCAATTCTCATCAATTTTGTACATTTACTCTTTTATATGGATATGAGTCCCGCTGTTTCCGGGAATCAGTTACCAAGTTTATGACTCAAAATGTGCTCAGGCACGCCTGAGAAAGGGGAGAAAAGCAAAGGAGAAGTAAGTCTCTGTAGATATTATAAGAAAAGGAGAATCAAAATTTGGCATCTACTTGAAGATATGAAGACAAGAAAAAATAAAAGCCATGCTAATGTCAAGAATCTTGGGCTTTTTGTCTAGAGTGGGTTTATTTTTATACTCTTCTAGGGATATTAAGTGACAAGGAAAAACAAAACTCTGTATCCTTAGTATTGCATGAGTTGTAGCTAGTATCACTGAAAAAAAAGACAAGAAACTTTACAAACACAAGGTAACGATAAGGGGGAAAAGAGGAAACACTCTTCCCTTGGCCTAGAACCAACAATCAAAACATAAGAAACAGAATCTGCAGTGTGTGGGTCACTCACATTCACCAGTCAAAGTGTGGCGGGTCAGTAATCATCTTAAAGACTGATTTTAATTGTTGTAATTAACCTGATACATCCAGTTTGGATTATTATTAAACATTTAAAATATCTCGAAGTAAAGCATTAAAAAGCAAATAAGAGCTAATCATGTAAGAAAGCTGATGGTGCATACTTTTCTCTGAAGTGATCTGTTACTATCTTTTCCCTCTCTCTGCTTTGCTGTCTTATCTGCTAAACATGCTCTTTGGCTCAATCAGAAAACAGACTTTGGTTCCTTTCCATTAAAATGATGTATAAATGCACCCTTGAGGTTTTTTTCTGAGGGCTGACTGTTTCTGTACCTGCTATTACTCTCTTTTTCTTGGTCACAGGAGTCACTGGAGGTGAATGATGTAGCAAATTATCATCAAGTGGTGATGAAGGTAGTGATGACATTCCTGACGCTGGTACAAATAGTTAACATGAGTACTTACTATGCACTAGACACATGTTAAATATTTTCCAAGCCAATGGATCATTGGAAACACAGCAATGCTATATGATTGATTCATTTAAGGTTCCCATTTCCCCACAAGTGGATTGCAGTTAATACAAATAAAAATATTCTCCTGAATTACTCAGTTTTGTTAGTAACAGAACCAAAACGCAGGCCTTATTTATTATGACCTGAAATCTCGTGTGCCAAATTACCTGCCAAAATAAAACTCTGTAATTAAATGGTGTAGGTGGGTTAAAATAATGCAAGCTCGTCGTCGGCAGCCGTCCGTCTCGAGAGACGATGGTGTAGCTTCTTAAGAGTCTATCTGCACCGCCGAGAATGGCTGTGCAGTCCGACTCGGGAGTGACACGGTATCTGTCTCCTCCCGTGTTGAATCGACATCTTGCAATGACGCTGGAGTGTCCTCTCCAGTGAAGCTGAAGCTACAGAGCCTGGGAAGGGTGATATGGAGGGTCTGCTGTTGCCCATGCAGCAGACCCCCCCTCTCTTCGCAGCTGAAGGGTCCAAGGGAAAGACGGAGTCGATACAGCTTGGCTTCAGGTGCGCCGCAGGAGTTGCCGGTGTTGACTACAACGTCAAACCGCCTTAGGGACTCCGGCTCCGGATTTTCTGTCGGGGTTTACTCCCTTAGCCTTTCCCCTGAAGAGGTATGCCGCAAGGCAGCGGAGGTTTTTTGGAGTCAGAGTTTTCCTTCTCTGATGTGCCCTGACTGGAAGATCGAACCAGCGACACTTAGCTCGCAGGCCGACGTTCAATCCACTGAGCCAAACCAGCCAGGGTATAATGCAAGCTACTTATAAAGATTACAATGGTGTTATAGCAGAATGGATAAGGATATGAAGTTTCAGTTCAGCTGTTGTGGGTTTTAGAGCACAGTTCACAATGCATCTCTATGTGATTAACCAGTGCATCTGGCCTCAGTTTCTCCATCATAAATAATGCTCCACGCTTTGTACTGTCATCTTCACAGGCGTGTTGTGAGGCTTAAATAAGATCATACATGTAAAGTGCTCTGTGAAGTACTTACAAAAAATACACATTCTACAAAAGCTACTTATGTATTTCCCTTTATCTGTGGAGCACTGGTCTTTCTTAGTCACCCTCAGGGCAGTGACAGACACTAGAGCATCAATAGAAATAAAGAACCACAATAGATACTATTGTTTTTGATAAATCATCCTAGTTTTAGAGATTTCTTCTGTCTGAATTAAAAAAAAAAAGACCAGGTGGAAGATTCTTATTCTTCCTGTTATAAGAGCTTGGAACAAGATCACATTTGGGGAGCCTCTTAAGGGTTTATTTTGCAATTAAGACTAAAAATGTATGTATTGGTTTTGCAAAAAAAAAAAAAAAAAAAAATCATTCTTTTTTCTCCCCTATAAGGTAGCTCTAGTAGTATGTAGTTGTCTTTAACTTCATTCAAAACAGTTTTATTAGATTGTATTGTGACAGCGGTCATATAAGCATGTACTTAAAAAAATCTTATCAAAATTGCTGAATTTCTGTGTAGCCATTTTAATATTGAAGATGGAAAAAATACACAACATTTTTGGCATATTATGCTTTATTATTTCAAGAAAGGTAAAAACACAACTGAAATGCAAGGTAAAGGTCTTGGCGGTGTATGGAGAAGGTGCTGTGACTGATCAAATGTGTCAAAAGTGGTTTGCGAAGTTTTATGCTGGAGACTTCTCACTGGATGATGTTCTGTCGTCAGGTAGACTAGTTGAAGTTGATAGCAATCAAATCAAGACTTTACTTGATAGTAATCAACATTGCATCCTGGAAGAGATAGCTGAAATACTCAAAATATCCAAATCAATAAAGTTATTGGTGAAAATGAAAAATGTGTCTTTTATTTTATGGAAAAAAACATACAGACTTTTTAGCCAACTCCATGTGTAATACCTTATTTAGGATGGTTAGATTTTTATATCCTGGTGTGAAACTCCAGCAGGGTCTTCTGTGTTTTAATTATTGCTTTGCATTTGCCCAACCTACTAACGTTGTAGAACAGAGTTTTTGGTAGTGCCCAATGGTAAGTCAATGACAGGAAGGGGAGGTAGGATTTAAATACAGTTTTGTGCTGAGGCTATTCCTACTTCCTGGAGTGCTTCGTCCCCTCAGAGCTCATTGTATCATCTGTCGAGACTTAGTTCAAAAGCATTACCTTCCCAGAGCATTCCATAACTCCTCCCATCAGCATAAAAATGTATATTACCTTGTGTCTATGACTGGAAATATTATTCAATAATGGAAAATATTTACTGAGCACTTCATTTTGTGTGCCAGGCATTGTGCAACCTCTTTACATTAATCCTTATAAGAATCTCATGAGAAAAACATTATTGTGATGTCTATTTTACTGATATGGAATTGAATGCTTAAACATGTCATATAGTTTTCCTAAAGTTATAAAACTTGTCTTGGGTTCTCCTCAGAGAGGATGAATGTGCTTAGTCCATTTGATGCATAAACTACACTCTATTGCAGAATATTAATAAATAAGTAAAATACAATGCACAGAATAATTAAACCCACGAAGACCTGATTTTCATGCTTTTAATGATATGATAAAAAGGGAAAGTTCTGATAACATATGTTTCAGACAGCATATGAAGAAAAGAACAAGCTGTTCCTTCTTATTGTTTATTCTTAGAGGCTGTTGGTGGGGAAGCAAAATGCCAAGGACTGGGATACTGTGGGCATGATTGCCGAGTGCATGTGTTTGCTAGTATATTATAGTTTTTATCCTCTGCTAGGTGTTATTTTTGTTCCCTGTTCAAAAGGCTTCTCAATTGTGCATTTTTTAAAAAAAAGAAATCATTTTTAATTTTGAGGATTTTGGATGTCAATTGAAAGTTCACTAGATCAATACTTTCAAAGTCCTTTATCATCAGGTTCAAAGGAATTAAAAGTATGGTATCCTTATTGTAGATCGTGAATCTCTCCCTAGAGTCATCATGATACAATATAAAACCAAAAAGAAACAAACTATCAAGCCATAAAAAGACATGGATGAAACTTAAAGTCATGTTACCAAGTGAAAGAAAACAATCTGAAGAGACTGCATAATTCCAATTATATAATGTTCTGGAAAAGACAAAACTGTGGGGACAGTAAAACAGTCAGTGATCTGGAGCAGGGGAAGATGAATAGCTGCAGTACAGAGGATTTTTAGGGTAGGAAAACTATTCTTTTGGTAATGTAAGATGGATACATGTCCATATCAATCTCTCTCTCTTTCTCTCTCTCTCCATATATATATATATATATATATATATATATAAAACTCATATGATGTACCATACAAAGAATGAATCATTATGTAACTATGAACATTGGTTGATAACGACATGTCAGTGTGTCAATGTTGGGTCATTCATTGTAACAAATGTACCATGCTAGTGTGGAATGTTGATGGAGGAGGAGGGGCTGTGTGTGTGTGTGTGTGTGTGTGTGTGTGTGTGTGTGTGTGTGTAAAGGGGAGTAGGGAGGGTATGGGTTACAGGAATATTATACATTATGGTTAGAAGGTTGGGCTTTTTTCTATAAAAACCCAGATTAGGAAGCTGAGACAGATAATAAGTGAATAGGATTTTCATATTTCATCTGTTGATGTGATGTTTTAAAAGGAAAGTCCCTTGAATAGCAACATAAACAGTGAAATACACAGGAAGTGAGGATGCCCAAGTGATCTGACGAGCAGGCTATTTACATAGGAAAGACCTGAGCAGGGATACAATGTGGACTAGAGCTAAGGCACTGGTAGTGAGAATGGGGGTGGTGGAGATTAACATATTTAGATAGTTCTGTGAAAAAATCAATTGGACATGGTCAGAGGGTGAGGGCTTCATGTTTGTAATGTGACTTGTGGCCTGAAAATACAAGGATTTAGAAGGAAATGAGGTGCTTTGTGCTGGGAGATGAAATGAAGTTTAGAAAGTTGGAGATGAAGTCCTATGGGAGAAATTATGTGGACACAGATTTAGGAAGAAATTGTTAGACTGTGATAATTACTTCAGCCGAGTGAAGACAGGACGAGACATTCCCCTGGGATTTCCACAGGCATTAATGACCATACTGATTGGGCAAACTAGGCATTATTTGAGGTCTAGTAATCTAATATCAATCATTATTTCGAGGTTTGGGGAGATAATATTTTATGAGTACCTCAGTGGAGCAGGCTGTGGATTATTATTTTGTACCTGTGTAAAATCACATAAATCTCATAGCACTAGAGGTAGGCTGTCAGTCTTTCCTTCAATAAATGTTTATTTAATGTATCTTGGGTTTCAGATAGAGTAATATCATTGGATAATTGTTTCTTTTAAGTGTGAAACCGTATGCTCAGAGAGGGAAAAGAACTGGTAACCTGCAGAGGTTGGATGAATCTGGCTATATTTAATTCCCAAATGAGTACACTTTTTTTTTCTGTATCACATTGCTTTCAAGGTTTACCTAAGAACGAATCTGATTATGAGCTGGTCAATTGCATTTGGGTAGTTGTTTAGAAGGGGGTCTGCCCTCTCATTGGAGTTATCTGTATAGAGAAGAATACCACTGTTGGGCTTCTAAAGTTTTCTCATCAGACATACATACACAAGACAAGACATCTAGGTGGCGCAGTGACAGACGCACAGAAAAACGCGTTCATAGAAATGTATTGCCATCTGAGGCGTCACATAACGGGAAAGGCGGCTGTTGCAGGGTGGAGTAAAGAATTATAATACCGAGGGCCAGTGCAATGAGAAGTGCAGGCTAGTCTTTGTAATCAATGACATTTTCAGGAGGGAGAAGGACTCAGTGCCCACTCATCATGATGCCAAGGAGTTCCGGGTTTCATAGCGTGTGTGTGCTGACAGTGGAGACAGAGGGGGTTGAAGGTAGTGCAGAGATTGTACCTTCCTCCCTGCCTCCTCTCCTTCCTCTCTCCTTACCGCCCTTCCTGTATTCTCTTGTATATCTTCTAAAACACGAATTTATCATCTGGTACGTGCGATGCACTTAGAATATAATAAAGAGAGGGGCATGGCATTGTCACCACAGAGTTTGCATTTTTATGCAGAATGCCAAAAAATAAAAATGATTAATTAGTGCAAGTGATATTTAAAAACAAAAAAGCATGGGATCAAGCTGAATAATTCATTTCAAATAGTGAGTCTCAGGCAAAGATATGTGAGGGCGGATAGTAAAACCAGGCCTTAAAGGATGAGAATACGTAACTTCACACACACGCAAGGTTTCTGAATCTTAAGAAGAGGGACCTACAACCACCCAGAGGCTCAAACCTGAAGCAGTGGCTCCCGTGTTCCTCTCTTCCTTCCTGAAATCCATCACAGAGTCACTAGGATTTACCCAGGAATTGGCTACATTGGTGATAGATAAGAAGAAAGCCAAGGAAAAGATTATGTCAGCAGCCTAGGAACACAGGAAGCTGCTACTGTGCTCAGACTGGTGGGGAAAACGGTGGGGTTGTCCTACAGGAGCTGAAGCCCTGAGAACACGCAGCTGCCTCTGAGGATGGAGGTGGGAGGCGGAGCGGGATCACCTGGAACTCCACCTGCTTCCTGTTTCTTTCCTTTCAAAGCTTTTTCTTACCTGTGCCTGCTGGGAGAGTCACAGCTCCATCCTCGCAATAAAAAGCAGAGCAGCATAAGATTGAGGAATGGATCTGAGGACAAACAAGGCCTGATCTCTCACAGAGTTTTATTTCAAAATGTTGTCTTGGAGTAGTTCACTTCTGTCCACTTCTAGACTCTGGTCTTCTGAGTCATCATTCTCCCACAACAACCTTCTAACTGCCAGTCTTGATTTAGTCTGATTCCCTGACAGGGCAGTCACAATGAATGAATGAATGAATGAATGAATGATATTGAAATATGAGCGATATAAGTGAAGGGTGAGGTTCAATATTCTCTATGAGTGCCCAACTTACCAGTTTGCCGCTGGTGAGATCACAAATTTTTCTGAACCTCTAGTCCTTATTGATAAAACACCCATAGTGACTCTCTTGTAGGAATGACAGGCACAAAAACTTCTTAGGTACGTGAAAGTAGTTAATAAACTGAAAATACACTGTGCTGCTGTGGAAAAGTCAAACACCATTGGCCCCAGGGGTACCTATGTGTTTGAACTCTCACTCTACCATTTACTGCTGACCTCCCAGAGCTTCACCGTGCTCTCGTTTTCCATGTATCTGTCACTGCTCTTGAATCTGATCGGCCTCAGGACTTGCTGCGACAGGACGTGGTGGGAGAGAGATGCTGCTGCTTCTGAGGCTGATCCCTAAGAGGAGCTGCGCTCTGAGAGTGTCAGGAGGTAGCTTGTCTGGCCAACTGGAGGGGACAAGGGGACAGCCAAAGGCTACGTCAAGGAGAAGGTGGGTGTCTCAGCAGCAGCAAGTACCAAACTTGCTGGTGAAAAAGGATCTAGAATCTTCTAGAATAGCCAACCGTCCAGATAAATGCAATACAAGAATGAATTAGGGTGAAACTAGTGGAGAATCCCCCAAGCAGCCCACACATATAAGATAAATAATAACTTGTTATTTGTAGCCACTAAGTTCGGGTGTTATTTATTGTACAAAAATAGTTAACTAAAATATTAATAGTACACATGCAAACAAATGATAGGACTTCTTATTAATAAAAAACAAATACAAGCATTATTAATTATTAATTAAGTTGTTAGGCTACTATTGAGTTAATATTATATTATAAACTTAAAATAATTGAAGATATCATTATGTTTTAAGACCTATTTCAACTGCATATGGATTAAATCATGACTTCAATATTATATTGAAGGAAGGATCTAATTGCAATTCATATTTCTTAGCCTCTATTTGCTTCTACTGTTTAGCATATTATCTCATATATAGTAGGAACACATACACATTACTTAACTTAAAGGAGTATAGAAAATGTGCACTTCTCAGAAACTAAAATATATTTTCTTTCCAACATTGGCAAACATTTTATAGACTATCCTTTGAGTTTAAGCCTACTAAGGAAGAATTTGCGTGGCATAAGCCCTTTTGTTAATGTCTGGAACAAAGGCTGGGATGGTCAGTTGAATCCCGGTTTGAAGGACAAAGCTTTACCCCACTTGCCCTGTGAGTATCTCTGTTCTTCTGTGGAAGAAAAGCTCCTGAAAGTCTTCTGTAGAGTCAAACTCAAAGTGCTCTGATCTGAAAGGAGCTGCTTGTCTCTCTCTATGACTCAGATTATTTCTTTGCATATTAAATTACAAGAGGCAGTTCCAGCTGGATCCATCAGTGTATTTATAACTCAGTCACACAATTTTCCTCCAGGCAGAAAACTTGGCAAGCATGCTTCCAGCCTGGCTGCAACTTTCAAAGATGAGAACAGGAAAATAATCGTGGCAGTTTTTATATGAGAATTCATGTCTAAATTCTGCATATAATGGGAGAATCTTAATCCCCCCCAGCACACCACAGCTTGTCGTTTCCACCAAAGGAGAGGGCGAGTATGGGGATTCAGGATTTCATAAAAAGTTTGAATATAATTTTGTCCACCTCTCTTGGATCTTCTTCTCAAGAGGTGTATGATCTTTGGTAACAAAAGTGGAATTCTGTGGAAGAGAGAAGCATTTTCACTTATTAATGATGTGACATGGACGATAGCACATAACTTACACCACTGTGCTATGTGCTTGAGACACGTTGTCTCATTGATCAGTAAGACAGACTTGATTTTCCTCGTATAAGAAAACTTAGGTTGTGAGAAGAGAGTCAGCATATTCAGAGCACAGATTCATCTCCTATAATTTATTTATAGCTTTGTTTTCCAAGGAAAATTATTTAAGTAAATATATATACACACGTATAACTTAAAGTGCTCTTATCTGAAAGAAGTTGTTTGTATACATCTATCAAATATAGATACAAACAGACATATATGTAGTTTTTATTTAACATTTGACAGAAAATCAAACTCCAAGTGGTCTAAATAAAAAGGCAATGTGTTTAGTCATATAACTCAGTTTTAGGGGTACAGCTGTAACATGGCAATGTCATTAAGAAATTATAATTCTCTGGCCATCTCTGAAGTTGAAATGCTTCTCTAATAAGTCCAAGATTTTCATCCCTTACCTGGAAATTCTAGTGCAAAATAATTCATTTCCCAGTTAATTCCATTAAAACACCTATTTGGAGCCCCATCGGTCTTTTATAAGGTATTCAGCAATGTCTGCACTAATTGCTGTAGTCAAGAGGAGGGATTGGACTCAAGCTCAGCCTGGATCATGTGTCCCATAGCAACATTCTTGTAAACTCTCTATTAGTTTATATAATATATCAGTGCTAATCTTCCGATTTTGCTTATGCTATGACTATGTAAGATGTTTATCTTAGGGGCAACTGGATGAAGACTGTGGAGAATTTTCAAAACGCTTTCATTAGTCTAAAATTATTTCAAGAATATTTTAGAATATTACACATTGAACCTAGTGAATTATAGGACAATAAAGACTTTAAATGTAAATACTGATGAAAGGTTCACCTCGCAATCTTCTTCCATGATTAAGATTAGAATCTTGGTATTCATGGTGGGGCATCCCAGTTAACGGTTGCTTGCTTTGGGATCACAGACTACTTTTTTTATGTAGATACTATTGATTGCAAAAGCGTGCATTATTGTTTACATGTCTGCATACTTTATCTCCCCACCTATATTAGGAGCATCATGAGGGCAAAGTCCGTAGGTTATTCATCTTTAAAATGTCAGAGTCAAGCAGTGAGCCTAATACAGACCAAGAATTCATTAAATGTTAGCAGAATACATGAGCAGGAGCATGCTAATTTTTAAATCCACATCAATAACTGGGATCACAGGCTATTATTTTTACTGGCTAAAGGCCTGGCTTTTATATAAATATTTAAATAAAATATTTCTGTATAATGTTCATTTAATTCTCCTCTTTCCTAGACACAAATGCTCAATACTGTGCCATATTATAGCTAGAGAAAACATATCATGAGTCTACTTATCATAAAAAATGAAAAAAAGAAAAGAAAGCTAAGATAATTGCTGTCTTTACTGGGAGGTTTTAGGGGGTGGGATAAGGCATTGAGTTTACTTATGCATTTCCTACCAATATTTAGTAAGTTTCTAAATGTTGTTTTAGGGTGTGGTCTGTACCACCCCATTTAAGGGATTAGTGAATTCATTTGAAGAAATAGGCAACTCAGTGAGGGAGAACATCACCTTAAAGTGTAGCATATTGCAAGTGAAGTCAGAGTCCCTCCACCTTACCCCTGCTGTGGTCCCCTGCTGTCTCCGGAATGAACCAGTTTTCCATCAGCGGTGGTGGTATACATCCAACAGCAAACATGCACTGAGCTCCTGCTGAGGGCAAGTGTCTGGGGCTAAAATGATATTGGATCTTGAAAATGCTCCCCTGTCTAGCTATGTCTTATTGCTGATTTTTGAATACCCTATATTTGGTACTTTTTTACAAATTAAAACATTTTTAAGGTGGACTAGATATAAGTATGCATCAGGCAATGCGAGTGTAACTTTTCGGAAATAATATATACTCAAATCTATTTCAGGGAAATGTGTTCACATGTCTTGTTATGGTAAATATAATAAAAGCCCAGAGGTCTTGTATCTGGTGAAATTCATGAGGAAGGAATCAGGTATCCGTCTGTCTGGGGCTGACCAAACGTTGGAGGCTAGCGATCCAGTGTACTGACAGTTCTCTGCATCAAAAGAAAGAAAGTCCAAGACAGTTTCTGAATAATAGAAACCATTATGGGGATAAAGTTCCATGGATTTTTCTGATAATAAACTAACTGTCTAGAGATAATTATTCAATCTACTGAAACTAAAAAACTGACCTAACTTTAACTTGCAGTGAAATGAATTGTGACCTTAAAGGTCCATATACTGAATTCCTAATTCCCAATGTGATAGTATTCAGCTATGGAGCCTTGGGGAAACAATTCAATTCAGATGCAGTTGTGAGGGTGGAGCCCCCATGATGATATTAGTGCACTTATTGGAAGAGATACCAGAGAACTTGCTTCCCGCCTCTCTCCCTGCCATGTGAGGACACAGCAAGAAGGTGCTGTTGACCAGCCAGAAAGGGAGTCTTCACCAGAAACTGACACGTAGGCACCTGGATCTCAGACTTCTAGCCTCCAGGATTGTGAGAAATACATTTTCTAAGTTTAAGTCACTATCTGTGATACTTTGTTAGGGCAACCCGAGCTGACTAAGATACTTTCTCTCTCCCCATGTTTAATGAGAGTTGGCAGAGCTGTGAACACATTCAGGTGAACTGGCAATCTTTAAAAACATCGAATGCCTCTTGATTCTGAAGGACTAGATGTTTGACATGATGGGGAGCTTTAATAAGATATTGGATGACTTGGAAGTAACCAGAAAGACTTGGGAGAAAGCTTCTGCTACTCATGGTAGTTTATGCTTCAGGAAGCCTCTTATTTAAGGACAGTGTCAGCGCTAGGAAAAAACAACTCATTGATGACTGATACATGGTGACAGAGGTGGAATACTGCAGCTTACTTCCTGGTTTGACCAATGAAGTCCAGATGTAAATGGTCTGTTCCCACAGATCGCATGCTCAAAGTACTTTATTTAAATGGTTTGTGTGGTTGGCTTAAGGTGACTGAAATGAGAAATTTCTACAAATGGGGTATTCATTTCTTCCTGTGAAATCTCTCAAGATTGGCTTGAATCCATTGTGAGAGGCACCAGGCAGGACTGCCCCTTGACCAAGCCTGAAAAAGACTGGAAATGTAAGATTAATAAGAAAGCTCATAATTCTCAAAGATTATGATTTTTAGCATATGAGGTTTATTATCTGACTTTAGGGACTAAATATCTGATAACACACTGTATGAACACTCTTAAGTGATTCATAGTCTCTTAATGATGCTTTCTCAGATATAGTTTCTCAATTTTTGTGCCTCTAGGAGCCTTTTCACCTTCCCCATCTGCTGCATCTTTACCTATCTTACTTATTTACAAGTAGAAAACTGTGAGACTAGGTACTGTGGCTGATGCAAAATGCAATACATGGCCTCTGTATTTGAAGAACTTATATTTAATGTGGACAAAATAGTATGAATATAAAATTAAATATTTAAGCAATTAAGAGGAAGGATCGATGACTCTTAGCATTTATTCCTAGAGGGATAGGGGTTGGACCATGGTATCTTGGGGACTGAAATTAGAATGAAGAATATAGGAAGTGGTTAAGATCCATGGATCACTAGCAAATAGAATATTTTGGGGAGAGGAAGACAGCTACGCCAGGCAAAGTTCCCCTACTCCCACCACAAGAGAACAATGAAGGCCGATTGGGGCCAGAGACTGGGAATAATTTTGCATAACTAAAATAATCTAAACAGAATGTATTGATCCTGAAAATATAATGAAATGTGTTTTGGGAATACTGACTTAGCAGCAGTTTATTGTAGAGGGGGCATGGTAGGCAGGAAGAGTCGAGACACAGAGAAAAATGTTGTTGGAGGATTTGGATGCTCTTAAGAAACAGCTGTCTTATCCCACCAAGGCTTTGTTGCTTAAAGAATTCACCACAGGAACTGATAACTTAACAGGAATTAAAGAATCAATTTATTAGTCTAGATTAGAGGGGGCAGGGCAAGTGTTCCTTGCTTCTACCTTGACCTCTATGATCCTCAGGTCCATAGATGCATTTTGGGACCTCTTTTATGACCTTCTGGACCCTAAGACAAACCGTACTTCTCCTAGCTACTGCACCTCTGCACATTTGTACGTCCATCTCCTCTCCCTGAAGCTCTTGCTCCTATCGTGAGTTCATGCCCAGCTTTCGCATTTCTGTTCAAATGTAGCTACTTCAAGGTATCTTTGCTACTGTCCTCTTATTCAGGCAGGCTTATTCTCGGCTTTTCCTCTGGCCTAGTAACATATTTCTGTTTATACTTACACAATTATTTGTCACCCTGTTGATTTAGTGTTTATCTGGTTCCACTAAAATGGAGGCTTTTTGAAAGCACGGGTAACATATGTGAGTACTGGGGATGCAGCGATGCACAAAAAACAAAGTACTTGTGCCATATTTGACATTGAATAAATGTTTGTTGGATTTATGAATGAATATTCCCTGAAATAACCAGTCCATAACCAAAAAGTAGTAGATCTTAGACATAAAATTAGGTCTCTCTGAAGAGATGAAAACCAACCCCCAGAGATTTTTCAGAGGGAGATGACTTAGATATCTTACCAAACCCCCCTACGGGATTAAACCTGCTTTGGTACCACTAGGACAAACTAACCCGCACCAAGACTTCAAGCACTTTACCCTTAAAGAAACAGGTCACAGCAAAAGTAGTCTTTTACTCCCAATTGAGACAATGTCAACTTTCTGATATGGAAGTTTTAAATAAAGACACAGAGGGCAATGCTTGGAAGCCCTTAAGGGCTGAGAATTCTTTGGTCGTCTCCTCTCTGCACAGATGAATACCGTGAGCCTCCTGGAAGGCGTTCAAAGAGCAGCCCACAGCAGCACTTGCGTTTGCTGAAGTGACTGATGTTGGCTTCAGCCTGGAATCCAAAGGTGACAGCTAACAAGGAAGAGGGGAACAGAAGGCAGAGGCGAGATCTGAAAAGTTGCAAAAGCCCAGGGTAGCAGAAGGCAAACATCTTCCGGAGTCATTGTAATGTTTGTAACACCGCACCAGTGATCATTCTAACAGAGTAACAGCTGGGGCTGGAAGCAGCCAGCCCTGAAGAAATACACCTCACCCCCTCCACTGGAAGGTCTGAAAGAATAGGAGTGACAAGAATGGTTTGTGTCTTTTGATAACCCATTTATTAATTTCAGTATCAAGGATCATTATAGTAAAACAGCAGATATTAAATAATGCTTCCTATATATCTCAGACATTGTTTTAAGTGCTTTTCTTATGTTAACTAATTTAATAGTCCAACGATCCTGTTATGGTACTATTATCAACTCCCCCATTCAGGTGAGAAATGGAGACACAAAGCTTTAAGATAATTTGTCCAAAGTCACCCAGCTAGTATTTAAAAGCCTAGTTCTTAAGAGCAGGTGCTTAGCTCTGAAACTACACTGTTTCTGTATAATAGTGTAATGGTTAACACGTATTGAATGTTTACCATATGAGTCTCACATACCTAACTGTTGTCCTGGAGAATCCTCAACTCAAGCTCAGGAAGAATGTTTTCCAGTGTGACTTTGCAGAGAACACTGAGGCAGCGTGAATGAGAAACAGTTACTGAGAATTTGCAGTGTATGATGATAAGATGCTAAGTGATAAGCACCCATAGAAAGATAAGTGTCCTGCCTACAATGACTTACAGTTTAAGGAATGAGGGGTTGGCAGAATAATAGTAAGAAATAGGAATGAACATTCATCAGTCGCCGACCTTGTTCCAGGCACTGGGCAAGTCACGTGGCACATGTGCCATGTAGGGTTGACATCATTCCCACGAGAAAGGTCTAACTATCACCTAGCCTTTTATAATCATGTACTTCTTATTATAACACATATTATAAACACCAGGGAAGCAGCTGGGGGGCTGCCTTTGCAGAGCTGTCTAGTTGAGAAAGCCGAGCCTCTCTTATAGCTCAAATTCTCACTGTCAATGAGTGGCAGGGACAGTGCCAAGTCTGTGTCACTCGGCTACAGCTTCTGTAGGTGAGGCTCTAGTCTGATTCATATCTTTTATCTTTGTCTTTTCACAGTAAGCATGTGTGAGAGAGTGAGTATTGATAAGAAATGTAACTGAAAAACCTTTAGAGAACAATCCAGCCTGAGTGTTATTCATGGAAAACATAAAAAGTACTCATTCATTGACACAAATGACCAGGTGCTTATTTCAATTTTTATTCTCATTGAAAACAATTTTTATTGCAGAATATTTTTTTAAAAGACAGCTATAAACAGATTGAGGATAAAACAGGAAACATATTTGCATAAAATACAAAAAAAAATCAACTTTTGCACTGTTTCAGATGCCTTTGTAGGCAAAAATAGTTCTTTTTAAGAATGATTATACATACGGAGCACAGTGTGGTGCGGATTTTTCTCTTGGCAATACAATCAGTAGCCCAGTGTGATGCTGAGCTCACCCCTTCATCTCTCCGGACTGTGGCCTCCTTGACTTCTGGTTCTGTGTGATAGGTGACTCCGGTATTGTTCAAATGAAACCCTGCCGCCAGAGCTCCAAGAAGGCAATGCCCAGAACTCCAGGGGTTCCCCCTGGCTTGCAAGATAAGACCCCCAAATTGGCTATTTAACCCAAAGACTGTGAATTGGCTCCATTCCCGTTACCTGGCCCTCATTGTTCTTACCACCGTCACCATATAACCCCAACTCCCGGCATCATGACCTGTGTTTTTTGTTTGTTCAGGATTCAACTCCTTTTCAGATGCTCTTTCTTGTTCTTGGCGTGTATGCATTTTTATACCTTTCTCTCTAACAAATATGTACTCATCCTTCAAGATCCCACATTCCTGCTCTGGGGAGAGCAGCTTCACAAAGTTTCCATTGATGTATGCGGTAGGTGAAGCATATCTTCTTTTGCAATCACCTAATTTCTAATTAAGTTAAAACTTTTGTTATTGTAAACTATTACCTTTCAAGCTACATCTCTTTTTATAAGTGGAACATGGTGTGTGTGCGTGCATGTGTGTGTGTAACAATTATTTATTCACTATTTGAATTAAAGTTGTGTTTCTCCTTTTTATGCTCCACTTGTAAACATCTGGGTCTTTCAAATTTACTTTCAGATGTTCATATATATATATATATATGTTATACTATATACATCTATACATACACACACACGTATATACAGTATCTTGTGTAGATTTCCTAGGCAGAGTCAGGTGAGGCTCGGTTGGGCTTCAGCACGAATTTGCTCTGGTCCTTCTAAACAGTGATGTTTCAGTGGGAGTAGCTGTGTGTGCCTATTGATAACTTTCTGCCCAGCAGAACTCAAGAATGAATACAAGGTTTTGTTTTGTTTTTCATTGTCACTTGGAACTACCCATGATTCTCCTCTACTACCTAAATGACTATACGAGGAACCATGATCCCCACATCTCCTTCATTATCTCTTTTTCTCTCACTACCTGCAGAAGCTATCTGACTGCATCTTTCATAATGTAGCGCCCAAGTTTTATTGCCTGTTTACTCCTCGAATTTGGCATCATA
Source organism: Furipterus horrens (assembly GCF_987537825.1). Lineage (NCBI taxonomy): Eukaryota > Metazoa > Chordata > Mammalia > Chiroptera > Furipteridae > Furipterus > Furipterus horrens. The sequence continues at coordinate 11,948,685 of NW_028327183.1, read as the reverse complement.
ATTTCTATAGTGAAGCAGAAGGAAAAGAGCAGAGTGTGTGTGTTGGCTAGGTGAAAGGAATTATGATGGACTTTCTGGTTGGTGGACCACAAATCTCTTCCACCTCTGATTTTCTCTCAGTTGAGTCTCTCCACAACCTTAACTCATGGTAATTCCCTCAAAGATATTTGAGCAACGTGCAGACTTCTCATTATTGTGGTAAATTTGAGTTGCTCTTTTTTTCCTGGGCATTTTATCAGAAAGCTGATAGCCAACAGAAGTGAATCAGCCTTATCTAACTGATCAGTGAGTTGTGTGAGTCATATCTTAACACTTAATTCTTTTAATTTATTGATACCTCTCATTGAGCCCCAGGTCAGGCATTCTAATTATATAATAGGTGCTCAATAAAAAATTGATCAATGAATTGATCATTCCAATGCACACTTGGGTGATATGAAATATACTAAATTAAATTTGTTCTTACTTAATTAGCCAAGCTACAAATTTAAATATAACCCAGTCTCCATGGCAATCTCTCAAAATAGAATGGCCATTAAGTCTTCTGACATGTGTAATCTCCAACTGGATTTAGTACCCCAATCCCACATTTCTCAAATGAGTTTAGTTGATTAACTGAAACTACATGGAATTATTTGCCTCCCTGTCTTGCAGAATTCATGACCGAGTAGCCTCCTCATATATTAACTCAGGCTTCAGTGGGTTTATGAGAAACATTACATTTTTTTGGAGGAAAGAGGCTTAAATATTTTATATTAAGAAAGTATGCAGATGATTAAATGTACAACTTAATTGAAATAGTTTGCATTCACTGAATATTTGAATTTCTTATTCCAAATTATCTAGGGTACTCCAGCTTCTCGTTCATTCTCTCACGCTTACTAACCCCTGGAGAAAATTATCACCCCAAGAACAATCTCAAAAATGGTGTCAGTGGAATTAATACTGTAATCTTTTTGCTCCTTATCTTATTCATTTTCATCTTCTTAGCATAACATTTAATTTAAAAAATATTTTATCCTATCAGTACTTTAAAATTATGTAGGAACACAGGGGTGCATATATTCTTTCAACTGGCTACTGGAAGTATCAGGGGGAACACTTTGTAAAGTACATGATTGATTAACCACTCTGCTGTACACCTGATACTAATACAAAATAATATTTAATGTAAACTGTAATTGAAAAGTAAATTTAAAAAAGAAAAAAAATTATATAGGAAAGTCCTATGGTAGAAGCACGGAGTTTAAAATGAATGAAGTTGGTTTGGAATTGACTGATCACCATCATCATTATGGTCATCATTTTAAGAAGTGAAGAAATAAAATTTCTGCTCTTCAGTTGGCTAGTTTTTTCTACCAGAAGAGCAAGTATCAATGTTGAGTTTTAAATAATGCCCAATAACTGACTGTATTATGAACAGGTACACTGGGTCATTATTGAAGATCAATTACAAGGTAGACCAAATGGGTGAACATCCCCCGTTGGCGTTTCTTTCCCTCTGCTCTTATACTGAAATACACAAGGATGCTCTCTGAGATTTTAAGCAGCCATTTGCTAGTATGATTCAGATGTAGAAGGAAGAAGTATTCCTTTCTTTTTAGGGTTAAAATTAGGCCAACTGCTCACTTGCAAAGAGCATCTTGCTAGAGTTTGGAGAACAAGCCTATCTAATAAGGATAATAAAATAGTGCCATGATTTCCAGTTTCGTCCTTTGTGCTTGGGTCTCCCTTTTTATAGCAAGGAGATGTTGATAGGCTGAGCTAGAAATGAGACCTTCCTGGTTGTCTGGCTCACAGGCTTTCTTAACAATAGCAGAAAGTCACATTAATGCTGAATGCTGTACATTAAAACTTTTCACATCCTGTATATGCATTTCATGCCATAATATGACTTCATCATTATTTAGGATCTTCCCTACAACTATTTGATTATGTAAAGCATATTCACCTAAGACTTTGTAGCTTGGGGAGTGAAGATGGCCTGACTTAGATTTTGTCATGATCATCATCATTATCTCTTACTGAGTATTTTGTATGTGGCAGCTATTCTGATGGATGTTTTATATTCATTACCTAATTTACAATAGGTCTATGACCTTGATATTATGATTGCCCACTTTCAGATGTGAAAACTAAGCCTAGAGGGTCTAAGTAACATGTCTAAGGTCACACTGTAAAAAATAGCAGTTTTGCTATGCTCATCAGGTCTGATAAATGGATTCATTTTGCCTGAATCCAAGACCATTGCTCTTTTTCTTTCATGTAAGAGTTCTATTAATAGGAGCACAAGAGAGACTTTATAACACTTAGAACAGGTTATGTGTTTTTTTTTTCTAACATATCTTTCTGGCATGTAGGAATAATGCAGATTCATTGCACAGAATGTATTTTCACTTCTCAGATTAATCAGAAATGTTTATTTCCTTTATTCTTCCTTTTGCTTTTTAAAAAATCAAGAATGCAGAAGTTACCATGATTTTCTTTGTTGGGTCTGTATTGTTTTCTAGTGTCACTCTCCTTCCCATGTAATAAACATTTTTCTATTTGTGAGGTTATATTTTAATTAAACTATTATAAAGTTGCTGAGTGGCAAGAGCATGGAAAATATGTGTGACAGATGTGGCTTTGAATTCTGCAGCTTACTCTGATGCTCTGAGTGTTTGACGATGTATTGGTTGTGTGTAAGATCTGGAGGATAACATATTTTATAGGTTTTCTATGAAGGTTAAAATGAGAGCATCCATTTACCTTTTATTTTATTTATTTGTTAGTGACTGGAAAGACAAACATAAATAATTAAATGGAACAAAACAGGCCCACAGGGTATCACGGAGTAAGGGGCTGGACATGGGCAGGGGATCAGACAGGCAAGATTTTCTGGAAGGCTTTATACTTGAGTTTAGGTTGTAAGAATGAGGAAACATGGCTGAGGAAAGAATAAAGCAATGAGGAGAGAGAATATCCATCAAAGCAAAGCAGAGGGAGCCATCAAAGCAAATGAAATAAAGTTCTAAAAAAAAAAACATGCCAAGCTTGTTTTAGTTAATAGTTCGGGAGTAGTTACTTCTTGTGGGACATACATTTTGAGGAGTAGGTAGATGGAGTGATGCTATCTGTACGTTCATTTGTGTGTGTTAAATATTTAAAGACTGGAATGAGGCTTAGTGCTTACGAAATGATACTTCTCAATTTTATTTCTCCTTGACTTGTTTTTACATGTTTACTCCTCCCTTTTCTTTGTCCTTCTCTATGACCTGCCTAGTTTCCTATCAGTATTAGAGTTCACTCCTTTGAACTGTCATCCATTAGTTTGGAGTCCAATAAATGAACCAACGATATTTACCCAACTTTTTTTCCAGGATTTTCCACACAGTCTCCCTGTTTTTTAAGTCCCACTGGCTGCCTCTTTATTTTCTACCAAGTGTGATCATGGCTTATAGATGTTTGGAAAGTTTTGGGCAGGGTGGAAACAGTGTAGGGAACTTGTTTATTTTAAAAGAATAAAAGATATGTAACAAAACTTAGAATTATTGAAAATAAATTAAATAAATAATAAATTAATGTATACATAAAAAAGTTGAAAAAAAACTTAGAAAATACATAGTTTCTTTTTTCTACATTCTTTATTTTTGTTTCATTGTTGAATTTATTTGGGCTAATTGGAAACAGAGCTGTGAAGAGAATTTTGTGAGACCATTTAGAATAAATTTATCTGTCAAAATGATGTATAAAGAGAGAATTGAGGGCACAGGATCATGTTGTTACATGCCATCACTCAAATGATATGAAAAGAATCTGCTATGTGAAAATGGAGTTACATTTCTTATATACTAGATGTGTTTATGTAGCAAAGGTAACTTTACAAAATAATATTAGGAATCATTCGTTTATTTTTGTTCATTCATTCATTTATTCAATCACCCATTTTACAATGTGTATTAATTAAGCACCTACTACTAGTCAGGATCTGTGTTAGCTATTCAGCATATGAAAAAGACAGATAATCGTGTTTTCCAGGACTTAGCATTTTTGATGGGAAGGCAGATTCTACACAAATGAATTCAATATGACGTATAATACCCAAGGACACGTCATGATTCATTGTCCTGGGAGCAGACAAATGAGCCACAATCTGCATAGTTAACATCAGTATTAAAGGATGAATACAAATTTCCTGGTTGGACTGTGTAGGAGCAACTTGAAAAATGATGCAGAGCATCAGAAGTGTATCACATGGACTTCAATGGCTAAGGCTTGGGGTTATGCAGTCGAAGGAATGACTTAAAAACTTTTTTCTATTATTTCTAATATCTCATCCCTGCTGAGCACTTAATATCTACTTGGCATTGGGTCAGAAATCTATCAGATCACTTTCAATGTTCATGGTGGCCCTATGTTTTCATATCGTATTCCAGGTGATGCATCAGGCATAAGTAGTTTGTGACAGGCTCCGGGTCACACAAGTATTAACAGGGATCTGGATTCATGTAGCTTGTTTGACTCTTAACGTCAAACATGGCTTCCAGGGCAGCTAACCCTATCTAATCTCTTGGCTTCCTCTAAGATTTGAATATAAAGCTCTTTACATAAATGAGGATCCTCATTGACACCGAACATTAAATACCTTACTAGCACAAGTAACAACAACAGTGTCAATAACAACACAGTTGCCTACCGAAAATGGACCTCATTTCATAGAGGGCAATGCTTTAATCTATACTAAAGCTTAGAAAGGATTATTTTTATTTGACCGGTGAGGAAGCCTGAGTTTAGGTAGTTGATATAATTCTTCAACAACATAGCTAGATGGTGATCAAACAAACACACACAGAGTCCAGGTTCGTTCCTAGAGTCCATGCAGATCCAACTTCATCCCAGCACTCCCTTCTTCTTAGAAATGGTCAGATCAGCCTCCTCAATGGCCTGCTGTTCTTGCTTCTGGCACTGGTACATGAAGGTCCAGAATATGGCTAGAGTGTCAGTCAAGAAGTCCTGCAACTATCAGAAGCAACACTGAATAAATACTAGTCCAGGACCCTCGAATGGTCATCCAGGGCTGCTTATCAAGGCCCTCCAGGGAAGGCACCATCAGGGAGCTACATCCAAGAGCACATTGATTTGATTGCCACCATTATTCAGGCGAAAAATTGCCCCACTAAAGCCCTCTCTAAGGTATACTATGTCTGTGGCCATGCTTAGAAAACTCCCACACATCTCTTTATCCACACACCTGTCACTCCCTTGGGGGGTGGGGTGGAGAAAGATGCCATTTTCTTTTCCCTCAAAATAGGCATTGAAATCTGTTCAGGTGTGTTTGGTCTCTGTTATTCAGCTTCAAAATCTAATAATCATGATTAGATTTTTCTTTCTGGTATCAATTACTTTATTGGAGGTATAATAGATGAACATTAGGGAATTTAACGATAACTGATATATAAGTGAGATAAATACGTGTTACAGTTGCTAGCATTTATTGAGCCTTTACTGTATGCCAGCACTGTGCTGGCTTGGTCTCACTGACTATCAATGATATGTCTCAGGGTATTATAGTATTCCCTCACTTATGACAGGTATTACGTTCTAGACCCCCACCACCACCACGATAGGTGAAAATCTGCAAGGTAGGAACCTTACATTTATATTAATATTTACTGTACAGTAAGTATGGCAAAATCCCGCAATATAGCAAAAAATCCACGATAAATAATTAAATATAATCTTTTTAAAAATCCTGTGATACAGTGAGGTCACGATAAGTGAACCACAATATAGAGAGGGACTACTGTATTACTTTCTCTCTTAACCAGTTGGGAAGCCAGTGTAGTATCGCCTTGGTCCCTTCAGGCTGCTCTAAGAGGAAACCACAGACTGGGAGGCTTTATTGGCAGCAGGAATTTATTTCTTACAGTTTCAGAAGATGGGGATGTGGTGAGGGCCTGCACCCTCATTTGTAGATGACAGTCTTCTTGCTGTATCTTCACATGGTAGAGGGGGCAAGGGAGCATTCTGAGATCTCTTTTATATAAGGGCACTAGCCTCGTTTATGAGGGTTCCACCCTCATGACCTCATCACCTCCCACAGTGCCCCCCTCTAAACATCTTAAAGTTGGAGATTAGATTTCAATGTATGAATGTGGGGAACACAGAGACGCAGTCTATAGCAAGCATTCATTCTCTAAGGTGACTCCAATCAGTCGCAGATGTGTGCAATGCTGTCTCCTCAAGTACAGGCAGAAGCTGTGACTTGCCAAAGATGAAGGAAAATTTTCAGATGTAATTAAGGTCCCAAAACATTTTATTTTGAGTTAATCAAAAGGGAAATCATCCTGAGTGGTCTGATCTAATCAAGTGAGTCCTATAAACGAGTGCCATCTGTTTAGCATATGAAGAAGACACGTTACCTTCCTTATAAGAATTTAGCATTTTAGATGGGAAGGCAGATTCTAAACAAACAATTATAATCTAGTGTGGCGTGCAGTACTTCAGCAGAAGGAGTGACTAGCCTTGGGAGCATGACCTGCATGGAGAATGTCAGTGCTGAAGGATGGATGCACACGTACCGGGATCTGGAGCCTCCGTGTAGAACCTCTCAAGTACAGTTCACCACAATACATTCAGGTGATCAAGATGGGTTGCTGAGTTCCTAATATAAGTCAGTGGCTCTCAATGTGTCCTCAACAACTGCATCAGCGTCACCTTGGGCTTGTTGGAAATGAATCTGATCAAGTCCTACACCAGACCTTCTACATCAGAAGCTCTGTGGTCGGGGGGCAAAACCTGTGCTTTAACAAGCCTCTGGGACTTCTGATGAACACTAAAGTCTGAGATCCACGGCTATTGTCAAACAGTAATCTAGGAGTTTAAGTTAAGGAAATGATGGAAAATGAACACCCCCCCCCCGCCCCTAGTTGAAAGCACAGTTTGCCAGATGAAACCAACAGATAAGTAGAGGATCTCAGCATAATGTAATCAACATCTAGAGAGAGGGTAGAAATTATGCTCTATTAGAATCATAGAAGAATTAAGCCTTCTTCAGAAACACGGATTTTCTCACAGAGAAGGTGGCATGCAAGAAGGGACTTGAAGAAGAAGTAGGATTGTTGCAATTGATGGAAAAGCAAAAGCATTTAAGGGGATGCAAATGTTCTGTGCAAAGTGATAGAAGCATGAACCACGACGATGCCTTGGGAGAGTGTAGGAGGCATAGAGGAAAATGTCGGGGAGGATATCTATCAGATGAGATCAAACAAGTAGTAACTTTAGTTTGGGCTTCGTCTGTTGTATCTAGTGAACCATGGAACGATATCTAGAAAGAACAGCATATGCTTTGACTTCCATTTTAGAAGCTAAATCTTGTGGGAGCAAGTTATCATAGACTAACGGGAAGACTTTGTTGTGTAATTTGCTACTGTAATGAATGCCTAATGCTAGCAGGCTTCGGTGCTCTCTTCTCTAAAATATTAGCACATTCATCCTTTAAAAAAAAAAAAGATTTTTAAAATTTATTTTTAAAGAAAGGGGAAAAGAGGCAGAAAGAGAAGGAGAGAAACATTGACATGCGAGAGAAATGTTGGTTGCTTGCCTCATGTATGTGCCCTGACTGGGGACTGGACCTGCAATCCAGATGTTGCCCTGACCAAGAATCAAACTGGTGACCTTTTACTTTACGGGACGATACCCAACCAACTGAGCCACATCAGTCAGGACGCATGGTAACTCTTTCAACTCCATGCTAGGGCTCTTTACTTAAAAAGCAGTTATTTATTGACACTGGTTTTTGTTGTTTTATGTTTTTGAGACAGCAATGAATTAAACTGTAAATCATTGCTGTCATTATCCCAAATATTCAGCTCCCTCTCCACCTTGATTTTTTGAATTATGACCAGTTAATATTTTTTTGTTAACAGGCATTAAGTGTTTAATAGTTTATTATTTTTTTAGAAATCATGGTAAGTTATTTCCTTGAATTATTAGAGGTAGTTGTATAACTATCAGTATTTATTTTTTTCAGCTTCATGTTCCTAGAAATCTGGCTGAAATGCCAATTCTGATTTGCAAGTCTGGGGTTGAGCTGGAGATTTTGTAATTGTTACAGTCTCTTAATGTGATGCCAGTGCTGTTGGACTAATGACCATATTTTGAACACATGTAAACAACCTGCATTTTTAAACTGGGAAACAGGATTAAGATGGTAATTTACCAAGACCACAGAGCTGGCAAGTGATTGAAAGTGAATCTGAAATCAGGTCTGTCTGAGAAGTCAGTGAAGAGGCTACGATGGTCCAGGAGGATGCAGAGGTCAGAGCCGGCAGAGTAGGCTGGCCTATCGTAAATGGGAGAGTTAACTGAGGATTGATGAAGAATAGTGTTAAGTTGATTACAACCTCTCCATGGAACTTTCTGAAAGCTACTGAATAATTTCTGATGGACGGAGATGGCTTCCAAAGTTTATCTTTGAATTCAAGTCACTTAATGGAGTGCCACAGTAAATTTTTAGAGCTAAGAATAAATAACCTTAGAAACATCTCAGTCTTAAATGTTTTATTGATAGAAGAACTGAGGCCTAGAGAGGATCCCTAAGGTGAAAATGTAAGTCTAGGGTCAAGCTGGGCCTTACTTATTGCTGGGATTCAATAAGAGATTAAATGTGAAGACTTAAATTTTGTAGTGAAAGACACTGGACTTTCTAAGAAATCGACAAAAGCCTCTGGGTGATTTCGCATGCCCTGCAGTGCTCTGCTTTTCTCTGTGTGTATGTTTGTGTTTGTGTGTATTGCTGCCACTGTTTTAGCATCGTGTTTTTTTCATTCTTAAAGTTAGTGAAACTGCCTAAAAATGACTGATAAAACAGCACTAAACGTTAAAACATTTCTGGGTTGATCTTGGTGCGCGCTGAGGGAAACGCTGTGCAGGAGCTGAGTGTGGGCTGGGGTCGGGGGAGGGGGGAGACGTTCACCCTTTCACTTCAAAATAGCCACCGTGGGTGTCGCTAACATTGACAGACTTCACCACAGGGCCAAGATCTCAGCTTTAAGCTGTTCTCTGGCTTGCTTTTCTGGCTTGTTAACACGCACAAAGAGGAAATTGGCAAGCTCCCAGGGTGTCAGGCAACTCCTGGGTGAGTGTGAAGTGTTCACGTTGCTTTCTGAGTCAGAGGGGCCCCTGCAGCCTCATCAAAAACCCCAGCGCCAGCAGGAAGTGGGAACTACCCTGGCCTCTCTGTGCTGTTCGAGGCAGCCAAGCTGAAAGCTGTTTGGAACTTTGTCTTTTCAAGAGATTTGTTATCCGTAAACATGCAGATGGTAGAGGTCACTGTGAAGTCTGCAGCGGCGCTGTGGACCCCCGCCGTGAGCCGAGGGCTGCTTCCTGCTTTTCCTTTTCAGGACTGCTGGAAGACCTCATCTTTGAGTGGGAAAAGCACATGATTTCAATGAGTTTCTGAGGGATAGCAACCAGGAAACTCATTTACTTAATACCCTGAAGTCTCAAATTGTTCTTATGCTTCCCAACCGTGGGAGCCGGAGGAACCACCTATTTTATCACATTCTTTTATGTATCTTCTGAACTGCTATTCAAAAGGCATGCTCATAATACATGCACATCATGCACACATCACACACACATCGCACACACATCGCACACACATCACACACACACACACACATGATTTGTTGAAAGGGTGACAGGGTTCCAGAGTATTTTAATGACACTGATAATTCGTGTCCAGGTATTTTGAGATGCCTTTTCTTTGAAAATTATTTTTGATGTCGTTAACTGGATGCAGTAAACAGAAATTCAATGATCCTATTTATTTTGGGAAATGGGGAAAAATTAGGGGGGTGGGGGAGGAAGACATCAATATACACCTAAGTCATATGTTTCTCCATTCTCTACCCCCCTATTCAGTTATTTGGAAGTAAGATAATATTTAGAGAAGTTCTCAGTAAACCAGTACTAAGTAACAGCTGTTAGAACCACAGTTGGGTCTCACTAGTCTGTCTGCTCTTGTAAGCCCACAAAATCCAAGACCTCGATCTGGTAATGGGACCACTTCAAAAACAGAGGCCCGGAGGAGATATCCACCATTTACCAGCCTTGAATTTTCTTTTGAGCCATCGTTCTTATGTCTGGATTCTTCCTTTGGTTCATTGAGTCTCCTTTACATCAGTTTTTCAGACTGACTCACTACAGTATCTGTACATTGAATGAACTGGTCATCTAGAATCAATTTGTCAGTCTTAAGTTATAGGTCTACTTTACTCCTCTCAGCAGAAAAATCGTTATGATAATGATTCCTTTCCTGGTCTTTAAAACCCATTTTTTCTGAACTTTTCAAATGGGTATATATCCTATGGCTGAAGCTTAGTATCTCAGATTCGAATATCTCTCCAGCTAATTAATTATTGCTCCCTAATTTTTGCCACAGATCTTACAAGGCAAATCTATAGACAACTTGACTGTCCAATTATTCTGTTTATTTAAAATTCTCCTTTGTGTGACCTTGGGAAAATCAACTTATCTCTGAGGCTTATTATCCCTTATCTCAAAAGTGCAGGGATTGGAAATGTTGTGCTCACAGCCTCTACATCATGTTTAAATTATAGTGCTAAGAAAGTCAGGGTGAAATGTAACGTGTGTTACCAGGGTGAGAAAATAACAAATCTAGAGAGCAAAATATCTTCAAAGGAGTCTGAAGTAGATGAGATTAGACATTTCTCAGTTTCTGTAATCAGTAATCAAAAATCATCAATCAAAATATAGCACTGTCTGTAGCATTCCCTTCATATAAGAACCCAGTGAGACTCAGTTGTCTATTTGGTCTTTGATGTCTAGCTGTCCAGAAGATGTCTCTCCAGCAAGTGCATGATTATGGCCCCTAAATGTAAATTTCTTGGATCATTGAGATGACACAGATAATTAATTCAGAAAGAACCTCCAAAGAAACCTCTGTATAAGGTAGAAGAACTTCTTTGATGTACTTCAGAGAACTCTCATTGTCAAAGAGAAAAGTGGTAGAATCACAGGAATTTTTCAAATTTGTAATTCGGCAATGGAGTCTAGTCTGTGTGCCACTTACTGGGCTTGAATCTGTGTCATTGGTAACTGAGATGTTTTTAACATGAAAAGTCCATACAGATTAAAAGATTCAATATGGTTTCTTGGATTTATGTTCTCTCAGATCACTTACATTTCAGGTGGAGCCATCCCCATTCCTTGAGCCCTCCTTCACCAATCCATCCAGTAAGCGACAAAGCCCTGAACATTGTATCTCGTGGATTCAAACTCTCAGGTCAGCCCTCCTGCCAGACTTCCCCTTAGGTCTCACCAAATCTGCTTGAATTGTTGATCAATTATTATATTTAGCCTTCTGCCTTCCCCTCCGTGTTAAACCTCTTTAGTCTGTCATATGATGTCAGCATCACATTCCTAAAAATTACATATCTGATGTCACCCCTGCCTAAAAATTTCCAACGAATATTTATAGTTCTTATCTAGGTCTATTATACATTCCTTTCTAGCTCCCTGTTGTCCCCTGTGTAGGCATTCCCATGACTTGCCTTCCTCTAACCAAGCGGTTGAGCAGCATACTCTCCACTATAAATATCATGCATTTCCATATTGCTTGCCTCAACACATACTGTTTCATCATCATGTCATTTCCTTTACTTTTATGCTTGGTAAATTCTTACTTTTTCTTTAAATCTGTTCCTTCTCTGTGAAATAGTTCTCAAGTCTCCAGGAACAATTGGATCTTCTTCCTCTGTAATATCATAGTAGCCTGATGTCTTAGCTGTTACTGTTCATAATAGTGGCCACTGTAATGGACTGTGAAAGAGGACCCTGCCTAATCCATTATTCAATCCCAGAGCTTGTACTTTTCCAAGAATAGTTCAAGCACTAAATATGTGGTGTATATAGAGGGATATGGAGTAGGAGAGAATATCTAAAATAAAAAGAAGGATCCATGTGATGGAATTTAACTTAGTGAGAGGATAATGCACTGAGTTAGTTCTGTGTTGTCTTTCCTGGAGGATGTTCAAGGGTATTGCCAGAATTACAGGTGGCCAATATTTAGGATCACTGGAGAATCTGTTTTTAAAGAGTATTTTCAAATTCACTGGATATTTTCTTGTCCAAAGTCATTTTAAACTCATCTTTCTTTTGGCCAAAGACAAACATAATCAAGTCGCCAATGCACAGAAAATGCAGCAGGGAGTGGCAGATGCATCAGGGGGAAGTCCTAGATGAGCATCGCAGATGCAGAGAGCTTGGGCTAGGGGATATGGAGAGCAAGAATCTCACGGCTACAACGAGCATTTTAAAGAGCTCATGGGAAGACAAAAGAAAAACAACATTATTTTAAAAATCAGTTAATTAAAAGTCAGTAATAAGAGAGAATTCTTATAGCAATGCATTAGTCAGGGTTTTCCAGAAAATAAAACAGAACCAATCCCCCCCCCCCCCCCACACACACACATACACCATGATTATGGGGGCTGGTAAGTCCCATGATCTGTTGTCTGTAAGCTGGAGACACTGGAGACGCAGGAAAGCCAGTGATGTGGTTCCAGTCTGAGTTCAAAGACCTGATAACCGGAATGCAGATTTACAGGTTGTGTAAGTCCTACTTAGTTCATGGGCAGATGACCAATACGTATCCCAATTTAAGTAGCAGGCAAAGAAAGTAAAATCGTCCTTCCTGCCTTTTTTTCTATCTGGGCCTTCAAAGATTGGATGAGGGACACCCACATTGGGTGGGAAAATCTACTTTACTCAGTTTACTAATTGAAATGCTGACCTAATTCAGAAACAACCTCACAAAACACCCAGAATAATGTTTAACCAGATATGTAGGCATCAGTGGCCAGTCAAGTCAAAGATAATTTAGAAAACTTCTTTAGCAAGTAGTAAACATTCTACCACATGCTAGAACATGTATCAAGGGATATGCACAAGAGGACAAAATATCAAATCTATTTCCTCAGCTCCATGAGTTAATAATAATCTCTAGGTTCTATACTGGGAGGTAGAAGCTAAGATCCACATTTACATTCTGCCCAATAGAGATCATTGCATATTCTGTGTAGAGTGAGGTGTTAGTTGTTCTTAACTGGAGGTGATTTGGAAATGGCCCCAGGTGACATTTGGTTGCCACAACTGTGGGCTGGACATGATGGATACACTACTGGCATCTAGTGGGTAGAAGCCAGGGATGCTCCTAAACCATTCTATAATGCACAAGGCCAATGACAAAGTAAGTCATCTGGTCAAAAATATCCCTACCTCCAAGTCTGAGAAACCCTTTTAGAGATTTTTGACTGATATTTTCAGCCATTCCTTTATGAGCTTTGCCAAAAGTCAGTGAAAAGAAACAACTGAATGAACAGAAGGAATTTTAGGCATGTATATAAAAGTAGGGGCTTAGACCTGGTAACTTTACCATGGTCTCAAAGAGGGACAAACCAGATAGCCTCCTTCCCTCCTGCTTCTCAGTATCCCTGTTTCTGAGTCCAGGTTTCTGCTCATGTATGCGTGGGCTACTGCACACCTCAGCGTTAGCAAACATATGGTGATTCAGAGCAGCTGAATTTGTACCCTGGTCTTGGATTTGCCTTTCTGTGCCTCAGCTTCTACATATTCAAAATCTTTACACAGTTCCCCAACTAGCAACAGAATAATTTCTGAAAATGCTATTCCAGTATGGAAACTTGATAGGTGAACTGGCTGAAAGTGGTGTTTCTCTGGTGAAAAGAGTGTCTGTTTCTGGCCTTCTGTCTGTCAGTCAACACCTGCCCTAAGGGTCTTTGGAACACACAGGGGTCAGGGACAAATAAACACACTGGTAATGTCTGTGAGTAGTCATGTGGTAACTCTCTTCCTCCTTTTCCAGTGCCTGACAATATTAATCACTTCTGCAGGTCATCAAATATTGGTTATTTTTCTCTCTCTTCCAGGCAATATTCAAGGTACTTACAGGGATGCAGAGACTGTACACAGAGAAAGACCTTAAAGTTTAATGTCAGTAAGAATCACTTGGCAGGATTTGTTAAAAATGCAGGCACCCTGGCCAGACCACTAGAGATTCAGATACAGTAGCTGTAGAGAGAAAAGGTTGGCTGCCCTGCCTCTTACCTAGTTCCCTCTTCTTTCACCAACATGACCTACCTTTTCTTTTTAGGGACCAACCTTACCTTCAGCCCGGCAGCTTGTCTAGAACTGACCTCCCAGTTAGTTCTACACCAGTTCATGGATGGATACTAACCTACTATAGAAAAAATGTCCCATGGAGCTACTGGAAATAACTCCTTGCTTTTTCATCAAAACCCTCTATGCCTTGCATGGTGTGTCATTACCTCTATGAGGCCTGGCACCCTCACATCCATTGTTCTCACACCTGAGAGGTCGATCTAAGGATAAAGCCACAGGTATAAGCTTCCCATGTGCACCTGAAATGGAAACTAATATATGGGATACGTTTTTGGTTGAACATTTTAAGAATACATGTATGTCCCAATGAGCGGTATACCCACATATCCTTGAATTATTCTGAAGTGGATCTTGTTCTTCTAGCTAGCATTTGATGTTCAAGAATTAATAGAAGGGAAAAAAAAAACATATGTGCTGTGACTAATATCCTCAAAATAGTTTATATTATGTTAGTGATTGATACTATGCTTATGTTGAAAAAATATGTTTGTGCCTATCAAAGGTTTGTTTTTTTTTAAATTTTATTACCAAGGTTGAATTCTTGAGTTCTGTTTCACTTTATATCTCTTTCTGAAGAAATTTTAAGTTTAAATAAAACTGGATTCAGAGGTCAGTTATCCCATTAAACCAAGAAGTGCAATATAATCTCTTTCTCATGTGATCCAATGATATTAAATGGGTATTGGTATAATAGATTCTGTTCTACAATTTAAAAACATGTTCTTTTGCTCATAGGCAAATATTACAGTAAACTGAGAAAACCTTGTTTTAAACATATTGTCAAGATTGTGAAGAAAAAGATATTGTGACATCAATTTAAACACTTCAATTAAATCAACTAGATCTCTTTCCCATTAGCAATTTTAATTATTAAATCTCAGCATTTCTCAGCATTCACAGGTAATCCCTGTGAATTTGTTTGAAAATAGGTGTATTAACTACTGATACTTTCTACCATGTGCTATAGACTGTGATGATAAATTGAAAAAAGTAGATTTTACTGCACCTCAGGTACACTATAAAATGCAGACCTTTCCACTAGCACTCAGCTTGTGCCCTGATATGGAGACAGAGGATGAACCATAGATATATATACTTGTTGCAGGTCTACAGTTAATATGAATTACCATTTTTGACTGATGTATATCGTCGTTGGCAGCCGTCCATCTCGAGAGACGATGGTGTAGCTTCTTAAGAGTCTATCTGCACCGCCGAGAATGGCTGTGCAGTCCAACTTGGGAGTGACACGGTATCTGTCTCCTCCCGTGTTCAATCGACATCTTGCGATGACGCTGGAGTGTCCTCTCCAGCGAAGCTGAAGCTACAGAGCCTGGGCAGGGTGATATGGAGGGTCTGCTGTTGCCCATGCAGCAGACCCCCCCTCTCTTCGCAGCTGAAGGGTCCAAGGGAAAGACGGAGTCGATACAGCTTGGGTTCAGGTGCGCCGCAGGAGTTGCCGGTCTTGACTACAACGTCAAACCGCCTTAGGGACTCCGGCTCCGGATTTTCTGTCGGGGTTTACTCCCTTAGCCTTTCCCCTGAAGAGGTATGCCGCAAGGCAGCGGAGGTTTTTTGGAGTCAGAGTTTTCCTTCTCTGATGTGCCCTGACTGGAAGATCGAACCAGCGAGCCAAACCAGCCAGGGCTCAACTGATGTATATAAGGCACTGCTTAGACATATACACCCACCATCTATAATGGCCACCTATCAGTTTTGGTTTATAACACACAACTGATTCCGAGCTTTAAAGAACCAATTTACAAGAAAAATTTTTTCCTATGATATATAACTTAAGGAAGGCTTTACTTGGAAATATTTGGCATACAGGAGTCTTAGGAAAGGTTGGATAATCTTCCCTTTCTCTCTCTCTCTTTATGCTTCCTTGCCAAATTTCCACAAAATCTTTATAACAGTTTAGTGAATTGGGGGTCATTTTTTGTCCCTTAAGATTAGATCTCATACCTCGACCCCCTTGCCAAGATTTCCCAGACATGTTCCTGAATATTCATTCCATCAAACAATGACTCCAGATTTCTTTTACCTATGCAAGCCAGGCAATGCAGTAGAAAGCTATTCTTTACTGTCACACACATCACATAGATGAGACTCTGCTGGCAGTTTAAGATAAGTGGTATCTGGAAGAGAGTCAAAGATGTATATCCTTTCTGTGCCTTATGGACTGTAAGCTTGTTTAGCACATGAGTGTCTCAGTGCTAGAGAAGTTGATCTCCAAATGACTTACAAACTTTAAAACCAAGTGATGTAAGGAAACAAGGGGTGAGGGAGGTCAGGGACAAGGGGAAATACAGTGAGTGGGTGGAGGATGCGGGAGGAAGAAGAGAGGAAACTATCTCCCTCGGTAGGAACAGTGTAAAGTAGTGGGTCTCACAGCAAACGTAGAGCCAGAAGTCGTCAGTTTTCTTGGATGCTTCTATCTGGGTAAATGCCCTTAGATAAGTCACTATGGTCTCCAGTCCTTGGTGTCCTCATCTGTAAGGCAGACATCTTTACCTCTGATACCTACTTCAGAGGGGTGGGGGTTTGGAGGGCACAATGACTTTTACAGATGATACAGTGTGCATTGCTGCAGGTCTGTCTCTGGCCACAGTTCTCCCTCTGAATAATCCATTTCTTCTTCTCTAATATGAAGGTATACACAGAAGATAAATCAGAGAGATCCTTCATGTGTCATTACCGCTATGAGGGCTGGACCTCCATAAGGAATTTGGAGAGGGAGTGGTCTGAGGGCCACCTTCTTCCTGAGTGGCTTTGTATCCTCTCAATTAGGTATAAACTAACATGCAGTGTTGACCACTGGCCTGGACGTCCATCTATGAGGAACGTGTCCTCAGACTGGGCGGTCCTGCCCTCCCCATTTCCCTGGCCTCCGGTCGGGTAAACATCTTCCACCATAGTTACTGTGTACCTCATTGTGCTTCCCTGGCCTCTCCACCCACCTTCACGGGGGATTATATTTATTATTGCAGCTACTTTGTGCCATATATCCTCTGGTCCAGCTATGCTATGCTACTCTTTGCCTACTGTTTGGGTTATACGATTCTCCGCTATCACTTCAGGATGTTAACAGATACTTTCTATAAATAGAAATGTATGCATGTATTTTCTACTAGTAATTCTCGCTGAGAGGTATTAAACTTCCTCTTCCACCCTCCCCGAAATGCAAAGTCTTCATGAATTAGTATCAGAAAATGAAAGTATTATTTGTGAAAAAGATGGAGATTTTTTGCTCTCACAAACCTTCTCCATCTCACCAATTAAACCAGGAAAAGAGACCAGCTATATTTGCTTGGCGGAGATAAAATTCTTAGATTTTCCCAGCATATGATTTTTTTCAACAACTTGAGGATGGAACAGATTCATATTCAATACCCTCCTAGAGTCATTCGGTTTTACAGTTTATGTGAAAAACTTAGTAGTGTTTTTTTTTTTTTTTTTTTTTTTTTTGTCTGTTAAATTTCCTTTGGATGTAATAACCCTTTTCTCTCCTCACTACCCCACCGATCTCTACCAAATACTCTGCATAGAGCTGTTCATTTTCCCCATATCTTTGCATATGTAAATGCCACATTTGCATTTCACTCAATGTTTAAAATACCTAGAGCTGAAAACAAAATGATACCCTAGGAAAGGGCCTTGCAGTGAATGGAAAATAGTAATAAACTCAGTGTTCTGACCCCAAATATGGGTGTACCACCTTCTGAGACCCCTTTCGTTTGTCCTGCTCAGTGGACAGCTCTGACACAAGCCCTCCCTAGACCCCAGACTGCTCTCCCTCTGACCCCATCAGAGTGCCTGGGTGTCAGGAGATCACGGTGTTCGGAAATCTGCTCCCGGTGCGTCATTGTGTTCCGTATAATGAGGCCTCACAGCAAAACAAAACTGGATCTCTCTGTGGCTGTGCTGGGCTTGACAACTCTTAAGGATGACAAGGACTTCAGTGGTCAGCTTGATCCAGGGAGAAGCCTTTCTACTCGTTTTCAAAAGATAGATACGTTATCAGTGGATGGTGCAACAGTTTTTCACCCTTCTGGCAGAATTAGCAAGATCATTTGTCACTGAAAATAACAAGCCGACATTGAGAAAAAAGCAGGTTGCTCCTTGTACAAGATTTTACAAACAAAGTGCCTGTGGAGCCAGGTAAATGTGGCCTAAAACGTGGTCTCTATCACTTGGTGGTAGGGTGACTTTTTGACCCAGCTCACCCTAAGCCTCCATGTTTTGTCTGTAGAATGGGCACATGACATACACTTTAAGGTTTGCTATGGAATTAATGCATAGGGCTTAATATATAAATTTTCCTTCAACCACATTGAGTAATTTTTAAACATTCAATGCATTGTTATTATTTCTACTGTTATTGTGCACAATAATATTTAATGATATTAGTATGTCAGTTCCTTATTTCCTCTACTGATCTGTCTCTACTGTGAGAGACACTCACATGGATGGCTTGTTCCTTGGAGATACTGACTTTGGAGGATATGTACAGTCTTAAGTGTATTCTCACGCTCAAAAAGAGCTTCAGGGGTTATACTCAATTTATTATTTCAGCAAATACTGATGGGAGGCCTTATCTATGCCTCATATTATTCTACGTGGTGGGCATTCAGTAATGAACAAGATAGATGAGTTTTCTAGAGCTTACATTCTGGTGGAGGAAAACAGAGGAAAATAATTAAATACATGATCAAACCAGATAATTTTATGAAATCACATGTTTTATACAAAAAGTAAAACACAAGCATGTTATTATGGAAGTCATTAATTTGGATTGTGTGGTCAGGGATGAGAGTAGTCTCATACTAGAGATGATTTTGAGTTTATTCCTGAATTCTCCATAGGAGACAATTCATGAGAAGAGCTGGGATGTAAGGGGAATATTCTGGGCAGCCAGGATCCACAATTAAACTGGCACTAGAAAGAGGGCCAGTGGGTAAAGGGATGGGGTATTGAGAAATGAAGAGGGGTAGCAGGAGAGCAATATTGCATCACTTTTTATAGTCCACCCGAAGGGCTTTGTATTGTGTTACATACACTTGGGGAAGTAGGGAAGGGGTGCGTACATGAGACTGCTGAGTCAACCCATTGGTGTCCAGCCATAACATGATAATGTCTTGGACCAGGTCATGTTCAGTAGTATAGATGGAATTAGTGGATAGATCAAATATATATTTGGACCTAGAGCCAGTAGGCTTTATTATGGTTGTGTGGAATGAAAGAGAAGAAGAGTAACTTATTTGTAAATTATTTTTAGTCTTAGCATTAAAGGAGATGGATATGAAATTTCAGAAATTATAAAATTATATCTGGGTATGCATCTTCTATAAAATGGGGGTAATAAAGCCATATTTGGTGTCTAGTCAAATAAAACAAAATCAGTATAATTTTATGGTAATATTTTATTGAGTGTTTAATACATGCAATACAGCATGCTGAGTATTTTTCGTTTACTCCTTAAATGTGAGGCAAAGAAGATTCATTTCTAGCCCCACTTTACAGGTGATGAAATTCAGGTGTAAAGGGATTTAAAATGTGCATATGACCAAACAGGTACATCATAAGTTTGATCTATGCATTCTTGATTTCAGTGTGTCTGCCATTAACTATAATCCAAAATGTCTCTTAATGATTCTTTTATAGGTTATTAAAGTTTATAGATGCAGTTCACTGCTAGTATTGTTAATAGAAATGATAAAAAGGAAAAATTATTTTAATAGGCATAAGTTTAAAAAACCACAAAATAAACTTTGAGTGAGTAAAATTTCCAGTTCAGCTGAAACATGGCTATCTTGTGATAGGAATGCAACCTGGAATGAAATTATGTGATAAGTTATCTTAATCCTTTCAATAGGAAAGAAAAGATTTAGGCTTACACCAGTGACCTTATCTGGTATTTATTTGCTATCTTTTATAGCATCAAGCACCTAGTAATAGGTCCTTAAATAGGTGTTTAATAAACCCCTACAGAATACTAAACAGATCTCTTGGACAAAGATCTGTATATTTCCACAGTATCAATTTCTAAAGGGCAAAGGCCTGTCTTTTAATTTTGTCCTTGTCTTATTTTGCCTTCCCTCACAGTTTTTAGTGTAATAGAGTCTCACTGAATTTATGATTTATCAAATAAAATAAGCTCTTACTGCTAAGCCCTAATGAGAAGGAGCGTGAGCACAGATGGCAGGAAAGTGCCAATAAGTCAATGACTGTTTTCCTCACTATCCTGAGGCAAAGCAATAATCACATTGTTGGAGCTTGGGGTCCAAATCAGATCTGAAAAGATGGCTTATTCTCTTGTTTTTATTGTTTGCTTATTTTCATTTCCTAACTGGTTACACTTAGGTTTAAAAACTTAAGATCCCAGAGCACATGGAACCTTGACAATTTTTCAGTTTACATAATGGGTTTTATGGATAGCCACATTTCATGCTCTGTCATGCTGCTGAGCTCTGAAGTGGTGTATCCTCCAGAGACGCCAGAATATTACTTTGCAAAGTTAGGAAATAAAGTTGAGCCACCGTTTTTCTTATCTCTGACCCAGACCAAGTCATATTTCTCTGGAATAAGACCTCATTATATATTATATTTTATATGCATTAGTACTTTTCACTATTTGTATCTTTCTTGTTTGTTTGCACCTAACATGTGTATTATTCTTGTGTGCAATACGTTTCAAGAGTGTAGAGCAGTATGTGTTAAGCTACAAACCACCCTTGCCCAAAAAAGTATTTGAGGCAACATACTTGTTAAATAAATGAGAAGTGCATATACCCCTGGGCCTTTACACACATTTTCTGTTTCTTAAACAACGACAGTGAGAAGTTGTAAGTTGAGGTATTAATGGACGTATCAACCACTTATTGCTGTATGAGTTATCCCCCAATTCAGTGCTTTATAACAACAACTGTGTTATCTTTCTCAATTTTTGGGATTTGGAAAAAGTCAGGGTGGTGGTTCCAGTTCGGGGGTGGCTCATGTGGTTGCCCTGGACTGGGGGCTGGAGGCAGAACTGTAAGCAGTTGGAGCAGGTGGGGGCTGGCGGATCATCTCTGTCCCTTCAGGTTAGCTCAGGTGTTCTCCACACGACGTCCCTGCATGGGTCGGTCTGGTCTTCCTTTGCAGCATTGTGGACTCAGAGCAGTTAGACTGATTCCTTGCTAGCTTGGTTGTCTAGTCCAGGTCTTCTATAAAATCAAGCAGAAGCTGCACCAACTTTTTGACCTACACGTGGAAGTGACATACTTGCCTAGCTGACTGTTCTGTAAGGTCAGCCAGAATCAAAGGAAAAGGTTATAGGTCCCACTTTTGGATGGGAGGAGCGTCAGAGAATTTATAGATATTTTTTGAAGTTACTGCAGTGAATTATATAAAGTACAAACTTTTCTTTTAGACGTTTTTTCTGAAATCCCTATGACTGTCTTTCCTCTTCTCTTTCCCAATCCAATTCTTCATCCTACTCCAGAAAACAGTAGTACATATGCTGATAGGGCTAACTGTGTCCATCAAACAAAAATTAGCTACTTACGTAGTAGGAGGGAGGCCAGTTTTTGTGGCCTCTATGTGAAAAGGAGAGGGAATCTGGACACACGCCTGATGTCTTACTTTCTTTCCTTTTCTTTTCCTAATCTGGAGACTGTATGAGGCTGGGTTACTTTAGAGGAGGCCCAAATGAGCAGAGTTGAATGAGCTGGTTGGTAGAAGGGGAAAGCCTCTCTCAGAATCCTGCTGTGAGTGGGAGAAGCCAGATGTGTTAGCAGCTGTTCAGCTAGATAATGAGTCAGCCCCCGATGCACGTGGATAATCTACAAGAAAGTGAATCCATTCACAGATAATCAAGAATTGACCATATGTCGCAGCTGGACTATGTGTGAAGACAGCACATAAGGAAATAGAAAAACAGAAATGTTATTTAATAAAAAACAACACTCATAATTATGTATACTAATAGTGGCCCATTCACATAAGTAACATTTGTTTTTATCAAAGCATTAGCACAAGCTCCCTTTAATTCCTTTTCTTGTGAAATAGACAAGGTAGGTCTCTCTAGTTTTTGTTTGTTTGTTTACTTGTTTTTTGAAATGAGAATGCTTAAAAGGGTGGAAAAGTAAAAGAGAAAGAGCAGGCAGACATGTACTGCTTACTAACTCTGTTTTAGTGACTAATATTTGCCTCAAACTGCAGAAATAATTAGTGATATGACAGGCAGAATATTGGCATTTTAACTAGCAGTCTATTTCTTAGGGAGTACAATATTAATTATCTATTGCAAATCCAATTAAACATGATTTTAAGATGCCAATACTTTCCACTCTGCGCATCATTAAATCACAAAAATACACATGCTAACCTCACAAAATTCCTGTCTTCACTCTGCCTTGCATTTTTTTTTTTTTTTAGTTGGTGGTCATCTCATGGTGCATTTGCAAATGACACATAATTTCTTGAGTATCATCAAGCATGCTTGTGAAAAATTCAGGTTCCCTTGTAACTCTGGAAAATTAGTTGTGAGGAGAGATGGAGATCACCACATTTAAATAAGCACATTCAGTCTGGGGAGCTCTAAAAAGCATTTGAGAAACAACATTCCAGAGCATGGGTCTCAACCTGGGGTTATTTTGCGTCCCAGGAAACATTTGCCAACGTCTGGAGATATTTTTGGTTATCATAATTGGAGAAGGGATACAACGGGTATCTAGTGGGTAAAGGCCATGAATCAGGCAGCCTCGGACAACATCTATGGCCCAAAGTGTGCATGTATGTATGTGTGTGTGTCCTAGAGAGAAAATTTCCTTTAAACATATAGGAGCAATTTTTTTCATACACCATAATGTGAGCTTAGCTTACTTTCTTCAGTGAAAGCCTTAGTGATGCTTTACAGATTTTAACTGTATCTAAAAATACTTTATTTTGTTGGAATATTTCAACTGCAGGACAGAAAATGAAAGGCATTCCTTATATTAGTAATTATTCATGTCTCTGGAATGAAGGAGACTCAAATTGGATAGTAAACTTGCAAACTTGAAAAGTTGGTAAAATGTGCCTTCATTATGTTAAATAAACAATTACGTATTTGGAAAAGTCAGTCGGAAGTACACCCATATGTATGTGACTGACTAGTGCCTGTTTAAGTTCTACTACCTGGGGCTGTACTCTAATATATATATAAGTTATTCTGAAATATTCTTACTCCTTCTCAAGAATGGGAGACTTTGTAGAATAAGACTTCCTAGGAAGTTAAAGGAGATGAAAAGGAGGTAATTATCTCAATGCTGATTTTTTTCTACTATTAATTATTTTTACTACTCAGGCTTTTGCTTTCTGAGACAGCCACTCTCCATACATTCACTGGTATAACTTCTTTGGATATCTTTCAGTAAACAATGGCAATATTTCCATTCCCTACCACCCAGGCTTATACTTTTTTTTTTTCAGTAATGAGGCTAATATCCACAGAGATTCGTCTGACAAATTACAGCTCTTGTAGTTATGCTTTCATTCAAACCCTGTGAAGTTCACACAAGTGAACAACTCTTGCATTACTTCTGACGTTTGTTTATTTTAATAATTCATTTAATCATTCATTCAACAATTATTTATTGAGTGAACAGTATATGTAGGCTTTATTATAGATGCTATTAAAACAGAATGAATAACAGGGCAAAGTTGTGACCTTTCTGGGGACTATGGTGAGCTAGGAAATAGTAGACCAAAAAGCAAAAATGTATATGTTTCATGAAGGAAAATGTAGCAGCATAATGGGAAACACTGATGTGGAGAAGTGGCTTTCCTATGTAGAATGGTCACAGTAGGTCCCCGCTGAGAAGGTTATGTTTCTGTGGACACCTCTCGTGTCTCGTGGTTCTTGATTAGTCCATTCTTGTACTCTCCCGGTGTGGCTCCGTTTCCATGTTTCACCAGCATCTTAATGACAAATACAGAAGAAATTTCAGAGTCAAGCCTATAGAACGGCTATAGGACTTTCAGATTAGTCTTGAGAAGGTGGCCAGTTTAGGGCAGGTGACATCCTAATGCCACCTTCTAATGATGACGCACCTGCACCTGCTTACTCACTTGCAGAAGCCAGACTCTGATTATTATGTTTTGTCTGGACAAGAAAATAAGTTCAATTACTTCTTATTAGTATCCAAATTAGTATGATATCATGAGGTTGTGACATGAGAATTTAGAGAAAAAAAAATGCTGACTTGAAAGTTTGACTCTATCACTTAGAATTTTGGGTGTGTTATTTAGTCTTCCTGAATCCCACATTATTCATTTATAAAATGAAGATAATATTGATGGTCTCCATCTCCATCCCTAGCCCCAATCATTTCCTACAGATGTTACCTTTTATTAAAACCTGCTGTTTTTCATTACTACACTAGTATTCCACGCCCAGGGATTTTCTTCTACCCTTCTGCCTGCAAGTTATCATTCTTTGAGATAAAAATTGCTTAGAAGCTGTTGATCTTCAAGCATTTTCTCTACTGTGGATCCCTCGTGTCACCTGCAGACCCACTCTGTAACTATGTGTGCCGGGGGGGGGGGGGGGGGGTGTAAATATACGAAAGTTTAGTTGGTGTCTGCTCTTGGATTTCTTACAGTAATGCCAGGCTTAGTGTATTCAAAGCAGGATGGCAGGCTTGGTTTCCTGAAGGCTGTCATCTTCAGTCAAGCCTTAGCGCGTGAGCCAAGTCTTCCTAGGTTCTTTAGATTCCCCAGCTAGTCTTTAAGCCTCCAAAGCTCACGTGACCATCATGTGAGCAATCGGAGTAGCCTTATACTCAGTAGCCTCACTTGAAGTACAGTGTGCATACAGAAAGTGGAATCATCTTAAAATAAAAGCAGTGTCAGTTAATGCTTTGTCACTGTTTAGAACTAAATTCAGAATCTTTTACATGACCTCACTCACCCATAGTGTCTGGTCCACGTTGTCTTCCATTCCCACTTTTCCGCTGTTCTTCAAATGGTGTTTCACGCCAGGTGTTTCATACCTGATATTTTCTCTTCCTGGAATCAAATTGTACTCTTTACTGCCCAATGTGACACAGCTGATGTTTCTTCTTCAGGTGAAATGCTTCTGTCAGGTGGCGGAGGGGCTTTTCCCTCTACCCCTTCACTTTCAGTTTAGGTTGGGTTTTCCTGTTATAAAACTCTTTATTTCTTCCATGTAGCTAAACATAAATACAAATATTTTGGAATGCATGTGATTTTGAGGTTACTGTACATTTCTGCCATAAGAATGTATATTTGCTAAAGAGAAAGACTGAGATTGTTTGTTCACTGTTTATTGAACACCAAACATATTAGCCTGAATAATACATGGTTCAGTAAATATTTCTGATATAATAAATAAGTAAGTCATCCCAAGACCTATTCATCTTATTGCTATTTTGAGCAACCATGATATCTCTTATAACAAGAAAATTTTATTTAATTGTCTGTGTTTAAAGTCATTTTACTATATTTTAATGATTTTGAATCATTCTCAGTCTTCTTGTAAATAATTGATCATATAATTCATTGCTTCCCTTATTCACTAAGTTTGTTTTGGGTACTTTTAAGCCTTAAGCATTGTATTAGGCCCAAAAGAAACAAATATTCAAGAACATTGCAGTTGTACTGGCTTAACGTTTATTAAATTTGCTTGTGGTGTAAATAAAGGGGTGGGCAAAAGTAGTTTAATTTACCAGATATTTCTAAAAGCTAAATTGTAAGTAAGGGTATGAAATATTAACAATAATAATAAGGCAAATAATACAAATGAATAGTACAGTAATTAATAAATAATAATACAAGAATAAACTGTTTCATAGACTACAACTGTAAACCTACTTTTGCCCACTCCTTTGTTTATCCATCAAAGACATCAACTAAAATATTCTGTCATAATAAAAATAAGAGATATTCACAAACCAATGCTTCTAGAAAAGATAAAGTTTCTCAGTGCAATGTTTTTAAACTATCCAAGGGCAATTCCGAGACTTGGGGAAAATTCTTGTAGCTGAAAGAGAGCAAGACAAATGTCATTTAGTTATTTTAATTAAAGCAATTCATTTGAGGACAAAGGGACATAATCTGTAGAAGAGTGAGTCCCAGATTTCAATGCCTGCTGTCAGTGGTAGATTCCATGTGGGAACGAGAAGGGGCAATTCATATTCTAAGCAAAAAGCAAATAACTTTCATTAAGCCTGGCTCAGAGGTCCAAGCTTGGGAGACCTTTTTAATAAAAAGAGATCACATGAATGAGGAAAATTTTATTCACAGCCTCACCAGGCTATTTCTCCCTCCTTTTGAACTGCCTTTGACAGCTTCTTCAGCTTATCTGAGGATGAGAGGAGATGAAAGAAAAGCAATTCTGACCTGTGGCTCCAAGTTTACTAAATGAGAATTGGTGATGGTGCTATACGCGTTCATTGGCAATATTTCAGATGCAGAATAAGGTGATTTAATAGTCACACAGTCTGTAATACTTCTCAACTCAAGACTAAATTTTCATCCTCCTTTTATGCAACAAATCAAGTAGTTACTGCATATTTACCAGGTGCCCAGTGAGTGCTGCTCTAGATTCTGGGGTTGGAACAGAGTACATAACGAGGATATAGCAATGATGGAGTATACATTATAATGGCTACAATAGTGTAAAATAAATACCTAAAATAATATTATACTAGAATGTATAGTATATTACATAAAGTAAATTATAAAGTAAAACATATTTAAAGTAATAGGCAAAGGGCAAGATAATGCTGGGCATGAGTGAATTAGAAAGAAACTTCACTTAAGGCCCTTCTAGTGAGAAATCCCCTAAATGCTGCAGGTTCCTTTCTTCTATTGCACTTCAGTCTTGCATCGAACTATCAGGCTCTCTCTGTGCTCACGCTTTTACGAAGCATACCCTTCTCAGTAGTCTACTTTGGGCTAGAGGCAGGATCTTCTGTTGCATCTGAAATAGAGTAACGCAAGTGTCGTCTAATATTCAGTGCTCTGAAACATTCTTTTTAATAATTAAGTTGACCACAACAGAACTAATAAGAAAGTCATGCTGAATATGTTGGGCCATTAGAGGCAAATATCGAGCTATAAGGGGTTTGTGCCTGCTGTTCAGAGACACATGTGCAAGTTCCCTGGAGTTCCCCGGAAACAAATACACACACACACACACTCTCTCTCTCTCTCTCTCTCTCTCTCTCTCTCTCTCGACTGAATATGTGCAAGCCTCCTCAAAATTCGTATGTTGAAACCTAAGTTGGTATTTGGAGGAAGAGGGTCTTTCGGTGTTGACTAAGCCATGAGGGTGAAGCCTTCGTGAATGGGATTAGTGCCTTCATAAAAGAGGTCTGAGAGGGTGCCCTCATCCCTTTTGCCCTAAGAGGTTACAATGAGAATGTGGCCATCTATGAACTAGGAAGCAGATCCTCCCCCAACACCAAATCTGCCTGCAGCTTGGTGTTGGAATTCCTGACCTCCAACACTGTGAGAAATAAATCTCTGTTGCTTATAAACCACATATTCTGCAGTATTTTTATTATAACAGCCTGAACAGACTAAGACACCCTATCATTATTAAAAGGTATGTGAGTGTGTATAGTGGAAAGCACTAAACTTGGAAATAGAGAATCTAGGATCAAGTCCTAGATCTGCTATAGATGAGCTGGTGACGTTTACAGGCATGGTTTTCTCCTCTGTCAAGTGCAATATTGATCACTTAGGTATTTGTGAAAGGGCTAAAGTACTTAGAACTTCCCCAAAATGTTAGGCAAATAAATAAACGTTAGTGGAACTAAAGTATGGCTGGTGAGTATAGTTTTTAAAATATCATGGCCAGTTATGAGTAAAGTATTAGAAAATATATCAGTAATTCCAATAATGGAAAATAACATGAATGAGGTCAATAATATGGTATAAGGAGCAGAAAATATCTGATTAAATTGTATGCTGTGGTACATCTTTTTAATCAAAATAAACACAATTTATTTTCTGTTTTACTAATCATCACCTTTGTCATCGAATGCTAAAACATGTTATAATTTTCATGTGTCAATATTAAAGCATGAAATCTTGTTAATAGCTGGCATTATTGTCTCAAAATGTTAGCCTGCTGGATAAATATGTACTTAAGGAAGCAGAGTACATGGTCTTCCCAGAGCAATGCTTCTAAATGTTACAGCAGCTCTAACACACTTTCAATTAAACAAAAATTAAACTTCAGAAAATGTCACAAAAGGGTAACCTAATATTTGATCATTACTGTGCTTATGCAAAGGGATATTTACAATCGTGCTTTCAGAAGTGATCAACTCCCCTTTCTAAGTTCCGTGAAACTAAGGTTTAAGATAATATTTGGATAAACATTTGGCAGAGTTTCTAGGTAGTCTGCAACCTGTAGACCGTTTCTACTGATTTTCATTTTAATGAAATGCTGAGAAGTGTTTGCATTGTAGTTTTCTTCTTTTTTTTTAGCTCAAAAACTGAAACATCTCATAATTAGAATCAGTTAGGTTATTATCCAAGCTCTCAATAGATCATCTTGTCCAAGATCATTTTGTCTGAATAATAAACAACATGAAGTGGTGAATTCATTTAATCTCTTCCAAATAGATATAACTGAACCACCTGTGTGTCTGAACACTGTAAGACATGTCGAGGTGTTAGAATCACCATAGAACTCTAAATGTTAATCATTCTCTGTTCTCTTTAAAGTGTAGCAGACCAGTCCCTTTTCCCACTTCTGGGAATTGACGTGCGTTTGGTGCTGGCTCATAGAAGAATGGTGAACAGGGGTCGTTGTCCTTGTTCTGTTGTGGACGAGCATGTCTTTGTCGAGAGCTAGTCTGCTATCCAGAAACATCCACTGCTTACATTTTAAGACTCCTAGTTCCCTCTGCTTTTTCTTATATGTCTTGTTTGCCAACACCTTAATCATTGTGGATAAGAACCTAGTCACATTTTCCATTTCCAATGCATTTATTTCCATAGACCACCGTGTCACTTCTGGGTTTAAAACAACCCTTTTACGCTACTATCTGCAAGAAAGAAAAAAACAAAAAAGAATTATCTTATGAGACAATATATGTTTTTTTCTTTTTTTATTGAATTTATTGGGGTGACATTGGTTGATAATATTATATACGTATCAAGTGTACAATTCTATAATTGTAATCTATCTATTGTACTGTGTGTTCCCCACCCCAAGTCAAGTCTTAGTCGCTATTTGTTGCCCCATTTACGCTTGTCTACTACCCCTCATCCCCCATTTCCCTCTGGTAATCACCATACTGTTGTCTGTGTCTATAAGTGTTAGCTTATACATAATGAAAGCCACGCTATATAGCCATAAACCCTTACCTAATGTGCATGTATATGTGAAAGTGTGTGTGTTTAGTATGACAAATAAGGAGGACATCTTTGTTTTAACCAAATAAAAAGGCTCATTTTAGAGGTTACATTGGTAGGAACTGCCATTTTTCCACCAGAAAATTATTTATTTCTCCAGCGTTATTTATATCATGCTCTCTTCTAGGCCCTGTCTAATGGCCTTTGACACAAAAAGATAAATGATGCAAAGTCTCAAGAAGCTCAAATTGAGGTCTCAGTTTGGTAACACCTAGATCCCTACACATAACAAAGTTTTTTTATTACTTGACATCATTTCTTAGAAAATCAGTTTGACATTCAAAAACAAACAAACAAACAAAAAACATGGTACCAGGGGACCCACCTACTGATTTAAAATGTAGAAAGAACTATCTCCCATCTAGTGAGTCATGCTTTGGAAAAAATTTACACATTTTTCTAATTCAGAATGAGATATTTTTTTAGGAAGATTAGATTTTTAAAAAATATTTAAAGCCATATTTTCACCTCATTAACTTTTAAAAGAGATTAACAGCTTGTAAGAGCCCCAATTATAGTCAATTATATTTTGATTGACTTACTTTGACATT
This sequence comes from Furipterus horrens, assembly GCF_987537825.1. Taxonomy (NCBI): domain Eukaryota; kingdom Metazoa; phylum Chordata; class Mammalia; order Chiroptera; family Furipteridae; genus Furipterus; species Furipterus horrens. The sequence continues at coordinate 11,918,509 of NW_028327183.1, read as the reverse complement.
TAAACAGCTCGAAGAATAACACTTAAAAGAAGTTATTCCTTTCTAAAGAGCAAAAGAATCTCTGTCCCATGTCTGTCAGATTTCAGATTTCATCATTTTCATGGAAAATAGGCATGGTGCATGACCAGACATAAGAATTAAAATATGTATCACTGAAACTAGACATGAGAAATTCTGAATAAAACTTGAGATAAGGAGGGTAACACAATCTAGAAAAATGACAATTTAATACACATCTATTCCTTATATATAGCCAGAATATGTATCTCTTAATGTAGTTCTTTATTTTTCCCACAGTGTTTTTTTGCAATATCTTTATAGCATATGCTGGTTACCTGATATGTCTACCGTCGCTGCTTATTTTTATTGTTTTCTTGGCTATTTTTGAGTCTTTACTTTTCATAGAAAATTAAGATAAACTTATCCAGTTCTTCACCATCTTGCTCTTGCTGCAGTTTCAATAGGAACTTCATTAAATTTATTTATTAACTTTGGAACAATTTGTCATGATATTCTTTCTGTTTAAGAAGCCTTTCCATTTGTTGTGTAGCTTTTTTTTTTTCATGTCCTGTGCCTTTCTTCTATTAAATATATTCCTATATTTAAAAAAAAAATTTGCTATTTAGAATGGGTTTTTCAGTTTCCATTTTGCATATGTTTTGCTGGAGGAGAGGAAGATCTATTGATTGTTGTATAAGGTGTATTGTTACCTAGGGCTTTACCACATTTCCTTATTAAACTGTGGTTGTTATAGATAAAATCATAATCATTACCAAATTGGGATAGTGTGACATCTTTTTCTAATGTGTATGCTAAATTATTTTATTTTTATTTTATTATTTCAATTGCTGAAAACTTCGAAGTAATGTTAAATAATTAGGTGGATATAGTGTATCCCTGTTTCTGGTTTGAATTGTCATGGTGTTAGAGTTTTACTATTTAGGGAGATAGTTGCTGTAATGTTTGGTAATCCATTTTCATTATGTTTAGGTTCTTTCTTTCTCTTCCTGTTTTATTTTAGAGTTTTAAAATTAAAAAATGGTTGTTATTTTTTCCCAGTTCTATTGAGATGTAATTGACCTATTATATTGTATCAGTCCAAGGTATACAATATAATGATTTAATATGTGTATATGTTACAACATGGTTTCCACAACAAGTTCAGTTAACATCAGTCACCTCACATCGTTTGTTTTCTTCTAATGAGAACTTTCAAGATTTCTCTTAGAAACTCTAATTTGTCCAATGCAGTATCGTTAACTATAGTCACCATGCTGCGTGTTACATGTAGTTGTTAAGGAACATTTTTACATTCCTACGGAACCATCCAGTCTTTTACCTTGACTAAAAATAGCAGTGTGTGCATTTTTTTAATATATCTTTTTCAATTCACATTCTATTATATATGCTTTTCTCATTTTAAAATACATGCATAGTGAATTGGGGAACATAAATGAAGACAGGGGAGTTTTTTCAGAGGAGACTAAAAAAAAAAATGATGAAGAAAGTAGAAAGGAAACCATATCAAGAGCCATTTAGGGAAACAAAGGAGGTCAACTTGGAGTTGAATGGCCTCAAACAGACTGACCGGAGGCAAATATTTAAATGTCTGCCTGTGGAGGAAGACATGGACCTGTCCATTTTACTTTAGAAGACCACACCACTGCCGTAGCCACGGTGTCAACACCATAGTTAACATTTCTGGATGCTGAGGCAAGAACAAAGCCAGTCTTTGGGTCATATGGTTCTTAACAAAGTTTGACTGACAGACGTAATCCAAGATCTTGTATCTGTTATGTAGCAGTGGCCACTCTGGAACTAAGGCTTATGTCGTAATCACCACATAGTCCCTTCCCGTGTTAGATGTTTTCTCCTCATTGCTTATCACCCTCCACCTCACATAGTCCTCCTCCTACCCTGCACACGAGGACAGGGATTTTCTGCCTTTTCACTCATTACTATGACTCAGCATGTAGAATAGTGCTGGTTATATAGCTGATGCTCAAACTAGTTCTTGAATTAATTAATAAATTGCAGTGAACATACCAACTGTGTGGTACATTTCAAATAAACTAAAAAAATAAAATAATTATAGTCAAATTAAGCATAGGAGCAAACCACCACAAATAATAGTAGGTTTGTGGTCCGTAGATTACAGCAAAAATTATGCACTGAATTCCAGAATTAGGATGTGGTACTGGGATCCAGGTACTAGGAAATTGGTTGGAACAGGAGAGTAAAAAAAAAAAAAAAAGGCATTTCTATGCTGATTTTCTGATATTCACTTAATTTTTCTAAACGTTCATATTTGTAAAACAGCATACATGTGTGCATGCATGCACACATACATATACATACGGACACTTTTTATTCCCCACCAATGATTTGTTTTCATTGAAATGACTATATGGTTTTACAGAACTTTCCAAGATTAATTTTATACACCACACAAATGTTTGAAATGTGGAGTATGACTGCCTTTGGCTTAATTATTTTAAATAATTCTGTAGTTTTTATGTAACATAATAAATGTGGAGTTTATTTGCTTCTAGGGAATAAACTAAAATTTTGCATGCATTCATAACTAACTGAAGTACAAAGTAATTAACACTTTTCAATGGCTTCTGATAAGTGCAGCCATAACATAGCAATTAAGCTCTCAAAATCCACAAAGAAGATACAGGAAATTATAGTCTTTAAATTCTATATCAAAATTTGGAACTGTTTTAAGTATCCATAAAGTAGGCATGTGTGTATTAGGAAGAGTAGGGAAGGAAGTTTGATTTAGTTTAAAGTTTAAATTAGAGCACCTATAATCACTCAATACTAAATTTTTAAAATGTACAAGTTTATGAGTTGAATGATTTTTATCAGTAGAAATATGCTAGTGATCTTAATTAAATATAGGACTAAAGAAACTCTTAAAACAGTTTAACATATAAACTGAGCCCTCCAGCACCCACTCAAATTCTGTTTTTCAATATATAATCAAGAATAAGGAAGTTCTACAAGTAATTGTATAAATTAATCTAAGTGGATGATTATAAATATTTAGTTTTTAAAAAAGTGGTGGTAAGTCTTTTTAATTGTGTTGCTTTAGTACAATTTAAGGTAACATCTGTATAAAATAATAAACAGTACTGAGCTCTAAATTGGATTTCAGTGGAATATGACAGAGATCTTATGACAAACATTGCTGATTTATCCACTTATGGATTTCATCATTTATCCACTGATGAAGAGGTTAAAGGTCTCTGCCTCCAATTTCTCTTTGTCTCTCTTAATGAATTATGCATTATGATAAAACTGTATTATAACAGTAGGCTAAAATTTTAACATTAGAAAATCAAAGCAAAATTGTGAACAGCATGATACAATTATAACAATTTGAGGTATATTTTTCAAGAAAATGAGTTAAGCTGTATAATATGATGCTAATAATATATTAAATACACGATAGGATTTTTATTTTTAAAGTTATTTCTGGTTTTATTACTTTAGCTATTCTTAGCTCTGCAAGGTGGGACAAAAGTCGCTTTACAGTTGTTTGTATGGAAAATAATACAATAATTAATAAATAATGGAAGAATAAACTCTGTTTTGCATCCTCATGAGTGTAAACTCACTTTTGCCCTGCTCTGTATGTTACCGACATTGATGACACCTTGGGTTGTAACGAGATGATAATATTTTAATACAAGTACATTGCTTGAACTATTGACTGGCACTAAATATGTCCTCAGTAAACTCTACATAATATTATTTATTCTTCATGATACTCATGTTTGTAGATTTAAATGGAGTTATTTTTCTAAATCACAAATATGGAATATCAGAGAATATTACAGCGAAGACATTATAAGTAAACTATGACAAATTCTGAAGCCCGGCTTCAGTCTGTATTTTGTAAGTGAAAATAAAAAGAAACTTTCTAATTTGATAATGTTGAATTTAATCTGTTGAATGGATTGTAAACTTCAGGATATAATCACAATTACATTATAAAAAAGGTTATATATATTCAATAGTATATATACCTATATGCAATATGTGTATATAGTAGTCCCTCTCTATATCGTGGTTCACTTACCGCGGCCTCACTGTATCACAGGATTTTTAAAAATATTATATTTAATTATTTATCGCGCATTTTTCGCTATATCGTGGGATTTTGCAGTACTGTATATGTATATTGTTAAAGTGACGTAGGTTTAAGAATGTAGAATAAATGTAAGGTTCCTACTTTGCGGGGGTGTCTAGAACGTAATACCCGTGATAAGTGAGGGAAATCTGTATATGTGTTTATAAACACACACACATTATGACCTTTTCAGGACTTGAGTTTGATTGGACAGTTTCTCTTGCTCATCTTCCCAATTAAAGAGGGAAAAAAGTTGCTATGTGGGAAGAAGAGAAGAGGTATAAACATGTTTTCTCAAAGTTGGTTTCTAGTAATCCATTTATATGGAATGTCGAAAAGGTCAGTGTAATACAGTGTGCTCTCTAATTCTTTGAAAATATGAGGCATTAAAATTCTGATGCCTCATTTAAGGTTGTAATGAGAACATAACACAAATTGAACCTATTATTTTGACCGCGATAGTAATGAGAATGGGAAATGAAATATCCTTAATGATATCGCAAGTGACTTTTTATTTCAAATTTTTTGAAGTTCCTTGCTATCTATTTTGCAAAAGGAAACCATAATATACATATAAATTCTCAATTCTTTAAAATTAAAATATCCCCCAAAATAGGAGACCAATAAAAAATTTAAACACTAAAATAAAAGTTTATGACAATTGTGTAAAATCAGACCCATGGAAAACCTCAGTTTTTTAATGGCAATTCTTATTTTAGGAGGGCATGTTTTCTGAAAGTTTTCAAAATAAAATCAGCAAAGGTTACATAGAATTATAAAACTTAAAGCTATAAAATTAATTAATACGTGCACTCTTTTGGTAAATGAAGAAATAAGGTGAGAGAAATATTTATAACAGCAGAGACCAGAGCTTGGCTCTCTCACCTCTGTGCTGTGCCTTAGTCACTCCCCTTTTCGAATAATGACTGACTTCCTACTATGTGCCAGAAACCGTTCCTTTTTCTTTCCATTTATAAAACAAAAGAAATAATAAAATAAATTGTCCACTGCTGCAAAGAGGAAAAGAAATCACCAGATAATCATAAAGGTTTTCGCTATGGCAAAGACAATAACATCCATCCTTTTTCTACAATGTCATTAACAACCGTTAACTGTTTGGCTATCCAGAGCTCCGATGTTGGCTGAGTAGATGGAACAGTGTCTGCTCATGAATTAGGTCAAGCAGGCAGCAAAGTTGGGTCTCTTTATGCCCAACATGTACTTTGTACCCCAAGAGGTCTGGTAATTGGACCTTATTAATCAAAGCTGGCTGGGCTCTACACATGGCCAAACTGTGATGAAGTTTCTTTTTCTCCATGTGTATTTTGTGCATTTATATTTGTACTTTGTCTCACCTCCCATTTAGACTTAAGAGAGGGTGGTTGGTAAATAGGCAAACGTTTTAGTTATGAATCAAGATAGACAGTACTTCCTAAGTTGTTAAAAATACTTTTTATTCTTGTACCTTCATGGTATTAAATCATAATTTTATTTATTTACTCACAAATATTATGTCAAACTATTATAAACTTTAATTCAAAAAGTGAGCAAATGCACTTACGCTTCCTGGCTTCAGGAGGAGCAATGACAAATGAGGTGATAACTACTAAAGAATTACACTAAAAGAAGTTATGTTACCCCAGTGATAAGTGATACAGGAGAGTTGCACGGAACGGTGAGACTATATCATAGGACGATTTGTTCACCGCTATAGGCCAACATCTAAGACTGAGTGGTCAACCGGTAAATTTGTGTTGAACAAATGTGACCTGGTCAGGAATGGCTTACTAAGGAACCCCTGCTTGCATTCTGCTCTAGCAAGGCAGAGAGTTAACTTTGAGGAAGGTTGGGTAGAGAAAAGCCATTGAAAAGGCATTTTGGGTTAAGAATCATGCCCAGTTCAAGGAAATAAAAGAGGGTCAATGTTTCCAAGATCTTGAGGGATTGTACATCAATACTATGTAAACACACATGTATGTACAGATGAGAGAGAGAGAGAGAGAGAGAGAGAGAGAGAGAAAGACAGAGAGAGAGAAAGGAGAGAAAGATAGAGAGAGAGAGAGAGAGAGAGAGAGAGAGAGAGAGAGAGAAAGAAGGAGAGAAAGACACACAGAGAGAGAGAGAGAGAGAAAGAGAGAGAGAGAATGAATGCACAGGCCAAAGATAAACTAAGTTGGAGAGAATGATTGAAGCATTGAAGCAGGATTTTTGCAGGGTGTTGTGGGTCACATAAATGGAGCCTATCCCCAAAGCAACACATAGCCTTTGAAGTGTTCTAGGTGAAAGCAGGAGTGAGTGAGCTCATCAGATTTATCTTCGTATTTTTAGAGATTAATCCATGGGAATAAAATTCAATCCAAACATTTAGGCGAGCTAATTGGCGGCTGCACAGTTCTCACCCGATATGAGTCTGCTCAGTGACAGGCCCTTGGGAGTGCCAGGGAGCATCATTGTTCCCGTTTTCAGCGAAGGAGGTGGTTTTAGGCTTTTGGAAATATTAAAAATGTCTCAATAAGTTCATAAATAATTATCAGATTCCCACTGGTTTAGGAGTTTTAGGGTCAGACCTAGTGCATTAAAAGTAACCTGAATCTCTATGTGAAATCGTGGGTCCCGAAAGGAACGGTTGAGCAAGAAAGAGTGGAGAGTCGGTGAAGAGCTTTGGGGATTCGGGGGCAGTGGAGTTGGAGGAACCTAGCCGGAAACAAGGAAGCAAAGTGACCTCTACCTTAGATAGAAGGATATAATTTAGGATTTGGAGATTTGGGGAACTGAGCCCTGGATGAATATGCATGAATGGGCGCAGACGATGGAGAATCACAGACAAAAACTTCCTATCAGCCTTGCTTGTTTAGTGTCAGAGACAATTTATAATTGGATCCAATCGGAACAACTCACAGGATTAAAATCATGGGAAGAAGACCATACAAAGAAAACAATGAATCCCACCCATGGGTAGTAGGCAGGGAACAAATATATACTCAATTATGAATAAGAATATTCTCAAATAGTACAATTAATTATTGATTAATACGCCCATTAAGAATATTATTGAATGCCCAACATGTTCCAAGAGCAGTGCTGAAATAAACACATTTCATACTCCTAAGTATGACACCCTACTGTCATCTTTGATGTTTTTATATGCCTCTTCAATTAAGAGCAATCCCATTAAATAACTAAAACTGACATGCCTATTTTCCTAGTACCCCAGCATGTAACAAAATTATAGAAAGTGAGAGGTCTAAAATAGCCTTTTTAGGTGGGCTGAATCCGAACGCCATGCACATCCAACTGTCCTACACTGAAGACCTTCTCCCTGGTCAGCCTGTCATCTCATGCGCCCGGAGGTAGCCCTGTAAACCCACATGTTCAACTTGTCACGACTCTCTAATTGTTCTAGGAATTTGCTGAGATCCCCTGATTCTATTTATGGATAAGGTCTGAAGCTCTCTACAGGATACAGCTCTTTGCTGAAACTTATCTATGTAGCAAAGGATCTCACACCTTGCCTAGCCTTCACCTGACCTCTCTTTTTCCTGGGGATGGACCATTACTCATAGGCCTAGATGATATTATAGCGGCCTTTGGCCTAGAATCACACAGCCACCCTGCATTATAATACAGCCTTCCATCAGCTCTGCTTACACTTCCTTTTTTGGGGGTGGGGGGGGCGGGCATCCAGCATGAGATTCCTTTGGATATTCACACTGGCCAGAGCAGAATTCCAAGCATGGTGCTTCGTTGGATTTTGCTAGTGACTCTGTGCTGGGTCTCACTTTCTTCATCCGTAACTTTCTCCTCTTTGGTCACAATCCGCATTGTGCTTCCTGGCAGCTTCATGGCTGAGCTTTTGAATTCATTACCTGTAGGTGTTCCTACTTTAGTTGTTGCCTCTCTCTCTGACTAGATTATTAGTGTATTCTGACCTTCCATCATAAAGAGGAAATAAGTGTGTGTATGTATAAAACAAATACATCTATCACCAACGCATACATGCGTACACATTACTGGGATTCAGAGGAACATGTTTTAATTATTTTTCCTATAGGAAGACACACTACAATATACAGATGATGTATTATAGAATTGTATACCTGAGGCCCATTTAATTTTATTAACCGATGTCGCCCCAACGAACTCAATTTAAAATTCACAAAACTGATATTTTGACTGGACCCTGGATGACATGAGTCTAATCGACCCCTGCCCTGGAAGAGCCATTAAGTATCTGGGGTTAAATGTAGAACAGAGGATTGAGTGGGATGGTGACTGAGATGCTCTAGACTAAGAGGTGTGTTGTCATATTGGCAGCTCATCTCATGATTGACTGAATATTCCACATTTTGCTGATAGACTTGACATTGGGCTGCACCATCCCCAGTGCCACATAATAGGCCCCATATCACTCTCTGGCTGAAAGCCCACTGATCTGCAAGTAGGGGGATCTGTATTTCAAACCTCACTCTGCAGTCCTCTTACAGATCCTGAACAAGCCTATTTCCCTTAGTGTCCTCGGTTTCAGCTGTTCACTGAGTTGCATATGTGCATGTGTGTGAGTGCATGTGCGTGTGTGTGTGTTGTTTTTGTGGCTATGTAAACAAACAAGCAAGAGAGAGATTGTCGGGACCCTTCGAAGACCACTGAACCGACATGTCAGGAGTGGAGCCAGACAGTCAGAATTTTAAAATTAGGTCCTTATGATTATAACTTGAAACCCCTTTGGGGATCTACTTTACTATGACAATGTCAATGTTGCCCAAGTCTCCACCCCCAAGGACCTGCTCCATGTACTCCTTAGCCCTCATGTATGTTGGAGTGTGTCAGTTAACCAAAATAAACATTATTTTTTATTAAGATATATATATATTTTTTCTTGCCTACAGGAATACTATTATCTCTGCTTGGAACATAACTTATTCAGCTTTGCCCATCTACTTTCGTATATATTTTTTTTCACTTGGGTATTCCTTTTTCCATAAAATTAGCACTTGGTTAAAAGCATCATGCATATATCCTCATAGCATTCTATATGACTCAATCATTTAATGTATAATTTATTCATCTCTCCATTTGGATATGTCCCTGTTTGTGTAATTATTTACTTCTTTGTGCCCCTCAGTCTCAGAGCCAGGGTGCTTACATTTTACTTAACACTATATTCTGAACTCCTATTAGTAGGCTCAGAATAAGTTTGTTGATATATTGAACACATTATGTGCGTCTGTGTGTATGGCATGTTTTATATGTCTATATTCACATGTATAATATATAAATATAAAATATAAATATGTAAGTATATATAGACATGTGTCAAAGGTTATGAATAACTCAGCATAATTACTGATATAATTTAAGGGAAGAAAAATGTGAATCTTTAGTTTTGCCTCATAATGATAAAAATAATAATTAAAAAAATAAAATAAAAAATACTGTAAAATAGTCTTCTTTGTGGGACTCTAATGTCCAGAGAGGCAGCCAAATTTCAATTTTGCAGAGTTATTTTTCTGAGTGAGTGCTTTAAATATTTTTAAGTGCAAACTAATTGTGGGAAAATAAAAGGTTTGCTATTTTTTTCAATTCTTGCAGTCAAATAAAATAATAAGAAAAAGACAATAAATATTTGTTCACTTTATTTCCTTTTAAAAATGCAGTCTGGCTTGGATTCATCTGCAGTATTTATCCAGGAGAAACTAGAATGACAATTTTTTTGCAACAGCATCCAAGAGGCATCTCTGGGTTTTCTGATCACGGCTCTAATTTTCACAGATATGTTTCCAATAGAGAGGTATTAATGGGCCCTAACTAACACAAAGTTTAGCTGATCTATTTTCTTTTCTTTATAGAATGGCCTCTATCTTTTTTCTCTGTCAAATTCACACACCAAGTTGCCAAAAGAACTATGAGTTAATTTGAAAGCTTAGTATTCATTAAGATTTTTTAAAAAATTTGTGGTCACTGGGGACATATAAATCTTTTTGATGTCCATTTCATCCCAAGTAGAAAATGAATGCATTAACCTATTATTATAAGGAAGCTTTCCTAAGTAATTTCCTAAATCAAATACTTAACATCAAGATCTTCTTCCTTTAATTTTAAGCTATTAAACTATTTCTTCCTGTTCATATTGCCGTTGCTTTGTGTTCTAAAGCAGGATAGCAATTATAGTAATAATATCTTCCTTTTGAATAGGGCATTAGAGGAAGTAACCAGACAATATTGCCCTATAGAAATTTCTTAAAATGTATTCATTTACATATAAGTATATAAATCAATAATTTTTAATTTATAGTAATCCAAACAAGATGTTCATCTTAATTCTATGTAAGAAAGTATTATAACAAAATAAAGAGCTAAAATATAAAAACTAAGTTAAGTGGTAAGATATGTGTGTCTGATAAAATATGAGGAAATATACAAATAATGGTTTACAGACTTCATAATGATATAAAAATAATAATGAAATCTTAATATGCAGGTTTTTGGAAAACTCAGTAGACATTCATTTAGAAAACGGGAAAGTAGTGGACAGAGAAGAGAAGCAGACCCTAATATTCACCTCTGGTCCACTATGCCAATATTTGAGGAAAACTTAGTGTATTGGTTTTGTTTTAACTCTTACACCTAAGTATGAAAATAGATTATTAGTAACTAATGGTGGATGTAATAATGCAGCTCATTTTTTTTCCTGATTCTAAAGATATACTTACAATTCTGAATTGATTTCCGAAATAGATAGGAGTAGAGCTAGAATGATAAATTCTCTGACCACCTGTCCTTAATCTGGTCAAAAAATAACACACTGCTCTTTATTCAACCACCACTGGGAATTCGAGACACACTTTCCAGCTGTCATTGATCAGGAGAGCTTTGTAACTAGGCCACGTATGGACCTAACCCAGTAGAGACAAATATAAATAAACAGTAAGAGCATAAACATTGGTGTCAGGTAATGTGATATTTCTCAGTTCTGTTGCTTTTCATGGTAACATTGCGTAATGCCTTACCATCTTATTTCAAGATGAAGAAACTGAAAAGGACCAGCACATCTGGTCTGTAACACTGGAACTCAGGTTGAACCTTCGTGACTTCAACATTTATGGGGGACTTCCCACTGTTTTACCAGGTTCAAACCATTCAACAATTGAAAAATAACATGGAGCAATGCCTTTGAAAATGAAATTCCCAATTCTGAATATCATTCTGAAAGAGGATAGAAAAGAAAATATTTTCTGTTGTCAAATTGCATACGAATTTATACAAGTTTCCCTGGGGCAGTGTTCTTTAATTAGTAAGAGGGTGTTAATACTACTTGCTTTCAAGACAGATAAACAGAGACATGATAAAACAAATTGCTTAGCAATCATTTGACAATGCTTGAAGGCTACAAAGTGCACTGCGAGGAATTCAAGAAAGTAAAATACAGATATTATCTGATCCCTTAGAGAGCTTATGCACAATAAATGATATCTATTGTTAGTTGTATCACCTTTAGTTTACTGTTATTCTAGACGCAGTTCCTACAACTAAGTAAATATAAACAGAGTAAAATTTTGTGCAGAAAATGGATGGTTAAAAGGGCAACATTTCTCCTCTAATTGTTACCCTTCCAACTTCTCAAATAGATTTGTGTACTATAAGGCATTTTAAATGGCATCCAAGTGCTAGTGATGAGAGAAGGCTGCCATCTAAACTTTACAAGTTTGCAGGAACAAACACAATAGGCCGTCTTGACTACCGTTGCTAGGAGGGCATTGTTTTCATGTTGAATTTCTTTTAGAATTCATTGTCTTGCAACTGGGAATATAGTTGCCAAGTACTGTAAGCACTCCAACCCCAATATTATGCTGTAAAACAAGAGCAGCCCTCATTTCTGGCAGATGCAAATAATTGTAAACAAAATGTCTCTGACATACTATTAGTTGATATGGAAATCACTCTTTACATAGAAACCTGAGACTGGGAAAAGCATTCACTATGTACAGTGGCAGATTTGGAAACAATAAATAAATGCCTATTTTACAATGACAGCTTAAATTATAGAAAAATGTATTATTTAATTTTTCATTCTGTATAGGACTGGGTTGATGGGCATGGATGGATGTGGGTAGTTAATTAGATCCAATCAATTTTGCACTGAACACTTTGTGATATTCAATAAGTAATAGCATCATAGTTAAGACAGTAGACTTTCCAATCAATCAGACTTAGTTTGGAATCCAGGCTCCTTGACCTAAAGCAATTCATTTAACCTCTTTGAGCCTCAGTTTCCCATATATAATTAAACCATAAAGATGTCTTTCTTGTGATGGATCAAAAAGAAGACAAAAATTATATACATACTTGGAATATAGAACTCAATATCTGATACATAGTGAACAATGCATATATTAATGTTATCAGTGTCAGGTGTTATTTATGTCTATGATAATAACTAGAGATGTTCTTTACCCTAGACATGAAGAAGGAACCAAAATCTGATAACAATCACTTAATTACATCCTGTCTGGATTTTCAACTACACCTCACATATATATTACAATGAGATTTACTGTGTGAGGACATTTTGTTATCTAGTGCTCTGTGACTTGATGAGTGTACACATGTGTGTAGTCATACATATCCTGTGTGTGTGCGTGTGTGTGTGTAGTATTACATATAGTAACAGATAGTATTATATAAAAACAATATATAATTTTATATTTACAATAAAATCATACAATGGGAATATACTCATGCTCTTCCCTTCCCCTGATCTTTACTAAAAGTTCCTCTGCCTTCTCTCCTTTTCTAGATACTCTAATAAGTCATACTAGTGGTTAGTGTTTGTTTACTTTTTCTTTTGTTTTAAGAAATAAAGGGATTGAGTGGTGATTAATCTGATGTCTTTGATGTCAAGGAGCTTACATTCTGGGAAGAATGAAGGGACACAGGCAATACTCATTTAATAATTTAATAAAGTAAATGCAGAGACTAAAAGGTTGAAGGGAGACCATGGAACAGAAGATGAGGGGAGATGCTTTAACTTGGCTAGTTGGGCAAAACTTTAAGAAAATAGTATTTGAGATGAGGAGGAATCTGTCTTGTTTGGTTGTTCTAACCCACATTGGTCATGAGAGCTGTGTGACAGAGAGACTGGGGAGTAGAAAAAGCACCACATTGCTCAGGGATTGGGGAGTGTCTACATGGAGGGCTGAAAACGCAGAGGGATTGGAGAGAACGGTGCTAGAGTAGCTATGATAGGTGAGGAAAATAAGAGGAAAAAAAAGAAGCATTACTTCAGGCCTTGTGCCCATTTATGGGATTTGAGAACTGCAGGTAAAATGCATGAACAATTTTGGAATCTTGTGATTTTTCTTTCTATAATAGTGACATTGTTTAAGTTAGGAGTGTGGGAGCTGACGTCTGTCTGGGTTCAGATAGTAGCGAAGTTACTTCCTATTTCTTTAGCCTCATTTTATTCAGCTATGAATTTTGGAAAATAAAAACATCAGTCTTGTCGTGACGATGAAATGATTTAATATTTACAAATGCTTTAAAAACTGTTTGACATAGACTTGTTAAATAATTATTAGCTATTATTTTATTGTTAGTGTTCGTTAAAATATTTGCGTTGATGAATGCATTCTCTCTATATAGTTAATTACTTTCACCAGACAGTGTCTGTGCAACAACGAGGTCTTTCCTGATTGGGGTTCTCCTAAATTTCACTTCCGAATTTCAGAAAGCTGTTGTAAATACCATGCAACACATTCACGATTAGTTTTAGGTACATATTTGGATCACCTGCGTCAACATCATTTAGTTTATCAGTACAGTTACCCAATAGATAGTTAAATGCGAGAGTCAGAGGAAACTGACGGCTCCCTAAATGCGAGAGACTAAAAAGGCTGAGGCAAAGCAAAGAGTTTGATGACCTGTGTTTTACATGAGGTTTTTTTCTTTCTTAAATAATGAGATTTAGAATATTCTTTCACACTTTATAAATCCAAATTACACTTTTTATGACTGCAATGTATTCAATTTTTATATACTTGCTTAGCTCCTGGTGATTTTTAGACTCTGTAGAGAGAGAAGTGAGACATTCGTGGTTCTTATCCTCCAGGGCCATGGCTTTATCAAGAAAAAAAAAAAAAAAAGCATAATTAGTGATGTTACAATGTGATGAGTGCATTGTAAAGATATGAATAAAGAGTTCTGAGAACACAGAGATAAGAGCAATTAATGAATTTCTTAGAAGGGAGGCATGTGAGTTTGGCCTTGAAAAATGAGTCAGCTGAAGTTACCTGGTGCAGAGGGAAGGGGGAAATCAGTCCAGGTAGAAGTTTGATCAGGAGCTGAGTGCCGGAGCCCACGGAAGATGGGGGAAGTGCTGATGTGGGGGAAATAAAAGGAGAGGCCAAATCATGGGAGGTTTTCTGTGCTGTGCCAGGACCATTGAATTTTGTTTATTTCACTTAGGAGAGCTATTGAATGGTTTTAAGAAAGGGCAGGTCATGAGTAGAATCATCTATAAAAACAACTATTGTGGACATTCCTGTCTAGAAAGGACAGATAGGCCAGACACTGGATTTTTCCTAGCTGACAATATAATTTTTCTGGGAAGTGGTGATATCAACTAAGATTTGTACAGACCTGCATAGATAATCCATAAGATGCTTTACACATTTGCATCCCATCTAAACTTGATCATAAAACTATTAAACAGAGGTCATCATTATTTCTATTTAACAGATGAGAAAACTGCAATTCAAATTCTCAGCATGTAACCCAAGGCCACCAGATAATAAAGCTCTCTTTTGTGTGTCTACAAGATACATAGCACCCATTTTCAAACATGGGTTTTGAACCACCTGAAAATAGAACAAAGGATACATATATAGGCCAAAATACTTCATTGGTTATCATTAAGGGCAGAGAAGATCAGAGGATGTGGCATTAGATCCATTAGCTAGATGGGCTTAGTGTTGCCATATGTAACACAAACTAGAATACATGAACTCACCCGGGCCCGGGCAGGTCTGGAATAGGGGAATAGGCCTGATCATCACCTAGAGCAGGTCGCTTGGGTAAGATGGCTTAGAGTACCATTGGGCACATGGCGGCTTGAACTCCGAGAGGGAGAAATACAATACAGAAGTGAACCTATCCATTCCTCACAAAGTACCTGGGTGGTTGTCACTCCAGATTCCCCAAGAGCATAAAGGAATAGAGGATCCCCAGAAGTGTTCCCCATACCTGAGAAATAATAAGACACGAGGGGATGAAGCATTTTTCCCACCCTTACAGTCTTTGAACCCAGTTAGTTACTCTGGCTCTAATGTTGTTTTCATTAAACCCCACTGATATTACTAATAATTCCGGGTCATCGATCCCCATCCTCTTCGTCCCTCACTCTCAAACAGGGCGTTGAAATAAATAGCAAGCCCAAGACTTCCGGCAGGAGGACAGCTGAGTTGGGAATGAGAGTGGTCAGTTCTTGAGTTGCTGCAGACTTCTGAACAGAGACTCCTGGGATGCTGTTCCTGTGTAGGCGTTAGGCTAGGCATGCTGGGTGGAGGACAAAGCCCTGTGGTCTTCCTGCAAAAACAGAAAGTGAGCGTCACTCAGAAAGACTCAGTGGCATCCAAGAGAGTGACTTGCTGTGCTTTTTGCAGAGGGACATCTTGACCATTCCACTTAAAAAAACACCCAACTTTACAACATCAATGACTGTTAAAACTTAAACTCTGGTGTTATGTTTCTATGTGGACTTCACATTTTGATGGACCCAGAGAGGCAAATTATACTCTCAGTGATGTCTCCATTACATCACCTGGGGAGGGAATCAAATGAAGATCTGCTGTTCTTCCTAAATAACTGCACCTCTCTGCATATTTCCTGCTGCCTTTGCTTAGAAAATGGTGTTCTTTTTGCACTTAGCCGCACAATGAACTTGGCGCAGCGTGCACAATGAAAGACGTTACTAATTTAAGCTGCTTTTTAACTAAGAATATTTTATCCTACTGCACCTCCATAGTCTTTAACACATTGACATTATGTAAATTAAATATGTTAATCCTCAACTCTATGCTATCTTCTCCCATTTAAGTTTTTTCTCCCTTTTGTCATCAGAGAAAAGAAACAAAAAAGAAAAAAAAAAAGGATGTAAGAAAAGGTTCTTGCCAAAAATTATAGCTATGTTCAGTGTGTTTCTTCTTTTTCTTTTTCCCTTATTATTTAAAATGTGCTTTTCCTGCCAAGGTCCCCTTAAAGTGTATTACCTCCACATGCTAATAGACTGATTAAAATATGAACAAATAAAAAATAATTTCCTATAAACCTTTTTTCACCTTTTCTGGTGAACTTGGAGTTAGTTTTTATGAACTTGAAGTAGTCAAGGTGATTTTTTTTTTTTTTTTTACTTTATTGCTTTCTTGCTGGGAAAAATTCAACTCACACCCTGTCTTCAGTATGAACCCCAAACTGTTTAGTGTTCCAATGATTTAAAACAAAAATGTTATTCCAGATCAAGAATACATTGGTATCTTGGATGTATGACCTTGTTCTTAGTGTCTGTTAAGTGTTCCATATCATAGTTTTTGTTTTTATAAAATGGGTATAAGTTTACTTTATGTCAAAGTGGGATTCTATAAAGATGAGATGATGGTTCTGACAAGGCTTTCCTTTCATCTGTCTATCCCTGGTGTACAAAGTTTACATCTGATTCATCTTTTATCCTAATCATTTAACCCAGGTCTGGATCATAACAGAACTTGAGAAAATGTTTTGAAGATTATGTACAGTAGTAAGTTAGGTTGCGGAGGTCTGTGGTGGCTGGTCTGAAATACCGCTGGGAGGAGCTTGACCAAACTGTGGTCTCCCTGATGTCCTAGGTAAATGAGGGAGAGCCGACAGTAACCAAGATGTGAGGCAAACATTTCGATTCATGAGAGTTATTCCTGTTGACTAAATGTTGCTAATTGAATTTCATAACTCTTGGGTATTTAGTGAGTACCCAAGAGCATACCAAAGGCTACCCTTGGAAGTTATGCTTAAAACATCATTACACATTGGATGAGTAATGCACTAACTCAAATTTAGTGAGTGGTCATGAAGGAAGAGACTTTGCATTATCAGTCACCTGCAATCCCAGCCTCTGTGACAGACCTTTTCTCAGAGCATTTTAACCTGTATTCCTGTCTATGGGGGGTAAGGAATACTGTCTCCACATAATGGGTGAGGAAAAAGGAAGGAATGGTATTTAGAAAGCAATTTGTGCACAGAGATTTTATTTATGGGCTGTGCTGGATATTATGTGCCTAAATAAAGCAGTCATTACTAGGGCAAAGAGACTGATAACGTAATTGCTTAAAGCACCTTAGTAGGTAGTTGATATAAAGAAGCTGGAGAAGACAGGACTGAGTGTTGTGTTGCGTCAGGATTTTCTTTGCAGGAAAGGAGATGAGTGCATAGGACTTGGGGGCTGCAGACAATGTAGGTTCAGAGCTCAGGAAGTCCTGGGCAAACATCTAGTGAGTGGATTCTCCTGACTCAGACCTAGTGAAGAAAGATCATTGTTTTTGCCATCTAATACCTCCACATGTCTTTTAGAAAGATGGGGATGACCGAGTTAATTCTACAATGTGTGGCCTTGCTCACATGTGGTGTCATTTAGAAATTGAGTTTGGTGTCATGTGATTGTGGCTGCATAATTTCACTAAAAGTAAAAAACGGTTCTTCCAGGAACACATATTCTTTCACGGTGCTTGGTGTGTGAGACCTTTTTCTCTTCTAAGAGAGGGATTTATGGCACAAATGTAAGATTAAAACAAATGTCTTTTTTCTAAGCTTCCAGGCTATGCTTATGGATTCCTGGAATACTATGTAAGTCCTCCTGAAAAAGGGAGAGGAAATCAAAGAGTGTCATTTTTGGGGTGCAGAAATCAAATTTGGCAGCCTCAGAACTCAGGACAGCTCTTGGTATCAAAGTATAAATACCACCCCTTCTTGGCCTGTATTCACTGTCCCCCTCCCCACTTAAATCATTCTCATGTCTAATTAAAAGTAAAGTCCCTCGGTTAATCCTTAGACTTTTTTCTCCTATACATTTTTTACCTCCCCACCCTATTGCTCCCTCCCTCTTAGTCTTCTCTCCATCTCTGCTGCTTAGGCTTTTTTTTTTTTTTGTCTCATTCTTGGTCTATTATACTAGCTTTTTACCTGGTATTTCTTTTTACAACCTTAGAATGACTTTTATAAATCCTAAATCTATTATGTCATATCCCTACTTGAACCACAAATGATTTATCATTGCTACATGAGAAAGTTAAACTTTTTATTGATCTAGAAAAACCTTTATCTAGCTGGAACCAGAATATTTTTCTTGACTTTTTCCCAAATACTTCTCTATTCTACAATTTATTATTGTGTTTTATTATATTTATTTTATATTAAATATATTCTAGTCATTAAATAAAAACAAATGTGCTAACCCCACTGGACCTTTGCACATGATGTGTGTTAGGCTTAGAAGGCTTATCATACTCCTCATCATACTTTGGGTCCCTTTCCATATATTAGATCGAGTGCTTACAGGCTACATCTCTCATAGTAGTTAATACATTGAGCTCTAATTGTAGCTGCTTTTCTTTTTCCCTCTCATGCCTATGACCTTTTTTTGAGTCTAGGAATTTCCTCTTCATTATTGCATTATTACATCCTACAACCACCTAAACATAGAACAGAATATTTGGTACAGCGTGAATTCTGGAATGAATGGGTGCGTGAATTGTCAGCGAACAAATGTATCTTTTAGGGCCACTTTCTTTCATGATTCTGATGACTTTAAAATAAATGACACAGATGTCTCCACAATAGAGACATTACAGCCTCACTTAGATGCCAAGTCATCATGAGCCAGAACTAGTTAAGTTGAGAAGAATGTATCCCAAATCAACAAGTGCATGTCTTTATGCTGAAAGGCTGTTTCTTTGTGGGGTGATGAGAACAGGACAGAATTCTCCGCCTATCTGAAAAACAGGCCTTCGTATAAGACATTGATTATTCAGCAGGTTGTTATAGCAACAGGGCCACCGCCAGAAAGTTCTGGAGGGATACAGAAAGGGAGGAAGCTTTGGTCTCTGACTGATTTAACCATATCATTCAGTCAGCATCATTATATTTGTATTGAAACCATACACACAATTCACGGCTATTTCTAATCTACCACACTGTGACTTCTGTGAAAAGGAAAGCATGTTCTAACTAGCCCTGTGGGGCAATACTAGTTCCAGGTTGGTTAGATGGAGAAGAGAAGAGGCAAAGTGAAGAGAACATTTTACATATTAGACTCTTGAGAGCAGTGGTTGTCAATCAGGGGTGGTAGATGCCAGAGGATATTTGATGAAGTTAAGACACTTTTATTTATCACAAGGTGCGTGCTACTGGCATCTAGTGGGTAGAGGCCAAAGATGCTGCTAAACATAATATGAGGTACAGGATGACCCCCTAAACAAAGACATCCAGCTCAAAATGTCAATAGTGCCAAGGTTAAGAAATTCTTCTCTATAGTCAGTGCATTAATTGATTCTGTGGCCATAAAGGAGTAACTTATAATCTCAAGAACTCATTTAACTCACCTGTGACAGAAAGCGGTGGGCCTAGATGCCTATTGAGTTTTCTCTGATGGCTGGTCGTATGTAAGACCGCATCCTGTTGTGGGATGGAAACATGAAGACGATATGAAATAGAGAGCAACAACTAGCGTAAATAAGAACACATGGCAAAGGTGAGAGGGTCTGTGTTTACTTGAATCATTGGCTTTAAAACCTGTAGTTGATATAAAACGGATCATGCAGGAATTTTTTTACTTTTTGGCAAATATAACCTCTGAGACTTTCATATGAGGAAAAAAACCGTAACAGAATTAAAGCAATACCAAAAAGAATACGCAGTTCTGTACCCTCCGCTCTCTCTCCGCAGATCCACAATTACCAAAGTCTCCATGAAAAGCTGTTTCATGTGAGTCGGCAGCAGTGTGTGCCTCTGATAAAGACGGACTCAGGCTCACAGGGCTGGTTTGCTGAATGATTGAAAGGAGGTATTTGTGTGGACAATTTACTTCCCTTTCAGTCTCAAATTTTAGTACCATGACCCCGTTCATCCTGCCAACAGTGTAATAACCATGACCCCGATTCACAGCCAGAATCTGCCGGTGCTGACGGAAGTGCATCTCGGAATAAATGGCCTTGCATCGCTAGGTCAGAAAGTAGAGTGTAGGAAAGAGATAAGGAAGAGAAGACAGGAGAAAGACCTGTTGACAGTCCCTCAATTCTTCTAACCCTACAAGGGTGACGGAACTGATACTCTGTACTGTTATGTATTCTGGTAGAACAAGCTATGCAAACCATCCGTTTATTAGAAATGGATCTCGAGGTTTGGTGGGTCAGGTCACATCAGGGGCCACTTGTCTCTGTAACATGATGGCCTGGGGTCTTGTGGAAGCTGGTGACTGGAGCACCTCGCGGAATCTTTCTCCGCCCCTGCCTCCCGCCCTCCCCATCGCTCCCTCCCCCATACCCCTTTTCCATGAGGTTTCCATGGGCTTTCTCCCAGCACTGAAGCCTCCGGGGATGGTCAGACTTCTCCATAGTGTCTGGACGCTCCGAGAGAACAAGACAGAGCTGCCTGTCTTCAGAGCTGGGCACGGCGCTGGTACAACGTCTTCAAGTGCACATTTCTGTGATATATGATGTGCACATTGCATTGTGTGCCCATCACCCAAAGTTAAATCATCCTTTGTCACCATGTATTTGACACTCTTTAGCCTTTACTGTCCCCTCACCACCCTTCGCTCTGGTAATCACCATACTATTATCAGTGTCTATAAATTTTTTATTTGTTTTTCTTATTTGTTCATTTGTTGCTTTCAGTTTTATATCCCACCTATGAATGAAATCATTTGTTTCTTGACTTGGTCTGTCTGACTTGTTTCACTTAGCATCATATTCTTAAAACCCATCTATGTTGTTGCAAGTGACTGTATTTCATTTTTTATGGCTGAGTAGTATTCCATTGTATCTGTGTACCACATCTTTATCCAGTCATCTGCCGCACCCTAACTTCAACTTAATTCTTCTATAAAAATGTCAAAGGTATGTTTTAAATATTCTGTTGGGAATCAATACGTCACAGGTTTGGATAAGGGGAGAGAAAGAAGTGAAGAAAAATATAAAAAGAAAACAGTCAAAAATAAAATCAAATCAAACAATATGAGACCTAGCTTTATTGGAATCATTTATTTTTAATTTATTTAAAAATTAACATTTATAATTTGGGTTTTCTAGCTGAATTTTCTGGGCCCTTATCTCTGCCTCTACAGTATCATTATATAAGAATTGTTGCAATTTCTGTCTTAATCTCCCTTTAAATGATCTACAAACTATATCTCACTCAAAATTTTCACTCAGCCAATTTTTAACAATCCTAACAAGTTACATTAATCACTCAGAGTTTTACTGTCCTCACCTGTTAAATGGGAGTAATACCAGTATTTACCTCATTGGATTGTTGTATGGGTGACATACAATAAGTTCTGTAAAATTACTGCTGTTGCACACGTAGCAGAAATTCCATGAATATATTGTTGAATTTATTTGCAGCTTCTCAAATTAAGGGCCACATTGGCAATATCCAAATGTTTTGGGGGAGGAAGGTGGCTAAATATGTGTAAATGAAATAAACCTTTTGGTGCCTTGAATGAATTAGAAGGGAAAGGTATCTTAGTCACCTCTTTTTATTCTATATTTTACCTTCTTGATAATTGATATTGTCTATCCCTTTGGTATAATTATCGTTTGTATGTGTGTCTGGGGAAAGCAATGGGGGAAAAATGGGACAAGTGTAACAGAAAAACAATTAAAAAATTTTCTCTCTCTGGTGCAGACAACTTTTTAAACTCCAGACTAGTGATATCCAGTACTCAATTCATGTCGTGAGGATTTTTTTTTAACCTTTAATTTGGCCATGCAATTCAAGGAATGGAGGAGAAAATAAAAGCTTCACTAACTTCACCTGCGAAGAAGAAAGATTTTTGGTATCTATATTTTCAGATGTATTTCTCTTCGTGTGGAGCTAGAGAAGGAAAGCTAGGTGGTTAAAGACACCGGAATTGAATAGGATTATTTGGCAAAAAAAGAGAACGTTTAATACTATATTTGTTTTGAAGATCAATTACAATATCGTCGGCAGCCGTCCATCTCGAGAGACGATGGTGTAGCTTCTTAAGAGTCTATCTGCACCGCCGAGAATGGCTGTGCAGTCCGACTCGGGAGTGACTCCTCCCGTGTTGAATCGACATCTTGCGATGACGCTGGAGTGTCCTCTCCAGTGAAGCTGAAGCTACAGAGCCTGGGCAGGGTGATATGGAGGGTCTGCTGTTGCCCATGCAGCAGACCCCCCCTCTCTTCGCAGCTGAAGGATCCAAGGGAAAGACGGAGTCAATACAGCTTGGCTTCAGGTGCGCCGCAGGAGTTGCCGGTGTTGACTACAACGTCAAACCGCCTTAGAGACTCCGGCTCCGGATTTTCTGTCGGGGTTTACTCCCTTAGCCTTTCCCCTGAAGAGGTATGCCGCAAGGCAGCGGAGGTTTTTTGGAGTCAGAGTTTTCCTTCTCTGATGTGCCCTGACTGGAAGATCGAACCAGCGACACTTAGCTCCCAGGTCGACACTCAATCCAATTACAATATACCATGTGGAATTGACTGGTACACAGACAATGTTTGCCGTTTTCTATAAAATTCTCCATTATGGTATATTTCACATTGAATTCCAGTTCATGCACTATGATTCTGCAGTTTCATTACTTCAATGAACAGTGTCTTAATTTACAGAACAATATTATTTTTAGACAGTGTATATGCTGTATATTATTCACTAAGCACCATACACACACACACACACACACACATACACGTGTGTGTTTATAAATAAACATATATATATATATATATAAAGTATACTTTCTTCTTTTAAAAGAGTATGAGGAAAAGGAGGAGGCCAGAACAATAACAAAATCATATAGTGAGCAAACTCTTGGGGTCATGTGCAAACATTAAGGGTGTGAGAAATGGTCACAATAAAAACCGGGACACAGGACTTGAGCCGCAAAGCGAGGCATTTATTCACGAGTCTGCAGAGTCGGGCGCACCCTCAGCCAGGAGAATGTGCCCTTGAAGTAGATAAAGAAAGCTGGTTTTATAGTAAAATGCCCCAGCCTAAAGTGAAATTGCCACTCTAAAGTGAAATTGATTAGCTTCCCCACCCCTTTCCTTCTTCCCTGTTTCTCCATTACTGGTTACTCCAGAGTTACAATCTAATGCAATCATCTAAATGGCCCTATTGTGATTTGTAAACACGCTAATACTGTCAACTCCCTTCTCAGAGATCCTCTAATTCCATTTGCCCTTGAGACCCTTTAATTCCATTTGCCCTTTGTTACTAATGACTTTCTACTGGTTTGGGAGTCACTATGTCCTTGTTTCTTACAAGGGCAGAATGGAACAAGGTGATAAATCATTAATACAACGATGATATGCATTAGAATGTTTGTTGCTTACCCATTGTTGTTGAACCTTAGGGTGACTAGGCAGCTAAATACTCAGAGGGAAGAGACTGCGGGAGCAGAATGTTGGAGATCCAATTCTAGCTATGACAGTTTTGACATTAGGCAAATTATAGCACCTAAGTCTCATGGCATGCATCTGCAAACACATATGTTGTGAGAATTAAATGACATAATACACATAAAAAAACATGGAAGAGTGCCATGCATACTGAATTCTCAGATGTCAGTCAAAATTAACAGGGGAAAGAGAGGGAAATATGGAGGGGAGGGATGTTCAATGCAAACCTTTTAGGCTGCCACAAAATAGGAACTTTCAGATGCTAAGTGGTGGGTGTTATTGCAAGATTTCTAGCACGGAGTGCCACAGTCAGGATTTAGATTTAGGAAAAAATCAGAACGAATGAAACTCACGCACAGGCAGGACTCATCTTCTAGGCCACGCAGACCTGATGAGGGCACTCCAGTGTCTCTGGTTGGTGTCACTGAGTGCCTGCCAGAGTTTTTCCTTTTCATTATATAAAACTTTTCATAGCTATGAGTTTTTAAGTTGTATTTTGTGTTCAAGAGACTGAAAAAGACCTCCCACACTTCCATCATTCTCCAGGAGGATGTAACTACCCCGAGTATGTTTTAGAACCAAATTTGGAAATAATTTCTAGTCATGATTGTGTAGCTCAGATTACATCAATTTATATGCAAATTTTACACAAGGTTCTGACTACTCATAATAATAATAATAATAATAATAGGCAATTGCCTTCCATTTTTGTGGATAGACTTCACATATTTGTAAGACTACCTTTTTAGAAATTAAAAAACAGAAACAATTCTCTAAATGAAAGGGACTTAATTTATTTTATGATGCACATATTGAAGTTATTCCAATTCCTGTATTCAGGTGAGCCTTAATGGGAACCTTGATAATTGTCCTGATAGTAATCAGGTCCTAATATGACAGTTTATGAGTTGTCAGAGAATTGTCTTTTGCCTCACAATAATTCTTTATAAGTTCTCTTGCTTTTCAATCCTCACTTGAGGACATTTTTCCATTGCTTTTTAGAGGGAAGGAGAGGGAGAGATAGCAAGAGAGAGAAATATCAATTGATTGTCTTCTCATATACACCCCAGGGATCAAACCCACAACCTGACTAGAAATCAAACCTGCAACCTATTGGTCCACAGGATGACACTCCAACCAACTGAGCCACCTTGGCCAGGCCAATTCCTTATAAGTCATTCTTGAAAGTCCATCTCAGAGTTTGACCCAAGTAAATCCAGGCCATCTCTTCATGGGCAGCCTAGTATCCAGCTGCTAAAGTACACTGCAGATTTAATGAGACACACCAGGTAATTTTGGCTGTGAATCTGAGTGGTAAGGTGTGGAGTCCATGCATGACTGAACAGGAAAACATGCTTCTTTCCTGTGGCACGTTACAGACTGCCAGACAAGTGTGATTAAGACAATTTACACGTGAAATTTGATTATGAATAAAAGGATTCCCCTTCTTTCCATGCAAGTTACGTGAGGGGAATTTGTGAGTGGTCTTAATTAAAAATAACCGGAAGCTGATTGGCAGTTGGGCATTCAGTTGGAAACTGGCAGCCGCTAACGGGAGAGGAGATGGAGAATTAATGACAAATGAAAGCTTTGTCAGAAAAAAACGACTGGGTGCCGGCTGTCAGTCATCCATCCTGTGCCTCCATAACTGACAATTCTCCTGAGGATGCAGCCTGGTAGGCTGTCTTCTGCAATATGGCAATCAATATCACCCTTTTCAAATATAGATCTAAAGTCATAGGAGGTTTGGCAACACTATGCAGCTGTGGATAAGGCAAAGTCACGCCTTTTTCATTACCAAACCGCTCAGTCTTCTCTGCAGTTATTATTTCCTTAAGAAGCTACACTCTGAAAATATTATCATACTCCTCGTATGATAATAAGGAGCAGGAGGAGGAGGAGGAGGAAGGCAATAGAAATTCCCTGAAACATTTTAAAGATCACATAATTGTTAATGGTTTTGTGTTTTAAGTCACTGTGAAAACAATAGATTTAACATAAAAATAAAACCAGATTAATATAAATAAGCTGAACAATCTATCATTAACAGCAAACTATTATAATAAGATTATTAATGAGAAAAAAATTAAACTTTACATTAACCATTTTTTAAAAGATTTTATTTATTTATTTTTAGGGGGGGTGGAGAAAGACAGAGAGAGAGAAACATCAATGTGAGCGAGAAACACCTATCAGCTGCCTTTTGCATGCACCCTGACCAGGGACTAAGCCTGCAACCCAGGCATGTGCCTTGACCGAGAATTGAACTGGTGACCTTTGACTTTGTGGGAGGATACCCAACCAACTGAGCCACACAGGTCATGGCTACATTAACATTTTTTATTTTAGTAATACACACCTTTTATCTTCTGTTAAATACCATGAGACGGATGTTATTTGCACCATTTTAATGATTTTTAAAAACCAGAAAAACAGCAGGATTAAAAGTATTTCTAACTATAATGAGTGTATGTTCTAGATTACATTATTTTTTCTTATTTAAATCTCTCTCTCTCTCACACACACACACACACACACACACACACATCTCCTTCCACAGTCACCTCTCTGCTTCTGTCAACACATGGACAAACATGGCTTTCTGAGATCTGGCTTCATATCGCCTCTGATTTAAAACCTGATATATTCTCTTGTTAATGAAGTTCAGAATTACGGTATGAAGTGAGAGTTGTAAATTCAGAACAATTGAAATTTTTACATAAATAAAAACTGAAAGGTAAATTGTCTTCCCCTAATAGAAGGAATAGGAAGATATAAAATGGGAGAAATTGGTATGATAACAGGGCTGAAGGTAAGTCACCCAGAAACATCAGGCATCGGGTCTGAATTTTTGCTACATTGTGTTAATACATAACACAGGGCAACGATTTTTAACATAATTCCTGTTGAGTTCCTTTTTTCAGTTGTTTTAGACTTAAATAGGCATGCTGATTTCAAAACTGCAGTTACTTTTCTTCTATAACATCAAGGTTTTTCTGTACAGTTTATCTTAATGCGACCACCCTAGGCTGGATCAAGCCTGGATCAAGGGAAGCACTAGTGCTCTCCGATTGGCTGAGAGCATACCTCCCTCAAGTGGGAAGGGGTGGGGAATGACCTTGAAGACCAGCGACAGGTTCATACTTGTCTAGGCTATTCAGTTACACATGAGACAGCGTGGTGAGAGGTTGTGTGCCGCTCTATATAGTGAATCGTATTCCGAAGTGTAGTCCGAGTTCTTGTCTGTATACAAGAAGTTAGCAGAATTTATCTTTTTATTTACATACATACTTATTTCCTTTCCTTCAGATCATGTCTGCCTATAGTAAGTGCCTAAACAACCCTGATTCGTTCTATTTGTGGCAGTTTCACCATTCCCAGTCAAAGGACAAATATCAGTGCATTTGTCAGGCAAGCCTGTTTTGCATACTTTAAAGTAAAACTAGGTGATCAAGATAAGTCTTGGGCCCCTCACAAGGTGTGCAAGCCATGTGTTGAGAGTTTATGAATGTGGCCGAAGGGAACACGTGATAAATTGCCATTTGGTATACCTATAGTTTGGCGAGAGCCCAGAGATCATTCAAGTGACTGTTACTTTTGTATAGTGAAAACGTCAGGATAGAACAAGAACAAGAAATGTAAAATAGAGTATCCTAGTCTACCATCAGCTATATGCCCAGTGCCTCACTCAGCTGAAATCCCAGTGCCAATTTTCATTGAACTATCCTCTTTTGGAAAACAGGAGTATGGTGAAGAACTAAGTGACAGCAATGATGGAGATTTTGAATTTGAAGAAGACTCAGTTCATAAGGGATTTGATCAGCATGAGTTGAATGATTTGGCATGAGATTTAGGACTATCCAAAGAGGCTTCAGAACTCCTAGCATCAATACTGCATGAGAAAAACTTGCTTGAAAAAGGAGCGAAGGCATCCTACTTTTGACCAAGAGAAAGTGCATTTCTTCAGTACTTTCGAAGTGATGGTGGCTTTGTGTATTGCCATAACATACATAGTTTAATGGAGGAATTGGGAATTCCAATCTATAATGCAACTGAATGGCAACTGTTCATCAAAAGTCCAAAGCAGAGCCTGAAGTGTGTCCTTCTCCACAATAACAATTTATCTGGCGCAGACCCAATTGACCATTTAGTTTGTTTTTGTGAAGAATATGAACACATAAAGAGAGTCATTGATCTGCTGCAATATCACAAGCACAATTGGATCATCTGTGTTGACCTTCAAGTGGTCTGCTTCCTTCTTGGTCAGCAACGCAGATACACCACATATCCCTGTTTTCTGTGTACATGGGACAGCAGAACTCGTGAGAAGCATTGGGTGTGTGGAGTTGAACTGGCCTCCAAGATCTGTCCTCAAACCTGGTGATCCAAACATTCTACATGAGCCACTTGTTGACAGAAAGAACATTATATTCCCACATCTGTACATAGAACTGGGTCTCATGAAGCAATTTGTTAAAGCTTTTCCAACCAAAGGGGACTGTTTCAAGTATCTCATTTTGGCATTTCCTAGCCTGTCGTTTGAAAAGATAAAATACCTTAATATGTATGTTTGGTAGCAGAACTTTACTACTTGTACACAATCTGACTTACCGTAACAATATGTAGCCTTTATATAAAGAAAGTTACTGCAAATAAACAGTATATTCAGGTAATATTTTCTTTATTTTCCTTTGTATGTACATTCTGTATGATTTTGGAGAACAAGGGAGAATACCTTAAAAAGTTGATGTGATAGAGAAAAACTGGAGTCATTTTTGGATTCAGATGCCAAAAGTTAGTCCAAAAAAAGTGTCAGATCTAACTCAACAAAAATTGTGTTCCCCAGTGAAATTTTTCCCCAGAGATCTTCAAATCCTATTGTGGCTTGATATTTCTGTTGTATGAAACACGTGATCATGTATGGAATAAAACAAAAGCTGGAGTTTCTAGGTGCTTTTATTACCTAGAAATGCTGGAGGAAATCTATTAAATAGGAGATGAAATAATGAACCAGTGAATAGGTGTTTAATAAATTTGTTGAATGACTGACTGGCTGAATTAATGCAATCTCACTAGAACATATTAATTATTTTGATACTTATTTTCTATGTTTGAAATAAAACTCAGAATATCCAAAACATTTAAATAGGGTTGGTGAGGCTTGACCAGCCATGAGTATGAATGATATTTCTATACCACTACTGGTTTAAAAAATAATTCATGTAAATATAAGATAACTAGTGAAGGAATAAAGACAATACTTAGAACTCTGTGGAATGAATGAAGGATGAAGGTTATGTATAATGCCTGGATTAAATGCTTTTAGGGAGACACATCAGTCTGTAACTGCTTTAGAGGGAGCTCATATATAAATGTTTCCCATTTTTTTCTTTTATTTCAACCTTTTCCTTAGTGCTCTTTTTTCCTTCTCCGCCTTTCCCTTCTTTTCTATTATAATACTGATCTCAAAGGTTAGGATTTTAAGTCAGTTTTACAGAAAAAGAAACCACAACCTAGTGTCATGAAACAACTTCCCCACAATCTCAGGTAGGAAGTGATATAGCGGGAGGCTGTACCTAACTTGGTCTGCATCCAAATCACACATTCAAAAATATGTCCGCACTTCACAAATTCCGGCCCGTTTATCCAATTTTGTCATTTTACAGATGGAGATAGCAAACTCTGGTTATTGGGTTACTGAGGAGTCCAATTTAGTTTGAGTCTGAGGATTGCGAACATAAGAATCTAAATATTTCACAAAGCCTACTGCCGATATATCAAAGCAGCCTTTGATAAAATGGCATATTTTTCTAACATGATTCTTTGGGGATAAAAAATATACGTGAGCCAGATCTCTAGGTTTGTCATCTCTCTGTCTGGTGCCATGTCTTTCAGAGATTGCCTGGAATAAAGGACATGCTCCTTGCACAGTGGCTTAAACAAAAGACAGAGGCTCTCATGATACCTGTGCAGCGGAGTCCCTCAGGCCGCCCTTGAGCCTGGAACCAAGGGTCCACATGCTATTGGACTGAAGGAGGCTGTGCTCTTCGGAGACACAATAATCTCTTATCTCTGGTTCTCTCTTTTTTCCTCCCATTTCTTTCCATAATCAATTATCTTTGCTTTTTTTTTTTTAACTTCTGCGAACACATGACTAAATGTGGCTGCCCCAGGCCATAAAAAAAGAACATGGTGGGTCCTCCCTGGGAGGAAGATTTGCCTCTGACCCAATCATGTGACCCCATATGGCTGAGGTTGAGATGGTCATCTGAGAAGGCAGTCAGCCCTCTAAAATGCAAGTGAAAGATTTGGGAACAAATGATTGGCTTCTCTAGGGCAAACATTGCTAGGCATCGAGGTACAGTTAAGGAAGCACCTCAAGGCTTCATATAATACAGGACAGATCAGCATGAAGCAAAAGTGTAAGTAACTGAAATATACAGCTTAACAAGCTTATTAATGTATAAATTCTTATTCTAATTCCTCAATGCTTCTTCAGATCTACTTAAAAGAATATGGACATGGCATTCACAGTTGTCTTTAGCCCTTTGTCTGTCTCTGCTAAATGAATTCTGAGGAATGAACGATAAAGAATAGCAGAATGAAGAAAAGCGTTTGTTTATAGGATGGGAGAAAATAAAAGGAAAACAAAGTTGGACTGAACCATGTAACACAGACTGGGGGATGGGACAGTGAGCAAGAGATGAACAAACGGACACTCTAAGGGAATGGATACCTCAGGGAGTATGCATATAGCGAGGCAACATCCCGTGTTGCTGGATTTAAATTTTAATATTTTTTATTAGTTATAAACTTCTTAAAGAAGGACTGGATTGTTTTGATGAACTGTGGTGTAATTGATACTGAAGTTTCTGGAATAAGGATCTGACAAAAGGAAGTGACTCTAGGTATTTTCAAATTTGAAGAAGGGACATCTGTTTGAGGGAAAGTGAAATGCTCCAAGGACTTCATAGTCTTTGATTGATCCTCGAAAAGGCTTTAAGGACGTGGGCTCTTGAGAAGCTGGCTGTGGTAGTTAAAGGCAAAGGGAAAAACTAAGGAACAGGGGGTAGCATTGAATCCCTTCTGCATGCCAGAGTGCTAAATGGACCTCCTATGCATTTAATTATTCCCAAATTCTTCGGAGACTCTTAACCTCATTTTTAGACAAGGAACTGAGGTGGAGTAATGCACAGCTCAATAGGGGCCAGATTTTAATGAAAATCCTTCTAATTCAAAAAGCTATGGTTATCCCAATTTCTCTCTTATAGAAAAATTAAAACAAAAGTTTTTTTTTTTATTATTTTTAAGTTGTAATTAATCTCATCAATAAATCCACCACCACCAAGCGTTGGTGAGGATGTAGAGAATAGGGAGCCCTATGCACTGTTGGTGGGAATGCAGACTATGGAAATGGTACAGTGGGCCCTCAAAAAAATAAAGATGGAACTGCCTTATGACCCAGCAATTCTACTTCTAAGTACATATCCAAAGGAACCCAAAACACTAATTCAGAAGAACATAGGAACCCCTATGTTCATTGCAGTGTTACGTATAATAGCCAACGCATGGACACAACCGAAGTGTCCATCTATAGACTAATGGACAAAAATGTTGTGGTTCATATACAAAATGGAATATTACTTGGCCATGAAAAGAATGAAATCTTACAGTTTACAACATGGATCGACTCAGAAGACATTATGCTCCATGAAATAAGTCAGAGACAAACAGATACCATAGGATTTCATGTATGTATGGAATTTAAAGAACAAAATAAACAGATAAAATTTGAACAAATTCATAGATACAGAGAACAGACTGATGGTTGACAGTGGAAAGAGGGCTTGGGGAATTGGGTGAAAAGGGTAAAGGAATTAAGTACAGCTTGGCGATTACAAAATAATAATGGGGATGCAAAGTACACAATAGGGAATATAGTCAATAACATTGTAATAACACTGTATGGTGCCAGGTGAGTGCTGGAAATATTGGAGGGAACATTTTGTGAAGTGAATGGTTTTTCTAATCACTTGAAGTAATAGAGAATAATATAGAATGTAAACTGTAATTGAAAAATAAAACTTAAAAATGTAATTAGTTAAAATTTGACATCCTTCTTAAGTAGTTGTTTTCCTCCAGGGCAATGAGTCGGGAACTTTGATTGATATTTCCAGAGATTCTACCTGTCTTGGACCATGAATCAGTCATGATATGGAATACTATGACATGCATATGTTCTTAGCTCTTGCTTTCTACATTTTAAATAGAAAGATCCTATTTTAAGTTCTATAAATAGAAAACTTCCTCTATACTATGTTTGGAAATGAATATTGTTTTATAAGGCTAGAGACCTTGGTACGGTTTCAGAATGAAAATTTTGACATATGTTGAGACATTTATGAGTTCTTTCAGAAGTTAAACCAAGAAGTTTAATAATAAAGCTAGGATTCTTTCTGGGACATTTTGGAGCGATTTCAAGGAAAATCTATAGAACTGAGAAAAAACTGCAGAGAGGAATTCACCAAGGAGAACTTTTTAAAAAAGCACCAAATTCAGAAGAAATAGGTTAAAAGTCTGAGCTGCTGAGTGACTGCCTGGTTCCAAACCTGGCTTTACAACTTTTCAGCTGGTGACCTGAGGGAAAAGACAGTCTCTTCCACTTTCCATTTACTCATCTATAAAATCAGATAATACTATTATTATTGCATAAAGTTGTACTGAGGTTTACAAGAGTTAAAACATGATAGGCACTTATATCCAAGTCAAGGACACGGTAAGGGCCGGTAAGGGCCCTGTGGTCATCATTAGTAAGAGTATCTATTGTAACCATTGTCATCATTCTCCTGTGTGACTATTTTCCTCTCTCTGTCTTCATGTCAATTCTTTAAAGAGATTCTCGGGAAACTGGAGGCTGTGAAGTAGAGATCTGGGGAGGCCGTGACCTCATTGGGGGAGGAAGCTGAGAAAAATGTGTGGAGGTGGGAGGGCGGGTGGTAAAACCCAGCGAGACTTAGCTGGAATCCTGCGGATCGAGAGAAGCACAGAGGAAGGAAGGATGGAAGGGGGAACGGAAGCAGAGAGGAGGGAAGGGAGGTGCGCCGTCAGCAGCAGTGAAGCGCTGCCCAGCCCTTGAGAGGCTGCATGCTGTGTGGTGTTGTTTCTCTAATGTATCATCATAGGAACTCAGAAGTGAAATAAATAACAGAGGATCTTCGTGATTTTTTTTTCTTTACTGTGTTTTAGGGAAAAATATAAGTAAAGCATCAAACCTATACTTTAACAAACAGTATGACTTAGGATGAGGCAAAATATTTTTACATAAAAAAGAGGTGGGGGAATTGCAAAATTTAATTAGCCTTCAGGTGGTACCCAGACGACCCTGTCTGCTGACTACTGATGGGGTGGGCAAGGAAGACCGCCTGCCATCATCGATGGTCTTGGGTTTGAATCCCTGCTCTCTGCCCTACTAGCTGTGTCAGTCTCTACAAATTACTCTCCCCCGTGAAGCCTCAGAGTTCTCCTGTGTAAAATAGCCACATAAAATGTAAGAGTATATTTTAATTGTGTGTAATCCTACAGTAGGTCACTGTGAGGATAACGTGAGGCCAGGCATGTAAAGCACATGGCAGGCTCTCATTGGAGCCCCCCTTCTGCTCCCTGGGGAGCCCCAGATCTGGGCTGCCCTCACCAAATTCTTTTAAGGCGATTTTGTGACATTCAATCTGCGAAAGTAGCATTTTCCTCAGGCCAGAGAAAACTTTGCCAGGGCTGCTGCGCAACCCCAGGCCCCAGCTGGGTATTGAAGGCAATTTCTGCTCTGCCCAACCAGGTCAGGCCACCTGCATGGCCCAGCACCCCTGCTTGGCAGGCATAATCTGTCACCTCCCCGACAATAGAAAGAGTCCTGTGTGCCTGGAGGACTCACCCCCACGTGAAGTCCACCATAACTTGTGGAAGCTTTAATTTCCAGCCTGCTTAACTTCCGAAAGAGCAGGCGCTGGTTGCTGCTTTTTCCCTAGACCAGAAGTGAGTTCACAATACTTGGAGCATCCCTGCAGCCAACCCTGTAGTGGAAGCTTCCAGAAACTCTGTGTCCTGCAACTTTAAATCAGGGTATATTGACTTATTTGCTCAAACCTTTATGGGTCTGGAGTTCACATTAAAATACTTTCTTCTTCATTTCCCACACTTTTGAAATCATGAACCCAAGAATGAAGTCACTAAGGCCTTATGAATTTCATCCTTTCAGCATTGCTACATCCCAGTGAATGAAACTCTGACTTTCTAAAAAACAGTAATTAAACTTCACATTTCACAAACAATGGATTTCCCAATTGTAGGGTCTGAAATACCACAAAAATTAAGGTATTGAGTATTTTTCTTTGTCAGAAAACAGAATTAAAAACATTTCTATAGCACATGAAGAAAAAATACTATTGCTGTGCCATTAAAAATAAGTAAATTTAGTTTTAGACACTTACTATGTAAAATGGACACACAATTATTATAGCGTTAAATAAAATAGTTATGATGTCTTCAGCTGACACACATAATTGGAAGACCTTGGAATTATACCCAATCCTCCTTAATTATAAAGATCTGCTTTTTTTCTGCCATGGCATGAAAATGCCGTCAAAACTCAAAGCATTGTATAAAGGGGTATCCATTTGGTGGTATCATTAAATGGTATAAAGGCCAGGAAAATTAAAACAGAAAATGATACTGTACTATAACTGATAGCAAGCATGACTGGACTCTCGTTATTGTTATTCTCCTGAGAACCGCCCAGAGTGAAAAAATGGGAAAGGACCCAAGAATCATTTAGTGCAGAGATTAGGATTCAGATGGCTTGAGTGGTGCTCAGGAACTGAGCTATTTGAATGTCACCAGGTGGTGCACAAGTTCGGCCAAACTTGAGAACTGCTAATAAGCCCCAGAGCACCGGTTCTCAAAGCAGCAGCAGCGCCACCCGGGAGTGTGCCGGAAATGCGACGTTCTCAGCGCCTACCCACGTACCTGCGATGCTCAGGTTGGCAGGTACGACAGTCACGGGGGTGTAAGATACAGCGCAGGGAATACAGTCAAGAATATCGCCATAAATATGCGTATTGCTAGCTGGGTACTGGAAATATCGAAGGGACACTTCTGTCTCACCTCTTTTGTGCACCTGAAACCCATACAAAATAATACTGAGTATGAACTGCAATCGAAGAAAAAGAAAAGCAATTTTCAGGGTGAACTTTATCAACCTTATTTTCTCTATCCCTTTAGGTTATTCTTGAGCCTGCTTACATTAGAGAACCATGACTTGAGGAAATTAAGAAAAAAGAGGTGAGACTCAATGGTCTCTCTCTCTTTTTCGTCTCCTTCTAAACTCAGTAGAAAATAATACTGTAGGGTCTGTTTGTTCTGTGTAGTATCTACTCTCCGTCACCCCAATATTCCATTTTGTGTTCCCCCGAGAGAAGCAATTTTAGACAAAAAAGAAAAAATATCGTAGATAACAATGCATGATATCTGTCTTGCCTTGAAAGAAAATGATGAGAGGAGTAAAGAGAGTTTATAGTATGGTTTTATTAACGATGGCAGACTTCTGGCTGACTGGGTTAGAATACTGGCTCAGCTACTTGGGGTGCTAACCTGGGCCCATTGTTTGACCTCTCTGCACCTCATTAGATGGGGATACTGCAATCTTCCTGGCAGCGGCACTAACAGTGTGCCCTTCAGGGAGGACCAGGGAAGTGGGCCTTGCCCCTTCTGCTTTACCTTGGCATGCAAAGGTGGGAAGACAGAGATGGGGTCAAACTCAATGATCAGGAAGTTCGTCAGGACCCGTCAGAAGATGTCTGTGAACTTCCTCTCCACACCAAACTTACACTGTTCTCCAGTAGAGAGTTATATGTTCTATTACTCAAAGGACTTGAAACATGTTGAAATGTGCCCAAGTCAGGAGGGGGCAGAGGAACACCTGGGAGCTCTTGAATCTAACTTGTCCCTTGTAGCGCCCAAAATGGCTGGAGGAGACAGTTCATACCTCATGTTTTAAAACTTCTGAAGGATATTTATATGGACTTTCCTGCATCCTCTTAACTTTCTAACACTCCAGCCTCTCCAATCAGTTCCTCCACCTACTCCTACTTAAGACCATTTTTCTCGTCTTCTCTTCCCCAAGGAAACATAGTGGCTCCTAGCTGAGAAGAAAAAGTCCCAGCCATCCATTCTCCCTTATTTGCGTAAGCCCTGCCATACCCAGCTTTATGAAAATGGTAGTGGAGGGTTTGCCCTTCCCAGACTCCCCGGGCTTTGAAGAGGGTAAGCCCTGAATGGTAGAAATAACTCAGAGGCTGCCTGTCCAGTGAGGGCTTTGTCCATCCATGGCTGTGGTCAGGTTCTTCCTGAAATTCTTAGGAAGACACTCATCTGCACAGAGTGGCTACTGCTTTGTGCTGAAGCCAATACATTCTGCTTCTAACAGAGGAAAGTGTATTCTTGCCCTTAATGTGGACGTGGACCACCCTTCCTTTTTGAAAAAGAATAACTGTGGCATTATCAAGTTAGTCTGGCTGCACCTCACAATGAATTGGGGAGATTTTGAATAATATCAACACGTCTTCCCCTCCTGAGAACAATCAAATGGGAGCCTCTGAGGGTGGGTTCTTAGCATTAGACCTATTTAAAATGATCCCCAGCAGATTCTACTCTGTAGCACTGATGTGAAGGTTGCATTTAAAGGATATTAGTCTATATCCTAGTCTGATTTTTTTGCACAACATGCAAAGGAAGCAGAGAAACATCCTGATTAACTCCATCATTCCACAGTAAATTCTTTCTGACCCCCGACATTTCTTAGCTAGAAGGATGAGGTGGGGCAAACAGCAAACATTTTATATCAGTTAAAGTTATTGTGTGGATTAAGTAAATTGTGTACACGTATTAGGCTAACTAGCACTAATATTTTGCATGTACTCAGTGTTTAATTAATTGTAAATGTCTCTGGACGTCTTTTCCTCTAGCTCTTTATGGGAAAGAAAAAATAAGTGAGTTGGCATTGGCATACTCTTGGTTCAAGGACTTTGGAGTCATTTCAGGATTAGGTTCAAATTCCCTCTGTGTCTACAGCCCTGACAGTCAGTTTCCTGATCTGCAGAATGCTTTAATAGAACCGCTTCATAGGATTAAGTGAGTTAACCCACTTGGAAACGCCAGGCTCACAGAAGGAACTTAATATACATTGGTGACTCTCCCCGGTGCACCCCATTTTTAGGGCTGAGGTGACTGCTAAACTGCCTGAAAGAGCCAATGTTAAGACTTTCATTTTCTTTGGATTTAACATCTCCCAGAGTCCTAACAGACATAAGTTCCCCCAGTTATTTGTGATGGCTCTAATTCTTGTTTCTCTAAACTGCCAGCCAGCGCTTTGAACACTTCCTAATAATCACAGCCTCTGCGTCCCCATAAGGAGCTCTGAAACGGCTACTTCTTTCCTCAAAGTTTCACTGTACAGGTTGGTAAAAACAGTCTTCATAGTGGTGACCAGGCTTCCGAGAGGGGTTTTCTCTTCACATTTTCCAACTGATTTTCTCGAACAACAAAGTTTATTCCAATTAAAAAATTATCTCCCTATTAATGAGCTTTTATTTTCCTGAAGACAATGGCATTTATTTAGTTAAACGGACTTTGCACATCTACACCGACATTTATTCTTGCGCTTATTCTGATTTCTCCTCTGATCATTGATCTGAACCTTGAATGCTTCTATCCGGGCTTGCAGTGGCCCGGAGGGAGTCTTATTAGCTGAAAGTTATTTTTATACTTTTTTAAGGCCAACTTTTCTCACCTGTGAGGTTATTCTTCATACTTTCTGCAGGGTGTGACCAACTTTCTTTGCAGGATATTCAAGGCCCTGCTCTCTTTGTTATCAGCATACAACTCAAATTCACACGCATCTATGTGTCCCATGGATTGGAAGACTGTGCTTCCAGCTCAACCTTTTGGAGGCATTCATTTGTACCCAAAAGCACTTTCTCTAGGTTCCCGGGGGGGGGGGGGTGTTGTCCCTCCTCTGTCCAATTGCACTCATATCCAGCTACAGTGACCTCGGTACTCGTTTTTCTTGGCTAAACTAGAAAAATCTTAGGCAGGAATCACAGACTTGTTAGTGTGTGTGGCTACTGTATTAGATAGCACGTCCATAGGGAATGAAAGTCATTGCAGGTTCTAGAGTCATAGATAAATGTAAGAAAATGAGGTTGATGAAGAAACATAAAAACAAATCCTTAACTGTCACCGTTAGTCTTAGATACTTAGCTATTCTTTGCAACACAGCAAACAAGATTATACCAGTAGGAGAAAATGATGGCTATTAAACAACCTGAAAACTTAAATATCATTAAAGACTCTGCCAATTTGATACGGATTTCTGTCATGAACTTGAATATCAAGACTTGGCTTTTCTTCCCATTCTCCCCATTTCACTCACTTTATTACTATCCAGTTTATGTATAGAATATAATGCATTAAGAGTTTTTTTTTCTACTAAGGTTGCTTCTTTCACTTATTTGTTCATTTATTTTTCTCCTCAAGCCATTGCTTATTATAACCCTCAAACATTTGGGCAGGAAATTGAGAACCAATATGAATTTATCTGACCTGATTGTGGAGAGTCATATTGCAGGCTAAAGCAATAAAAGAAAGGCCATGTCATATCAAGTGAGTGTGTCTCTTTCTAGATAGGCTGCCACACAGCCTCGATAAAAATAGCATTTCCTCTTGCTAAATAGTATTGGAATTGAGCCAGCATTTCAGAACCATCTGAAAGTCTTCCTGAGGTTTGTGCGCACAAGTCGCAGGGGTGCGAGGTGCCTCTGGCCTGAAGCTTACCTCCCGGTTTTTGACCTTCGCTTTGTCCTTCGTCCCACATGTCACATCAAGAAAACCAGGCAACAGCTTGAAAGAGGCTGGGTGTATAATACAAATACAATGAAATCTCTGCGCAGATAGCTGCTGTCTTTTCTCCAGGGCTTTGAGCCACACCACATTGATTTTTTTTTTCCTTCTGAGAGCTGACTGCACATAGATTTCACTGGATTTATATGACTTTTTCAAGCCACCAGGATACCAATTAACCAAGTGCTAATGCAGTACAAGACTTGAGTGGTCTGAAATAATTAATGCAGCTCTGTGAAGGCCTAAATCCTGAGGATCATTTTATCCTCGAGGAAAAGCCAGCTGACCATGAGGATGAAATAGGAGGTGTTTGGGGCCAGCTCTTTTCCTTCTCTCCCTGCTGATCCCTCAGCAGCCCTTTGAATGCAGGCCCCCCCCCCCTTTTTTTTGCCTGTTTCCGATGAACTCTGGAGAAGAGAAACAAAGTGAAAAATAAGCCCTGCACCTCGTACCATCAGGGTATGTTTTAGAGAAGGAGGCGGGCAGCCTGGAAGATGAGGGCAGGCACTTTTGTCTTCTGACTTTCTGTCAATAAAAGAAAGAATTCCACAGCCTCTTTGAATTAATCATCATTATTTTAACCTACACTGTGTCCTTAGTCACAGTTACGATTTCACTGAGAATTCTCTCTCACTCATAAACAGTATTTTTCATGTCTGTGTGGGGCTATGAATAGTCTGACCACCGTCTCTGAGGAGAACATACCTAGGAAATAAGTAGAAGGAGAGGCGAACAGGATTTTGGATGATGGGCCTGTGCGTCCTTATTTGAACGGCAATGATGCAGATATTCTTAGATGCCAGGCACAGCAATACTGTGCAAGTTTAAGGGGGGCTTTTGTTTCAGAATACAAATAGAAAACTGACAGTTGAGTGACTTCACCCTTACAGCCCCTCCTGCTCCCCCCTCCACCCCCAAAAAGAAAAGCTTTAAAAAAGGGAGGTCGATGGCATCATTCAAGAAGCAGTCAGACACCCACATTTGGGGAATATTAGAAGAAATGTAAGCCTCATAAGGGTGTTCCAAAAAAGTGGCTCCTTTCCCTTTTAAACCTGGAATTAGGTGGTTCTGTGATGAGAGAGATCCTCTACTGTCAGAAATCCGATGCCAGCTTGCTCTGCAGTGGGGCATCACCTGAGGAAGAAGGCCTGTTTGTCACACAAGGATAACATGGCGCAGCGCGCCCACATGGAAAAGATCGAGGGAGGACAGTGAGGCAGCTGAGGACATCAGTCTCGTGTCTGTGGAATCTCGGAACCAGTGACATGCTCAAGAAGAGCTATCAGAAATTGCCCTGCACTCTAATATAAAAATAACGATGCAGTGTGAAAACGGCATGTTAAAACACGGAAAGAGCTCAGTTGATGAGCCCAGCCTGCACCTTAACAGAACAAATTAGGGCTGGCAGAGGGAAGCACTCCTTTTCTAGAGCCATCAGCATCTGCTCAATCCGATGACCTAATAAAAGCAACAGCCAGATGCATTTTGTGGCCTGGGCATGTTTTCTGGGGACTGGATTAGACACCGCTAATGCAGGCCAGACAGTCAGCTTGATGCCTGTTCTGGCCCTGGGTGGCACGCCGGGCCCAGGAAAGCTCAGCAACCGAGTGGCAAAGAGAGCAGCTGAGTCCTGTAATTGGCAAAAGGAAAATGTATCTGGGGCAGCCACAGGGTTGACTGAGTTGGAGTACTACACCTTTCAGGGTGATCTTTCTCATACACTCTGCGGTGCTGGGATTCCATGGGGTGCAGATAGCTCAAATGGCCAGCCCACTGCTGCATTTGTTTCTAAAACATCCTTGACAAATAGTTCAGTCTATGATTGACTACATATATTAATATACGATTGAAACTCCATAGTCTACTATGAGTCAGGCCTGAAAAAAAAAAAAAAAAAAAAAAGAAGGATATAATTAAGAACACTTCCTGTTCTGCATGTATCTTACAATGATGGGGAAAGACAAAAATAAAACAAAAACTATCAATCCCTGGTCAAGTAAACAAATAAATTAGTAAAATAATTTCAAAGAGAGGCCTGAGTATTGTGAAGGAAACTGTGCCTGAAATAAAGAAAATATGATGGATAAGTTACTCTGGATGAGTGGCCAGGGATGGACCGAGGTGACATTTGGCTTTAGTCTGAAGGATGTTGGGGTGTGAGGGAGTCTTTGTGAACAATCAATTCTAATGATGGAAACTTGTGTTTGTGAGACATATTTTTTTCTTCTGGAGCTTTAATGAGCTCAACAAACATTGCATTTAGAGAGCGTGTCAGTGGGTCAGACCTGGTGCCAGGTGGCACCCGCCATTCTTTCCTTTGAGGGCTTGCGTTCTATTCTTCGTAAGGAAATAAAAATCAGCAAATAGCGTACACTGTCATATACCACATAGTAGAATATTATATCAGGTACCCATTTAGCACAGTTGAATACGGAGTTCACTTTTCCTTTGGAAATTTCATAGAAAGATTAAAGGTTAATCACTGTGCAACAGGATGAAGAATCATTGGGGGGGGACAGCCCAACAAATGCAGAGACGAAGATGTCTTGTGTGGGATGACAAAGGGTTTCAGGGTTAACTGCGAGTGGCGTGGGGAGTTAAATAGGAAATGGGGGAGGTGGGGGAGAGCAAGATTCAGCCAGACAGAGAGTCAGAAGCCATATGTCAAATGGTGACAGATATGGGCAATGACAATCTTTAGAGGGCTCTAAAAGGTTTTAAAAGGGGAAATGAAATAATAACAATAATAATAGAGGAGGAGGAGAAGTTGGAGGAAGAAATAACATTTATTGAGAACTAATATATGTCTTTTTCATAAGAACTTCCCTTGTAACTCAGTCCTTGCAAAAATCATTTGAAGAAACTGAGGTGGATTGATTTATGTTAAGGACTGAAGAACTGTGTATGGTCATTGTATGTTTAAGAATCACATTAAATACGTTAAGGATGGGGTCTTGGGAACATTGCAGAAGTCCAGACATAGCCATACAAATGATTAAATCTACCTATAACAACAACAAAAGAGTCTCATTTGCATTAGCCGGGGCAATAGAAGGAATGCATCAAATTAAATATATTAAGATCC
Source organism: Furipterus horrens (assembly GCF_987537825.1). NCBI lineage: Eukaryota > Metazoa > Chordata > Mammalia > Chiroptera > Furipteridae > Furipterus > Furipterus horrens. The sequence goes on along the minus strand of NW_028327183.1, from coordinate 11,876,670 downwards.
ACTTATATTAAGTTTCAAAATTGGAAAAGGTGCACTAAATTGTTTAGATTGATGTATATTATATGATGTATAGGTATTACAATTCCATATAGTATTTTACTTACTGGTGGTTAAACTATAGAGAAAAGATTAAAGAAATGGTAATCACGGAAGCCCCGAGGAGTTTAATCTTACAGGAAAGTGATGAGGCCACTAGCAGATAAGAATATTGGGGGGCGGGGGGAGGCCAGTGGTACTAACAATAATTGTTTCTTAACTTTAATGATGGTTACATGGAATTTTTATTATAATTATTTATTAGATTTTAGGCATGTGCTATTCACTTTTTGGTAGATTTTTCAAAAATATTTTGTCATTAAAGACAAAAACATTGTTTTTGCTGGATGCTCTTTTGCATGTGGAGTTTTCAGTGAGAAATGTTTATGATTCTTCCTTCATGGTGTGTTCCCAAGGTGACACTGGGCAAATTGTTTCACCTTGCTGCCTGTCATTTTCCTCATCGCATAATCAAAATGGTAAAATGATGGTGATGATTACAATAGCAATAGTAACAATATTAAAAACTTTCATAATGCTGTGAAATCCAATGTGTGCATGTCAAAACACCTCTTGGTTTAGTTGGCACATACTATTAAATGGATTATAGTTTTTTGCACTTTTTTTCCTGATAACGATAATGGAAAAAGATTTAATGAGAACTATATTGCTTCTGTCTTGCTCTCTGCCAACAGTAGGCCCTTATCTTTGAGTTCTTTTAATTAAAATATAAAATTAGGAAAACTAATTGTTTATTTGGGCATGCATAAAATTTTAGGACCTATGTTCACTGCTGAGGGTGGAATATTAAAAAAAAATTTTAGTTTTAGTAAGTTTCAAAGTGACTAGATTTCTCCCTCACTGCTCGTATACTTCCAGTCCCTAGGCCGCATAAGATCTGTCCGTATTATGATATAATTTCTCTCTAAGTATCTTTGTACAATATTATCATATGGTCTTACACTTTTGTAAAATTTCCAAAATAAAAATATTTTGACCACAATTAAAACAACCATTTTAAAGATGGTGTTAGAATAGCTGTGGACATTATTGCCATCTATGACACAAATTGAATTGAGAATATATTTATTCTAAGGAGATTGAATTTAAGAATGCACTTAATTTACATCTAAAGTAAATGGAGTTACGTGATTTACCATCTTGTCTGAATATAATTTAGTTAGTTCCAGCTTCCATTATAGGAAAAGCTTCCAGGAACACCCCTGACGAACTTTGCTGACTCAAATGACAACACAGCACAAAGGTTCAGGGATGGATGTCGCATCCTGATAGGAATGTATATTATGAGTCATACTGCTCAGAGTATGTGGGCACGGGGGAAGAAAGAAGATTTGAAATTTGTGGATCGAGAAGCTAGTCTATGGAATATTAAATTATTCAAAACATTATAAGGTAAAATAGTATGTACAAAATTCAATTCTCATTAATAACTGGTTAAATGAAACCTCCCTTCTACCAGGAATATCAATTATTTATCATATTAAATAAATATATAGAACGGTAGATATGTAGAGAGGTATAAAGATGATAGATTGATTTTTTGATAGAAATCACACGTGGCACAGTTTTTTAGTACCCTGAATTTGTAGAGTACAAATTGATATCAGTATTACATGCAGCAAAATATTTTCATTTGACATTTTATGTTGTATGTAACACAAATATCAATAATTTTTAAAAAATATGTTAAGAAATGCTACAGGAATGAATTATTGATATCCACTTAGATAAAATAATATTAAAAATATGTTATGTGAATAGACACATATCCAGATAAGATGTACAAGTGGTCAATATATTCATAACAAGATGCCCCTCATCCTTCATCACGAGGGAAATGCAAATCAAAACCATGATAGAATACCACATCATGTCCACTGTGACGGTTATTATAAAAAAGACAGGTAATCAAAGGTTTTTTTCATGGATGTGAAGAAATCAGAACATTCATATATTATATATTGTTTGTGGGAATGTAAAACGATACATCAACTTTGGAAAATAGTGCAAGTTTCTTTAATAATTTCACCATAGAGACATCATAGCAATTCCACCCAGGTTATATACCCAAGAGAAAACACAAAAACTTGTACATGAGTGTTAAGAGCAGCAATATTCATAATAGCCAAAAAGTAGAAACAGCCCAGATGTCTGCCAACTGATCAGACATGATTCAATTGCATAATGAAATCTGAAAAGATTTGCCAAGTGAAAGAAACTAGTCACAAAAGACCACAAATATAAGTAAAACATAAACTTCTAGAAATGAAAGATACAATATGTCAGATGAAGAATGCCTTAATGGATTTAACAGCAGAAAAGACACTGCAGGAGAAAACATTAATGAATGCAAATAAATAGTAATAGAAGAAATGTAAACAGAGTCAAGGGAAGAAAAAAGAAAGAAAAAGTATCAATTACCTGCAAGATAATATTAAGTGGTCTAAGTATATATAATTAAAGCACCAGACAAAAAGAGCAAATGAAAGGTATTTGATAATGTTAAAAATATTTCTAGTACAACTAAAAATTAAATACTATAGATGTGAGAAGCTCAGGAAAATCAGGATAAAAACAAAGAACACAGAAAGGCACATTATAATCAAATTTATGAAAGTCATAGATGGAGATAAGGTCTTGTAAGATTCTAGAGAGAAGAGGATGCATTTAGTACAGAACAATAGAAAAATTATAGTCTTCTCACAGATAATGTAAGTATACTGGAAGACAAAAGAAGACCATATTTAAAATGCTGAAAGAAAAATAATGTGATGCCTAAATTCTACGCTAAATTAAAATTTCCTTTCAAATAAAAGGTAAAACTAATAATATTTCAGACAAAAGCTGAGAGAATTTGTTACCAAGAGACTTTAAAAACAGGCATAGGAATGACATCTGAACGTGAAAAAGTAATCAAGAGAGAATACTGAAGCTAGGTAAAGAAAAAAAGAGCACCAGAAATGGGTGTGCGTATATATGAAATGATTTATCTCATTTAAAATTTTTTAAAAGCTAATTTCAGCATAAAAATTGCAGGAATGTTTTTAATGCTTATTCAGATTTATTTAAATATCATAAAATTCATTCCCTTTAAAGTATACAGTACAGTGATTTTTAGTATATTCACAGAATGGTGCAACCATCATTATTATATAATTCCAAAATAATATGTTGATATACAAAAGCAAATAAGGCCTTGTTCCTATCAGGATAAAACAGAAAATCCACATAGTCCTCAACACCTTGGACACAAACCCATTTTGTAAATGTCTTGCCTGACACTCCCTCTGTTGGCAGGCTTTTGTGTGTAGGCTTGCACATAGATAGGCATACTGGGGTTGATTTCAATTCCCAGCAGTTTACATGAAAGACTATTTACACAGTCTTGAAACCAGTCTCCATTAGCAATGACAGGTACCATCTCAAGGTGCCTTGGGCGATTTTTCCAAAAGGTCAGCTATAAACACATTCATTCCTGAACTTTCTATTCTCCCCTCCTCCTAGCACCAAGCCCAATTACTTCTGATTTGTAAGTCAGTATTTTCTTCAGTACCATGCAGCAGAAAGCACAATATACTTAGGTGACAACTTTTAGCTGTGGCAGATCTGATTAATGAGGCAAGGCTGAAATTAATTTTCCCTCATGTCACGTACATTTCCTGAGTCATGTGAAATTCCCCTTGTGCTACCCATTAACATCTCCACTGCCAATAACCACGTTGAAATATAATGCACTTTTTCCTGAGGTAGGTATCCATCCATGAACTATCATTCCTGTAAATAAAATGTGACATGCTTTGATATTAACACAGACAAATTTGTCCACTTAGCTCTTTAGTCAATACAATATTTCCTGATTGCATGTCTCGTGTACATATATGCAGATAGGCACATTATGTTAAAAATAGTAATAGGTACATCTTGACAAAAAATGGAATACAGAGTAAGGCAGAAATCTTTGACAGGTAATTATTGTGAATGGCAGCAATGCCATATACATTTAAAAATAATCAACCAAATAACCAAAGGCAGAATGCCTTTTCCATTTAAAATTAATTTTCCAAAGTAACTCTGTTCAGCATGCTGAAATTGTTTTCAGAGCTCAATAATAAAAATGGAAAGTGCTCTAATTCCTCTCCTTTGTGTATCTATATTTAAGAAAATCCATTTGGCCCGGGCCTACAGAGCTTAACAGCAAATGTTGCATATCATCATGAATTAGAGAAAAATAAATTAGAAATCTGCTAATAGAAGTGTTTATATTAGAATTAGTTGGCCAGAAAATAATTAGATTTTTTTAAAGGTTAAAACCATAATTATTCATTTTCTCATTGCCCCATGAAAGCACTATTCTTTTTTAGATATAGCCCTAAATAAAAATTGTCAACATGCATTCAGTTTACTACCTGGAAGCAATTAGATACATTTAATGTGGAGGGATCTCTAGATTATTTGATTTCTAGTAATATAGGGACAAAATAGTATCTATTTTATGAGTTTTTATAACTATTAAATGAGCTTTTAGTAATTAATTACCTACATCAGTACCTGGTCTATTGGTAGCACTTAAAAGGTATTAGCTATTATTCATTGTTGTTATTAATATTGCCAATTGCCTTGTGAGGTTATGATGTCATGCTTTCTAGTCCGGTTTACAAAACACACAGTTCTGCAATCTGATTTTAGTTTGGCCATGAGTAATTTTTGGCCCTGAGCAAGCCAGCAGGTCTCGCTGGATGTACTTTACTTTCCTTTTTAGCGGAAACAGAGTGCAGATGAAGGCCGTTCCCTGCTCTCACAGACTATAACTAAGTCAGTGCCTGATACACATCAAAATGTTCCCAGAACTAAAAACATATTTGCACTTCCATACTGCTTTTGGTGATCTCATACAAAAAACAATTGAGTATTGCTTTTACTTCAGATGTTTTAAAAGAAAAAGAGAACCATTTATCTGTGGTTCCAGCTGCAGTCCCACATCCTCTCAATCACCTCTGGGTGCATTTGCAGTCAGCGGATGGCCGTCCTCCATCATTGGTTCCCTCCATGTGGAACTATTTCCCACAGACAGATAGTGAGCCCCAACTGCCTGCTGGCCAAATGCTAACTATTAGTCCTGTTTGGCAGATGTGGAAACTGAGGTTTATAGAGATTAAATGAGTTGCCTGAGGACTAACAGTCTAGGAGTATCAGTAGCAACATCCTCTTTGTAAATGTAATTTTACTTCTCATTTAAAAAATAATAAAAAAAGCTAATGTTAAAATCTTTGAACCCCCACTTTTTCTCTTTAAATTCTACTCGTCCAGTCCCCACTTTGTTTAAAAACAGTAACAACATAGATAAGTAGATAGATAGACCAACCTAGGTTTGTTTTGGTTATATCTTTCTATTTATATTTTTGTTATTGTTTTTAAATAAGCAAAGAGAGAGAAGGAAGGAGAAAGCAGGAAAAGAAAGCCACCTCAAGAGAAAGAAGAAAACAGAAGGGAAGTAACGCAAAATAGTTTTGTCTTCATTTGCTTGATTTGGCGGTCAATGCAAAATGGAGTTGCAGAAGGTAAGAAAAGCAAATCAGGATGAGTTCTGATGGTTGCCAGAGGGCAGAGGGTTGCGGGAATCAGTGAAGGGATTGAGAAATACCAATTGGCAGTTACAAAATAGTGACAGGGATGTAAAATACAGCATAGGGACTATGACCAATAATACTGTAATAACTGTGTACAGTCCCAGGTGGGTAGTAGGCTTCCTGGGGGGATCACTTTGTAAAATATACAATTGTCTAAGCACTATGCTGTGTGTCTGAAACTCATACAAAATAATACTGAATGTAAAAATATTTGTGCAAGAAATAAAAGAGTTCTGAAGCCAACTCTCAAGTCTAAAAATGGATTCTGTCTGCTGACTCAGGCATGGTTTCCAATCTCTGGGCCCTCCCCATGCCCTGATCACACGGGCTCACACACAACTTGGCCTGGTGACTGGCCCAGCCCATTAAGACCATCCCTCCTCTGAGTCCAGTGTGACACTTGGGACAAGGGTGAAACACACTGGAAGGGGAACTTGAAGCCTTAGTCAGTGTGTCTGCACAACCATCTTCTCTCCTTCCCTTGGGCTGCAGACACTGTCATGAAATGTAAGAGGTCAAACCACACAATCAACATAACTATTTTAGCTCAGACATACAAGGATTGCCGAACTTGCTATGTGATCCTATTGGTCTACTGTTTAAAAAGCATCTGTCCAAGAATACGTAAGTCTCCTTTTACAGTATAATTGAGTGAAGTTAATGTGCCTTGGTTTTGAATGTGTTCACAGTAGCACTCAGTAGTGTCTAGAAGCTTAGTAGGGCTGGCATATCCTCACGACCAGCCCAGTGCCTGGAAGAAAGCAAGTCTTCAGAGAAAGCTTATGGAATTCCAAGGAGAGAGCCCTGATTAAGACTTCTGTTTGACTCACTCGAGTGGGCTAACTTTGAGTAACATGAAATGTTAGTCGATATTATCAAGTGTTAGTGATGCATTTCTCAAAATTTAATTAATTTATAAAAACGTATACTTCTAACATCATTAAATTATAAAAAATCTTAACTTGTTGTAAAACCAAATTAGTAAAATTGTTGCTGTAACTCCACAAGCTGTAGCCTTGGTCTTGACATTAAGACAAAGGTAGACAAAGGCTCTGACTTGTCATGGCCTTGTTTTCAGCAGTGTGGCTGGGTGTGTGCAATACATGAGTTGGAATGATAAGGAAGGTTGGAATGATAAGGAAGGCACTGGTGGGATATCAGGCAGATCCTAGTTTGGCCCCTATAACTTTGACTTTCAGTCACATTTACTTATTCTTTCAGTCTTTCTTATTTTCAGCATAATGAAGGAAAATAAGATTTACCTTTCCACTGTTCCCTAAAAATTGCAGATTAAAAAAAAATCAAACTATTTACAAAACAATGGTATGTAGTAGGTGTTTAACTAATTGATAGCTGCTATATTTTTATTAATGTTATTATTATAGATAAACTTCATCAGATAGTATACAAGTGATTATTAAATATTTAAGTTGGTATTTAGACTGTAATTAGTTTAGGAAATATGTAGTTTATAGTTTCTTTGTTGAAACATATAGACTACAAACATATAGTCTATAGTTTCTTTGTTGAGATGAAATTACTACTCCTCAGATACAAATAAAACCCTGTTGTAGTTACTTAATGAATCATCCCACCTTTGATAAAAAGAATCAAACTTCCTTAAATATTGAGAAAGAGAAGGAGAGAGAGAGAGAGGGGGAGAGAACAGATAAATATGTGTCTTGAGGAAAGAGCTGGCAAAGAGAAAGGGAAAAAAATACATCAATTGCATTTTCTGAATACTTGGATTTTAAGAATATAGCACTAAACTTAAATATATTGTCTCAAGGTATGGAAACTTCAATACATTCCTTTATCCTCTTTAATTTTCCGGTTTTTGTGTTCTTAAAAAGTTATTATCAAAAGCACCATCACCACCACCACCTTCTTCTCTGGTTAGTGCTCAGCCAAGTGTGATAGTCAATGAACTAAAATGGATAAGCCTCCCATGGGAATGTAAATGTCTCAGGTGTGTGCAAAGCATGCACCACATGGTAGCTATCTGTAAACACTAAAGAAAGAAAAAGGTAGAGTGGAGAGAGATACTAATATATTTCCAGCACTTTCTTTTCTTCTGATTTTTAATGTTTTGTTTCATTATATCCTCAAAACTATATTACTTCTATGTTTTGTGAATATGAAACCGAAAACTCAATGAAGTAGGGAGTGGCAGAACCATGACTGTTATTCAGGGCTCTGGAGCTCCCGTTGTTCCCCTTGTTTCCCATCTATCAGAGCTGACGGCATGGACAAATATTATGAACAAAAGAGTAAAAATAATATCTCCTGTGATGTGTTGGGAAATACTTCCAGAAAAAAAGACACGGTGACTTTGGATTTCACCTTTCTTGAGACTACTCTCTTGTCTCCGACAGAGGGGCAAACATTCTAGTCTCCAGTGATATGTATGAAATTAGAACAAAGGAGAGGATACGACTGTGTTTTCAAAACTCTAAAGCACCATAAAAACACGATAAAGTTTTCAGAAAAGAAATAATTTGGTGAACTGGAACTGGTGGTTGAGGATCCTCAGATAAAACGAATCACCTAGACCAACATTCCCCAAATTTTCCCGTAGCACTTCTTGATTGAGTTCTGGAACCACAAGGGTTCTGGGGGAAAAGATCCCAAGGGCAAATCATTTGAGTCAAAAAAAACCTTAGCAAACAACTGGAACAGGAGCAGAATAATAAATATGGAGACCATATGGAAGATTAGCAGTGCTGAGGGGGAAGGGGAACAATAGGAAAAAAGGTACAGGGATGAAGAAGCATAATTGGTATGTATAAAATAGACAGGGGGTTGTTAAGAATAGTAAAGAAAATGGAGGAGCCAAAGAACTTACATGCACAATCCATGGACGTGAACCAAGCCAGGGGGATTTGATGGAGGGAAGGGGGCTACCAGGCAAAGGGGGAGGGGGTGAGAGGAAGAAATGGGACAACAGTAATAGCATAATCAATAAAATATACTTTTAAAAGTTAGGGATAAAACTGAAGGCTGCCTCAGGGATCTATGGAACAAAACCAAAAAAGCCAATATTCATATTGTTGGAGTATCAAAAGGAGAGGACAGATAATATTTGAAGAAATAATGGCTGACAATTTTCAAAATATGAAGAAGAATCCTACATATATATCCAAGAAGCTAAGAAAACTCCCCAATAAGATAAACACAAAGAAACCTACACCAATACATACAATAATTAAACTTTTGAAAACTAAACACAGTGGAAAACTTTGGAAGTAGCCAAAGAGAAATAATACGTTACCTATAGGAAATACCACTTCAAATGTCAGTGAATTTCTCATCTGAAACTTTAGAGTCCAAAAGGAAGTGGCACACTATTTTTTCCAGTGGTAAAAGTAAAGAACTGTCAGCCACAAATTCAATTTCTGGCAAAAACTACCCTTTGGGAATAAACAAGCCATAAAGAAATTCTCAGTTCTAGAGAATGAAAATAATTTATTGCTAGTAGACCTACTCTTATAGATTTGGCTGAAGAAAGACTTTCAAACAGAAAGGAAATAGTACAAGCAAGAATTGTGAACCATCAGGGAGAATAAAGAAACAATGGAAGGACAGATATATGGGTACATAATATAGACTGTCATTTCCTCATATATTTTATTAATATTCTATAATTGAAGCAGACATTATTACATCATCTAATACTCAAGACAAATATATGTTAAAATGGGGAAGGCAAAGGGACCTATATGAAAGTGCAATTTCCATACTTGATTTGAAGAGGTAAAACGTGATAATAGAAGACTGTGACGTTAAATATGTATATTGTAATACCCAGAGTACCCACTATGAAAACTGCACAAAGAGAAGCACTCATAGACACCATAAATAAGTCAAGATGAAATTCTATAGAATGTTGAAGTGATACATGAGAAGACAGATAAAAGAGGAATGAGAACCACAGGGAACAAAACAAACCAATAAAATGGCAGCTATGAAGGCTAAGATATCAGTAGTTTCCTTAAATGTAAATTATCTGAATATACAAATCAAATGAAAGAATGGTAGAATAGGTAACAAAATATGACTTAACTTATTGTCTGCTTATAACAAACTAACTTCAAATTCAGTGGCATTAGTACATTGGAAGTAAAGGGATAGAAAAAATATTCAGCATGCATACAATATTCTAAAAACAAGAATTGGAATAACATTTGATGGAACAGAATTCAGAGCAAAGAAAAGTACTACACACAAAAAGGGCGTTACCTAATGACAAAAGGATTGTTCACCAGGAAGACATAATTATCTTAATGTGCAGGCATCAAACAACAGCACCACAAATGCATGAAGCAGTAATAGAAGGACCTTAAGGTAGAAAAAAGCAAATAAAAAATTATTGTTGCAGACTTCAATACAACCCCTATTAGAAACTGATAGGAATACTAGGCAAAAAATTGACAAGAATATAAGATATCAGAACAATGCAGTTAACAAGTAAGGTCTAGCTGACATGTATAGAACATGCTACTGATAGATTCCAGAATTAGTCTACCGTAGATTAAGACCTGCTGCATAGATCGATAGTAACCAAGGCAGTATAGAAGGTGCTGAAAGGGAAGACATATGGGGTGCAATAATAGGGAACCCAAAATAAACACACGGGTATGCTCAGCTGCTCCCTGACCAAAGTGCAGAAACAATTTAACGGAGAAAGAACAGTCATTCCAACAAATGGTGCTGAAGCATTTGGACATCCAGAGTTTAAAAAAAAAAAAAAAAAGGAAAAAAGAAAGTTTTCAAATTAACCTTCACAACTATTAATTCCAAATGAAGCACATATTTAAATTTAAAACTTTTAGAAAAAGTGTAAGACTATCTTCAGAATCTCAGGTAGGCAGAGTTCTTAGGCTTGACACCAAATGCATAGTCCATAAAATAAACAATTGGCATGTTGGACCTCATCAAAATATTAACCCTTTGAGTGCCACGCGTAATAGCTAAAATTCGTGTGAGAAATGCCAAACTATTTTGCTGAGTAATGCAGAATTCATAAAAATGTCTATAAAAACATTATTATTCATTCCATTGTTATTTACATTTATAGTCATCGAAAAAAGGGTCTCTGGGAGCGATGCTGGCACTTTTGGGAAAACTTGTCAGCATCGCTCACAAAGACATTGGCACTCAAAGGATTAAAAATGTTTACTTTTAAAACCCACGTGGAGAAGATGAAAAGAGCACCTACAGACTGGGAGAAAATATTTCCAAATGACATATCTGACAAAGTACTAGTATCTGGGATATAATTTTTAAAGCTTTCAACCCCCAACCACAAAAACAATGTTTTCTAGTCATCAACTTAGAATATGGGCAGATGTCACGAACAGTCATTTTACTGAAAAGGATACACAGATGGCACATAATCACATAAGAAGATGTTCAGCACCCTTCGCCGTGAGAAAAGTGCACAGTGATGACATATAGCTGCACATCCATGTCTAACATAAAAGTCGTGACAACATCAAAAGCTGGTGTGGATGTGAAGGCACCGAGTCACTTACACATCGCTGGTGGGAATGTGAAAACGATACTGCAACTTTGGAAAGCATTTTGGCAGTTTCTTATGAAACTAAACATTTAACTACCATACATCCCAGCAATTGTACTTTTTGGCATTTATCCCCCCCAAAATGAAAATTTATATTCCCACACACACACAAAAAAAACCTGTGTACACAATAAAACTTAGTCCTGGTAGTTTTATGTGTAGTAGCCAAACACTGGAATCCATATAGATGTCTTTCCATATGATGAGGGGTTACCCAGACGGGGCAGTACATGCATGCCACCACGCACTGTAGAAATCAACATGCTTTTGATAACCACATGCTTTAAATGCATGTCTGGGAAGTTACAGGGAATATAGAAAGCAATCCCCAAGAGTCACAGGCAGCATGGGTTTGTTTATACAACATGTTTGAAATGACACAGTTTTATGAATGGAGAAGTGTTTAGTGGTTGTCAGGAAGTATGGTTGGCAGGGGCCGAGGGGACCATTTGAGGTGAGAGTGGGACAGAGCCCTGAGACAACCGAAAGGATCTTTGTGCACTATCTTGACCGTGGTGGTGGATACCCAAGCCTATGTGAGATGACAATGTTGCATAGAACTAAATCACTCACAGAAACACAGAAACACACACATTCACACACCCAAGGACAAGGACAACGGAATATCTGGATATAATGGGCAGACTGTGCTGATGCTAATATCCTGGCTGTGCAATTATAGAGCGGTTTTCCCTCGTTAGAGGGGACAGGACAAAGTGTACAGGGAAATTGACAATGGTCTCAAAACAATTTTTAATTAAAAAATAAAGCTTTAAAAATATATCGTAAGCAAATGGTCTAACATGCTCTAGAGGTTCAAAAAAAGAAAACATACTTTTATCCTGCTAAAATTTTACCTTTAGTTACAATTATGTGTTCACTACATCTCCCTTCTCCATGATTTTTCTCCTTTTTATAACCATGCATACATTAGTTTTTGTTTTCATTCACCAAACAATTATGACCAGTACACTCATATGAATCCTGCATCTTTTAAATATAGAATTTAAAATGAAAGAGTCAAAACACTCCTGGAAAAAAATTAAATATTAGTAGAATTCTGAAATAAGTCTGCTGTAGTATTCTGGCCTCATATAACTTTATTACTGTGAAGAGTTACTTGTCACTTTCGGAATACTGCGATATTCAGATCAGCAGTATATACTAGGACTTACAGGGAATAGTTATTGGATATTTTAGTGTTTGGCTGTATAACTTGAACCATAAGACACTTATGTTTAACCAACCAATATAAAGATATGTATTTTTTTAAGGAATTTGTGTAACAAATCTTATTACATATCTTCTCTACCAAAATTCCAAATAAACTACCCTGAAAAATGTTTAACATGCTCAGGGCTCTTTTATTTTATATATTTTTTTAGTTTAATACTTTCATTTATGTTGGAGTTTCTATTAGTAGTGGCAGTAAATAATGCATTACCCTTTGAAAATGTTGTTAGAATAAGTGTACCTTATCAATAATGTACTGTGAGAAATCTGTTGTTTTGATTTAAATTTCAAAACTCATTTATTATTGACCAGTTTGGGGAAAAATCAGATTATCTTTTACTTGAATTGTCAAGCGCTTCACATAATATCAGTGCTGGGTCCCTGGATAGTCAACTAGCGTAACAAACGCTGGATCAGCAGTGCTTGTGTGTCTACACACACACACACCGTTCAGAGTCTGGAATTTTAAGTATGTCCTACTCCATTCGTCATCTATCTTTAATACATCATTGACACACTGCCCATTTGTAGGGCTAACTAAACTGCAAAGTTTGCACTTCTCCGTAAATCTGTGCTGGGGAAACACAGGCTGAGCCTCTGTGTATGCCAGTTTTATCCCAATCCAGTGAAATTACATAAAGCCAGTCTGTGAAGAAGGCGTTGGTTTACTGCATCGCTCGACTAAATGTGCATTGCAAGGAAGTACACATTTCTACGTTCAGTGAATCACTTGGAATAAGAGATTAGAATTGTTGTTGCGAGTAGACTAACAATATTTATCTACCATTGGCCATTCAGTTTAATCCAGAAAGGTAAGGGAGAAACACAGGTAGCTTAATATTTTTGATTGCTTATGATGTGCATGGTACATGCCACAAATTAATGTATTGCAATAACACCTAGAGGTATAGATCATTGAGTATCCAAACTTGTATTTGCTGGACTTATACTGTTAGGGCTGAAGCTGACTTCTTCAATGTACTTTCTGTGTCTCTTGGTGAAATTAGTTTAATGCTGTGTGCCTCAGTTTCTTCATCTGCAAAATGCAAATGCAATAGATAATGGCACAAGCCATCTAAGGGGTCTCAGCTAATATTAAAAGTGATCATATACACATATAAAGCTATTAGTCTAGGGGCTGGCACATGGTCAGCGCTCAATATTTTTCTCAAGTTATCATGCAGTGTTTTGAAGCTCAGAGAGGCTAAGTCACTTGCTCCAGATCAGACTGGAAACAGCAGAGCCGGGTCTCAAACACAGATGTGTAGGGCTCTGAAGCTTTACCGCTTTCCATTTTCCCCACTTTCTCCAGGATTTGATCAAGTGGAAAAGAAATATCTTCCTTCACTTTCAGTGCGTACCAGCTGCGTGGAGTGATGCTGATTCTTTGTCGCAGCTAAATATAAACTCTGTAAACCACCAGCTGTAACTGGTATAGCCATGTGCCTCTTCAGATAGTCCAACCTGCTTTGAGTACTTTTATTATGATTGCAAATTATAGAGAAGGAGGTGGGAGTGGGATAACACGACAGTTCGGAGGGATTGCTTTAGGTGAATCACTTTGCAGTGTACTTTGCAACCATTGGCCACTGAAGTTATTGATAGAAAAAAGTTTCTATCTCCCAGTTAAAAAAGATAAGAAATGAGTTGATTGCTCTGCATGATTGCTTTATTCTGACCCTAGAATCAATCAATCTAGGCTCAGAGAAGATTCCAGTGTTTCTTGAAGTTAACCTATATTGGTAATCATCTGGATGCTTGATAATTCCTGTACTGATGCCCAAGGTTTTGATCCTGTTTCTCTGAGCAGAGATCGGGACTCTTTGTGGTTATAAATGCTACAGGTTATGTGGATGAGGGGAGTCCGGATGAGGCTAAATGTAGCAGTGGTATGCAGATAATCAAAACATCATACTTAACGTTGGGCGGGGGGCTCAGTCCTTTGGTATTTGTTAACATCTCTCTTCGAACCAAGAACTTGATTTTTCCTAATTATATGTTCTCTTTTTATTTGTATTTTATCATTATAATCAAGGTTTCATTGGCAAATAATATCTATATTCTTATAGCACTTAAAGTTTTACCTCAGATTCTAAAATCTATTTAGACCTTATAATAGGAATATGATTAAAATAGATTTTAAAATCATCAGTAAATAATTTGTGAAATATTAGTAGATTTAAGCAACAAACTTAAATTTTCACTTAATTGGAAAATGTGCACTTGTGGCAGTTAATTTAGATTACTCAGAGCTCAGTCACTAATATTTCTTGTGCACCTGTTAATGCTGACATTGATTAGTGATAATGGGAGATGCTAAGGATATGTCCATCATCCTTTGAATTCTTTCTATAATATGTGTTTACATGACATGACCCCCAAGCTAATATTTTTTCCTTCCCTCTTGAATCAGAGTGCCCGCATGTCCCTTAGAATGTGGCTTCAGAGCTTGACCTATTGCCATTGTGACCTTAACAAGGGCAACATAGCAGGACTATGTGCTCCTCTGAGTTCTCATAAACTTCATGAAACAGTTCGCAGTGTTTCTGTCCCAGTGATCTGAGAGGTTAGCAATGCTCATATTCTCAAACGAGTTTAAATTTTTATTGTCTACCCATCAAAACCTACTACAGTGTTAATGCAATTAGCAGGCAAGGTAAACACAGTGGCATCACCTTATCTATTTGACTAACTGTGAACAGGCTGCTGATGCAGTCTGCAGAGCATCACCAATCCATGGTTCAATGCACTGCCTCAGGCTTGGGGATAGTTTTAAGCCTTTATAGTTTACTTTTCTGATTGCTTATTTGTCTAATGCATAGCAAACCCATACCAGAATCACCTTGTAAAGATTGCTTTCTGTGAGAGCAATGCTTCCTTGGTTCTAGGCATTAGAATGTTGACTACTTAATTAGGTAGAGCACACCCAGTGTCTTAGGTCGGGCCTGGGAGCAGAGCCTGAGAGAAGGTTTTCTGTGAAAGTGATTTTATTGAAAGAATGCTCTCAGGAGTAATCTAGAAGGGACGAGGGAAGGCGTGAGACTAGGAAAACCTGCATGGAGATGTGGTTTCCAGAGTTCAGCTAAAATGTCATATCACAAGAATGCTCTCAGGAGTAATCTAGAAGGGACAAGGGAAGGCGTGAGACTAGGAAAACCTGCATGGAGATGTGGTTTCCAGAGTCCAGCTAAAACATCATATCAGAGGAAATTCTGAAAGTAAATTGTTTTACAGATGTCCCTTTGTGTGCGTGTGTGTGTGTGTGTGTTTATTTTAAATTTTTAAAAATTTATTGGATCGACATTGGTTAATAGGATTATATAGGACTCAAGTGTGCATTTCTGTGATACATGATCTGTGTGTCCATGACCCAAAGTCAAATCATCCTCCATTGTCATATATTTGGTCCCCTTTACCATTTACTGCCCTCGTATGCCCTTCCTTCTGGTAACCACCATACAGTTGTTTGTGTCTATGAGTTTCATTTTTCTATCCCACGTATGAGTGAACTCCTATGGTTCTTAGCTTTTTCTGACTGATTTATTTTGCTTAGCATAATATTCTCAAAATTCATCTACATTGTCACAGATGGCAGTATTTCATCTATTCTTATGGATGAGTAGTATTCTGTTGTATATATGTCACATCTTTATCCAATCATCTATGGAAGGACACTTTGGTTGTCTCCGTGTCTTGGTCACTGTGAATAGTGGCGCGGTGAACATTAGAGGTGCATGTATCTTTGTGAATAAATGACTTCAAAAATTTTTGGCTAGCTATCCAGAAGAAAGGCTGCTGGATCATTTGGTAACTCTGTTCTTAATTTTTTCAGAAATGTTCATTCTGTTTTCCATAGGGGCTGTTACCAGTTTACATACCTCCAGCAGTGAATGAGGGTTCTTTTCCCTCCACACCTGTCCAACACTTGTTATTACTTGTCTTATTGAAAATAGCCATTTTAACAGGTGTGAGGAGGTGTCTCATTGTAGTTTTGACTTGCATTTCCCTGATAGCCAGTAATCCTGAACTTCTTTTCATATATCTGTTGGCCATTTGTATATCTTCTTGGGAGAAGTGTCTGCTCAGGTCCTTTATCCATTTTTTTTCAACTGGATTGTTCGTTTGTTTGGTATTGAGTTTGTGTGAGCTTTTTATATATTTTGTATATTAATCCCTTGTTAGAGCTATCATTTGCAGATATATTCTCCCATTTGGTTAGTTGGCTTTTGTTTTATTGGCAGTTTCTTTTCCTGTATAGAAGGTTTTAGTCTGATATAGCCCCATTCATTTCTTTTTGTGTTTATTTCTCTTGCCTTTGTGTTCAAATTCGTAAAACATTTTTTAAGACCGAGGCCTGTAAGTTTAGTACCTATGTTTTCTTCTATGTAATTTATTGTTTCAGATGTTATATTTAAATCTTTGATTCATTTTGAATTAATTTTTGTACATGGGAAAAAACTGTAGTCTACTTTCATTCTTTTGCGTGTGGCTTTCCAGTTTCCCTAATACCATTTATTGAAGAGGCTTTCTTTTCTCCATTGCTGCTTTTGGCTCTTTTGTCAAAAATTATTTGCCTGTATACATGCGGTTTCGTTTCTGGGCTCTCAGTTCTGTTCTATTATTCTGGGTCTGTTTTTGTGTCACTATGAGGCTGTTTTGATTATTGTTGCTCTTTAGTATAATTGGAAGTCAGATGGTGTGAAACTTCCATTTTATTTATTTTTTTTCCTAAGGATGCTTTGGCTATTCAGGGTCTTTCATGGTTCCATACAAATCTGATAATTTTTGTTTAACTTAAAAAAATGTCACTGGGATTTTGATGGGGACTGTGTTACAACATCAGTCACTCTTTGTCTGTGAGCTGCCTTGGAAGTGAGAGGTGTATCATCTCCAGACATTTCTTGGCAATTTGGCTCTTTGGCAAGAGCACTGCTCTGGGTGCAAGTATTAGCTATTAACAGTCAATACCAAAATTTCTGGAGGATGGAGAAACCATTCTGATAGAGTGGAACCTGATTGGTGAACCAACAGCATCTGCTTCACTATGCATATAGCAATCAGAGGAACTGAGTGGCCACTTGACTGTCAGGCTTTATGAATACGAGAAAAAAGAATTGAGAATGGATGACTGAAACCATAAAAGAAACTATCTAAAATTCAAACTACGTTTCTTATGAAAAGCTTAAAATTACAATTGCAGAAATTTCTCAGTCTCATATTACAATTGTTTAATAATCACACATTACATTTGGAGCCTTCATCTGTAATGTATGTAATGGTACCTATTTGTTTCTATGAAAAGCTGAAGTTTTAGAATCTGTCCTGTCTGCCTAACAGTATAGACAACAAAATGATTATGATGGTTTTCACATAAATACCCAGAAATCCTCTCTGATTCTAATATCTGCCTCTGGATATTATCCATCATTTTCTCAGCCTTGAGATGTGTTCATGGACATTGTAGGGATTTCCCAGTTCTTTCTGATAGTATGTGAGAAGACAACATATTCTAGATTAAGAATGACCTGTTATAGCAGAGAAGTAATTTAACATGAATCCTTGTCCTGCTAACATGCAGAAACTTGCTTTGTGATCTACATCAATGTGGAGTTGTATAGTTTAGTTCTACTTGTCAATTATGGTCTCAGTTGTGGTAGGTAACACTTCTCTTCATCAATATATGGTTTTCACCTACTTCCGAGTCCATGTGGGCAGTTGAGCTTCCTACTTCTCAAAGTTATACGTATAGTCATATGATTTGCTTTCAAATAATACAAGTTCAAATTATGCAGATCAGTTTCAGGTGGAAGGATTGAGTGGCTGGTGCTCAACTCTCCAAATCACGTTTCCCCTGCAATAACGTTTGTGGAAACATGTGTTCATGTAGAGGCAGCCAAGGATGCTGAGACAACACAGAGAGGACACCTGGTCTGGGGACTCGCCAGGACCAGCCATTAATGTTGCATAAGGCAGCTGTTGGTTTTGTCATGATGCTGACACTCTGAGGTTACTTGTTAGCCCAGTGTGACTGAGGCTGTCCTGACTAATGTAGAGACTGAATCACTTACCTCTTTCATAGGCACAAAGGAACACTTAGGATTATGCCAGTGTTTACAAATTAGGAAGCTGAACTGCTAGGAAGTTTCATGATCCCACTAAAAACAAAGAGAAAGTAGGTGAAAAAATGGAAACCTTATCTTCTCTGAGTTAGGACAACTTTCTACCACTTGCAGGATGGAAACCAAAGGTCTCCTGTGATAGTTCCAGCGTGTAGAGACTACCGCTGGAGACACATGGCCATTGGTCTTCACGGCTCCATAAATGCCAATCATTTTTCCCCAAGGAAGACTCGAACGTTCCAGATTCTTTAGGAAGAAACACAATTATCAATTCATTCACAGTTCTACAGAATGAAATATTCTGGACTCCAAATACAATTCGAATCTAAGTCACAGAATTCAGATTCAAAATAATAAGATTATAAGAAAAAAGCAATTGCGTCTTTTTGACTTGCTCTGATTGTGCGATTGCCATCACCATGTATCAGTCTTCGTGGCTAGTTTCATATCATGTAACTTCATCTTCCTCAGTAACTGTAACTCAGATGTCACTACTCAAAATATTACAATTGGAAAAACTGAGGGTCAGAAAATGTAAATCTGCTGAAGGTCATAGAGTT
This sequence comes from Furipterus horrens, assembly GCF_987537825.1. Classification (NCBI taxonomy): domain Eukaryota; kingdom Metazoa; phylum Chordata; class Mammalia; order Chiroptera; family Furipteridae; genus Furipterus; species Furipterus horrens. Next base: position 11,857,493 of record NW_028327183.1, on the reverse strand, counting down.
TCTGTGGAAAAGGAGTTAAATAAAAATTCATCTGATTTGACCTAATGAAAGAAAGGTCAAGCTTGTAACATAACCACTTACTTAATGGATGATCTCAAACAAGCCTCTTAACTGCTTCATCACTCAGTTCCTTTTTTTTCCATGTGAAATTAAGGATACTAATATCCTTCATAGGTTTGAAATGAAATGACTCATAGGAAAACATTAGTACATTATAAGAACTCATACAAGGCAATATATTTTTATTATTATTGCAAACAGTTATGGGAATACTATAAAGGTTATTATGAATCTATGCCACAGACTAGGCTCTATTATATTATATACCATTTCTTTTAAAAGAGAAATGATTTTTAAAAAGCTCTCTTACATGTAATTATGTAGTGGGCAAGTATAAGTGATAAGTTAACCATGTTGCTAGTTTTTTTTTTAAATTATTCTTTGAAGTGCACCCCTAGAAAATAGCTGCATAGCTCATTGGAGCAATCAAAATTAAAAATGGATATGTGAGACTTAAATACTCAAAAATAGTTCCCAGTCAAACACATCATACTGCTTAAAATTTCAAAAGATGCAATTATCTTTTTTATTGGCCATCTTTGAAAATTTTTTTGGATTGTTGGTAGATATAAAATGGTTTTAAACAGTAGTTTCTACAAGGTTATGTTAAAATTGAAATACAGTTATTTTCCTCTTTTATTATAATTTCTCCTCAAGGTTCCTTCTGAAATATACATATTTTCTGAAAAATTCAAAACTTTGAAATGGTGATAGGTAAATAGAAACTCAGTACTTACAAGTGATTGAAATAAAATAATTTTGGAATACCCACCGTACATACAAACATCTGACTTACACCTTTGGATCGCCCAGGTCTTCTGCTTCCCAGTGTCAAAGTGTGGGCCTTCTCGGGATCTATAATCACATCAGCAAATTCCTCATAAGAAATCATGTGTCTATAAATTACCTTTTACAATAGTGGCAATGTTATCAACACTTCTGCAATGGAGCCCATCGTCTCCTTTTCTTCTGCTCTTGCTCCTGAGTTACCAATCCCAGTGAATGTCAACGTCATTCTTCTGCCTGCGTCTTCTATAAAATTTGCATCCTTTTTAGGTAGATGTGGCCATCTTGTCTTTGGCATTCACCTCCCTTTCCCAGTTTGCACTGTTATCACCCCAGCTTAGTTCTCCATCCAACTCTGGCCAGTGTTACGGTTGGCGTTGCCCATTTCCCCACATCTCCCACGTAGGGGCTCAGGCCCGACCAGGTGTGCTATTGCTGCTAACATCCAGGTGGACCGGGATAGAGTGTTCATGCAAGTCAGTACAGCATCATAAGAGAAAGCCAGGCAGGCTGAAGTCGGGATAAGGAGTCTCGAGATAAAAGACTGTAAGCTGAGTCAGATGCTGACAGTGATGGGGCTAAGCAGTTCAGTTTGTTGGCTGGTGCCTTTAGTGATTTTTTTCTTGCCATGTGTGTTACAGTGGTCATGAGAGGCATGACAAGAGAACAAGCATTTCCATTCTTTTATGCATTCATTTAGAAAGCATGGTATGAGTGCCCATTCTATTTCAAGGTCAAGTGCTGTAGATTAACTGGCAGTATGGTCAGCTTTAAATGCGGTGGTCAGAGAAGGTTTTTACGAGGAAGTGGTATTTTAAACTTACCTATTTGGGTGAGAATAAGCATGGGAAGAAAGGATGAGAGTGGCCCGCCAGATATAATCGCCTCCTATTCTTTCTCTATCTCTTTCCTTCCACGTTAATAGAGGATTGGTCCCTTGAGTGATGATGATGATAATGATGATGATAGGATGATAAGGGAAGTGATATTGAAGATAACAACAGGAGGTTAATGGTGACAGAAGCATTCCCATGAGGACAGAGACCATGTGTCTATGGCTCACTGCTTTATCCTCAGTATCTATCACAGGCATAGCACTGATAGTCAATACATGTTTGTTGAATGAACAGAAGCCTGAATGAAAGACGATGCTAATGACTAGGAGAGGTTCAATTCAATTGAGCTGATGATACTGTATTATGTACCTCAAAACGAGAGACTGTCAGTTTTTATCTGTGTCAATTGCCTTTAAGGAAATGAACCATTCCACTGATATCGTATCTCAAACAATTAATTTTCACCTTATTCTGTTGAGCATTATCACCTAGTATTTAGCACATTGTTAATTATCACTTTGTAACCATTTGCAAAGTGTGAAAAAAGCCTGCTGCACAGATTCCTCTCCTTCACTAATTGTGTTTCTCTAAGTCAGAGCAGTGACATGCAGGAAAAATACAGTATTTATGGTAACATCTAAAATAAGCTGCTAACTACTGTCTTCTTAAAAAAAAAAAAAACTGGTAATCCCTATACATGTGCTGATAAAAGGTAAAGATATATAGAGTATTGAATGCTACATTGAAAAATCTATAATAATGTTATTTTAAAAAAGAAAGCAAGATGTGCTTACAAGATAGACTTGATTATGCATGTCAAGAATTTGTCCCAACTGATTTATAACTATACTTAAATTTATAATTTTATTTTTAAATTTGGTTGGATTTGAGTGCTAAGGACAAGGTACTTAAGATGTTGGGGGGGAGTCATATGCCCTGGTTTCTTACTGTATTCTCATTCATGAGTTCTGTATTTTCTATGTGTATTGTTTAACACAATGGCAAATCAATTGTGTATGTCCATATGTCTATATCAATAGAATACTCATCTAGAGGAAGAGGAATAACAACTTTGATATCAACAGTATACACATGGTTCAAATCTGAACTGTGCAACTGACTGAGTACTCTTGAGCAAATTATATAAGTGTTCTGATTTTGTGTCAACATCTACAATAATTATGAGGATTAAATTACACCCAATATAAAAGAAATGCACATTGGGTACCAGTTGCCCAACTCTTTCTATACTCAACAGTGTCATGTCAGACCAATTTCTGAGCAGTGGGTAGCACTGAAGCTTATGGCTTTACTCAAATAAGCTCTTACCTTTATTACCCTTTACAACTTTTGCATATACAGTTCAGTGATAGATATTTTAGAAGATATATTAATGCATAAAATATGGGTCTTGGCATTGGCTTATGCTCTATTAATAGATATGATTCTGTGCACCATTAATTATGAATCAGTGTTCATTTAAATGAAAGTAAAATTAAATTCTGTAAAACTGGTGTTGTTTCTTTTTTACCTCTACGTAAATATTCTATGCAATAATGAAACTATACTTAAATATCCTTTTTATTGTTTAAAGTTATTATATAATGGTGTATGGATACAAATTTGTTAAATTTCCTAAGGTGTCACTCTTCCCTTCAATGCCTTCTGATGCTTCTCTTCCTTTCTAGTGCCAGAAATCTGCCGTCCACAACTTGATATAGAATTATAGGTACTGAGAACAGATACAGGCCACATTTTGTTTCTTTAAAAAAAAAAAAAGCTCTATTAATTATGCTGTTACAGTTGTCCCAACTTATTTTACCTTTGTTCCCCTTCACCCAGTGACCCCCCTCCCTCCAGTTGTCCCCCCCTTACTCCATGCCCATTGGTTATGCATATAGTTCTTCTCAACATCTTCCTGTCTACTCCACTCCCTCCTACTATGCTTCTTAATTCCTGTACCATCTCCCTCCCTTTCCCCTCTTCCCCCTCCCTGCTGACGTCCCTCGATAATGTTTCCCACACCTATGATTCTTTTTCCACTCTCGTTGCCTTAGTTTGCCTTTCTTTTGGTTCCCTAGCTTCTGTTGTTGGTTGTTGTGATGCAGCTTTCATTTTAATGTTCATAGTTTTGAGTCTCTTTCTCCTAAGCAATTCCCTTTAACATTTCATATGACAGTGGTTTGAATCTGATGAACTCCTTCAGTTTTACTTTGTTCTGGACACACTTTCTCTGGATAGAGTAATTGTGGTTGTAGGTTTTTGCTTTTCATTACTTTGAATATTTCTTGCCAGTCCCTCCTTGCCTGCAGAGTTTCTTTTGAGAAATTAGCTGAGAGTCTTATTGGGGCCTCTTTGTAAGTAATTCTCTTATTCTCTCTTGCTGCTTTTAAGATTCTCTCTCTATCCGTCATTTTTGACATTTTGATTATAAGGTGTCTTGGTGTGGATCTCCCTGGGTCCAGTTCTTTTGGAACTCCATGCTTCCTGGGCCTGTAAGTCTATTTGCTTCCCCAAGTTAGCGAAGTTCTGCTTCATTATTTTTTCACATGATTTTTCAGTTTCTAGTTCTTCTTCTTCACCTTCTGGCAGCCCTATGATTTGGTTGTTGGCCCACTTATAGCTGTCCCATAGGTTTCTGAGCCTCTCCCCATTTTCCTCACTTTTCGTTTCCTCTTTCTGCACTGGTTGACTGTTTGTTCCTTCCCTATGTTCTGATTTGTTGATTTGATCCCTGGTTTTCTTTCTCTCACCACTGGTTTCATATGTGTTTTTGTTCATTTCAGCAGGACTAGCCTTCATTCCTTCCCTGTCTTGTTTAAGATCTGCTTTCAGGTCTATAAGCTTTCTTATAACCAAAACTCTGAACTGTGCCTCAGAAGGATTTCCTATCTGCTGATCTGTTAGATCAGAAATTTGCTGTCTAGTCAGCGGTGTGACCGGGATCTCTATCATGATCTGTGCCATCCTAACAGTTTTGTGTTTACCTTTGCTTTCTGGGCAGGGCTGTCACACCTCCTACACTATAGGGGGCGGAGCCCCATGCACTCATCACTACTGGGTGACCCTTCTCACCACGCTGTGGCATTTAGTGTGGGAGTGGAGGTCCAAGATGTATTCTTGCTGTTACTCTCCAGTGAGAGACTGGGAGCTTCTTCCTCCATCCCCACACCCTCCAGCCCTCACAGTCCAAGGCAATGGGGGTCTGCCTTTCCCTGCACTGGAATCGTGAGCTGATGGGTCTGGTCTGCATCCAGGGGTTCCCCCAAGGTGCTTCTTGCCTCCCCTTAAATACGGGTGTCTGTGCTTACTGCTGTCCCACCGCCGGTCACCACTGCTGCTGCCGCCAGCACAGCTTGACCTCTCTGCCCTGGCTTCATCCATCCTACCTGTCTGGACAAGCACCACTTCTTTATAACTTCATACATTGGATTTCCATGTAGCACTATTTTCTGGAACTTCTAGTTATTTCTGGTTTTGCGGTAGTTGTATCCCTTCTTAGTTGTGGAAGGAGATGGAGCGTGTCAGTCTAGGCCTCCATTTTGGTCAGAAGTCCACATTTTGTTCGTTGAGCTGTAAATATCAAGACATTATAAGGGCCAGAGACTCTCTAGGATATGACAAAATACAATTTTAAAAGTCCAGGGATAATCTGAAATTTTACTTTCATATTGTATCATTCTAAGTATATAACATTCTGGAAAATGTAGTAATGGAGACAGTAAAAAGATCAGTGCTTGCTAAGGGTTAGAGGGGATGAAGGGAAAAGATGAATAGGCAGAGCACAGGAGAGTTTCAGGGCAGTGAAAATCCTCTGTACAATACCACAATGGTGGATACATATCATTAAACATTTGTCCAGACACATAGAATGTACAACACCAAAAGTGAATCATAATGTAAACTATGGACTTTGGATGATTATGATATGTCAATACAGGTTCATCAGTTTTAACTAGTGGGAGATGTTTATAATGAGGGAGTCTGTGTGTGGGATGACAGGGTGTATGGGAAATTTTTGTGTGTTCCTCATAAACAACCGATTTGCTAGAGTGCACCGTCAGTCACAGTTGATTTCTCACTCCATAGACCAGTTGATGTTTCTAGCAGTTGGATAAGAAGCACTTCAGAATGAGGAAATGAGAGACTGGGTGTTGGCATGGCTTTTACTAGGAGCTGTTTCTAGATCTGGATAAGGAGGGTGAAAAGAACTGATAAAATCCCAGATATGCTTTGGGATTTGAGGAGAAAGAAGACCTTCAGTTATTTCCAGATCGTGCCTTGTAGACCTCCCTGTCCATCCCAGTGTATGTTAAAAACAATGAAAATTGCTATGTGGGGTATCTAGGTAGAAAGGCCTGATGTTCCCTTATAAAGACTGCGTACGCAAGTTAGGAATCAGCAGGTTTTTGGTGTGTTCTAGAAAGGAGCAGAATTGCAAACCTGGAGATGTCATGTCGCTGGTGCTGGAAAGAAGCAGCCATTACCTGTGTGACCAGAGGTCTGGGAGGGGTGAGGTTATCGCAGTGTATGCCACCAAGGGTAGACAGCAGCCAAGATCCAAGTGCCCCTTCTCACTCGGAAACAATAGGCTTCTGTGCAATTTCCCAGGAGCTCAGATAAACATCTACGGGAAGGGCCATGCAATTCTTGAATTGACTGGACTTACCATTTAGTCATTTTCTATGATAGGAGCTCAATAATCAAATCTGTTTTAAGGAAATTTATAATTGCTCTTTTTAATAAACAAAATTGGTTATCTGATATCAATACTCACCACATAACTAAAAATCTAATAAAAACAATTTACAAATACAAGACCAAAATATATGATCTATGAACTTTTGGGTTTAGCTTTGACATATAAAATTCTTGGAAGGTGACAGTTTTATCCTAATAATAAGAAAAAGCTGAGGAATCTGCAAGTCAATAACTTTTCATAAATTCATCAGAAAATTAAGTTCACAGATTAAACTGCCACCCCCAAGTCTGGAGAAGCAGGTGAATCCAGAGAGTCATAGTTGGGATTACCCAGAGCAGATGTTGCTGGAGTAATAAACTTGTAGAAAGATTTAAATAAGTTTGATGAATTGCTGGAGGCTGGGTGTGAGCTAAAATAAGAATGAAAAAACTCTGGGGTTGGAACATTCATAGAGGGACCCCCGCACACACACACACACACACACACACACACACACACACACACACATTTTGGGGGCTTTATTGCCAGAAACTTTACTAGGTCATCAGGCTGAAGATTTTATGTCTTTACCAGAGTTTTATCCAATATTGGGAAGAGAAATGACTGAACACAGCCTCCTCTAAGCTTCCTGTGTTGCCAAAAGAGAAATAAAAAGCCGAGGAGCACCTGTGAATGTCATAGCCCAGGGATAGAGGGCTACTAAAAGATTAGGATTTAATAATAACATTCTAGAATTCTTCACCTCCTCTACACCTTACTACTGTGCTAACAGAGCTCCAGGATAATCACAGGATTACAACAGAAAGACCTGCAAACTGCAGATAGACTCTTTCAGCGGAGTTAGTGAGGGAATACCAAAATCAAGAGAGGAAGTAAATAGAAAGACAATAGAAAAACTTGAAGCCTCTGGGGTCTACTGCTACAACAAATATTTTTACATAGCTCACTCTTAGCCCAATTAAAATAATTCTTCACACTAATGACTTATTTACCTTAGTTACCATTATTTGATACATATCCATATTGTAACAATAAAATTACAAGTCATGCCAAAAAGCCAGAAAAATAAAACAAAACAAAAACACAGTCTGAATAGACAAATAAACATCAGATTCAAACTCCTAAATGGCACAGATGTTGGAATTATCAGATAGGGAATTTTAAATAACTACAATTAATATGTTAAGGCCTCTAATGGAAAAGTAGACAGCATGCAAGAACAGATGGTTAATGGAAGCTTAGGGATAGAAACTGAAAAATAATAAAAGGAAAATGCTAGAAATCCAAGACACTGTAATTGAAATGAAGAATTCCTGTAATGGACTCATTAGTAGACTGGCCACAGCAAGAAAAGAACCAGTGAATTTCACGATAGGCCCACAGAAATTTTCCAAACTAAAAGAAAAAGAGAAAATACAATTAAAAAGAAAAAAGAACAACGACAAATAAATAGAGCATCTAAGAACTGTGGTACAAATTCAAAACGTATGATATACATGTATCTGGAATACCAGAAAAAAAGAGAGAATGGAGCAAAAGAAATATATGATCAAGAATTAAAAAAAAAAAAAAAGTCACATTGAATCAAATATTCAGGACCTTAAGAAAACACCAACCAGGATAAATAACAACAAATAACCCCATCTACACCTTGGCATATCATAATCATATTGCAGAAAACCAAAACAAACAAACAAAAAATGAGGAAGCCAGGGAGGAGGGAGAAACTGAATTACCTATTGGGGAACAAGAATAAGAATTACAGTGAACTTCTTAGCAGAAACCATTTAAGAAAGAAGAGAATGAAGTGAAATATTTAAAGTATTAAAAAATCACCAAGCTAAAATTATTATCCAGTCAATTAATTTTCTTTCAAAAATAAAGGAGAAATGAAATCTTTCTCAGACAAGAAAGAACTGAGGAAACCTATCTTCAGCAGACTTGACCTGCAAGGCATGTTAAAAGAAGTTCTTCAAGGAGGAAAAAGTAATGATATAGATCAGAAACTTAAATTTATGTAAACAAAGGGAAAGCATAACTCAAAGAATAAGTGAAAGTATTTTCTTTTCTTACTTACTTAGCTAAAAGATAACCCTTACAACATTATTGAAAAATGAAATTCTTATTTATAAATTAAACAAAACGTGTAGATGATCTATATGTGGAAAAACTATAAAACTCCTATAAATAGAATAACAAATCTAAATAAATGGAAATATATTCATGATCATAGGTTAGAAGAGTCAATATTATTAAAATGTCAATTCGTTTGAACATGATCTATAGATTCAATATAATCCCAAGCAAACTATTTAGTAGATATTAAAAAGCTCATTCCAAAGGTTATATTGAAAAGATAAAAGGTCTCAAGTAGCCAACATAATGCTTAAGAAAAACAAATCGGAGGACTTGCATTACCTGACTTCAAGACTTACTATAAAGCTACAGTAATCAAGAGACTGTGAACACATAGGTTGAAGGGATAGAATGGGAAACCCAGGAGTAGAGCCACAGAGACATAGTCAATGGATCTTTGATGAAGAAACAAAGGGAATTCAATTGAGAAATAATATTTTTCAGTAAGTGGTGCTGGGCCAATTGAATGTGAAATGCAGAAGAAAGAATTCTAGCACAGCCATTACACTTTACACAAAAACTAACTCAAAATGGGTTACACATTTAAATGTAAAACATGCACCTGCAACATTTTTAGAGGAAAATAAGAGAATGTCTAGATGACCTTGAATTTTCCCATATGTTTTAGATATAACACCATAAGCATGGTGCATGATGAAAAGCTATACTTTATTGAAATTATCAACTTCTGCTCAATGAAAGATAATTTTTTTAAAAAGTCATAAACTGGGAGTTTAGTATTTGCAGAACACTTTTTGATAAAGTTTATTTTCTTTTTATTTCCAAACAGTTGAAGGGAGATGAAAAGGTGAAGCATTCATTAACTTTAATTAATTGTAATGTATCAATATTGGTTCATTAATTGCAACAAATGTGCCGTGTAAAACACTAATTATAGGGAAAACTGTTAGATGTGGGTCATGTGGGAACTCCCTAAACAATCTTCACAATTTTTCTTCAAATCTAAAACTACTCTAAATTAAAAGTTTATTTAAACACATGATCAGCTGTGGCCAGGTGGCTCAGTGAGTTGAAGCATTGTTCCATACATCAAAAAGTTGAGGGTTTAGTTTCTGGTCAGGGCACGTGTCTACTTCAGTTATAAGTTGGATCCTTGATGGGGGCACATACTAGAGGCAACTGACTGACTCACATTGGTCTCTGTCTGTCTGTCTCTCTGTCTCTCTCTCCCTTTCTGCTCGTTCCACTCTATGACAATGTCCTAGGGTAAAAATGAAAAAAAAAATCAATTAGGTTGTCACATCTACAACTTAATATATTTGATGACATATTTTTACTTAAAAGTGTCATTTGTTTAATAGTAAAATATGTTCCTGTAGTTTCGTTTTGTATTTTGACTGTTTCTTTTCTCAACAAAACTATTGCAGAAATTATTCTTTACTTTCATTAATATGTTGCACAAAACTGTATTAATAATTTAACAATTCATTTGCAAGTCAGAAAAATCAACCATTATGCTAAACTAAAACAGTGCCACAAGCAAGCCATTGTAATTAGATTTTCCTGTTAACTTTCTAAACTTGTTTCCTGAAGAGAAGTTTAGGAATAAGTTACAACTGAAATTTGATGATTATTTAATTAATAAAAAGCATCATTTAGTGTGCATTTATTACATTTAATGCCAAGTATCTTTTTATTGGTATGTAGGTTTATTAGTGAATAAAGCTATTGCTTATTTATATATGCACACAATATAGGAATAAATTCATTATTTTAATGTATATACACATAATTTAGAGTAATAGAATTATAATACAACATGAAGTATTTACACTGAGACTATCAGCAATGTGCTTATATATTGAAAGACAAAGAATATTTGCATGTGTTTGTGTAAATATGTTCACAGTATGGGAATAAATTTTAATGTTATTAAGCTAAGAACACAGAAACATGGTTTTATAGATTTGGGCAAAAGAAAAGTCTCAATCAATCTTTCTATTTTCATTGTACAATCCCGAGTTTAAGAAGTCATCCATGTAATGCCATTGTTCAGTATGTAAAGTAGGACTACATTTTTTAGAGCATAATGTGTCTATTGCCTTATATATTATCTTATTTCATCCTCTTAACAATTTTTATTGAATTTATTGGATTGGCTATGGTTAATACAATTATTTAGGTTTCAGATATACAATTTTATAATACATCATCTGTAAATTGCATTATGTGTTCACAACCCCAAGTCAAGTCTCCTTCTATCACCTTTTATTCCCCCTTTACCTTCTGGATTTTTTTATTTTATTTATTTTTTTACCATTTTCTAGATGAGCAAATTAAAACTCAGAGATGTCTAAGAACTGATCAAGAAAACATAGATAGTAGACATTGAAATCCAGGGTCTTCTGATGGCAAAGTCCTCTCTGTCATATAATGCAATGTCTTTTCAGTTCCTAAAGGGGAAAAATGGGGTGGCACCTATCTTAGGCAATATTAATTTAGTTAGACTTACTTCACTCTGCATGAACTATTGACTATCGGTGCATAGTTGCTCAGAGCTTAATGGCTTGTTCTTAGCCAAGTGTCAGTATCACCCCCTTCCTCCCGACTCTCAGCACATTCAAAATTCTTCTAGAATAAATCTTCTCCATTTGTGTTTTCTCCTAAGGAAGAAAAAATGTTTTCATTTGGCTACTTAGTGTGAAGATCAGAAAGTTTTGAGGATTGGGAGGTTCGTGCAGTACACATCCCAAAGGAAAATCAAAATACCAATGTGTGCACCTTTAAAGCTTTGTGGAGTACAGCCCTTATAACTGGAAACATATAGCAGATGCTTGTATTTTAAATAGTACCTTTTTAGTAGTATTTTTAATGATGAATGTAAGTCACCATCCAGTGAAAATGGTAACAGTCACTAAGCATCTTTCAATTCTGCCATCATTCATCTCTGCTTCACATGAGTTCTTCCCACTTATGTCAGAAAAAAATACTTTAAAAATGTTGTCTAGGGATGAATATATATATGAAATATGTCCTTCCCCAGAGAAAGAGAAAAAGAGGTAGAGAGAGAGCAGGCAAGAGTGGGAGAGGAAAGGGAAAAGAGGCATGCAGGGAAAGCTCTATGTCTGTTACGTGTTGGTTATTGTTATCTGCAACCTCTTTTTCCTTCACAATTTTTCATGACCATATGAACATTTTAGGCTAGGTCATAATTTTTCTAAACCAAGTCTGTCTGACCCAGGAAACATTCTACACATTTTAACTCCAATTTACATATTTCTCCCTCAATGAGTGACCTGTTAAAAGAATGCTAATATTGACATTTTCCAAGCACCCTTCCCTAACAATAATCTTCATTCAGAAAATGTTTTTGAGTTTGTATATATTTTAAAATTGCATTTTTTTTTTGTAATAGAATTGCTGAATTGAAGAGAGGCAATAGGGTCCAGCTTTTTATTCTTCTCCTAAAGAGGTCACATTTCTAATAGTACATACCTACTGGCCATCAGAACTAGAATTCTAACTCTGGTCTTCCAACAACGAAGTGCATTGTCCTGGCAACTACGAAATAATCCCCTATGTGCCTACTGAGGCTAACCTGGTGTGCACAATATGAGGAACAGCCTCACACTTTGGCTGATGAGTGTCTGCATGCTAATGATGCAACTCTAAATTAAAAGTTTATTTTAAAAACCTTGATCAAGATTTTAGACCTCGGTTTTGAAAACTGATAACCACTTATTATTCACATAGAGGTAATCAATCACTCGACAAACCCTGAAAAAGAAGTTCAACAAACTACAATGTTTCTGCATTAATTTATAGTGGATATAAAATGTGGCGGAATCGCCAAGTCTATGCTTGTATTTATTTTACTGCACATGTACTGATTACTTACAATGTTCAAACTGTAGAGGTAGGCACTATGGGCAACAGATTGAATACCACTCAGTCAAGTCACAGTATAGATTTTAGTGCTGCAGGGCAAAATAGGCAAAATAGCTCAAAAGATACATCAGTCAATGCTGGAGAGCCCTTGAATAGCAGAATGATAAATTATGACTTAATTTCTTTGGCAATTAGAAGATGTTGAAAGTTGTGGAGTAGGCAAATTATATGATTAGCGTTACAGGTCAGGAAAATTGATTTTGCAAATATGTTATAGTTCCAAAATTTTTTTTTCTGCCAAAGATTGACTTTTCTATAATCTCAGGGAAGTGCCCATTTTTATTTAGAAAGCCACCCAATACCTCATGGTAAATGGGCTTCCATTCAACTAAAGGGAAAAAGAGGTAGTAGCAAGGGTTGTTTAGATATGACTATTATTAGGACAAGAGGGAGACACTGATGGTGTTGGTTCTAAGTAATTAGTCAAGTGAAGAGCTACCGGGAAAAAAGCAAATGGAGGATAAAAAGGATGTGTCAGTTTGATCTCGGGATATGAGAAAGTAGTGATGATCTTCATTTATTTAATGGTGTCTGATGTAAAAGTTCATTTAGAAAATCAGGAAATTAAGAACCTCGCCCTACCAAGTAGTTGTGTGACCTTAAACGACTGTCTACCTTCTCTAGCATTTTTTGATGTTTTGCTGTGAAATGATGGAGTTAAATAAAATTATCTCCAAATTTAATCCAACTCCATGATCTATATTGTAACTGAAATAACCATTTTTATTTTATTATGGAAAATTCAATTTCTTGGATGATTACGCATTATTTGAGATCCTTATGTGAGCAATGTGAACATAAAGTTCATTTCATACACTATTACAGAAGCAGATTCTAATTAAACCTTAAAACTCAGAAACATAGCATTAAGTTCAATTTATGATAGCAACAACTTGAATTGATAGTGTAATAAACACACTATTGCTTTGTATCTCTCAATCCTTTACACTTGATCTCTCTGTTTTCTTTCTGCTGGGGACCCAGTCCCCCAAATACAGACGAGTGAAGCCTCAATGCTATGTCTGTCGAGTGGGCAGATATAGACACTATTTTAATCCTCTGAGGACAGACTTACTCTTAGGTAAACCATCTTGATAACCTGGTCCTCACTGTAGAAACTGTGCATCTCCTTTATATTTGAGATGAAGTCTAGCCTTAGAATGGTAAAAATATAATATCAATCAAGTTCTTTGCAACTGAATCAATTTGATTCACCATCATATACACAGCGCCAAGAAAAGTTAGAAGAACAAGTTAGAGCCTTACAAGTTTATTTATTATATGAATCAATGCTGGGTCTTTGCACTGCGCATTGATTATTTGTCCAGAGGCCAATGTCTTAAATGTGCTTTTTTCTTTTATGTTTTTGCTCAGATAGTATCACCACTGCCCCAATGTCCTCCATTGAATTCAGTGACCTGCATAGACACAGCCTCTATGTAGTGCTCTCTGCTGGCCCTGTGACCATAGACATTGATAGCCTGATACCCTCCTGTCTTAGAGTCTCTCCTTCAGTGCACTGTCCTAACTTATTTGTGGTGTTTGAGTTCTTTCTTGTTGCTGTTTTAATTGAATGTTTTTGTTGGCTTTGTTTCATTTCTTTACAGGTATCCTTTAAAGCAAAAATCAGGTTAAGTTGACCTCTATACTGCTCCTTGCTTTGTTTTTGAGGGACCTTTCTTTCTAATATGCTAACTCCTGCGAAGAGAATCTAGATAAGCCACAGCCATTACAGGTCCGGAAATTCTCAACATAGCCAGCTGTCACTCAGATTGTAAAGTAAATCTTCAACACATTGCTTGAGTATGGTGAAATTGAAGGAGTTCAGAAAAACAGCCCATTAACTAGCTTTTGATCACTTTTAGATGATTTACTTCCATTCTGGGTCTGCTTATTTTTTTGCAATCTGAAATTAAGAAGCTTGCATAGATCTCTCTGGATTGCTTTTTCCGTTTTAATTTATAAAGATGGATGGAAAGATAGATAGGTAGACAGACAGACAGATTTTCAAAATGATGTTACAGATTTTTTAAAATTTTGCTTCATTTTTATTGAGATGCTCAAAACATCAAAGGGAAAACTGTTCTTTCCGTCATTGACTTAATCCCTTCTATCACAGATCTGTCCATGGAATTTTTATATGAGGACGTTTTATATTGTGTGCAAAAGCAGCCAACTTGTAGGCAAGTGAAACTTGCTTTCAGTCATTGCTCCAATATATACTCTGGGACCTCGGACATATGCCTCAAACTTTCTAAGCTTCATTTTATAAATACATCAAATATCAGTCACAATATTACCTAATTTATGATTTATAGTGAGGCTCAATGAGTTATTGAATTTCACCCAGTATCAGACACATGAAAATGCTTTATCAAATGTAAATATAAAAATTGATCATACAATTAGTGGAAATTATTTCTAGTGTGTTTGCAAATATCCATTCTGAGAGTACAAGGATGCTCATTAATATTACTGATGCTTTATTTTTTTTTATTTCAATTAAAATGTTTTCCAATTGCAGTTGAAATTCAGTATTATATTAATTTTAGGTAAACACTATAGTGGTTAGACATCTATACAACTTATTTAGTGATTCCCCACAAAAAAAAATCTAGTAAACCTCTGATACCATATATAGTAATTACAGTACAGTAGTCCCTCTATATCGCATTTCACTTATCAAGGCCTCACTGTATCACGGGGTTTTTTAAAATATTATATTTCATTATTGCAATTTTTTTTTGCTATATCACGGGATTTTGCGGTACTGTATATGTATGTTGTTAAAGTCACGTAGGTTTAAGAGTGTAGAATATGTTTAAGAACATAAGTAGTGTTTATAAAAGTGTGGAAACAGTTAATAAGGGAGTGGGAAAGGTTAATAAGGCACTGGGAACGGTTTATAAGTGTGTGGGAAGGGTTTATAAAGCCTTAAAATATATATAAATACTAAAATAAATGTAAGGTTCCTACTTCGTGGACTTTCACCTATCACGGGGGGATCTAGAACGTTATGCCTGTGATAAGTGAGGGAATACTGTATTATGCAATATTTTTTACAGTATTTCCTCTGCTGTACTTTACGTCCTGTAATTGCTAATTTGTACATCTTAATGCTTTCACCTTTTTCACCTAGTCTCCAAAGCCCCGCCTACTAATGCTTTAATTCCTAGACCCCTGTACAAGTTTATAGGTGCCTCGATTCATCCTCCATAGACAGTTTGTTCTTTGAAGGCAATGTTTTCCTCAAATTTATATGTATCCTTAGCACAGGCTTCAACACATATATTGTTTTGCTTAATATCTATTTACAACATCATCCAGTTACTGTACTATGACTAAAAAAACACTTCATTTTTCTTTTTCTTTTAAACTTGATTTCTAGTGCTAAGCTTTGACAAATCCCTTCACCCTATACATTAAAGTCTGGAGAGACTAGTATAAATATCTCTCCCAGGATGGAACATATGTGGCATGCCTCTATCTTGGTAGATTTCTTAATAACAGCATTTTCTGTAGTCTTGACATAGCATAAACTATTTTCAAGAATATTCCAGAAGGCCATTACCAGTGTATGAGAGGAGCTGAAACCTCTTTCACAATCTAGATCTCATTTTGTCATTATATTAATTTAAAAAGTGACGACCAGCAGATTTAAGTGACTTTCCACTGAAAATCAAGACTTCTGGTCTCCCAGATTTAGAATTATAAAATAGCAGAATTGCAGAGGGTGAGATATTGAAGGGAAGAGAGTGGCATTTATTACTTATGTCTTGTCAAGTCATGGCATGTGTAATACGAGTTCACCTTCACATTAATAACAAAAGTGTTTTATTTATAGACGGGGATACATGTAGGAGGTAGGAGTACTGAGATTTGAGCCAAAATTCTCAAAATCCTTTTTCCTTTATAATTTTCTCCCTTTACTCAAGCAGCCGAACCCCATCATTTTACAAGTTTCTACTCCCCAGTGTTCTGAGATTCCATGGTTTGTTCAAGGTTATACATCAGGTTAGTGATAGAGTTGGGTACATTTGTGAGTAAGATAGTGTTCGTTTGCCAACCACTGTCGGAGTCTTCACCCTGATGTTTTCTTTCATAAAGGGGGGGGGGGCACTTATTGATGCTCTCTGCTGACAATATTTACTTCAACTAAGAGGTGGGTTAAGACAAGCTCTTGATACATTGTCATAAGAGTTTAGATTTGCAATCTTGTTCTAGTGAGTCTGCAGAGAACCCTCCAGTCACCTAAAGCCTTTGGTGCTTCTTTTGATGGCCCTGGAAATATGCTACATGAACTGTGACCGTTCATTCATTTTTAAAATGTTCTTGACCCAGTTTGTCCCAAGCAGAATATTTATTACAGTACATCTTAAAGAGGACAAGTCTTAGCAGGTGAATTCTCTTATCAGGCAAACTGAGAGCACCACACTGAACACACACACACACACACACACACACACACACACAGATCCAAATGGGTCTGTGTTTCCCTTTAGAAAACATAGTTTCAGGCAAATTTTATACTTTAAGCAGAGCTTCCCATGTTTAATTCATCTGCTACCAAAGGGACACACTTTAAGGATAATGAACATCAATATAGACCTCCTCTGCAAAACATTTAGCATAGTAAATGGTAAATTACTTTGAGCTCTGATGATTCCACCAGTACCATTCCTAATGCAAACCCAGCATAACTGAGGACAGAGGAGACCACAGCATATTGGTTAATATATTTCTCTGTCAGTTTGCAAGGATGTTGAGCACTAAGTGATATAAACAGTGTCTAGAAAACCTTTCTGAAACTTTTACCCTTGTCATATGATATTTTGATGTTTGATCTTTAGCCAATACCCCAAATCAGGAAATGGCAAATACAAAAATGACACCAGTGGGCATTTTACCTTGTGGCAAAAATAGAAATTCTGGGGGCTATCCCCTAACCACAAATTCTACTCCTTCTATTTATTAGGTTGTCATATAAGGCAACTCAATTGACCCATCTAATCTTTATTTCTTCATCTCAATGGTTGGGGTAATAATAATGCTTAAGTTAGGTCTCAATTTCCAAATGAAAAAAAAAAAAAATCTTTGTAAAGTGCTTGAACTAATGCTTTGAAATAATAAAAGTTCAATAAATGATACCTACTTGTACCACACAGGGTATGCTCTCCAATGCTCAAAACAACTCTAGGAGAGAGAGATTATTGTCCCCATTTTATAGATTTTAAAAAAACTGAGCCTGAAGGAGGTGCTGTAATTGATAAACTTAAGTGATCAAATTAACTCTAGTCTGTTCTGTTTCAAAGCCTATGGTTTTCCACCCTACCAAGCGTGACATTACTGTAACATTCAGGAAGTGGTCATAGGAGACAAATAAACCTGTTAGCAAGGCACCATTAAAAAGAACAGCTCAATTTCAGCCCTGCCAAAACACTGACCATTGTGTTTGGCAAACAGGTTTCCATTTCCAGATGGTTAATATTGAGCCAAGTCACTAATCAGGTCAGTAGGTCAACTCAAAGGAAGTGATGTGCAGCTAATATATCCTGTCAGGTCTATCAACATGTGGTCATGCTCAAAATCTGGTGTCTGCGGGGCTCTTCAAAGGGCAGTGGAGCAAGATGGGATGTGTCTGTCTTGAAAACATCCCGTGCTCAGATCACCTTTCTCATGCTTCATGGGACAGAACTGCAGGCATCAGCCGTATATGAGTGTTTTCATGGAACTTGAAGAAATGAACCTGTGCCCTGAATGAACACTTTGAAGAATAAGTGTTATCGTCAGCTCCTGGGCAAGGTGCATATCAGGAATTTACTCTAGAATAACGTAAAGCATGTTCATCATAGAAAGAGGTATAGTGACAGAAGATAGCATGTGCTTAGGACATGGGCCACAATGATTCTATTCCTGGCTTTAGTTACTTGTGATTTCAGGGCAATTGCTTAACTCTTCTGAGTCTCAGTTGCATCCTATGTAACATTGGAGTAATAACCTACTGCATAGAGTTGCTATGGGTATAAAAAATATTTAAAGCAATTGACACAGTCATTGGTGCATAGCGCAACCTTAATTCATTTCCCTTCTCATTACCATCTTGCAATTAAATTACTAGAATATGACAACTTAAAAATCTCTGTAGAATGAGACATTCTACATAATTCATTGAATCTGATTTAATGAAACTGTATTAACTGGATGCATCGAAGTCAAGAACTCAGCAATGATTGGTTTAACTATAAATTAATAGTTACCAAAACCAAATGGGTCCTCAGCAATATAACAACCTTGCTTTGTATTGCTTTCACATTCTGCATGTCTATATTAAGACTTTTCCACTCTCCTCAAAGGCCTGTTGCCTCCTCCTCCACCCCACACTTGCTTCATCTTGAACACATGACCCCAAATATCTCCTGAAAAAAAGGTTTTTTAGCATCTGGATTTTTTCTTTTTGGTACCAAATATATTCCCAATTATTTACTGAACCCTGTTGTTCCATTAAAATAAATTCCAAGTGCCTACAGCAGCTTCAGTAATAGAGTAGATAGATATTCAATAAGTATTTATAAATGCATGAACAATAAGGTTCAATACACAGTGAGCTGGGTGGGTTGAAACACTGGATCTTTTCAATATGGATTGAGAAAAATATCTTCTAATCTTACTGTTCTTTATGCAATATGAAGTATTTTATTTCTGTGGTAATTCCCAACTGCTCTGTGATGTAGGCAGGTCAGAGGTTATGATCCCAGGTAAATGTCAGTTCAGAGATCATAGGTAGTTTTCCAGAGAGGATTCTTCAGCTGGAATTAAAACATAGTTCTTCCTTTCCCTGTTCATTTTTCCCCATTTACTACATGATATAAATACTCATCATGAAGAACAATACCTATATTCGCCAAACCCAGAAATGCCTAAAACTGAAAGAAAGCTTATTTAATATTTATAGATGGCAGATGTCTGGTCAATGGATATTGTGTTCTGATTTGTTCAAGTCTAACAGGTAGACTTGTTCAAGGCTCAATGACTTGAAACTAACTTCTCTTGAGGCAGTTATCATTATTTGGTCCTGGATATTTTATAAGTTTGGTGTGCTGTTTTTCATTCTACAATCAATGGGCCTTGAGCAATGTTTCCTAGGTAGTAACCATTATCTTCTTTCCCTCTTCATGTTGCTCTCTTTGTTAATATTCTTGGGTTTTCCAAAATGGGGAAAGCATTCTCTGAAGAAACACTTACTGTTTTTTCAGTATTTTTAATGTCAACTATATCCCTCCCCAATATATGTGTTCTTGTAACGTTAAGGAAATTAAGGTGTGGTTTTTTTATCACACATGCAATAAATATTGTTACATTAGGCAGCAGCAGTATTATAGGAAAAGATGAGATACAGAGAGCCTGACACTTACTTGATCTATGACCTTAAGAGAACTCTCTGCGTAATAGGGGCCAGTAAAGACCTATCTCCCCTGGTTATTGTGCAAGCATTAAAGAAAAAAATTTCATATGAATGTAGCAAAGATAGTTACATTATTCTAGCTACATTATTTTCATGACTTAAATTTACTTATCTTAAATATATTGGGTTGGCCAAAAAGTTCATTTTTTTTTTCTATAAGGTGGCTCTAGTAGTGCTTAGTTGTCTTTATCTTTATTCAAAACAATTTGTTAGATTGTATTGTGACAGCTGTCATATTGGCGTGCATTAAAGAAGAACTATCAAAATCGGTGAATTTTTGTGTAGTCATTTTAATATTGAAGATGGAAGAAAATAATCGACATTATGGCATATTATGCTTTATTATTTCAAGAAATGTAAAAATGCAACTGAAATGAAAAAAAAAAACAAAAACAAAAACGTTTTCAGCTCCATGGTTGGGTATACCAGTTGAAGTTGATAGTGATCAAATCAAGACATTAATTGAGAACAACCAAAATTATGCCATGTGGGAGATAGCTGACATACATACTGAAAATATCCAAGTCAATAAAATTATTGGTGAAAATTTAAAAAGAAGTGTCTTTTATTTGAAAGAAAACATTAAATAGACTTTTTGCCAACCCAATACTATTTCTTAATGAGTGTATATGTTTATTCTTCCATACCCAAATAGTCGTTTGCATGTACAAATCAATGTCTTATTTCTCAGAGTCAAAAGTTCTTAAAAATATGTCAAAGTTTAAAAAATTGAGGCAGAAATAAATCAAGAAATGAAGACTTTCAATCAGTACCTTCACTTTTCACAATACGAACACAAACGCATAGATGCACACCATTGGAATTATTTCCTGTTTCTCTTTAACTTGGTTTGTTTCCTAAGTGTGCAGTGCAGAATCTGCAGGAGGCTTGATCAAGCTGAATGCAGAATTGTACAAGCACCATATAATTCAGAAGACAGAAAGGAGACAGAGAAGAAAAATAACATTATTTATATCTGTTCTGTGTCACTAAATAATCCAAAGAAAACAAGCAAATTAAAAAAAAAAAGTAATGTAAAATAATACAATAAGAAAGTAAAAAATCAAAACAAACAAACAAAAAATCTTTACCAAAGGCATTTCCTCCTACTTTAAAATTAGCGTGGAAGCTTATTTAGATTAAGTAAGTAGACAGAGGTCACACAACTATCAAATAATGGCTTCAGGATTCAAACTAACTTACATAAGGCATAGCCCCAGCCTTTTTCTTTGTGTAATACACAATAAGCCCTTCTGGTTTCTTAATTTATACGGTTTGTACCCACATGCAGAAGGATCATCAACTATTAAATACCAAGTGTGCGCTATAGCAGTTACCCATCTATCTCTTTCTCTTCCTGTCTTGCCCTCCACGGGTCTCCCATTTCTTGCCTTCCTTGCTCTATTACTCCGTTTTATCCTGACTTTCTTCATTAAAACATTAACTTCTCTCTTGGTGATAATCTGAGCTGCAGTTTGGTGGCGCTTCCGCACCTACCTGTGACCCATATTATCTCCACATCTCTACGGACGATTCTGACCATACTGGGCCTAAGGAAGAGCAGCCACAGTCTACTGTGTAGCCACCTTCTGAATTGAGTAGATTTCTGTCCAAAACAAATAATTAAGTTCTTCATGGTTCATTGCTTATAGCACCCCCTTGAGGGTTATCATCTGTTTTTTTTTTTTTGTTGTTGTTGTTGTTGTTTCTGAAGGCTTTTAAATCCCTGCCTGGTACATACAATTTCATTCTTGTGGAATCTAATGAACAAAATAAACTAACAAACAAAATAGAAGGAGCCTCATGGATAGAGAATGGACCGACAGCTGTCAGAAGGAAGGGGGTGTTAATGGCTGGGTGAAAAGGTGAAGGGATTGGTTAAAAAACAAAAAAACAAAAACAACTCATAGACAGACAATAGTATGGTAAATACCAGAGGGCAGAGGGGTGGGGGGGTAGAAGAGGGTAAAGGGGTGATAAATGGTGATGGAAGGAGACGTGACTCAAGGCAGTGAGCACATAGTACAATACACAGATGTTGTATTATAGAATTGTACGCCTGAAACCTATCTAATTTTGTTAATCAATGTCACCATAATAACTTCAACAAAAATAATAAGAATCCTTGCCTGGGAACTGAGATACCTGTACAATCACTTTATTCTATTTTAGGATTTTATTTTTTGTTAGGAGGACAGGTTATTTGTTATAGATTCTTAGCATTTGCAAGCCAGAGAGGACTTACGGGGGTAGCCCAGTATTTCAGTCTACTTCAGCCTGCGGAAGGTCAGCTTGCTACAGCTCCACTTAAGATGAAAAAAGTAAGGGTAATAAAAGAAAAAAGGGAAGTATAATAAGCTCATTACCAACGTAGATCTCTGCAGAGGAGTCTAAAGCAAGAACCAATTATGCACACACATTTTCTTGGTGGGTCCATATTTAGGCAATAAAGATTCACCAATCCTACCTCCCATTTGACAAGTAAAAATATAGGAACTTAAATGCCTTGGCTTATTACATATTCGTGTATTAATAGAATGAGAGATGGAAGCTAGACATTCTTTATGGATAAGGGGCCTTACTACCTAGGCATCCTCAGCAAACAGTCTTACATGGGCTTTAACTAAAGCCCTCGTTCTACGATTCTGCTAGTGATTAGATGTGCAGACTGTTGTTGAATGAGGGATACTCCTTATTTTTCTGGACCACATTAGAATATCTCAAGTCCAAGCCAGGGATACAATACTTAGAGGTTTAATTAGTCGAACCTATTACATATCATCTATATGAAATAACAGATTAAGCATAACAGAAATCTTAAGTGTAGTGCTAATGATATGCCAGCCACCCTCCTTAGTATATTGTCTCCTTTCATCCTCGCAAAACCACATGTAGTAGGATGGCTACAACTGTTACAACTGATATAGAACTTCCTATGTACACACACACACACACACAAATGTATGACCTCATTAATCTTCACAATATTCTAAGAAGTAGGCATTCTTATTTTTATCCCCATTATACAGATGAGGAAATAGAGGCTCAGAGGCACTAATTAACAGTTACCCAGGATGCACCGAGGAAGTGCCTCTTCTTGTTGGACACTAGGGAAGCACAGGGAACGTAGGGTGCCTATGAAAAGAGTGGTCCTACAATGGGGTGAGGGATATAAATTTTAAACATTTAGGTTTAAGGGTTATTGTTCATGAGCATGAACCTTCTATAACAGAGCGCTATGATGAAGGAATATGCATCTACAGTGGTGTATATACCATAGAGGTAACATCTGATCTCCAGTAAAGGGAAGCCTTTCTCTAGGCCATGGTGGTAGATGGGGGGCGCTTCCTGGGCCAAGGTGGGGGAAGGGGAATAAAAGCCGTGAGGGCTGAAACCGCCCTGCCCAGGGCATGACATGAAAAGTGGCCAGTATACATTCAGGGGTGCTGTAAGTCCAGCATACACAAACTTTTCTAAGTTATATTCATTAATACTTCAATTTTTATATAAATTATATGTCAAAATATTAATGTTTGGATATATTTGGTTCAATAAAACAGAATTTACTTTCCCTGTTTAATTTACTTTCTTAGTGTGGCCACTAGAAAATCTAGAACAACACGCAGAACTTGCTTTGTGGCTCATACTATGCGTGTATTGGGGAAGCTGGTGTGGGGTTTCAGATCAGAGCAAACAGCAGCAGCGGGAAGAACTCAGTGGGGGGGAGTCAGGCCTTCAATGCAGAGGTGGGGATAACCATTGGAATGTAGCAAGAGATCAGCCAGGCTGAGGTCACACACCTAGGACTTGGGGTTCCACACTAGGGTATTCTTGCTTCTTCAGTCAACCAACCTTCAGGGTTTCCGTCGTCCCAGGAGCCCTAGGATCCATGGATCCATGCTCCTGGAGTTTACACCCCCCCAAAGTGGCCTCCTCCAAAGAAAGTACCAGAAACTGAAAACACTGGAACTATGACTCACCTCTGCCAATTCCCTCAATTCCCTGAATGAACAAGGTCTTTTGGTCAGGAATCGGGCACTGGGAAAAGAGTATTTGTATTTTTTTATTTTTACTGGTTTTACCTTTCTCCTCTTTTTCCATCCTTTCCCTGTGGTCTTACAACCACCTTTTTTTTTTTTTTCCTTCATGTTTTTCTTCTGGTGGCAATTCTCAGACAAACTCCATTAAGAAGGTCCCCGGGGGTCTACATTCATTACTCTCATATCTCTTGTACTGAATCCTACCACTTTCCAAAGGAGCTAATCCTATTCCAAAGCAATGCATATATTGCTCTAGAACAAATTACATTCCCCTTTGTGTTTGGCTGTATTATTCTCCCACCCCCTACCCCCCAGGGATAAACCAAAAGATTTACCAAACAGAAATTATATTAAATGAATGTTACAGTTATTATCATAACTAACTAAATAAACAGGATAAGAGAGAAAAGGGAACAGTGAGAAACTATTAGAAATGCAATAACATTATTTTGTAATGTGTAGAATATTGACTTTGTGTTCCTTGCTAGCAAAATCTTTTTTTTTTTTAAGCATGTATATTTGTGTGTGTGCTTGTGACCTCGAGCTGAGATGTCAGAGTGGTCAGCTGTGCTTTTCTGCCTCATTTGCAGTAACTCAAGTGTGTTTTCTGGATTTGAAAAGAATTTGTATTGGAGTCTTCCTCTTTGAGTGCAGAAGAGCTAAATTGATCTTTGTCATTTTTATTGATCAGTGTCTACCATTTTAACTAAAACCTAGTTCAAAATTGACTTCCTTTAAAAACATATCTAGCTCATCTGAGAATGTATATGCTTTGAATTTTCATAAGTCTTATTGTGGGGTTTCCTATTTTTTTAACCAGATGTATTTGTATGGTCTTTTGTTATCTATCTATCATCATCTCAGTGCTTTTCTGTTCTTTCTCTTCACTCACCCTCTCTCTCCTGTTAGTATTTTGCATATTAAATAAAAATGTAATGACCACTGTCCTACCATATTCCCTGAACATTTGGCCCCATGGTGGTCAAATGTAATTAACCTAGGAAGATACTATGTAAATATACCAGTTGCCACAGCTATATTGTGGAAGTGTGGACGTGGTTTGGGATGAATAAGAGCAGAATGAAAGAGTTACTATTTCAGACTATTTTTGACACATAAGCAAGTGCTTGCCGATAAAATGATGGAAAGAAAGCCTAGACAGAGAAATGGGAACTGAACAAAAGTTTAGTGTAGTAACATGGTTTCATTCTGTGCAATAGACGGCATTCAGTGGAAGTGGTATTACCATTTGGGAAATGACAGGGGTTCCATTAATGTTTTCTTAAATGATTCTGGCTTTGTTTTGTAGATATAGACAGGTACCATAACATTTTAAACATAGTGGTGTGTAATTAGCTTTGTGTTTGGAGAGAGAGCATCCTTGTGGTAATAGAGAGGCATCATGTATGTGCCACCTTTGTTAACATATATCTAAAAATTCTGAAAAAATAAAACCTCCCCTTGTGAATTGCTTCATTTTTATAGGACCCTAGTATAACCCTCAGCAGATAACAGGCATTTATCCATCTCTTTCTAAAATAAGTGGATAGTGTTAGAGCATGTTTCTTAGTAAGTAGAACATGTGCTTTGACACAACAGAAACAAAACGAATAACCTGCTTCTACATTTTAATAGCTGTGCATCCTTTTTTAGCCTTGGTCTCCTCATCTATCAAAATGAAAATGTAAACAGCAAGCTCCGGCATAACTGTGAGAAATTCGCTTGGTGCATAGAAATCCCCGTCACATTTTGTGTCTCTACGTTGGGGCATGTGGCTGTTTTCATGTATTCCTACATTTTCTCGCTCAGTGTCCATCTTCCAAGTGAACTCAAGGAAATGCTGTTAGATTTAGATTGCCATCAAAACAAAACAACCAACTACCGCTGAAAAGAATTTACTTTGAACTTTATTAGTACAATATGTCAGCTACAGAAAAGAAAGAAAAGATTCTAATACAACCACTTTAAATTCCTAACAGTGCCTAATAAGTGTTTAGAGCAAGCATCCAAGCCTAGCTGCGCATTAGGTTTTAAGCATCGTCTACTGACCCTGAACAAACATTCAAATTTTGTTCTGCACAGATGGCAGAAACCAATATTCTTGTGCTGCCAAAAATACGCGCGCATGAAGACAAGAACTAGATGACTTATTAAAATTGACCTTTTAGCATCACCTTTGATGAGGGCTTCA
The DNA here is from genome assembly GCF_987537825.1 of Furipterus horrens. Taxonomy (NCBI): domain Eukaryota; kingdom Metazoa; phylum Chordata; class Mammalia; order Chiroptera; family Furipteridae; genus Furipterus; species Furipterus horrens. The sequence goes on along the minus strand of NW_028327183.1, from coordinate 11,831,371 downwards.
AGACCTTTCCAACTCAATAATAAAACTTTCAATGACTTATCGTAGAACGGAAAATGAAGGTAGGGTGCTGAAGCTTTGACGAGATCTATCCGCAGTGTGGAAGAAGGTTTCAAACTGGATTCCTATGGAGACACAGCAACCCAAAACTGAAACCACTAACAAAGGTCGTAATATGAGCTGGGGAGATAAGAGCGGTAAGTCTCTGGAATAGTGGAAGCCCAGCCCAGCTTCAGTAAGATCTTCCTTGGGAAAGTGCCCTTACTCCTGGGGAACTCCTGTTCAAAATTTTCTCAGCATGCGGCTCTGGCTGAATCCACATTTACGGACTCCTGGGGCCCACTTTGCCTGGTTTGCCAATGCAAATGATGCTTTCTCAACCTTGCAATGGCTGAATTATTTAGAAAGGCTTAAATGATATTTAAAAGTTTTTGTTTTGTTTTGTTTTAAATTAGCTCACTGTGCTTATGGGCCAGGTGGCAATGAATTCTGCTGCTGTTAATTTAAATAAATAAAAATAAGAGGCCAGGCAGATTTCCAAAGGCTCTGTGTGAAGCAAAGCACAGAAGGAATCCCCTCACTTTTTCTCTTTCTTGACTTATTCTTTAAAATGTTCAACTTCCGTGGAAAATTCAATCAGCGCATCTCTGATTTATTTACACTTAAGACATAAGAAAGTTTTGTTAAGTGCTAGCTGATGTCAGAGATAAATTATGTGCTGGTAGTTTCCAGCCTTTGGTTCTGGAAAGTGAAAAGTTGCACTTAATGATGAACGCAAAGGTCTGAAAAGGTTGATTTCGATGCTGCACTTGAACTCCACAAATGATAATTACATCCAATCTCAGGAAATTGTATTTCTCCCTCGAAATTTTTAATGCACTTTTACAAAATATAACAATCTCTGTGCTCACACTCTTGCTTTGTTGTAAAAGTAAGAGGGGAACAAATGGGTGTTTGAAAAGGATGAAGTGGTGAAAGGACAGAACTGACTCTAGGCATAAAAATAATTTTTGACAAAGTATGTGTTTAAATTGCGTGGTTTTATAATGTGTAGTCATTGTTATTTATACATGTCCATGAATTCAGAAATGCATAGGAACCTAGTATAACCCTCAGAATCTAACACAGTAAGGGTTGAGTAGACAAGAACAGATAGAGACCAGAAAGTTTTGTTTTAATGGCCAATATTAGGTTCAGTTAGTCAACCTGTATTGGTCAAGATAGGCTCAGTTACACCCAAGTAATAAAGAATTCTAAAATCTGTTACTATCATTAGTTGGGCGGGTCAGAATAAGGGTTCTGTTATGGCAAGTCAGAGATCCAGAAGGAAAGACGTTTTATCTAAACATGATTCTACATTCCCCATGGTGGCATAAAGACAATCTGAGGAATTGTGGCTTCCCTCTTCACAATTTTATCCAGAAGTGATGTGTCACTCCCCCTCTCACATCTTTGACCAAAACGGGTCACAGGCACACACCCAGTTGCAAAAGAAATGGGGAAACTTAATTAACCTTTTGACTAGACTGCTAAGAGCCTGTAATATTTAGTAAATTGCACCTACATTTGCTGCAGTAACCAAAGCAGCTGGTCAGACAAGACCCAAAGAGAATATGTCACCACCAATTCTTAGCCGCCACAATTGGGGAGCTATGTCTACCAAAAAGAGCAGGGTTGAAACCATTAGAGGAAAGTGGGGGTAAGAATAGGGTGGAATCAAAATAAAAATGAAAGAGGATCAGTGAATCTGGTTGATTGTCTTATACTGAGAGGGGTCTCCTTTTGCTCTGAAATATTTCTGACTCATTGTAGAAAGATTAGTCCACCTTACTTAAAGATACATGGTCAAAGCTACTAATGAATTGGAGAGACTTTGCATCACCTTTGCAACTTTTCTAGTATTCAGTAGTTGAATTTGTATCATTTGGTCAATAGATTTAATTTAATTCACTATATAATTCTTTGCCCACTTAAGAAACAAAAAAAAACTTTTTCTTTCTAACCTGTAAGAGGTGAGTGCAGTTGCTAAAACCTGGCCACAGAAATGATGAACCCAAGCCCTTTTCTCATTTGAATGAAGTGTTCTAATAATATCCCTAGATTTTCCCAATGTAAATTCCATGACTTACTTGCTTTGAAGAGTCTTCTGTATTTAGACCCTCCATCCTTCTTTCCAACTTTTGAAACCCATTTGAGTTCATCTCTAAGCCACTGTGGGAAGATCCTGGGCTCCAAAGACAAAAGATGGGAAATTAGGTTGGCAGCCCTGCCAGTTGTAATGATGAGCTAGCCTAGCTCTGTTTCTTAGTTTCATCAGGTACGCAATGAGGATAATGTTAGTTATTTTACATTGTTTTATCAATATAAAATAATCTTAAAATACGGCTCACAGTCTCCTGAGGCACATCTTTACCACCATTAAATTAGGATGATGTAGAAATGCCAACCTTATGATATTGATGTAGAATTAAAGGAGATAATCTACCTAAAAGTTATGTCTGACATTTAGTAATTAATCCAAACACGCTACTCAGTTAAACATGCAGGAGTGTGTTATAAGCTATTGTATGATACATATGTTGGTTACGATATCATTATTATTGTCACATTGTGTTACTGAAAAAATCATATAACCTTCTCAGGCTTCATAAATTTGTGATACTCAAATTAATGTGCTCAGATAGTAATAGGTTTACAATTGATACATGAATTATTAGAGAAAAGAGGAACTTATAGGTTAATGGTTTTCAGTGTATTTTGGAAGTGAAAACATGTTTGCTTTTCCCCAAATAAACCAAATAAAACCCAGTCTTAAAAAGTGAAATCTGAAATTGTATGTAGAGGACTGGTTTTAGGAGAATGTCTTACTGTCTCCTATTTCCAACAGTTTTATATCTGTGCCGTACTCATATAGTGTGTGCTTTGTTCTTCTTGTTGTCCCAAATTACTCATGTGTCTATTAATATAAACCACAATTCTTAAAGTCAGATGAGTTAATATAGCTGAAAAATTATATTGCTATTTTAATTAAAGACTAATCTTAAAACAGAAATCTTAAAGACTACTGAGCCAGTTCTCTGTCTCTTGGTCTACCTCAGTTATCGAATAAGCTTAACACTCTATACATTTTTTTCCAATATGAATAATCTATTATGTTTGAAAGAAATCACATTTTAATTTCAAATGCTCAAAACTAAGGATGTGGGATCAGATAAGTATTCTAGCCAAGGAAAGCTTAAATAATTCAGTCGGAGAGATAGGCAAGCATACGGCTAAGTTTCAGAGAAACAAGTGCCATGTGCATTGTAAATGGTGTTTGAAGCAAATTGCCCTGAGTACAGGGTGGAGCGAGTGATTAATTCAGGACGAAGGAATCACAAAAAGTTCACAAATGCATTCCATCATCATCTGTGTGGTGCGGGCGAGGGAGCACAGGATCATTTCCGTTCTTCATTTTTGACTTCCAGCTGGGCTCTAATTAATTTCCAAGGGACTCTCTCTTTGGATCAGCTCTTTCCTTCAAAGAACAGCCCCATTCCCACCTCCCATCCTTTTAATTGTTCGTGCATTGATTGCTGAGGAAGCTTTTGACCAAATGATGAGGAGTTACTCATTACCCTGCATTTCCTGGGCACTGGGTGTTTCATTGGACATTTTCTATACATCAGGGATGTAAACCAAACACAGACTATATTTTTAAAAAGTGACATTTTTGTTTTGTTTCATTCCACTTCTCTGGGTAATATTTATTCAACTGTCTCATTAATATATGGACAAAAATTTTGATGGTATAATTAACTTAATGTGTTGTTCATCAGAAAAACATGTAAATATAAATATATGTAAGCACAATGTCTTCTGCTATTAGGACTATAGGGGAGGCAAACGTGCAAATATGTACATAACTAATTAAACTGTAACAAAATAAAATATGAACTGAACTCAGATAAAAAAGTGACAAGCTAGAATCAAGTTCAGGCAGATTTTTTTCTTACCCCAACCCACCCTAGACTTTGGGAACACTTTAAGTCATATGGAGTAATAGAGTTTGTAAATAAACAATGTTTATTCAGAGCTATTGTTTAAATACTGACTTTCTTATCTGTGTTCTTATTATCTGTAACTGCTGGAAAGACACTTGAACTCAGTTACCCTTCAGAGAGAATCTAAACATACATGGCTGTAAATACACCAGAATCTATCGGGTGGTGTAGAGTTTCCTGTACCCTTCCTAGTTAGCCGCCCCTTCCTCTCTTCTGCCCCTGAGCAACTAGAAGTCCCTTTCCCTAGGTTATTTTCCTCTTCCTCTTCCTCCTGCTTGTTTCCCTTTCTTTATTTAAGGCTTGGGTAGGTAGTGCTGCTTTGTCCATGAACTAGAAAGCCCCGTTTCATTCCACGGGTGCTTTGAGTGGAGTTAGTGGGACCTTCAGCACGGAGCACCTAACATGCGCTCCTTCACTGCGCACATAGCATAAGTGCAATTGATTACTATGCTAAGATGATATTTTTCCACCCAAGAGTGAAGATGGAGGGATTCCAAGGGACAGAGAGAGAACGCTGCCCATCCTACCACATTTGCATACATTCTACAGGCTATTAGCTATGGAACGTATGTTTTCAGAACTTGTAATACCATGAGAACAAGCCTCCCTTATAATATTAAATAAAAACAACAGGATGCAAAGTTGGGTGCAACACGAACATTCTAGAAGCACTAGGCAAAGAAGAATAAGAAAGAAAAGACACGGGTAAAATGCAAGTTTACATCAGTAGATGTTCGTTATTATGGCACTATTTTAACAAAACTATGGGTCCCTTTTTGTCTTCTTTCTCCTACTCTCTCTCTCACACACACACTCCTACATTACTCACAATGCCTATATAAGCAGTAGCCTTATCAAAGGAACCCGCTCTATTAACAACGTACATTCTTAATTTTATAGGTAAATGCATATACTGATTAATGTTGCATTAAGAACATTTACTCTTTCTGGTTTCATCAAATTTACATGTGATGATACTACTTGTTTAAAAAAATTAGTTATTTTAATACACACAAAACGTGCACACTACTACACTTTTCTAAGCAGCAATTACAGAAGAAAGTCAACTTGAGTTGTATAAATTGCATAAAAATAAATTGCTGAGAAGGTCAGACATTAACCAGGTATTATCAATACCATGCTGATTAATTATTTTTACTTTCAGGAGTAAAATCAATATGTTAGCCTGGAAGGGAGGAGAATAATGATCTCAAGAGTGATTTAAACGATGATTCAGGTAGTAGAAGACAAGATTTCCTTTTATTTTTCTTCCTTAAATTTCTCTTTCAGTGGCACACAACTCCTGACAAGAAAGGCTTAAAAATCTGTTTTGTAAAGAAAAGGGGAAAAAATCATCTACAGAACTGTGCGCTCCAAGTTTTCCTTTGCTCAGTGATTTATTTTTTCCTCCCCTCGATATTATGTGTTTGGGACAATTGAATTATGACTTTAACTTCCAGTCAGATAGTGTTGAGGTACAGAGATAAATTGATCAACTATGGCAACCTAAAGGCTCAGAATTTGGTTATCTGAAGTACAACTTGCAAAAGCAGTTTGTACAATCAATAAACAATTGGGAAACATTGACAGGGATGCTCCTTCTTCCATCTTGTTTTGGTTATTGGACACAATTTTGCCCAGTAAGTATGTTTTGTATTCTTTGAATTTATTGCTTTTTGAGTCAAATGTAGAAACTATCCGAGTTTCCAAATCTGATGGTTTATCATCGATAGAACAATGCATTTTTTTTTTTTTTTTTAATGAAGAATGTTTTTTTGTACAGTAGGATAGTGTTTCTGACTCAGAATTTGTACAGGGAACTCTGAATTCTCCCCAGTATATGCCGTTCACCCCAAAAATCTACATTTAGCATCTCCTGCATTGAAGATATTGTATACACAGGCTGCAGATAATATATTTAGTGTATGTTTTAGTAGATAAAAAATAAACTTCAATGTCTTTCATGTTCACTTTTGTGTTACAGTGTTACGCAGAGGGCCTACCAGGCACATAGTCTAAACACAAAGCCAATACTCTGGAAATATTTGAGAATTAACTACAATACTCAAGGAATGGTGAATTTCAACTATGAGCCAGACACTGTGGTTGACGTACAAGAAAAAAAAAAAAAAACACAAAAAACAGCAAACACAAATAATTAGCTTGCAAGTATTCTTTCTGTGTGTCTTGGTTTATATCTTAAAAGTTAATTTAAAACAAAAAATATATAACATAGGCACACTCAGATTGCTCTTTTAATAATAGCAGATTGACTTTGAAAAATGTATAAAATTAATAATATAAAAATTACGAGTAAAAGGATAAAAACTAAGCTTGTAAAAATATTGTATTTTTATACCTTACAATTACAAATGTCTTAGTTTGCTTCATATTTTTATAGAGACTCATGCACCATTGTTTGCTGGTGTTTATTTAATGAACATGAGCTTATTCTATTTCTGTAGCAGGCTCTGTGCTTGACAGCAAGGGCTGAAAGATGCGTATGAATGTCTTTAACCTCATAAACTTCAGAGTCCAGTGAGTAAGATGGAATGAAATAATAATTTTAATTCAGATATTAAAAACCACAGTGAGTTTGAACAAAGGACAACCGCTTTTGACAGGAGGCTTCACAGAGGATGTTCCATGAAAAATTTTTTGAGGGTTGCAGTGAGCAGGCGAAGAGGTAATGCAGATGTGACAGCCTTTGCCAAAGCAAGGTGGGGTGAGCCATAGGAGGAAAGACAAGAATATCCTGCAGCTGAAGCTTGGCCCGTCTGCCAGGGAGTTACAAGACACAGCACAGACGTTGTTCAGCTAGCAACACTGAAGGGCCACAAAGCCATGGGGGCCACAATGCCACAATGCCGTGCCACTGAATTGGAACCATCATCTCACCTGTGATTGAATCCCACAGAGGCACTGTTTCTTAGAATTAGCCTGAATCATCCAAAACTCTGGCAAGGATCCAGGGCAAACAGGCTGAAGGAAATGTAATACAGAAATGAATATTTCACTCAGAAGAAAATAACATGACAGAGATAAGCAGTGTGTGTTTGAACAGAAAGCATTAGCAATGATTATATATCAGGCTGAATTTTTAGGCTTATAGGACAGAAGATATAGATAAGTGTGATTTTTATCGCCTATGACATTTTCAAATAATAAGTATGCCTTTTTGCAATGTTTAACATCTTTCAGTAGTTGCAGTCATGGTATCAATGGTTTGCAGGAAGGTCGTGCTTTTTGATGCCCTAGAGTTCAGGGAGTCACTGTCAACAGCCTAGAAAAATGTGTTAGGGTTCTAGGACTTTCCTTTCAATGAGTGTATGTGAATGTTCCCATTAATTGTGCCATGAATGTTGGAAGAGACAGAGCAGCAAGCACTTACTCAACCCTCCATTTCTTCTTTCTTCTGTTCTTCCTTCACGTCTCTTTCCCTCCCTTTTCCCAGTCCTCCCTACTTCCCTTCCTTCAATAAACATTTTTGAGAACCTGTCCTATAACATGACTGGTGGGAGGGACTAATAACAGTCTCTGTCCTCTGTGAGTTTACATCCTGGGGAAGGTACCATAGAGTACAAGAGCTACATAATAAACATGTGATTCTTCAAATGAAGATGCTTGAGTATGAAGCATTGAAACAATTTTTCCTTACGGCCATTTCCAGCCTACAGTGACCAACTTGTTCTGGATTGCCCCAGGCTTTTCTCCTTTTAGCGCTGAAAGTCCCACGTCCCAGCAGTGCCCCAGTCCCAGATAAACCCGGACAACTGGCCGCTTGACAAGTTCCATGAGCATGTTGCACTGTAAATATGGAGCATCGTCTGTGAATGAAGCGAGGAACTTTGGAAGGATGTCCGCAGCTTAAGCCTGAACTGCATTTACTCAGGATACTGTCCTGTCTAAGCTACCGGTAGAGAAGGCGGTCAGGTGTTTATTTATGTGAGCTATCAGAAAGCCTGCTGGGAAATAACTTGTCCAGAGGTTAAAAATAATATTTAGTCGTAACTTTATGTTCCAGGATAGTGGAACAAGGGTCGATGTAAGAGATGAAAGTCTGAAAAGGCTGGTGTGTAGTTTTAACTCCTTCCTTCTGTGAAAGAACACATCCATAATAGGTTAGTGAAGCATGGGTAAGACCAGCTCTGGGGACAGAGGGGTTTGTAATGTGGCAGAAAAGAGGGGGAAAGTAAACTTAAGTTATGTAGAACCTTTGGACTAAGGGGTAGGACAAAATATGCAGCCTGTGATCCATGTAGTGGATCTTAAGGACACGTTGATTAGAATAATGCAGTCAGTAGTTATTTGGATATTTACTTACTCAGCAATTTTAATGACCAATAAACGTGGAGTTACGTGTGTGTGTGTGTACTCAGCATTAAAAAGTTAATCTAGGATAGAGAGGTAAAGGATACCCTCATGTGTTAAGTATTTAGTAAGTGCCAGGTCTTAAGCCAAATAATTTGCATAACTTGTCTTTTTAATCCTTTCAGGAGCTTCAATAGAAAGATATTTCCCCTATTTCCAGATCAGGAAAATGAGTTAAGAACAAAATTCACACAACTAATGAGTGCCTCTCCAGAATTTCAGTAGAAAGTCTCAGGTATTATGGTGTTATGGAAATTGTGCTAGTGGGGATGAGCCCCACACTCGGGAACCATTGGGAAAGGATGGCTCATTTGGCACGTGGTCCTCTGCAAAGGCTGCATAACGCATCTTCAGAGTCCACTTTGGGGAATGCGGCCTTGGGCACCGCTTTATTAGAGCTAAAGGTAATCATTGATGACAATGATAATGATCCTGAGCCAACAGAAATTAATAAGCATTTTTTAAAAATAAATGGAAGGTTTTGGGATACATTGATGTAAAAATTTTATGTAAAACCTGAAAAGTTTGAAGCTCTTCACAGGCACTGGAGATGCCTAGCAGTTTGAAAGCGTACTTTTCACCTGCTGCACTTTGGAGAGTTTTCAAGGGCGAGCAACCAGAAAAGGAAGGCAGGTGAGATCAGAAGGGAGAAAAGTTCTTACATTCCATGATCTTCGGAAAGTCACCATCTGGATGGCGAAAGGAGACCTGGGATTTGGTCCTGACTTTGTCACCAGCTAACTTTAATCTTTGTGCATTTTATTTAACCCTGTGAACTTCAGGGTCTGTATCATTAAATGTATCAATATCTGTCCTTCCTTCATCATTCAGGATTTCTTTTTAAGATCAAATGAGAAAAATAGATAAAATATGTGTGAAAATTAAGAGATTGTAGCAGATGGCAAATAAAAATACGTTATTTAAATACTAAACTATTCACACTTAATAAAATAAAATATATAATCAACATTTTAAATTTTATATTTTAGAAAACATTAAAATTCAATAAAATGTATTATTATTATTTTATATTATAAATACTTGTTATTTAGCATTAGAATCCAAGATGGTCTGCATTCCTGGAATAAAAATAAAAATTAAAATTAACATTATTTTGCCACAAAAAGACTTTAAAAATGAGTGTGTGTGTGTGTATGTGTGTATATATTAGTAGTATACATGTTTATGTATATATTCATATATGTATATAAATTTAAAACTTAAGTATACATAAGTTACATAGTTAAAGCATGTGCTATACAAGATGTGTCAAAAGTAGGTTTACAGTTGTAACATGTGAAAAACAGAGCTTATTCTTGTATTATTATTTATTATTTATTACTTACTTTCCATATGAACAACTGTAAACCTATTTTTGCCACACCCTGTATAGTAGGAGCAAGGATTTGTTTTTTACAAAAAATGATCTCACTTGATTGTGCATTAGCAATATGACAGTTTTAGTATTGGTTCCACTTTCTACAGGTAGGAGCTAAAGTCAAGACATGCCTGAGATTACATTAAACATATGGAATGGCGCGCCCGTTAGAACAAGTGCATCAGAGGCCCCACAATACCACTTTTACACCACACAGAAGTACCTGCCTAGTTTAGTGCGCAGAGCAGGTGCAAAAAGAGAGAAAACACACATGCTTGAAGTGCCAAACCTGTAGCTATCCTGTGTGGTCAGGTTGCTTATAAGGCAACTTGGAGACATTCTTCCCAGACACTCCCCAGCAGGAGCCTACTGACGTCCACGGGCTTATTAGGTTTCGGCTTGCTTTTGGTGTTGTTTGTTTTGTTTGGTGTAATTAATTTTTAGCTTCATTGAACACATGTATATTCTGTCTGGAGCTGAAATAGGCTAGGACTTCCAGGTCACCATTTTGTGATTTCTGCTTAAAAGCAATGCAATTTGGACTGTCTTGTTTTGTATTTCCAGTTGGATTGAAATGTTTTGCATCCTGGAATTTGTTTCTAAATTTCTCTCTCCTGGCTCCTTATTTTATGACTGTCTAGTGCTGAAGATGCAGGGTAGAAGAGCAAAACTTTTGAATCTTCTCCCCTTTGAAAATGCTCTTGACTTGAGGATACTCTGAAGAATGAAGAAGCTTGCATGTACACATTCTCGCCCCAGACGGAAGTCAGATCTTCAAAGCATGCCCAATATTTAAGTTTTGGCAGAAATAGAGAACTAATTATCTTTGGAAGCAGGATTGTGTGTGTTTATTTTGTGATTTAATAAAAAGCTGACATAGTGGCCATTAGCTTTCCAGAGCTTGCTCTGTTTAATATGCAAAACACACAGAAATTAACATAGTAATTATGTTAGAACTAACAGGATACAAACATTTTAAATGGATTTAACACATTAAATAATTCCATGTCTTATGTGGCCCTGGTGTCTTTCACAGATGGTCACAACATTTGCTAATTTGTTCTACAGGTAGTGCAAATTAATGTGCTTTTCTTTGACTCTTATTCTTTTTTAATGTGGACAGACAGCTTTATTTTTACTTGAAATCATACCTACTCTGCTTAATGTGTCTGTGGTCCCTTTAACAAAAAGATCTATATCCTTTTCAGAGTGGTGACTTTCTTTGCATATGTGTTTCAAGGTTGGGGAAGGAAAAAAGAGGTTAGTGAAAATAAGTCCATTTGATATCTCAGCTGGCACAGGTGTTACAGTCACTAATAAAACTCAACTAGAAGCTATTTATTCCTGTTTGTAGCAACCATTTTTGAGACACCAGCTATTCACAACATACTCTACTAGATGCTGAGAGTGCAAGGGTGATAACAGATTGGTCTTCAATACCTTTACAGTCTATAGGGAATTCTAAAATATGACTTACAAAAATGACCATTTTTTTCCTATTTTCTTACTATCTCAGCCTAGCAGTATAAACAATATTTAGTAGAAGTTCAAGTAAATGAAGTATAATTACCAGGTAAATAGTAATAGATAAAGGAAAGTAATATGTAAATAAAAGGAAACTCTTTGGAGAAATGCTTCATTCTAGGCCTATGCAGGGAATCCTAGGGATGACCCTGGAAAATCCCTTCATACAAAAATCAAGGATGTTGTCAGAGACTTCCCTAGTGGTGTTGAAGCTAAAGGAATTGGGGGTCCAACTGAAGTCTATATTGGTCAAGGATAAGATAATTGGATCATCAGTAGGAATAATAACTGCAGTGGCTTATAATTCATGAAGTACAATTTAATTAGAAGCCATTATTATGAACAGGCAGGCTGACAGTTCTGGGGGGTATTGAGGGTGGAGGGATTGAGCAAAAAAATTAAAGAACTCATGGATACAATGGATGTGGACAATAGGGAGGTGACTGCAGGGATGTAGGGGGGAGGGGAAGGTAGAAGGAGGGTATAAGGAGAATAAATACAATAAAAAATTCGTTAGAACAATTAAAACAAAACAGAACAGAAATAATCAGTTCTGATCACCTTCGAAAACTTCTAGGACTTATTCTTTCATGAACTGGTAACGGGAAATAAAAGCATCGTCCTGACTTTATTATATAGACTGTATCTGAGACTAACAAAATAATGAGAGAAACGTTTCCTTAATGAAAGTATTCCAGCAAAACAAACAAACAGACAGCAGAATATAAGGGTTGATAGAACTAGAAAGTCATGGTTTTGCAAACTTTGATGGTTTTATGGACATGAAAAGTGTTCATTGATGGCTGTCACCATCACTAAAAAAGAGAACTTATGAAAGAATCCAATATCTCCTATGAATTAGTCTAAAAGTAATGATAGTAAATCAAATAAGAACAGCAAGACAACAACAAAAACCAACCCCTAAATTCATGGTTCTCAACCAGGTGATTTTTCCCCAGGAGACATATGGCAAAGTCTAGAGGTACTTTTTTATTGTCACAATTGGGGACATTCTAGGGTCATCTAGAGGGTAGAGGCCAGGGATGCTATTAAACATCCTACAATGCAAAGGGCAGCTCCCACAACAAAGAATTGTCCCAATGACTTAATAAAAGTAGTTGACAGTGCCAAGGTTGAAAAACCCTGATCTAGACCTAGCAGTTTACAGATAATATAGAATACAGAGGGTCACTTTAAGTAATACAATGTAGGTGCAATCAATGAGGGGTGGACTGAGGAGAACTCTAGGCTCAAAGACCTTAATTTTCAAGAAATAAATTACAAAGAGAGAGATGAGAGAGAAGGAAAGAGAGAGGGAGAAAGAGACAGAAAGAAATGGATGTACACACAGAAAAAGAGAGAGAGCAGTCATAATTGATAGATTCAATAAGGTTTGAGCGACTAATCATCCTTACCATACTTAACATATCCATGAAACCACACTATAAGAAAATACAATATTAATGGGGTAACTGACTAGATATTTGATAATGCTAACAAATAATTATTTGATATATGATAATAGCATTGTAAAGGGTTAAAAATATATAAGTCCTCATACTGTAAAAGTGATGTTAAAATATTTCAAGATAAAGTAGTATGTCTGGAATTTGCCTCAAAATAATCTAGAGATGGGAGAAATATATTAAATGTCAACATATAATGCGTGAAACAAGATGATCCTTGAATGCATCTCTTAATTTATTTTTATTTTTAACTAACTTTACTTTTATTATTTACTCTCTCACAGATGCTCCTCCCATCCCCATGACCTTTGCCCATCTCCACCCAGCCCCCCGCACCCTTCCCTCCAGCCATCACACACTGTTGTCTGTGTCTGTGGGTTACGCATGTATGTTCTTTGACTGATCCCTTCACCTTCTTTACGCTTGATGCCAGATATCAATTCCCTGATGGATTATTAAACTCTGTAGTGTTTGAATCTTCTCTAACAACATTTTAAAGAGTTATTGAAATAAAGAGATCATCCCACTATTTCTAAAGCAGTGCAAAGCTCAAATACCATTCATCCATTAATTCGGTCACTCATTTATTCATATATTCATTTGATTTGGTTTCCTAGATGAAAATCCTTGGCTTTTGAATCAAACGCCCTTGGATTTGAAATCCAGTTCTACTGATTAATAACTGTGTGAGACTGGTAAAGTTATCGAATCCCTATTATCATTATTTTTAGAAATACCTTTAATTCCACAGAACTCCCTCCCTTCCTGTTTGAATTTTCTTTGTTATTTATTCACTGATTTGGTTTTACTCAGTAAAGCTGACTGTGTATGACTTCGCTGACCTTAAAATCTCTCGACTGTCTTCAGAGTGACTAATTATTGATTTTGTGTAAGGACTATTTAATTAAATAGATACCAGGAAGAGATAGCATTTCTGTAAAGGGAGATACAGCTGAAGGTGATTATTAAATCTGTTTTGCCTTGTGGAATCTTGATAAAGTCATTGTTCATTTTTTTTTCCTTAGGATGTATCTCTCTCCTCATTTACCTCCTATTCTGACAATGTCACACCAGGATGGCTCCTGTTTATTAGAGATTATCTGACATTTATCAAAGCATTGGCGTGACACATGTGTACTAATACAGTTCAATTATTGAAAGATTAATAATGCACTGGGAAAGGTCATGTATGAGAGAATGACTTATATTTTAATATTTGAAACTTATTTAGGTGGTTAAAATAAATTAACCTGATATTAAATTATTTACTGCTTCATAAGATTTTCATAAAAATTTCCTCGTTAGGACCTAAAAGACCCTCTCAAATCTGCTCATGCTGTGATCTCTGTCTTTAACTCATTCCACCTCTGTGACCCTCAGAATATACCAGCAAGAGCTAATGAGTTGCTTTTTTCTGCATAACAATGTTACCGTAAAATTAGCGGCTTAAAGTAACCGTCATTTAATTTCCATTTCTGTGGGTCAAGGAAAAAGGCATAGCATAGTTGGGTGCTCTCAGATCTCTCAGGTTTCCTATGAAATTGCATCTAAGGAAAGACCTGCTTCTAAGAGTACCTGGATATTGGCAAGATTGAGATCCTCACAGTCTGTTGAACTGAAGGTCTCAGTCCCTTGCTGGCTGCTGGCCAGTGATCATCCTCAGTTCCCATTTGAATGTTGGTTCTTAGTTCATTGCCATGTGAGCCTCCCCAGTGTGGCCTTTTGCATCATCAAAATCAGCAAGGGTGAGAGTCAATAGAAAGAAGTTGTCATCAAGACTGAAGTTAGAGTTCTGTTGAAAATATATTCCAAAACATTTTCTGTATTCTGTTGGTTAGACACAAATTTCAGTCCCCACCCCCACTCAAGGGGAGAGGCTTATACAAAGGCATAAATACCAGGAGGTGAGATTATTGGGGGTAATTAGTCCACCAAACTTACTTCCAACTTCTTCTTTGAATAATGAAAACTCCTTTGAAATTCAGAGAATTTGTATCTCTCCTCTGTCTTGAGTGTCCTTTTACTGACTCATTGCATTAGATGGCATCTTCTCTATATTGACTTTCCGATTCAAATACCATCTCTTTAGGTAGGTCTGGGTGTGCTTAATTCAGCTTTCTGAAAGAATACATGAAAGCTACATCCGCTTAGTGTACTATGGTTTTTAATAGGAAACGGGGTTTGATATCCATTTTTGTGTAGTCCTTACCACCTTTATTTTCTAGCACACTTTATATTTATTCTCAGATGATATTGAAAAGTTCAAAGCAGGTGATGGCATTGCCTTAAATTATGTTTAGAATGAACGGGAGTCAGGTTGACTTTAATGAGATGTAATTGGTAGAGCAGGCCATTTCCCACAAGTCCAGTACTTGAAATCCTGATTCCTCTGTTACTAGACTGACATTTGTCTCCAGAGCTTATTAATGGTATGTGACCATTGCTTGAGAAATATATATATTGTATACAAAGAAAAAAGGAAAGGGGGAGGGAAGGAAAGGAAGAGGGAAGGAGGGAGGGAGGGAGGGAATTTTTCTGGGCCTGTTTCCTCATTTACTAAGTCAGTTAAGCCACACTTTATAAAATATAAAGCATAGATGAAGGAGGGATAATTATTGTATTTCACTATTTTATCAAAGATAGAAGTAATGGCAATCCTGAGGCAGTATTAGCCCAATATCTTATACTCATATTGAAAGTCTATGATATTTGTGGAACTCTATGTTAAACAAATTTAAACTGTTTCCTTACTTGGGAAAATCTTTGATATGAGCATCATTGATTTCCAAGTGGAATGGGGATAACTTTGGGGATTAAAGTTACATTTATAAACATCCTTTATCTGTAACTTTCCTCCCTTATGGAGAATCCCATGGGGCATTGAGAAATCCTCATTAAAGTGCAATGCAATAATTGATCTCTATTATAGGAACTCTGGTCAGTAACGTGCACTTTAATATTTTCTAGGCCTATTATGACTATTAGTTTTTTTTCATTGAATAGCTAAGTATTTTTTTCCTTAGGACTGAGCATTAAAATCTGTGACCTGCCACTGCTATGCCTGCAGACCCAATAATGCTGGTGTGAAATGAGGAGACCCTTTGTTTAGATCAGCTTATCTTTGATCAAATGGAATTATATTTCAAATTGCATGATTTCACTTTAGTGTATTAGAAATTCTGAAATGAACCAATGCATGATAATGGGATTCTGTTGTACTAGAGGTACTTTTTGTTTAAATTACCATAAGTGATTTTCTATTCCTCAGTCTCACTTCTTTCAGTTCTAATTTATTTTTTAATTTAACTTACCAGGGTGACATTAGCTAATGAAATTATATAGGTTTCAGGTGTACATTTCTACAATACGTCATCTGTTTATTGTATTGTGTGTTCACCACCCCAAGTCAAGTCTCTGTCCATCACCATTTATCCCCCCTTTACCTTTTCTCTACCCCCCCTTCATTTCAGTATTTATGTGTTAATGTTTTGCTGTTTGTTTCCCCGAGATCACTTCTGTTGTTCTAATTAATGAATTCACTCCTTGTCAATTCATGTAGGGTTTTCCACATAGTTCGCAATGTTACTTTATTCCATAGACTTCCTCGATTAAGTACTTATCTTCAAACAATACAATAAATTTCTTCAAGGCTTCTAATGCATGATGGAGTGGCACAAGATTTCAGTCACTTCTGACACAGATGAATACATGCTTTACTTTTATTTCTCTTTTATCCATACACATAAATATTTAGGACTAGGAACTAGTCTGAAAAGTAATTACTTAATATAGAATCAGGGCTTATCTTTAATAAATTTAACCTTATGATATTTGCCTCTGACATAGTGTTTTAAGTTTTGAAGAACCTGCTAAATAATATTGTAAAAACTGTTTGAAAGAGTTGGTAAATAATAGTGTAAATATTACTGTGCAGCATGTTCTTTCTCTTGGATACAAAACTTGGTACACACTATCCTTTCTGTTTGTATCAGCTTGTTATGTTTTCTCCTTACCCCTCCTCAGGCTTAACCTCTATTTATTACTTTGTAACTTGGGTGTTATTTATTTAAAAAATCCCCCCCTTGATTCTGAAGTCTAAATTAGGTGCATGTATTAATTTTCCAAGGTAACTAATAAATTACCACAAACTTAGTGGTTTTAAACAATGCAAATTTGTTATTTGAGAGTTCTGTAGGTCAAAAGTTTGATACAAAGTTGGAAGAAATCAAGGTGTTGGTAGGACTTTACTTCTTTCTGTGGGTTATAGAGGAGATCTGTTTCCTTGTCTTTCTGTCTTCAAGAGTTCACCCATTTTGTTTCGCTCATGGTCCCTTACCGCTGCCATCAAAGCCAGCAGTGGTCAGTGAAATTCTATTCACGTTGCATCTCTGACTCTTCTTCTACTCTTAAAGGCGTATGCAATTAGATCGGGTCCTCCTGGATAATCCAGACTACTCTCACCATTTTAACATCAGCTGCTTACCAACCGTAGTTAGATGTGTAACCTTATTTCCCCTTTGCTAAGTAATATAACATATTCACAGGGTCTGAAGATTAGAATGTGGGCCTCACAGGGAAGCCTTTACTCTGCCTACCACACTACTTTACAACAAGGCCCCGTTTCAGTTCACATGGAATGCCTTGATAGCATTTGCCACACTCTATTTTAATTGTCTGTTTCCTTGTCTACATTCCGCACTCACTCACTAAACCTCTACTCACCCCTCTCTAGACTATAAAGACTATAAGCCTTTAGTAAAATAGGTAGTATACCTTCTGTTTCCCCAGAGAGTAAGACGATCCCAGGGAATAGCAGTTGTGGAATGTTGTACCTTTTAATACATCTTGGTTGCACTTTGACAGATGTGTGCATGTGTGTGTTCATGTGTGTGTGCATGCATTTGAGTTTATCCTGAAAGTAATTAAGTTTTGTGTAAATGGAAATTAACAAGTAGAATACTACTGCTTTTATTGGAGGTGACAATGACTTCCAAATATATATCTTCCTTGAATTACTAATCACTCCTCCAACTTCTTTATGTCTTCATTTGGATCTCCAAATTAGCATGTTAGAAAAAGAATCACCAATTCTCTTCACTGCATAATGTGTTTTTCTTCCATCTGTCTCTGAATCAGGTGATGCTACTACCATATTTCTATGAATCTATTATCACCACTTGTCTTTCCCTGAGCACAATACCTAATTCATTAGACATAGAAAGCTCTGCTTTTAAAATATATCTTAAATCTGTCTACTTCCTTCATTTCTATTTTAACCAGTACCATCATCACTTACCAGGGCTACTCAGAAAACTTGGTTTTAGTCTGTTCAGGTTGCCATAACAGGATACCACAGACAGGGTGACTTAAACAACAGAAATTAATTTTGTTACAGTTCTGGAGCATGAAAGTCCAAGACCAAGGTGCCAACAGGGTTGATTTCTGATGAGACCTCTCTTTCCTGGCACACAAGTAACTGCCTTCCCACTGTGTCCTTACCCGGCCTTTTCTTGCTGTGTGTGCCTTTTCCTGTTTTCTCCTCCCTTTCTCATTTGTGCACCAGTCTCCTTGGAGTAGGGCCCCACCCTTATGACCTCATTAAACCTTAGTTACCTTCTTAAACACCCTCTGTTCAAGTACAGACACATTGAGGGTCAAGGCCTCAACACATGAACTTGGGGAGACACAATTCAGTCCATTACACCCCTACACTCCTACAACTCATTTTCCCCTTAGCAGGTAGGTGATTTTCTTGACTCAGTTTGCATGACAGCATTCCTTAGATTAAATCCTCTATGCTTTTCCGTAACCCATGGAATAAATGCCCAGTAACTGGGCCCAGTCTGCAACCCCCCTTTCACCATAGCCCTGGTGCATCCTCCTCTCACTGCTTTTTGCATTCACTGTTTCCCTTCTCAGAAAGGCCTTTACCTAATTCTTTAGCTTTTCAAATCTCAGCTCAAATATTACTGCTGCAGCCTTTTTGCCATGTTGTGAAAAGGAGATACTTTCCAACTATGTGGAAGCCATTGGGGCTGTTAATGGTGGTGTGTGATTAAATTTGTCTACAAGCTGAAAGGTGGTTGAAATGACCCAGAGAGTCATTTTCCAACTTTAGAATCAAATATCTTCCTATTTCTCCCAAGAAAACAAATACTTATATATAGATGTTTCTATTCTACAGAAATACATCCAATCGAAGTAACAGAAGGCAATTAGCTCAGAATCTAATCAAGAGCATTGCTTCAGTGCCCATCATTAAAAAGCTTAACTGTTGCACCATTTTTCTTTTCTGCCTTATGAAGAATTCATTTATGCACCATTTCAACGCCATTATAATTATGAGTGAGTTTTATGCGGGGATGAAATGACTGGCCTCAATTTTACAACACAAACATTACCTGAAGCTTTCTATAACCCAGCCACAGGAGAAAATAGGGGGAAAAAAAGGGAAAAAAAATCATAAAGATACTCATGCTAAAACTGAACTTTGCCCAATGGGTTGATTGATCTGAGGCACCACATTTAGGTTTCAAGCCGTGAGTTGTGAACTCTCCTTTTGTTTCATGACTTTTTTTTTTTTTCTTGCAACTGATACTAAATAGCTTATATGCTAGGGAAGACTGATGCACCTAGAAAGACTGAATATTTAAAAGACACAAAATGTCAATTCTCAAACTTTTGAGCATTTGGTGGACATTTCATTTCTAGAATGGAGTTGCCAAAAAGCCAAAAAAAAAAAAAAAAAAACAACCAACCAAACCAAAAAAGGCCAAGTAATTCACATAGCTGGAGGCAACTGCAGTGATCTTTGCAGAGTAAGGTCAGTGTCTTAAGATGAATAAAATTCACTTAATAAATTATTTATTCTCCATTATTCTTGTAACTGTATGAAATACCTGTGCAAATCATGCAATTCAGGAGTTTTTCTAGAATGAGAAGCTAGATAGTTCTTTCAAGGACTACTGATTCCAACTTGACCTCCCAAAAGAGACAATATTTGCCCTTTTGTCCATCAAAAAACATTTACAAGTACAACTATCGTATGGTGTCCTCTGTCTTTCTATACATAGAGAATTTATTCATTTAATTATTTTCATTATTGTTCTCTCTTTTATTAGACTAAAAATAGATGTTGAGGGTAGGATGCATCATCATATATAAAATAGTGTTTATTCCTTTATGATTTACATTTTGTTTTAAGTTTTATTATTACTATAGTCTGCATAATAACACCTTTGGTTAGAAATCACCATCCCTGTCACCCAGGAGAGGAAATGAGGGCTTGAGGTGTTAAGTGACCCACACAAGACACACATCTATGAAGCTGTGATGTCAGTGAAGACTGACATAGGAGCATCCAAAGCAACTAGGGGTGGACATGAAGTTCTTGGGTGAGATGTACAGTTATGAAAAACGGAGTACCTCCTGCTGATCACCATGGACACAGAAAGTGGTGAGAGACGGTGAGAGCAGACAGCCGAGTGACAGAAGTATCTAATCCTAAAGAAGACAAAAGGCAGGAGGGCGGGTGGCAGGAATGGCCGCTCCTGAGAGTCAGCCTATATATTTGGACAAACCAACCAGTATATTCTTTCACCGCTTTGTGCGAACTTGGCTTCCAGAGCCTCCAGTTCCTCCCTTGTAAAGTCAAAGGTCCTAGGAGACAAGGGAATGTGTTCATTGGGACTTCTCAGAACTTGTAAGGTATTATCAACTGAACAGCCCTAAAAAGACTTGTACATATTTATCCAACTATTTACTCTCCTTCATCCATAGTCTCACTGTAATGAAAACGCAGATTTTATTGCTTTAGACTGAGGTCTTAACATTTTAGATAGTCAGATTAAGTACTTCCTATTGATCAGGAATACACACGCACACACACAAATATATACTACACACACAATTTTAGATTTCGTCAGTTATTCCATTTATTTATTTACTCGAACACACATTGTGAGTGTCAGACGTGAACATACTACAGTGAGGAAAGAGAGTACTTCTGCCTTGTAAAACTTTCAGTCTCACTGAGTGAGACATAAACGGATTAAATACTCAACTTCACAAAAACAAATGTATAATCTATAAATCTATAGTCTGACGTTTAGGGACCTGAGTCAAAGTGGATGCCGGTTCCGTGATGGTGAACCACTCCAGAGAGCCAGGGCCTGAAAATGGAAAATGGGGGCAGGTAGACGGAGAAGGTGAGCTGAAATCAGGCTTTTGAAGGGACTGGGAAGTCATGCTTAAGAATTCTGTAAGTTTTGCCTCCCAGAGATACTATTTTAATAGGTCACGGAGATCCAGAATTGTGCAGAATACTTCAGAAGTTTTACAACAGGGTGAAGCGTTTCTCATTACTGAGGAAAGGAAGATTAAAGCAATTCCACAGCACAATTAACGTGTTACATTACTGAAATGCTAATGAACTCAGCCAGGAAGTAATTTAGTACATAGTCTGAAGCATAAGATTGCTAATGTTTCACCCCTTTTGAGAAGATACAGCATCTTTCAACTGTGACTGTGTGCATCCATCCACACACATGCACATACATACAAGTACACAAAAATATATGCACATATTTTAAGGTGCCCCTGCTTATGAAAGTGATTTTATAATCACATATAAAAATCAATAAATGCATAAAGTAGAGAGAAATTAATAGTGTATTAAAGGGATGAGCAAATTGTTAGTATATTCCAAGGTTAATATTAAATATGGACATTAGGAGAATAACAAGTGGAGATTTACCTTGTCAGTTTGCAAATGGATACATGTTTAACTTCCAACAGGAAAAAAATATGGTTTTTTTTCCATAACTTCCATAATGTGTATAAAAAAATCTAATTTATGAGACTGAGCTATCATCCCAAATCCAATTGTTGCCTTCTTTTCGCTTCCCATTTCTGAACCTGTAATGCACCGAATGAAAAAAGAAAGAAAGAATTAACCTTCAGCACAGAAGTGGAGTCAGCACCTGTTGCCTATACTGATAATGTTTCCTCTACCACTGTGTGTGCAACTGGGAGGGGAGGAGCCAGGAAGCCAGGGACGATGAGGTAGAACGTATGTTCAAGGCAGGTATGAAACCCTACCAACACATTTGGTATGAGGCCAGAGGTTACATTTGATAATAACTTCCTTTGCTTCCAAAAAAAAAATATTGCTAAAGTTAACCCGTAAATGTGTCCTCACACTCCCCAACATTATCTTCTTGTTTGAGTTGTCCCAATTCATTCTTCTGTCCATCTGTCCATCTTTCTGTCCATCCATCCCATAAGCATTTCTTTAGTATCTGTTATATCTTGGAAAACCTGCCAGATGCTGTCATTTAAACATGGAAGTAATTCAGAAAACTAGGTAGTATGACCCTCGTCTTATTGGTGAAGAAACTGAGGTTTAAATAACTTAATTCTTAAAAGGAGAGCAGATAAATGCCAAAACCAGGATTAACCTAGCCCCACTTAACGTTTGTTAATGTCTTCCTTAGTTCAGCAAGCACATTGTTGAGGGAACAATCTGCTAGATGTTTGGAGTCAGTAGATATGGGGACCATTGTGATTCCTACTCTTGTGGAGGTTGCAATCTACTGAAATTCTTTGGTGCCAAAATCTGTTGCCCTTTTTCTTTATTACACGTTCTCAATACAGCAACAGCATGCATACTGAGCCCCCACCCTGTGTGGGGCACTAACCATATTTCAGTTCATATAACATTACAGTATTCCCTTCAGTATATTTCCTTTCGATATGCCTTATTCTACAAATAAGAAAGTAAAGACTTGTTTGCAAATAATACTATCATAGTACTGTGGCAAATATATGTAGACCCAGAATATCTCAAGATTCACAGCTTACACAAAGATCGTAGAAAAATCTATGCTTCATTGTCTTTTTTCTATGAGCGATAGAAGTGGGGGTGGGGTGAGAATTTTACTTCCTTGTGAAATTGTAAATCACACAAATATAAAGACTAGTCAGAATGTGCACTCAGTCATGGAACCCCAATGATCTGATTACAATCTCCACCCATTGGGTAGAATGGGGGTAGAGTGTGTAGAATGGTAGTACTTATATCAGTTTGAAAATCACTAGCAGAAACAACAGAAAATGTGGCATCAGAAGTGGCATTCAAACGACAACTACCCTCACCCTCTGTTTCCTGCCTTTCTCAGCCCCTCCCATCACGGTAAGTGGCCCTTTTTTTCCCCCTGTGTAATTGTTAGAATGCGTCTTTCACTGTGGAATGGCACATATTCAATCATTAATATGACCATGGGTGGGAAACAGAAAGGCTCATTGGGAGAGCTATTCAAGGCCACTTTTGCCCGCACCAGAAAAGGGTGATTGTACTGGACAACATGCCCTTCCCCACCTCCAAGTCCCTCCTGCCAGCCACGTCCTTGGCTGACATGTCTCTGTTATTTAATCCTCTATTCAGTTGTGACTTCATTTGAAAGCTCCTCAAATTCCCAAGATGATGTTACCTCCTTGGCTACCAGAATCATTTAGTCTTAAATCAGTTGTAATCCTACTCAGTGGCTTTCCTACTAGAATTTATATCCTTGAGGTCAGGGACATTGCCATGTGTGCAGAGGGAATTGCTTAGAGAGTAGTCAGATAAAGGTTACTTAATAGTAACAGTATTGGCAATGAACTAGGTGGTAGAGAAGAGAAAAAGTGATAATCAAGGAAGATCCTTAGTTTTTTGACCTAAGTGATTTGCCTGAGGTCATTTAAATCCAGTTCTGTCTTTATTCCAAAGGCCTTTCCCTCCACTGTAGTGGTCTTTTTCTCCAAAACAATATATCTACTCCATTGCCCTCGAACTGAAACCAAACTGATTGTGTAAATGGGACTTTTCTTCACTCTGTCATGGCTTTGCCATGTAAAGTGTGTGTGCGTGTATGTGTCTGGGGGTGCAGAGAGAGAGAGAGTGATTATTTCTATAATAAGAATACTAGGAGCACATTTACTGTTGCATCAATATCAAGTCATTAATTACCTCATTACAGTACTGCTTATCATAGCACAAGACTGGTAGTAACGTCAATACTTAAACATCCGTCAGTAGGGTAGTGGTTAAATAAATTGTAGTGCATCTGTAAAATGGATGTTTATATAGCTTCAAAATGAAATAAGGAAGCTCTTTATGTACTAATATGGAAAGAGTCTAAGGATCTGTTAAGTAAAAAGTAAAGCAAAGTGGATATCAGTGTACATAGAATGATGTCGTGTGTGTGTGTGTGTGTGTGTGTGTGTAATGGTACTTAGGTATAGATGTAGAAATCTCTGGAAGTATATATGAAAAACTACTAACAGAGTTTCCCAGTTTTGTCTGAGGAGTGGAGCGCACCTACGGCCGAGAGATTAAGGTGGGAGCCTGATTTCACTGTATCTCTTTGTGTATTTTTTGTTTTTGAAACATTTGACTAAATTATTCAATATATTAAACTAATTCAATAAGTGTACAATTTATGACCAAAAATACACAGACTTGAATTGCAATATGAGCAATTATTAACATAAGTCTGGTCGTTCTGGGGAACTCACTTACACGAGCCTTAGTTGTCTTACATGGGAATAAAAGAGGCACTTTTCACAATTGTAAAGATGACGTAATATATGTACGAGAGCCTTTAGCTCACGCATAACAGGTCCCCAGTAAGTATCCACGTCCTTTCCTTTACTAGGCTTCAGCATTTGGGGTAATGTCCACTGCGGAAGTCCAGGGAAATAAAAAGGCCCATGAGTTTCATTGTCTAAATACACTGTTTTTTCATTTTCTGATTGGCTCTTTTTTCAGAGATCATACTTAGGGGTGAGGGTGGCAAAGGATGGTAAATCCAGCATCATAGGGAAACAAGAACGTTTCAGAAACCTTGTTATAGCAAAACTGAGCTTTAACTACAAGGTAATTCTATTGGAAAAATGATAATTATGTGTCAACTAGCATTAACATTATTGCATCCTCTCCAGAGTATTTGATAATTAAGTTGTCACTATCAAGTCTATAAGGAAAGTCACTTGTATTAAAGACTTTTACCAGAAAAGAATTCCAACTGGAATTCTAACTGGCCTTCCTTAGGAACGTCAGAGAGTTGTCTAAGCTGGACTCGCATTTCGCTAGCATTCAGACAGGCACCCTGCAAGAAGCAAGAAACCCTTTAAATGGGGCACAGGTGTGTTGCCAGATTCCCCCTCAGCAGAGTACCCCTGGAAGACACTGTCAGTCTCCCAGAGGTAGCATTCTGGATTACTCTTTGTTTCTAACTGAAGTAGTTTCTGAAGGAGGACATGAAGTTGAGCCTACAACTCCCTGGGGTTTGAGTCAGGGGCCATGAGTACACTTGCTTCAAGGAAAGATCAGGGGAGATGGGACATATTATGTTGACTTTAAATGGGCTGTTTGAACACTAATACCGAGGCAGCCAAGAATAAAACCTTTGCAGAAAGAACCATTCTTTGATGACTCCTTGGGGGATATTTAATCTCGATAATAAATCCAAGATTTTGTTCTCCAGGATTTCCTAAAAACTGACAGATCCCGCTGTATACATGAATAGATAATAAAATGCATAAATAAATTATTCTTTTGAGTATAACTAAATAATAAAAAAGAAAAGGTAAGTGTGTGGAAGATTATACTTAAATACATCTGGAAATGCTGTGTTAAAATCAACATTTTTTTTCTAAAGAGGGATCTGGGAATTTTCGGATACATTACACTCTCAAAGTTGATTGTGATTCTCCAAAGGTGGGCTAAAGAGAATTAACAGCACTGAAATATATTTGAGTAGGATACTTTTGTCATAAGTTATTTTGTGTGATCACTGTTTCATGGAATTCAGCTTGAGAATTGCTGGTATAAAACATTCCTATTGATTAATTAATCTTACAAATTTTTTAATTAAAAAAAGATAACTGGGGGCAGTTATAAAGAGATTAGATTGATAAATTGAGAGATGATAGATGATAGAGAGAGAGAGGTAGAGAGAGAGAGAGACAGACAGACAGACAGACAAAGTAGAAAGAAACAGGAAACCCAAAGCAACAGAGCAGGTCTGAGACAGAGAGATGATCAGGGAGATATATTAGCAGGTGAACATTTTAGACTGAGATCATTCATGCTGAGATCTGAAGACCTTTCTGTTACATGTTCCCAGGTTAAAAGTGAGGCTAGGGTTGGAGTAGAATGGATTTAAGGGAGACCCACCAAGACAGACATCTTTCGTGTCAATAGGGAGAAAATAACTCACCATTGCTTTCTAGGTGTGAAGATAATACTTCCTTCCAGCTTCTGTGTTTTTGTTACCCTCTCTGTGATTTGGGAAGATAGAGGTCCCTTTCTTATAGAGCAACTGTGACAAAGATGTGATGTAAACAAACAACTTAACACAGATCCCTACACATAGTAAGGGCTTCATTTATATTAGTTGCAATTATAACAACAACCTGTTTAACTTGTTATTTCTTCCACCAATCTCCTGGCATAAAACCTATGAGAAACTTTTTGCCCTGAAGCTGTAATATGAGCTATGGATTTGTACTCAGAACATCTAATCAGAGATTCTATTTCTGGCTCATCAAAGCAAAGCATCTGTGAGCAGAGCACTTATTACTCATCATGAATGCTTTTTATGCAGCGTTGTTATTAACTATCTCCCTGACAACTCCCAAGCTTCCCGCATTAGTGTGAGGGGTTAGAATCCTCCATGATTAGAATCAAGAGTCATGTTCTCAGTGACCGAGAAATGCACAAGTAATCACATGTCATAATGCATGTGAAAATGATTTGATAAATGACAGGCACCAAGTGAAAATAGGCCTACTGTCAATAGATGCAATTTGATAAGAGAAAATTAAGCTATACTAAATTTACCCATCATGCATATGATTGCAAATTTAATTAAGAAATATTTATGTAGGAAATAAGTGATATTCAAGATATGCTCTGCGTTTAACTTGAGGCTGAGGTAAACACATTAACAAAGTCACTCAAACATTGCTATTTAGAAAGTGGGAAAATTATAGAAAGTATAGAAATGTACACATTTTTCACTCTCTTGGAATACTCGCACACTATGGGATAGTTGAAACTCCCTTCTTTTCTATACTTGGTTCAGAAATATAGTTTTGGCCCAATAGTTTATGAAATTTCCTCTTAATTTAGTTACTTGGTTTAGTGGAACAATGTCATTATGTTTCACTTACTTGTGTACATCAATAAATAGGGGAAAATGTTTGCTCAAGAATCCTAAATTTTCTCTAAGTGATAAAGGTACTTCCCTGTTGAGCAAACTCAAAAGAGTTGGAAGGCTTTGGCTAGAAATAAATGATAAAACTTTCTTCAGAGGTCTTGAAGTTTGCAAACTAAGAACACAGCTAGGCGAAAACCCAGAAGTGTTCAAAAGAAGAAAGACAAATTAAAAGTTCTTACAGTTAAAAGTCGTCGGCAGCCGTCCGTCTCGAGAGACGATGGTGTAGCTTCTTAAGAGTCTATCTGCACCGCCGAGAATGGCTGTGCAGTCTGACTCGGGAGTGACACGGTATCTGTCTCCTCCCGTGTTGAATCGACATCTTACGATGACACTGGAGTGTCCTCTCCAGTGAAGCTGAAGCTACAGAGCCTGGGCAGGGTGATATGGAGGGTCTGCTGTTGCCCATGCAGCAGACCCCCCCTCTCTTCGCAGCTGAATGGTCCAAGGGAAAGACGGAGTCAATACAGCTTGGCTTCAGGTGCGCCACAGGAGTTGCCGGTGTTGACTACAACGTCAAACCGCCTTAGGGACTCCGGCTCCGGATTTTCTGTCGGGGTTTACTCCCTTAGCCTTTCCCCTGAAGAGGTATGCCGCAAGGCAGCGGAGGTTTTTTGGAGTCAGAGTTTTCCTTCTCTGAACAGTTAAAAGTACAGTCTTGAGAATCGGCAGTCAGCCATTCTTAGCCCTCGGATTGGGCCAGGAGGGTTACCAGTTGATGTTAGGCATCCAGGAGGATGGAGGCTGGGAGGTGTGGTCACACCTGCTGGTCTGGACAGGGGAGGTCACGTGCATGTATATTTGAGTCCTTCAGGTGGTGATAGGAGTTCTAGTTCTGTGAGTCTGTAATCAGAGGGCTAGCTAGAGAGAGGTCCAGATGTATATGTAGGCATTGATGCAGGACTGGAAGTTCAAAAGCCTTTAAGTTCCCAGACTAGTTAGAACAAGAATGGAGTCTTTTTTCATGCCCCAGCTTCCATAATGTTAATAATTGTAGCAGATCGGTTACACTGACTTCATTTTGTAAACCCCCTGTCTTCACTCTTTCCTCACTCCCCAAACCTGCTCTTTCTTTATTCCCTCACCACAGGCTCTCAGAACAAGCCTTCTGCCACCACATACCCTATCCAGTGGGTGTCCTCCCCCAAAACTGAGATCCATCATAGAACTGAAATTTCCCAGACATCCCTTCTTCACTGCCTCTGGAGACAGGTATAGATGATATAGTAAAGACAGCAAGAAAGCCCATTATTTTTAAAATTTTAAATTATGTTCAAAAATAATGTTGCATTGAAGTATATACCCTTTTAATAGAAGAACCATAGGAAAAAAAACTTAAAATATGAGTTGCAACCAACATGATATTTATAATAAATCAAATGTACAATACCAAAATATAAATATAGGAGACATTTAAAAACTGAAAACACAAGTATATACATATTTATAACTTAAAACATATGACATCTTTAATTTGTTGTTGACGTTTAGCAAGGAGTAAGCCATCAAACCTATATCTGAAAAATTGAAAGAAAATATGTGGAACTAAGAAATCAAAAAAGTAGTTAAAAATATATCCATGCCCATCAACCCATATATGTCCACCACACATCCTCAGAAAAAAATACTACTTACTTATTGACCTGCATCAATCATCTGGTGCAGGGATTTTATCAAGGATTCTCTTAAGCAATAAATAATTCAGATGATCGGCTCGTAACACTCCCTATGTGAAAGCCTTCAATGGACTTCCATTGTACTTAGAAAAAACCTAACATATTGCAATGAAGTGTAAGCCTCTGAATATTTATTATCACGTGGCTTCCTCCCTGTCCTCATCCTAAACTCAATGTACTCTTTTTCACTGAGCTGTAGCCACATCGATGCTTTTCTGAGGTCCAGTTGCCTCTTCTGTCTTAAACACAGGATCCTCACTATTCCTTTCATAATCCTTAAGAAAGGTTTTATTTCATTGGTGTGAGTCCTTGTCACATAAGGGTCCTATATAACACAGGCACTGGGCCATGTTAGATTATTAGAAACTCTCTTTAGAAACACATAGATGGCCTTTGTTTGCTCATCCTAGATACTCTCTGCCCAGCTCTGTGCCCTGGAAAGCAGACCCTCACAGAAGGCATCATTGGACCTTCCTGCTCTCCGGCTTCAGATTGAATGGTGGGAAGAAAGTGGGAGGCAGGAAACTGAGGCAGGAGAGCTTACTCCACTGACTCCCTTCATGCAATATCACCGTTGGTTGGCTGCATCTACTATGAGTCGCATTTCTTGCTGAGCTGTCTTCCTCATGTAGCTACCTTCTTTCCTTCCCTCTTGCCCATTCAATCGTAGGAATAGTAAGCTCATCACTAGCTCTAGTCCCAGGGTACTTGCCCTACCTTATATTGTTCTCCTTAAACCTGGCCACGGTCTATAAATAGTCTCTGTATTAAACTCTTCCCAATTGTCCATTTTGAATCGAGAGTTGAATTATAAAATGAACAAAAAAAAGATAGTGAATTCAATGATAATTTAATATTGGGGCAAAAATTATTATAATTCATCAGTAGAATGGGTCAATAAAAATGACTCATGAATAAACATCGAAGACATTTAAAAAATTTAAAACCTATATCTACTAGACACTACTAGTAAAACAGTGATTATCAAAATTTTCCTTTACACACTAAAAATGGTTATTAGAAAATGAGATGTAAAAGGGCATTATTAATAATGATGAAACACTAAATTAAAATTATTCTTATTCTAAACATAATTTTGAGAATGATTAATACCATCATTACTTTCCAACTACATTCTAGAAGGGATCTTCAATAACACCAGAAAACATAAAAAGTAATAGGTATTTTTTGAAAGTACGAGTACAATGATAAATACATAAAGTAATATGTAGGTGATGTATTATATAATTTTCACTTGAAACCTATATAATTTTATTAACCAATATCACGCCAATAAATTTAATATAGTTGGACAGAATAGTATAATGTTCACATTTGCCAATTATGTTTCACCTGGGAAACCCAACAGAAGCAGTTGCAAACGGAAACAGCCAAAAATAATTAGTAAGCCCAATAACAGAGTTGGTGACAAAATTAGCATAAAATCAGCAATGTCCATATACTCTAAAATGACAGCTGAAGAAGTGTAATGTATTCCCACTTACAACAGCAATAACCGAACATAATAGCATTTAGTTCTAGTATGGAACTTTAAATATTTTACAATACACTCTTGAGAACATTTGAGAATGGTTGAAACCGTGGGGTCAAGAGGGATGAGGAAGTTCCAGAAACAAGGAGATACAAATAAAAAAACAGAGATGCAATGAGTCTGTGAATAATGAAACACTATAAAGATTTACTTCAGATAGTTTTCTCCATGAAATCACATGCCTTTAAAATTACAGGCTACTTTTTACATCATTCTTTCCCAGAATCTAACATCTACTATATAATAGGAGTTAAATTTATGTTTATTGTATGTGATATATATATGAAATAATAATTGAAGGAATGGATGCGAAATGAAAAAGTGATGCAGCAAATGTTCAATTTCCAGTTCGACGTTGCATATAAAACCATTTAGTGTGCAAACATTTGAGTTGTACAGCTAGCTCTACAGAAAATACAAAAGATGTACAATAGTCCTTTACTACCTCCAAAGCCAATGCGTATCACTAGACTAAAATTAGGAAGTTCCCCCAAAATGTAATATTTAGTAATATTGCCTTGGGAGACCTGATGTAGCTGGAAGCCGCGGTAGATGTCAGAGGGAGACAGTTATTTGCACTGAAGGATGCTAAAAATAAAATGAATGGTGGGGCCACATGAAGGATTAGCCACCAAGGACTCAGGCTTTCCCCAGAATTACAGTTATCTCAGAAAAGCTGGTTGAACTGATACTATAAGTGGGAAAAAGTTCTGATAACACATCATAAGGGATTTTCATAGAGATTAACTGTATTGGTTCGTGAAACTCAGATGTGCCCAGTAAGTATAGAAAATGTTAGCGATTTGAAGTTATATTGAAAACTATTTAAAATATCAGACCCAAGTTTTGTAAAAAAGTAAGACTTTAAAAAGCAACATTTAATTAAGTCATGGATTAGGGTGAGGCTTACTATACAATCTAGCAACAATATGTTTCCAAACCAGAAGACCCTATATAAATTCTTGGCTCCAACAATAAGCTATGTGGCCTTTGGTAATTCATTTAACTATCTCAGACATCCTTTTTCTTACCCAGATGATGAGAGTAATATGCCACATCAACAATCTTTGAGCAGACGTTTGGACAATTATAAAAGGAAAAAACATCATAAATGCTCTTTTAGGAAAGAATGTCTCTGCGTGGATTTTTGCATTGCATTATGTGTAATATATAATGGAGTTAAAAAAAAAAAAACAACAACAACATGGATATCAGTTTTTGCCCACCATAATCTTAACTCGTTTGGAAAGACATTTTTTTCCCCCAAAGACCCTCTCTTCTTTCCTCTATCCTTTATTTGCTCCCTGTGTTCTTTCTCCTCCTACTCACACTTACATGCCAATTAGTACCTGCTGTGTACCAGCTCCTGAGCAAGATGAACAAGGTGTCCCCGCATCCACTTCCCAAGCCTCTCATTTACTTTCTTGCATTCCCGGCACCACCCTCCTTTAGACTTCGAGCTTCAATTCTCAGTCCGTGTAATGTGTTCTTGTATCTCAGGCTTATTTCGGAACCTGGTTGTATCTGTGTGCTAAAAGAAAATGAATAGAGCAATTGTCTAATAATTTAATTACAAGGATAATATTGTATTTTCGTATACAAAGATTTCATTTGTACTTCAATGGCTGGAAAGATGACAGATTTTAATGCTTTACAGACTGCACTCATAAAATGATCAATCTCTGAATCCCAATGCTCTCATTAGCTGCTTTGTGACCTTGGGCAACTGAGTTTAGCTCCTCTGTCTTAGGTCTCTTGAAGAAAAAATGGACAGAATAAAGATACCTAAACCTAGAGGATGTGGTTCAAGTTAATAAAGTAATATAGGTAAAGAACAAAGAATACTGTTGGGAACATAATAAGAATAGTAATTATTATATGCATTATTATGTTAAACTTATATAGTATTTACAAACCCTGGCTGGTTTGGCTCAGTGGATTGAGCGTCGGCCTGCGAGCTAAGTGTCGCTGGTTCGATCTTCCAGTCAGGGCACATCAGAGAAGGAAAACTCTGATTCCAAAAAACCTCCGCTGCCTTGCGGCATACCTCTTCAGGGGAAAGGCTAAGGGAGTAAACCCCGACAGAAAATCCGGAGCCGGAGTCCCTAAGGCGGTTCGACGTTGTAGTCAACACCGGCAACTCCTGCGGCGCACCTGAAGCCAAGCTGTATTGACTCCGTCTTTCCCTTGGACCCTTCAGCTGCGAAGAGAGGGGGGGTCTGCTGCATGGGCAACAGCAGACCCTCCATATCACCCTGCCCAGGCTCTGTAGCTTCAACTTCACTGGAGAGGACACTCCAGCGTCATCGCAAGATGTCGATTCAACACGGGAGGAGACAGATACCGTGTCACTCCCGAGTCGGACTGCACAGCCATTCTCGGCGGTGCAGATAGACTCTTAAGAAGCTACACCATCGTCTCTCGAGACGGACGGCTGCCGACGACGATATAGTATTTACATATTAATTTTAAAGTAGGAATACATTATATATGCATATGCATATGTATTATATATACATATACATGTGTTAATTAATTAATTAATTAAGGCCCTGCACTGATTTCTAAATAGTATTTGTACTTTGCAGTTTTTGTACAAAGAGAAAGCACAGAGATTAGGGAGAAAGATATATAATAAATCAACCAAATGTAGAGAGTGACATTTTATAAGGAAATATCTCCAGCTACCTTTTTTATTTTCCAAGATACATCATTTTGTTATATAATGAATAGTTTTAAAGGATAAATGAGATTAGATAGTAATGTTTTTAACTCCCTAGAAAGATAGTTATCAATGTTAGTCCATATAAAGCACTTTAGAAGAAACAGTATAGAGATTGTACAGTGGTTACCAAAGCTATTTTGGGCATAGAATTTTGGTACCCATAAAAATGCATAATGATTCCTAAAACCCTACTCTTTTCAAATTTCCATGACATGCATAAGGCTTTTGCAGTCATTTTCATTAGCTAAGTCTGTAAAACCCTCTTAGGAGAAATACTGATTTTTAGTACATTTGTCAAATTGGGTAATTTGGGGTATAATTTAAGAGTTTTGAAATCATTAAGATTACAATTATACAGAGTTTGCATCACAATTACTGCTCTAAATTTTTTAATCTGTCTTAAAATTAGCTCATAGCTATATTATTTATAAGTGTAAATAAAAACAAAATAACTTTTTTTTTTTTGGAGGCTTGCCTTACAGGGAGTGAAATCATGGTTATTTATTAGCTACTCCATTTTCAATTTGTAGAAAATTGAAAGGGATATTTATTGTAAGATGCATATTCATAAACTATAAATCTGGTACTACAACTTGACTAAATTTTTGAATATATTCTTTGTCTTCTAATTGTCTCTATAGAAAATCAAGTATTGCTTTCTTTATAAAGCTATTTTCTTTTATCACAGTCCTATATTTTATTCTCTGATCAAGTTGTTTTATTTTTCCTATATACTTTATTATCTACTACCCAGTTGTTTGCTTCCCTCTCATTAAATGTTGGCTGGTTCCTAGAGTAAAATCAGTTTTTCTGGCTTTGTTTATGACCTCAAGCTTTAAAAACATTTTTTTTTTTTTGCTTTTAAAAATCTTTTTGTATTTTTTTAATAACAAAAAGAAATGAAAGAGATGTTCCAAAGAGGTGCCATGCTTATAAATAAGACATCTAAGTTAATGCCCATTCAATTTAATGGAAAAAAATAGTCTATCTACTAATTCCAAAAGGAGTATGTAGGTCAGGTTCCACTCTATCACTTTTTTGGTGACAATTTAGCAAATGAGAAGGACAACTCAGGGCACTACATAGAGAAAAATTTGTCAACACATACAGAGAGATTCAAAATCTTACATTGAATTAACAGACTGATTAAGATGTAAAAAATTATAAGAGCCCCATAGCTCCACCATTATCATGGGGCAAGTCTAATAAGCAAACTACGAAATAATAATTCTT
Source organism: Furipterus horrens (assembly GCF_987537825.1). Classification (NCBI taxonomy): domain Eukaryota; kingdom Metazoa; phylum Chordata; class Mammalia; order Chiroptera; family Furipteridae; genus Furipterus; species Furipterus horrens. The sequence goes on along the minus strand of NW_028327183.1, from coordinate 11,797,145 downwards.
AAGGGAAACAAACAGAGCTGAGGACGTAAATATAAACTAGAGAGCAATTCCTAGAAAAGACAAAATCTATAGCTGCTTTCACCTCTGGTAGAACATTGGGAGGCAGAGTAATCTGCCACAGGAAATGGTTGGGAGAAAAATGATAAACGTTTTATCACTTTTAATGGTCATATGTGTGCTGGCATGAATTATTAGAATCCTTAAGGACCCCTGCTAAGGTGTAAGCTTGCAAAGAGCTATCACTTCTTTCACTGAGTTCACAAGGGTGGCCCACAAAGTCTGGGAGGAAAGAGAACTGATAGAGATTTTCCTGGATGCATGAGAAGTCGTCATCAAGAGGCAAGGCGACAGCCACCTGAATGTTGGGAAAATGGTGGCAGAACTCAAGGAAACCCTCCTGAGGGACGCCAGCTCTTTCCCAAGGATACTGCAGGTTCCCTCCAAAGTCTGAAACAATAAAAAATAAGTCACCAAGTAGCAGGAAGTGAATGACAAAACAAGAAAAAAACTTGTCGTCATCCAAAGATAACACGTAGGCTGTAAGACACAAAGAGACTCCCTGTTTCAGAAGCTTGGTGACTGAGGTAGAGCATGAAGAGATAGCCAGTGTTGAAACCTTGTGTCCTGCTGAAGGGAGATTACTGATCCTAACTTCAAAAGAGCTGAAGCTAGCGGTGAACTTAATTCAACTACATGCAAGAATTCTTACCTTTTGTGACAGCATGAATAGAACTGGAGAGTATTATGCTAAGTGAAATAAGCCAGGTGGTGAAAGACAAATACCATATGATCTCACTTATAAGTAACATCTAAAGAACAAAATAAACTAATGAGCAAAATAGAACCAGAGGCATAGAAACATGGAACAGACTGACAGTGACCAGAGGGGCATAGAGTAGGTGGGGACTGATTGAAAGAAGATGAAGGGATTAGTCAAAAAACATATGAATGACCCATGGACATAGGCAATAATGTGGGGATTGACTATGGGACTTGGGGGCGTGCTTGGTGGAGGGGGGCAAACGGGGAAAAATTGGGACACTGTAATAGCATAAACAATAATATATTTAAATTTGAAAAATAATACAAAATTTAAACTCTATCTTTAAAAGCCATACATACTTACGTACATACATACATACAGATTTGATTGAGTCACTCTTCACGATAGCAGCCTGAAAGAAAAAGGGTCATAATGGACCATATCCTGTACCGGGGTTAAATTTAAAATGCTTCAGCCTCTACTGCTTTGTTTGTTTGTTTGTTTGTTTTTATACATACTATCTGATATAGGATTTTTTTAAAAATCATACAAAAAAGGTAGCCAAACAAGGATTATACTTAAAGAGAGTATATAGTTGATAAAAGTAGACAGAAGATATGAGAATGATCACTTGTGAAATCAAAAATAACAATGACAAGTAAGTTAAATGATCTAGGAGATATGGTGAACCGTTTGCAAGGACACATGGAAAAAAAATGACTATGGTGTCACAAAATAGAAGGTTATAAATAAAAATAAGATTAGAAATGAAAAACTCATTGGTGGGATTTAGCATCATATTAGATGCAACAGAGGTAGATAACTACATATTAGATTTCTATTGCTGTGTCACAAAACTAACTGCTTTCAACAGCTAATGGACTTCATTTATTATCTCGCAGCTTCTGTGAGTCAGAAACCCCAGCATCGCTTATGTTAGCCCTCTACGTGGAGTCTTTCCACAAGGCTACAATAAAGATGTCAGAGCCTTGGCTAAGGAACATTTCTGCTTCCAAGCTTCCTAAGGATGTTGGTACAATTAACTTTCTTGCAGCTGTAGGATTAATGCCACTTCTGTCTTCAAAATCAGCGATCAGTAATGGGGAGGGGGACGGGAGATGGAGAGAGACTCTAACATAGTGAATATTTTAGTCTTATGAATTCACAGATTAGTTAGGAGCAAAACGCAGGCCTGCCCATAGGTGTGAATATCTAGAGGAGGGGGTCATGCGGCCACCTTGAACTCTGAGCATAACAATCAATGAACTTCAAGACATATTCATAGAAACTATCCAATATGAAACACAAAGGAAAAAACATACTTTCAGGATGTGTAGATCAATGTCAAACTCTCCAGAGAAAAAGGAACTGAAACTCCTGAAACAGAGGAAAGGAGAACACAGGAAACATATCTGAAAAGATAATAGTCAACAATTTTAAAGCCTGGTGAAAAATACCAATGCATAGGGAAAGGAAAGTCTCAGCAAACATTATGAGGTATTAGCACAAGATAAAGAACACCAGTAACATAACTGATACATTTCTGAAAACCAGAGATAAAGAGAAAATCTTAAAATCAGCCAGAATGTAAAATATGACACATTTCAATGTGGAAAATAATGTAAGAACGTTAGTTAGCTTCTCATCTGTGGGACTGGGTGTGGGGTGGGGGGAATATACAGAAAACATTAAGAATAATCTTTGCTGAAAGTTGTTTTAAAAAAATTCAGTTGGACTAATTTAAAGATCTACTCAGCTTTGTTGAAGAACTCATAAATCAGGCAGCATCCCATCTAGTAAACAGAGCGGTACTCCAAGGAGTTGTACAAAATAGGCAGCAGGGGGTAGGACCAGGAGGCTAGGAGTAGATTATTTCAGGCCAGGTCACCTTCCTTAGAGATGATAACACATTGTAACAGCTCACATCTCCTGTAACTTCAGCTCACTCCTTCCTTGAGTTTTATGTCCTTGACAGTGATATTTTGTAGACTGTCCCACAATTTGTTTTTTGTTTTTTTCCTTTTTCCCCAAAATAGATAGGATTATGAATTTGGGATAGAATACTGCAGATATAAGATATTGCTCCTCATCACATATCAGGGTATTTGTATATTATGATATCAAACTAACATCACTGGTGATGTTAACCTTGATTATTTATTTAATATAGTGTATATTTAGTTGATAGTTTGGGTTATAAGCCAATGCCACATCATTTATTTTGTTGCTTGAATTATCCCACTTTGGCCATTAAGATCTCTTTCAGTTTTGCTTGTCTTGTTAGCATGTCCACATTCTTTTGTTTTTTTTTCAGAATTTTCTTGCTTTTAGGCAGTACCAGATATTCCAGGTTTATTATGCATTTTTTTCTGCCTCACCCCTAGAGTATGCCATTTCGCCGAGGAAGCTTGGTTTCTGTCTTGTGAATAGCACTCAGAAGCCAAGGTGGTATGTGGGCTTGAGGCTTCTGAGTGACATTGTTTCTAGGTGTTTTCAGAGCTGGGATATATAAGTATGTACTCCAACTCCAGTTTACACACATCTCTGTGATCATCTATCTGTCTGTCTATCTGGGCTAAACATGGGTTCATACTGCCTCCAACTCTAATCCAGTAGTACAGGTGCGTATTCTAACCTTTCCTTTGTTTATATTTATAAATCCCCTCTCCAACAGTGAACCATTGGGTCTCACCATCTATTACAGCACCTTGTGAAACCCTGGTATGCACTGACTCAACCCTCTACAAAACAGATTTGCCAACTAGAGTACTATTGTTTATGTATAGTTCCTCTTCCTTAAGGTTTGTGTATGTGTGTGTGTGTCTGTGTGTATAAAAAATGTACATTCATACAAAAACCTGTAAGCAAATTTTTATTGCAACTTTATTCATCATTTCTTGAATCTGACAGCGACCAAAGTGTCCTTCAACTCGAGAATGGCGCAACAACACGTGCTCTATCCTTACGATAGACGCTATTGAGCCAGACTATTGATTCGCATAACTCCATGGGGAATCTGAAATGTATTTTTCCTTAGTGAAAGAAACCCAACTCAGAGGGCCGTATGTTATTGTGGTTCCCCTCACAAGGCATTTTAGGGATTCAGAAAACTGATTGGCGGTTGCTAGATGGTTTGAGTTTGGCGGCAGGGGATTGTTGGTAACAAAGGAGAGAGAGGCAGGGGACTTTTGAGAAGCAGGAAGCTTTCTGTATGGTATTGGGGTGGTGAATCCATGACGTTTGCATTAATCTGCTTCTAGTGACATTACAAAATACCACAGAATGCATGGCTTAAACAACAGAATTATATGACAGTTCTGGAGGCTGGGAAGTCAGCGATCAGGAGCTAGATGATTCGGTTTCTGGTTAAGTCCCTCTTCCTCGGTCTCAGACAGCCCCTTCTCAGTGTGTTCTCATAGGGGCTCCCTGGTGCGTGTGTACTGAGATCTCTCTGTTCTTCTTATAAATCTGCCAATCCTATCAGATCAGGGCCCCGCCATTAAGACTTTATTTAACCTTAACTTTATCTCCTAAAGTTTTATTTTCAAGTACATTCACATGGGGATGGCGACAGTGGTAGTTAAGGCTTCATTATATGAATTTGGGGTGAGGAACACAATTCAGTCCACAGCACGAATGCACAGAAAACAACCTCACCGAAGGGGTTGGGGAGAAAAGGAGCTAACCTAAGTCATCTCGGAAAATGTGGTTTTGATGTTTTTACTGGAAACTACATGGATAAAGTTAAAAGAAATTTTATGATTGGTGCCCAAATTTAACATGTTGTGTTGCTTCATTTTTCTCCATCCCATCTTTGAGTTGCTATTAACTTGATGGTGCATCTTAAAATTTATGGTATTTAGTGTTTTATAGCGATTAATTTCATAGCATCTTTAAATTTTCTAGTGCATCCACAAACACAGAATTGGCACTTAATTTGTAGCTGTTATACTCATCAAACCTTTACCTAGTGAAAAAAAAAAGTGGATATATAACTTTTGACTGTTTTTTGATAGAATATTACAAAATTTTTATGTTGTGTGTCATAATAGTAATAATTTTTACATTACCTTGTAGCTTTCTGTAGAGTAGATGCACCGTTATTTATTTGCCTGTTTCTCTCTTTTCAAGCATTCAAATTACCTCTGGTTTTGCAATTTGTTGCAATATGCTTGTGGGTGCAGAAAGGTGTCACTGGAGGTTTAAACTTAAAATAAAACTGAGGCATTAGAAACAGGTAATGAAGACCAAACTGACTTTGGAATAAATCTTAAAAGTTATTTGAGTTTGAAAATAACTTTGGATGTGGGGGATTACATTTGTAGTTACCCTAAGAAATAATTCCCATGGTCTGTTAAACTGAAATTCCCAACTTTTTATTTCCCTTGGTGTTGCCATAGTTCAATAAATCTCTATTTCACTTATTAGCTAGTGAACATGTAAATTATATTTTAACTTTTATATTAAACAGCCTAATTGAGATGTAATTTATATATTATACAATTCTCCCATTTAAAGTATGTAATTCAATAATCTTAATAATCAAAAAAGACTTAAGTGTCCATTTAAAACTTATTTTTAGGAAGTATAGGGGTTAACCCTTGAATGGGCGAGTATGGGATACACTGTATCTAGGACATACATGTATGGTATTTCTCACCCTATAGATTGTCAGACCTTTAAACACATATTTATACATGATGTATGTAGTTTCAGAAAGCATTACTTTTATTTAATTATAAAACCTCCAGTTCTTACTGTTTCTTTAAATGTATCATTGTGTGAGATTTATACTATTGTATAAGTTTTGGGCAACAGAATTATTCATCCAGAAGATAAAACAAGCTCACTTATGCCTGACTGAAATGTCCATGGATATATTATAAGAGCAATTTATAAATAACTTTATGACTTCAACATAATCTACTATTAAAATTTATCATCCACTTTCCTTCCAAATAATTATTTAAAGACTAAAGCCAGAAAGTTGGATAACTTGCAGGGATTCCTGGTAGGAGCTTCTATTTTAATCAATTATTTGAGAAAAATAGGTAAAGCTTAAAGGTAGAAGTGTCCCCCCCCACCCCACCCCCCCCACCGCCCCGCCATGTATCATTCCAATGATGGACTAGCCTTGCATGAACCAGAAATGTACTGCTTGGAATTATTTTTAAAAGAAGATAATTGTCAGTAAACAGTTCTAGAAACCTGTGCTCATCACTTTTATTTAAATTGATGTTGTAACTTATGCTCCCCTTGATAATGGAAGTATAAACTAAAATTATAACAACAAGCACAGGAAAACAGCATATTCTCATGATTGCATTTTACCCATTCTATGAAGTAATGCAGAGTCCACAAACTGGGATTAGACATTGTTACAAGTCAGCTGGGTTTTAGCAGAGCAGTGGGTAAAATTCTTTATGCTGTTGTTTTTCAGAAAGGTAGGGTGTTTTTTTTTTTTTTTTTTTTGAAAGAAGGGAGCTTAATTTTGATGTCCTTTGTATATTGATATTTTGTGTGTGTATATATATATATATGTATATATATATATAACTTTCATCTCACATTTCCATCTTTTCTATTCACACTCAGTGTGTTGCTCACACCTTATGGGTTAGGTAAAGCACATTACTGTGAATGGTTGTGTGTCAGCATTAACAGAAGTGAGTATCCAGACTTCAATTTTATATTTCATCCTTAAGTCTCTGGTTTAAAAGAAATAGAAAAGGAAGAGAAAGAAAGCGACAGAGAGACAGACAGAGGGAATGGAGGGCCGGGGGGCGGGGAGGGGGCGGGGGGAAAGAGACCGAGGAGACAAGAGTGGTCTATAGAGTCAAAAAACCGACACTGAAAATGAGCAAAAGGTTAAGAGCAATCACGGCCATGCAGTGAACTTCACTGCCGCGCGTGGTGCAGCTGGAATGGGAACAGTGTGGTAGTGGCTAAGAAAATTTGTATTAGACACAATTTCTTCTGGAAACTTCCCTTGGCAGCACCCCACAACCACTAACCCCCGAAGCCCAGGTGGGAAGCTCCTGTGTTTCCCTCGTTGTTGGTGCGATTTTCCCTTTGTTTGACTCGAACTCGCACCAGGCTGTGAGACAGAGGCGGGCGCTCTGTCGGGCTTCTCAGCCGCTCCGGCTCCAGCTCTGGGCACGGACTGCTTCCGACTTAACAAATATGGGTTGAATGAGGCCTGTAGAAGGAACACTTTGTGTAAGATGAGTGCAGAGATCAGTGCAGTGGAACAGGGAGTATTAACAGGCATATTTTTGAAATGGAAGATACCCAGCTAGAGATTAATTCCATGTGTGAGAAACCGTGAAGGCACTTCTGTTGAATCTAATGTTTATGCTTGCGAAGTAGCAAAGCAAACAATAGAAATGCCATTCAAATCAATGAGTCTTAAAATGTCACTTCCGCAAATCCGCCCTCTCGAGCTGCTTGAATATTAGTATTCTGACATCCCACCTTTAAGTTCCCATCTTTCCCAGGTTCTGATTTAGGCAGAAAACCCGCCATTGGAAGGATCTTACAGTTCAACAGCACAACTGTAGATCTGGTGCCTGCCTGTTACTCATATGGCATCTAATAACAAATACATTTAAAAAATATTGGCAATGGATTAGGGGGAAAGAGACCTTTTCATAAAACAAGGATTATTGCATAATAGTTTTCAAGTAATAGACATTAAATATCAATTTATTATATATGCAATAATATATGTAATATACATACGTGGTTACATGATACATACATGTAAACACAAGTTTATGGACACTATCATACATCACATACCAAATTACTATTATTAAGTCCTAGATAATCTGTGACACTGATATTATTAAATATGAAGAGATATGTAATCTGCAACACTTTCTCAACACATCCCCTCAAATGCTGTCTGCTAAAGAATGGCAGTGTTTATTTTACCCATACACAAATCTAATATTCCTAATTCATATCCTCACTAAATTGACTATGAAATGAGATAATCTGTGATGGCTTGAACTGCCTTTAAAAATTTGCTCGAGGGAAGTCATTGTCCCAGGATTAATACATTGCACTCCTGTTCATAAAGTTTCAGTGTACAGTATTTGATTAAACTAAGCTCTGCCTTGCATCTGAAACCTCCAGACCCCTGCTGTGAAATGTTCTAATTGACTTTATTTTCCTCCCAGAATAAGACCATGAAGACTGTCTATTATATTCCAACTTTCAAATGCAAAGCATATTAAATAGTTAAAGTTGCCTGTACAAATATTACAACTTTAAAGATTAATTGATGGTTATGCTTGAACATGCTTGAATATGTGCATGGAAAAGGTAGACCAATGGGGAGGGCTTTTAAATAATTCTGTTTGAGAAAGCCACTGCTTTGTGCAAAATTCATTTCTTTGACTGTTTATAGAAAATGATCAGTCAACATTATCTGCTAAAAGAAAAGTATTTCTGTAAGAGTCATTTCTTGACTTCATTAGATACATGTTCATGATTAAAATGGTTTCTTATTTTAATGGTCATGTTCTCACTTAAGAAATTTTTTCCAAGTGGCATGCCTAGGTTATAGACTCTTTATTGAAACATGCCTTGCAAATTATTCTTGGGCAATGCATAAAATCCTTGCCTCAGTACATTATTCTCCGGCAACAAGTAAATTAATTATAAAATACAGATTCAGACAGTGATCTTGCTGACAATCATAATTAGTATTAAAAATATTGAATATTCAGACAGAGGGAAAGCAAGTTGTCTTTAAAGTTTGAATTCATGTGTACACATGATTCACAATAATAAATACACAAATGCATACGCACTTATATATATATTATACTCATGTATATATTCTTCCATGCCCTAATGTCTAAGCAAAATAAATAGTCTTGCAGTAGGAGTTTATTAAGCTCCTACTGTATTCCAAGTAGTAAGTAAGTACAACCAACATTATTTAATGAAAAGGCCACTCTCAGTGGACAATGATCTTGGCTTAATCATCTGTTTTATTGTTCACTAAATTTTACATTTTGGAAAACTTCTTTTAGCTAGTATTTGGGCTTCAGTTTTTCTTCTATGTGAAATGAGGGTAATAAGCCCTACCTCAAAGGGTTTTTATAAGAATTAAATAAAATTATATCTGTAAAATATTGCACTTGGCCGAGTAAGTGGAGCATTATAAGAACTCAACAAATGTAAGTTTACTGCACTCATGAGTTATGGGGAAATCAATAGTATATATGGGATATAGTTTCTGACTCAAAGTAATATACTATCTACTAATACAAAAGTCAAGGAAGAAACATAGGAGAAACTGAAAAGCCATCTAGAGGGGGACAGCATTCTTATTTCATTGTCAACTGAGTAGTAAATGTTCCCTCTATAATACAAATTAAAGGAAAAGAGAAACAGCTCTATTGCTAGAATAGTTGGCCCACTCGTGAAGAGGTTTAGTAACTGAAAAGGATTTGGTTGGTTAAAAATAAGTAAGAACTGAGGACATACCCAGGATAATGAGGCCTCCATTTTACATTATAGGCATAATCTTCCAATCACTTTTACCTATTGAAAAGTAAAAGCCAAAACTGTTTCGAAAAATGATTCTGAAGGAGTTTGTTTCTCTTGAATGTTAACATTTGAGATCACTTTGCCAAATATTATACTAATGCTACGCCACCAAGGAAAAAAGACCAGGTAGACAAAGGCCTGGGGAGGTTGCATGGTGGTGCCATAGTTCAGCTGGTCATCTCTGACCTGTCCTGGCATCTAACTGGTCCTGCTTCAGCCACGCCTCTTCAGCGATGTCTGACTGGGATCTCCCCTTCTTTAAGCCTTAGCTTTTTCATCTGTAGAATGAGTTGGCTAAATCAGAATCCTCAAATCTCTCCCTGAATTTAAGACACTTTTAATGTAAGCCCAACTGCTCCACTGCCAGAAACTCTTAGGTATTCAGTGAGCTGTGAAAACAAAACCCATTAGAAACTGGAACCTGGGAGAGGGTGAGATAATTAGGTGAAAATCACAACAGGGGAAGAGTTAATAGGAAACACCATGATTCAGAAAACTGGAACTTAAAACCATGGAATTGCTTCTAAATGAACAAAAAACATTAAAAAATATTTTCATAATGGCATTGAGAACAGTGAGAAAAACTTGGTTTCTTTCAGCTAGTGGTCAACACTGAACAAGAAACCATCAAACAAGACAAATGTGTTTCTAAATTCAGCATTAAGACACATGCTCATCATTTCTTTCCACACTTTTCCCCCCTCTCTCTCTTGGACATTTCCTCTTAGTTAATGGATTAATTTGGCTAGATTTCATGTATTTGGCCTCTGGAGATGAATTAGAGGTTGCTAACAATGTGAGAGGAAGAAGGATTTCCTCATCTTCCTCACTTTCCACCCTTGTAGGAGCAGCCTTAAGAATATTTTCCAAAACCACTCAAAAAACTAATAACATTCTAGTGAAATTTACTCAATAACCACAGGTAATTATCCCCCAGGGGAAAATGACTAAAGTTTTATGGGCTATTCAAATGTTATCTCTTAACTCTCCTCCTTCAAGCACCCTATAAAGCTTACAAATTGCAATTGTTTGGCCCACACAGTACATACAGCTAAGTGTAGAAAAAGTGGTAAAATGCACGTAATGATCAATATTTTTGTTAAGGTTTTAGTGGTAGCATGGTGGTTACACATTTGTCCTTAGATAACCTTATAGCTCAAGTCATTATGCTTTCTTTTTAATTTCAATATTCATAGATATTTGTGATTTATATCAAGACCAAGACTTAACCCCCATGTCTGCTTTCTCTCATTGTAGAAATAACCTTATTGGTCTTTCAGTTTTGTTATAAACCCCTCAACTTCTGTGGACCATTTGGAAAAAAATATATTTCTTATTCTGATTTCATTCATTGGAGTGTGTCTATTTTATATTTTGTTTTTAGGTTATAGACAATAAAATTTGAAATGTATCATGCCTCGTCTTTATGATAGTTATGATAAGGATTCATTCTGGATTTGTGCTCCACCTGCTTGTTTGGGGAAGGAATGGAGATTCAAGGTAGGTCGAGACTCAATCATATAGCGTCTTAAACAACAAAGGAATTAATTAGGTCTCTCCCATATAATTGTCCTGAGTTAAACAGGCCAGGACAGCCAGTTAGTTGTACTCCTCACAATCATTTGAGAGTCCAGGTTTTTTTGAGTTATTGATGAACCATCCACAGGCCAAGCCCAGTCTGCACAATTTACGTTGCGTCCCGGCCATGTTTGGTTTCTAGCAGGTGGGCCATGGAAAGAAACTATGGAAAAGTGCAATATGCCCATTGTCTTGATTTAAAAACCAGAAACTGGAACACACTACTTCCTACCAAATTCCCTTGGAGGGGCTCTTGGGGCAACACACGGTGGTGTGGGCAACGTGGGATGGACCGTTAGGTACTGAGCGACCACATGAACAGGGACAATGAAGAGGATGTGGCGTGGGCAACCGAAAATACCAACCACGGCCAGAAATATGAGTAAACTCAACGTGGACCACCCAGCCTGAACTGAGCCTCCAGATCATTGCAGCCACAGCATGGACTTTGGGTGATGGGCAACAAAGAGATCAGCCTGATTTTCAGAAAGGACCTTGAGAAATGATGTCCATACACCTAGCTAGAATCCTTTATCTATGAAAGATGTGCATTTTTATAGGCAATTAATAATCTCTATGACATCTTTCATAGCAGATTAGTTGGTGATAATGATAGTTTCGGCATTAAGCTGTGAGGAAAAGGATGAGATAATTCCCCCCCCCCCAGGCTGATGACTCCTAGATTTCAGAGAATGTTTTGTTTCTTTCTTTTTTTTTTTAATGTGTTTTATTGATTATAATATTACATTTGTGCCAATTTCCCTTCCCTCTGCTCCCCTCCACCCGGTGGCTCCCCTCCCTCCAGTTGTCCCCCGCTTTTAGATCATGCCCATTAGTTGTGCATACAGTTCTTCTCAACCTCTCTCCGTCTATTCCATTCCCTCCTACCATGATCCTCAATGCCTATATCATCTCCCTCCCTCTCCCCATTCCCCCTCCCTGTTGACCTCCCCCCAATATGTTCCCCGTACCTATAGTTCTTTTTCCACTCTCGTTGCCTGTTTAGTCTGCCTTTGTTTCAATTCCCTAGCTTCTGTTGTTTCTTGTGATACAGTTTTCATTTTAGATTTCATTGTCTTGATCCTCCTTTTTCTAAACCAGTCCCTTTAACATCTCATATAACAATGGTTTGGATCTAATGAACTCTTTCAGTTTTATTTTGTCCTGGAAACACTTTCTCTGCCCTTCTATTCTGAATGACAATTTCGCTGGATAGAGTATTCGTGGTTGTAGGTTTTGGATTTTCATTACTTTGAATATTTCTTGCCAGTCCCTTCTTGCCTGCAGGGTCTCCCTTGAGAAGTCAGCTGATAGTCTAATTGGGACCCCTTTGTACATAATTCTTTTCTTCTCTCTTGCTGCTTTTAAGATTCTCTCTTTATCTTTAATTTTTGATATTTTGATTATAATGTGTCTTGGAGTGGTTCTCCCTGGGTCCAGTCTCTTGGGAACTCTCCTTGCTTCCTGGACCTGCAAGTCTATTCCCTTCCCCAAGTCTGGGAAGTTCTCCTTTATTATATTTTCACTCAATTTTTCAAGTTCTAGTTCATCTTCCTCATTCTCTGGCAAACCAATGATTCTTATGTTGGGCCTTTTATAGCTGTCCCAGAGGTTTCTGATCCTCTCATCGTTGCTTCCCATTTCCTCTCTCTGCATTGGTTGACTGCTTGTTCCTTCTCCATATTCCAGTTTGTTGAAATGAACTCTGGATTTTTTTTCCTCACCGTCTGTCTCGTATGTGGTTTTGTTCCTTTCGTTATGAGTGTTTTTCGCTTCTTTCTCATCTTTTTCCAGATCTTTTGTGAATTCTGTAAGCCACCTGATAACAATGGCCCAGAACTGAGCATCTGACAGGTTTCTTATCTGTTCATCTGTCAGGTTCTCCATCTGTTGCCTGGTGAGCTGTGCCACCGGGATTTCTATAGTTGTCTGCCTCATTTTGACAGATGCGTTTTGTTTTCTTGGGCTGGCTGTCGGGGGCAGTGCCTGTGTACGCATCACAATCCAGGGACCGGCGCCTGTCCGCGACCTATTTCGCAGCCCTGTGGTGCTTTCTTTGGGGGCGGGGGTCCAAGATGGATTCACACAGTTATTCCGCTAGGAGACCGGGATCCGTCCTCCCGCCCCCCTGGGCCTCACTGTTCAAGGCGATGTGGTGGCTGCTTTCCCCAGCATTGGGGTCACGAGCTGCCGGGGGTTCGACTGCAGCCGGGGTTATTCTCCCCGCCGCTGTCCCAGGTGCGACCGCAAACAGCACCGCCCCCTTTCGCTCCCCTTACCTGCCCAAAGGGCGCCGCTGGTTTATAACTTCATATGTTGGGCTTCCGTGTAGTTTTATTTTCTGGAATTTCTAGTAATCCTTTGTTTTGAAGTAGTTGTATTCCTCTCTAGTTGTAGAGGGAGACCTAGCGCGTCCGTCTAAGCCTCCATCTTGGCCGGAAGTCCCGAGAATGTTTTGTTTCACTAGATCTATTGGTCAGAATTCAGCATGGACTTCATGACTAAAAACAGTTAGGGAAAAATCTGTATAAGTTTGTGGATATGAACACAAAGGGAAGTTAGATATAAAAAAAAAGAAGGAGATACATAGGAGAATGTAGGCTTCAGAAGAAGATGAATGATCATAGGTGACTATTTTTCAGGAACAGGGACCACATTTTTGGGGGCCAGACCTGGCAGAGCTAGGCAAGGTACATAGGCAAGTGTGAGGATGATTTAGTCTTCACTTAAGAGCTCAGAATATGGATCACTTGCAGGGAGAGTGAGGAGATGGCTTATGGAAAGAGAGGAGGGCTTTATATCATGTTGTGGATATTAGAATTGTCCCTCTGGGAATATCACAGGGTAGTATTGGTCATGTTGGTACCATGTTGGTCATCAGGGGAATTCCCCGTTGACTGAAGAGAAAGAGAGAGAGAGAGAGAGAGAGAGAGAGAGAGAGAGAGAGAGAGAGAGAGAGAGAGAAAGAGAGAGAGAGAGTGTGTGTGTGTGTGTGTGTGTGTGTGTGGTTGCATATGTACATGTGAACATTTGACTGAAGAGTTCATGGATCTATTAAAGTTCATCCTTTCTCATAAGGATAGAGGAAAAGAAAGGGCAAATGGAGCTTTTAATTTCATTAAATATCTGTTCAGACCTTGGTACCATGTTCAATTATTTTTAAACAATTCTTAAGTTCTACAAACAGAAAGGTAATATATATTTATTTCTCAGATGAAGAAAATAAAGTGCATAGAGGTTGAGTTATGTGGCCAAAGCCACTTAGGAATCAATAAATCATGACCCTCTTGTGCCTAATCTAATGCATCTTCAATCCAGCACATAGTCTCATGCTTGTACTGCTCAGTCCAAAAGCTGAACCTGCTAACAGGGACATGTAGAGACACTGATATGAGAATTTTATGGACATCGTTTTTAAGGGCAATAAAATAGAGAGCTGAGAATAAAAGCAAAGAATCATATTTAAAAACAAGCAACAAACCTCTTAATCTCATCAGCATTATGAATTCTGGTTCTAACTAAATATACTGTAACCTAAAACGTATTTTAAAGACAGTCAACATCTCAAGGTAGTCTTATAATGATATTCTGCAAATGAGTATTATCATTTATTTTGCATAATCTTGTTTCTGTTCTCACTACTTCTGTAACATTTGAAATAATGATAACATAAAACGTGTAGTGGAGGAGGGGTGAGAAATCCTGTCATATTTACTAATTCTCTGTTCGGGTTTCAGGGATATAATATCATACATACATTTTTATTTAAAAAGATATGATAGTTTTATCATTTTGTGAGGATAGTATTGTGGTATTTTAGAGGATGTCTTAGGAACAAACCTCTTAAATATTGATCTCTGTATTTGACAATTCCAGCATCCAGCCCCGTGTTCCTCCCTCAGGTCCCACTTCACTCAGCACTTTGGTAAAGATTATCTAAAGTAGCTGGCTCACTAGACTCCTTATCCATGAGTCACATGATCTAAATCAGATGAAAATAGGGGTTTTACCTCCAGTACACATAAAGCAGAAGTCTACTGAAATAGTTCATTTTCTGTCATACTAAGGAAACCAGAAAATTGGGAAATAGGGTTATTAGGCCAAAATTTATAAATGACATGTATGGGATGAAGTCTGGTGTGACTGGGGGTCAAGTTTGATTTATATGAGCATATTGGTAAAATACAGACAACATTGTATATACATATAACCTCATGGGGACAGAAGAATATCTATATATATTTCTCAAGAGCAAATTAAATAAATATAAACCTTTGCTTAAATATTTCTAATAATAGGGAATAATAGGATAGTGGAAAATATGAACTCAAGTCCCATGGCCTGATTTAAAATTCCTACCCTTCTTTTCACTGCTCTGGACATTGGGCAAGGCAGTTTGTCTCTCCACCTCATTTTACCATCTCTAAAATGGGATCATAATAGTCTTTACAATATACCATTACTATGACACATGAATAAGCATAAAGCTCATAAAACTGTGCCTGTCACACACTAAGACATAGAACATTTTATTGCCAAACTGACGGGGTTCATTTGCCCAATAAAACAGCAAACAGGAGTTTGCAGCAAAGAAAATAAAGGTTTATTTAAGGAAATGGCACCAAACCTGAGACAAGGTGAGCTGATGCTCTAAAACCTGGCTCCCAAGGGCCTCTAGGGAATAGATTAGATAGAGGAAAAATGATTAGTCATGGTGACTAAGGGAATTAGAGTCTTGGGCTCTCCTGATTGTTTGGGGTCAGGGTAGGAAGTAGTTGATCATTGTATCAGGACCTGATGTCAGCCTTGGCACTGTCCTGTCTGGTTTCATGTGGTTAGTAGGGTCCTTCTGCATGAGTCTGGGGCTGAAATACAACTGAGGTCAAGATATTATTCTTAGTCTGTTTTTGTGGTCAACAGACATCTACTTTGTTCTAAAGACAGTTTGACAGTGACCAGACCTATGGTCCTGAGGGCTTAATGATTAAAGGGACTGGACACACAGTTTGTGCGAAGACGGAGGGATCTGGTTGGAAGGGGACAAGTGAATCATAGTGCTTAGAGTGGACAAGGCTAGCCTGAATTAAAGGAATGAAGTGCTTGTGTGGTTACATATTTGTATGATATACGTGGGTTTTTTCTGTGTTAGTTAGATTAAGGGTTAAGGGTCACAACCCTGGGCGCACATTTAATCACCTGAAATATGTTCTAAATTACTAACTCCCTGCCTCTACTTCTAGAGTACTACTGTCTAGTGAAAATGTTGCAAGTCAGCTCTGGCTGCTGTGGCTCAGTGGATTGAGCGTCAGCCTGCAAGCCAAGTGTCACTGGTTTGATTCCCAGTCAGGGCACATGACTAGGATGCACATCAGGTCCCCAGCTGGGGGTGAGTGAGAGGCAACCACATGGTGATGTTTCTTTCCCTCTCTTTCTCTTTTCCCCTCTCTCTAAAAATAAAACAAACAAACAAATAAATAATTTTTTTAAAAAGAAAATGTTGCAAGTCAAATATGTAATTTTAAAGTGTCTCACAGTCACTTTAGAAAAGTAAAAAGAAACAGGTCAAATTAATTTTGATAACGTATTTTATGTAACTTTATATATTCCAAAGTTTTTTAAATATGCAACTCATGTTAAAATTATGGATATATCTTATATGCTTTTGTATTGTTGAAGATAAATTATTCACTGGGCAGTTATTAAGGATGGCAAACAAGACAGATACTATTCAAGACAATTGCAGTAGAGGAGAGAGACTGAGATCAACTCTGAATGCAAGGAAGACAACGGGGAATTTATAGCCAAGGAGACAGGGTCAGTGGATGGAAAATAACCAGGAGGAGCCATGAAGGGGGTGAGGGGTTCTTGATAAATGGGCCCAATAGGATTCTTGTCAATGTTAGCATGTGAGACACTTGATCAGTTATCAAGGCTGAAGATAATTCAAGTAAAACTAATTTAGCAGGACTTTTATTAAAACTGGCCAAAGAAAGGACCAACGATGATGCCTATTTGAAAAGAGACTTTAAAAGAACCTGTCTAGAGTCTGGTCAGAGAGAGAATCTTGGTCACTATGTTTGCTGGCTTTATAGTAGGTTTCTGAAATCCAGTGTGTATTTTGCACTCATAGCACATCTCAATTGGACTAGCCACCTTGAAGCAGAGTGAGGGAGAGATGCCGCTGGTCCCCACAGCCCATGGTTTGGGGGATGGGGAAGGAGATAATACAGCATTTAAGATACTTTGCATATCTATGGCAAGCTGATAGCTAGACAATAGCTGTGCTATCGCCCCAGGGCAAAAGATGTACCAGACTTTAGGGATTTAAAAGGGAGGGCTGGCAGCCTTGGAAGAGGATCAAGAAGGAGAAGCCTGTTGGAAAGGTGCCCTGATGTAGGAGGATGTTGTACCTGCCAAATGGTAGAGGCTGAAGACAACATACCCCCGATTCTGAAGGAGAGAGCTTACTGATAAGGGATGAGGAACTATTGGGCTTGGTTTTGGTTGATAGCCTTTTGGGGAGCAAGGGAAGTGCTGGGTCTCATGGGAGAACAGGGCTCTGAGCTGAAGTGCTCCCAGCCCCCACAAGGTTGGAATATCATAAAGACCTGTTTGTCTCAAAACCAATTGTTGGGTCATTCACCAAGCTCCACATGAATGAGACCCAGTGTGCTTGGTTACAACCTTTTCAAGTGCTCAGTGGTGTCCTGTGGCTAGTGGCCACTGTACTGGACGATGCCACCAGAGAGACTTTGATTTCATTTATTCAGGGCAGGTCCCTGGCATCTCTAATTTTTTTAACTCTTAAAATGATACAATTGTGCAGCCAGATTTGAGAACAGGAATTGAGAGCTTGTTTGTTCCCCTGTTCATTCTTTGATATACATTTATGAGCTTCTGGGTTTTCGTAAACCCCCAAGTGAATCTCCCCGCCAAAAAAGAAAAAATCAGTAAGAATTTCTTAGCATGTTATTAGCTTTCTGTCATGTTTAAAACTTTCAGGATCATTTAATGACAAGAGCATTTTATAAGGAAGATCTATTATGAGGGCAGGATAGAGGTCAGTTCAGGAAATCAGCATCCCTTGAACTTTTTGAACTCTTGTATGAATCCTATTGATATTTAAAACCAGGCATAGATTTCAGAAAATAAAGCAATTATGTGGCTTTGAGAAAAAAAGACTACTTTGAATAAATCCACTGTTACAAATCAAAGATTAAGCTCAGAACTAGATTTTAGATATTTTCAATGCCCTTTTAAATAAATCTTCATAGACATCGGGTGCTCAGCTCACGACCTATGATGATGCACAGTCCATGAATTGCAGTTTCAGACGCTCAAAGCTTCCCTAATCACTCCAGTGTAAGTTTCGCTGTGCAGTGATAACCTGTGGAAAGCTGCCTTTCTGCTTCAAAGCTGGAGTTGTGTTTCCCAATCACCCGCACAAAGGCTGTTTTATACAGGGGCTGCTCCTAGACTTTAAAAAAGTCACAAGAAAATGTAACTGTACACAAAAACCATTAGTATTCCACAGGGGAGATTTGTGTTTTGGGATTGAGGCAGCTCACATTAAATTCAAGGTCTTAACACTCCTTTGAGGCCTCCCAGGCCCCTTGGTGACTCTTGAAAAGGCTTTTATTTCTTCAACATATGTAAATTGCAGAGGGTGAAGTCAGTATGCTTTAAAGCTAACATCTCCTTAAGAGTTCAGAGGAAACAAAAGTTTTATTAAATGAAATACTAAGGAAATAGAAGTTCCAACATTTCAATATAATGTGATCATGAAGATGGAAAATAATATTTAGTGAAGTTAAATGTTCAGGCTCAGAATGAACATCACTCTTAATCTACATCTGTTTCTTTCATTTAATTTATCTCACTTGCTTTATTCCTTTCAAAGGATCTCTCAAACAAGATCTATTGGATAAAGAATTATTAGTGAGATGGCCTTGGGGGTCACTTTATAAAATATGTTAATCAGACTGAAATGGAAGTAAATTTTAACAGAGATAAAGTTTTGTTTAATGCATGTACACCTTCACCAAAGCTTTATATTGAACTTGGCATAATATAATCATTTATAATAATATTCCTTATTTTTATTATTTTAAATTTTCTCAAGTAGGAAAATCACTTTTCTTCATAAAGATTTAAGCCAGAAGAAAGATGGGTGGTTGGATGGCTAGATGGACAGATAGATATAGTAAGGTAGGTAGGTAGGTAGGTAGGTATGTAGGTAGGTAGGTAGATGATAGAAAGATAGATCCCAGCTGGGAATTACTGTCATTTGAAGAAGCCATTGTATTTACTATTCAGTGAGAAAATGGCCAAGTTAAAGTGTGTTTTCTTTAGGGTTAATGAGATACTAGTGTTGATGTATCACCTACATTTCACTGCTGATGTCACAGAATTATTAACTAGGAATCTTAAACGAGCAGAAGTGTGTTTGAGTTACTGTGTTATGTGTTAATGCATGACAGAAGCCCTTCATTTTATTCCCAGTGGAAGAAAACAAAGAACTAAAAACAGAGCCTGAAGATCTCCTTGTGTAGACTTGCTCTCCTGATTCAAATGTATTACAAATGTCTTGGAAACTAGAAGTTTTATAAGCAAATTGGGCTGAACAAGATGCTATAAATCTTAAATTACATCTATTACATGTGGGGATGCTAAACTAATTTTAATACTTTGATTACTTTTTTTTCTTTTATTATTCTTTACAGGAGTATTTCATGTATACCTACTATGAGTCAGTGTCAGGGCTGAGTTCAGGAAGTTGAAATTTAAAAGCCCAACAGAAAAATGCCCGGAGCTTGCAACCTAGAGTAGGAAAACACATAAACAAATATGTAATTACCAAGTACTAAATAACAGGAAAACATATGGAACTATACATATATATGATAAAATGGCCTGCCTTACCTTAGGGAAATCAAGGGTCTTCCTTGAGCCAGTGACTTTTTTAAAAAATCCTCCTCCAAGGATGTTTACTGACTTTTTGAGAAAGAGAAAAGAAGAAAGAGAGAGAGAGAGAGAGAGAGAGAGAGAGAGAGAGAGAGAGAGAGAGAGAGAGAGAGAGAGATCAGTTGCCTCCTGTAGGATCCCTTACTGGGGATCGAACCCTCAACCTAGGTATGTGCCCTGACCAGGTATCGAACCTACATCCTTTTGGCGTATGGGATGACACTTCAACCAACCAAGCCACCTAGCATAGGGCAAGAAAGCAAATTTTAAGATGAGTACAGAAGGCTAAGTAGAAGCTTTCAAACTTTTACTTATTAAGAGGCATTTTTTTAAGGCCTAAAATTCAAAGCTGAGCAGGACCTGAAAACCTAGTGGAGAAATAGACATTTGTACAAATGAGTATTTATAATTGAAGCATGAAGTAATATGCAATGAAGAGGATGTTATATTTTATTACAACAAATTTTAAAAACTAGCATTGCTTCAAACACATAATGTTGAATATCCTCCCTAAAAATATTGTGTCATATCTATGTCCAAACTGAGCCATCTAGCTGACATTGCACCCCTTATTCAGATCTCCCTATAACTTAATATTATCTAGTTCACATTCGATCCACATTCATATAGAACAGTGATTTTCAACTGTGTGCCACAAAAACTTTTAAAACATGTGATACCGGACTAGTTAGTCAGGGGTGCTGACCTCTTTTCCCTTCGATTGTCAAATAAAAAAATGACAGCAGTCAACACAACAATAGCTAACTGGTGTAAAGGAATCAAAATTATACCTGTTTTTTTTTTTTTTTTTTTTTTTTTTTTTTGTCAGATAGGCCAGAGACATAATATATTGAGATGAAAAAGGTGGAAAATCACTGATATAGGAGTCTCTTCCTCTTTTCAAGGTCATTGATAACTTGACCAACTTGGACTCCTGAAAACCTGTGAAGGAAATTAAATCATGGATGGAGGCGTGAGAATTATCATTTACCAACATATGCATTGTATTTTCCTCAACAATTTTTTAGTAAAATTCCCACTGCCAGTTAGGAAGTTTTTCAAAGGAATATTTGAAAATATTAAATAAACTGACATACTGAACTTGAAATCCCTGAGCCAAGCCAGCTAAATACTAGACATTAAAATGCATGTGTAAGAGATAGAACCAAAGGACTTGTTCTTCAGCCTAAATGATTAGTTCCAATAACATTGTCCATGAGATGTTTCACGGCCGTTGGAAAGGAAGGCTCCCAGTTCTATAAAGGGTGAACACCTAGATTATTACATTTTAAAAATAACTTTTCACAAACTATTGGCATTTTAAGTGTTTATAAAAATAATCTTCTGACTTCCACTGGTGTGTCATAAAGTAGTCATGAGTATGGAGAAATATATTTATTTTTAGAAAATCTTTTAAGTGTTATGCTTTGTTTTCTAAATAAGATGTTTATTATTCTAGAATAGACTGTCCTGTATTTTAGAGATCATGTTATGAAGTTCAGTCTCCTCATTTTATACACAAGCACTCGGCTCAGACAGGTTTATGGGAAAGCCTGACATTCTGTTCTTTAGCAACAGAATCAGGGAGAGAATTCGAGTCTTCTGTCAGCCTGATGCTTTCCTACCCGAAGCCCTGGCTGCAGCATTGATTCTCCCTAAATGGAACATTATTTTAAAAAATAAAGATTTAGTAACTTTTTTAAAGAATCTTCTAAAATACTCAGAAAGATTGACGCAATCTCTCCTCTTCAGTTTGTCAAAAGGACACACAATTTAGATAAACATGGTTCTAGAAGAGTATGAATCTGTATCGGAGGGTTTCTTCTTAACAAAGGATTCAGCGTTGCTCAGAATTTAATATGTAATTGGATGAATATGTCCAAACTGTCCAGGGCAGTCCTGTCCTCCTTGTCAAAGAAGAAAGGTAGGAACAGGAGCTACGCCAAGATCGAGCTCAGGTGAATGGTCGATTCACACAACACCTCCCCAGTTTGCCCAGGTCTTGTATGAACCTGGGAGATGAGCATTTGCTTTCCTGACCACCATGCTCGCTCTCCCTGTCTCTCTGTCTCTCTCCCTGACTCAGATATTGCTTCCCTTTATAGATTTTACTTTTCTAGCATACACTCTTCACACCGACACCAATCTCCCCCCTCCCCCTTTACACATACGCTAACATCTCCAAGAACATATGCAAGTTTCCAACTTTGTCTTTTCCACGCAGCATCTGCCTCTACACACAGAACTTGACCCATTTCTTTACTTTCAATTCTCACTCCTATAACTTGTCCAGAAGGCAGCCTAAACCAAGGAAGGAAGTTGGCTCTAGAGTCAGCCTATCTGTTTCTGATGCCAACTGTACATATAATTTCCTGAGCAGGTGGTTGAAGTCATGAAAAGCTAGATTTACTCACTGGTAAAATGTACATTTTAAAGTTATAGATAGCAATAGCATAATAGAATGGGGTTATACCAGCATAACAAAATGACAATAAATATAATTTTTAAATTAAAAAATATACTTTAATCCTAATCATTACCCATGTTGACTTCTTTGGCTCATTATATATTATAGGACTCAGATCTGGCCAACCCTCTTCATACAAGTCTTAATTTTTAATCCCAAGCTTTACAGTAAAATTTCTTCCCTAAGTCCATAGTTCATGGCCTGCAGTTGAGACCTGAAAGTAAACCTTTGACTTTGTATCAAAGGTAGATGTAAATCTTTGAGTAATGCTGGCTGGAAAGAAGAGAAGAAAAGAATGATTGTATGACTGTGATACAGACTTTTTTACGCTGTTGACATTTCCTCCAGTTGTGCTGCCACTGAGTCACCCTTGCTGGACACCATCCCGGGTCAGAAGTGGTGACCTGGGATCACTGTATATGTAAGGGAAGGGACGTATATAGAATTCCATGTAAAAAAAAATTCCAGTGTTTTACAAGACCACATTTTTCACGATTAATATGAGGAATCAGAATTGCAATAAAGCCTCCGAACTCAGACTGGGCTGCAGGGTGGGAGGTATAAAAACGTGAAATATACATATAAGGCATCTCAATCAAATTAGTGAAGTGTCATTTCATTTTGTCTTGTTTTGTTAGTGGCAGAAACTGTAGCTAATTCAAGAGAATAAAGATCAGGAAAGGAGAGGAAGGGAAAGAAGAGAAAAGCATAAAAAGAAAAATAAACAACGTAAGTTTATGGGAAAGTCGAAAAAGTCATAGCGAAGCTGAAGAATCAGATTTGTAAGGAGCCTGCATGGTTTGGGGGGATGGGAAGAGGGTGCCAGGGGCAGTCTGATTGTGGACCACCCAGGCTGAAGCAGCTCCGAGACATGTGCTCTTTGCTTTCCCTGCTCAAGTTCCCATTTCTGGGAGGAAAAATCAGATATTCCAGGCATGCCTCCTACGCACACGTTTAACCAAAAGAGACCTAGGCATTTTGATTGCCTTTCTCTTCAAGACCTTAAGCGCATGGGGGAGAGGCAATTCTCCAAGGCAGAGGAGAGCTGCAGACAGCAGAAGATCAATGTATCCTGGGCCAGCCAAGTCAACAAAATAGCCAGTGGTTTTCACATGGGAGTCCGCACATTTGGGGAAGTTTCATCAGTTACAATCATGTTACGGAAGTGGTCAGTGAACTATTACACTGGCAAGGCCACACAATTACTCTTTGAAGGTGACATTGTAACAAATTTATTCATAGCACTTCTTCATTTTCCAAATTCACATATTAACTTAGGTTGTAGTATTAACATGAAATAAACAAGAAAGACATCCAAACTGTCTTCAGTATTGATGATGATGAGCTGCAAGGAATCTCAGCCCCGGTGGCAAGTTCACAAAAACAGTTCAGCAGCCCGAACTAGCTGACGTACCCACCCCCTGCTGCCCATCATGCACATGCTCCGTATTTCAGGCTTAGCTGCTATTTTTCCTTCTTAGATGAGTTAAGCAATTTGCACAAAATGAGCCCATCATTGCACCGACTGAATCGTCGGCAGCCGTCCGTCTCGAGAGACGATGGTGTAGCTTCTTAAGTGTCCATCTGCATCGCCGAGAATGGCTGTGCAGTCCGACTCGGGAGTGACATGGTATCTGTCTCCTCCCGTGTTGAATCGACATCTTGCGATGACGCTGAAGCTACAGAGCCTGGGCAGGGTAATATGGAGGGTCTGCTGTTGCCCATGCAGCAGACCCCCCCTCTCTTCGCAGCTGAAGGGTCCAAGGGAAAGACGGAGTCGATACAGCTTGGGTTCAGGTGCGCCGCAGGAGTTGCCGGTGTTGACTACAACGTCAAACCGCCTTAGGGACTCCGGCTCCGGATTTTCTGTCGGGGTTTACTCCCTTAGCCTTTCCCCTGAAGAGGTATGCCGCAAGGCAGCGGAGGTTTTTTGGAGTCAGAGTTTTCCTTCTCTGATGTACCCTGACTGGAAGATCGAACCAGCGACACTTAGCTCGCAGGCCGACGCTCAATCCACTGAGCTAAACCAGCCAGGGCATACCGACTGAATACTGAAAGACTAATAGGGGTGGGACTGAAATCATGACATCAATCTTCAGGTTAACATGCTTGATCTTAAGTCATAAAAATGACCATGTATTTCATTTGTATGTGTTTTATCAAGGGGTGTGTGGAGTTGCATTACATGCCACCTGCCTTACTGAGTTTTGTCTGGGGATTTTATTTATATAGTTTAGTTTTCTTCTCTAGAATGGTTATTAGAGTCCACTATGTATACACAATCTGGGAGAAACTGTGACATTTCACATTTTCTATCATGATACCATAATGCCACTGGGTAGAATAGAAAGGAATAGTGACTTTCCTTGTCAAGCACACACAGTCTATGAAATTGGGGCAGATAAAACTTTAGGTTTCCATTTGCAGACTTGAACAACTTCATGTATTCTAGCCATGCCAATTTAAACTTTATGATGGAGATGTTATTCCTCCTATGTGTAAAGTCAGCATAATTAAATCTTTCTAGACACCATTAAGGTAATAGTTGAGGATTGAATGATCTCACTTACAAAAGAGATACGTATACACTCTAACATTCTAGATGTGATCAATTTTGTTTTAATGGGTTTTTAGCATTTTGTAAATGAACTTCTCTAGCCAAAGGGGGCAGAATTTTTACTTGAAAACATTATTTAGGTTTCAAATGCAAAGGTTTCATTTGGGATCCCCCCACCCACCCACCCATAAGTACACCATACCATCCCTTTCTCCAATCCAATTCCTACTCAATCTCAATGTTTGGTGAAAATCCAACTTGTTTTATGAAGTCTCCCCTAACTCATTCATCTTAAACTGATGACAGCTTTATAACAGTGCAGCTAAGGACTAAAGTATTCTGTGATTACAACAATTTGGACATGGAGAGAGAGAGCATGGAAAAGTTCAAGGCCAGAAACAATGGAAATCTGGAAAACATAACTTTGTTTTAGAGACCGGACCAAATTCTGTCAGTCAGGGAGGGAGTCCCCAAAATGTAAAGCCGAGTGGAGTGCTGTTCAGAAAAGTAGCGGTGCCAAGGGTACTCATAGAGCAATTCCTAGCAATAGCCAGGCCAACAGACTTCGCCAGAATGGTGCCCATCGTTCCAAAAGACATGCTGTTGTCAAGGGCAAGCAGATAGATGGGCAGAAGCGCGAACACTGAATGAAGGTACCGCCAGGTTCAAATCTGTTTACTCTTCTTGTGAAGTTGTGGACAGCTTAACTTCTCTTAGCATTACTAACTTCATAAGATGGGAATAATGCCTGCTTCATGTAACTTGTAATTAAATAAACTAATGAATGAGTTTTAATAATACTGATTCTATGTTTTCTTTGTCACTAGAGAGACAGAGTGCTGGGTGGCAACCGAGGCTGCCACTCCAGCCATGAAAGTCAAAGTCAGGGCACAAAGGGAGAGCCCAAGCCCAAGATTAAGTGGCCTATTTCTAGAGTGACTATTAAATTTTTATTTTACTTAACTGCAAATATTTTTGTTTGTCTATTCAGGATTGTCAACTCAGACCTCTGTCTAAAGCGGCCTTTCCTAGTTCTCAACTTATTTTTTAAAAGAAATTTTAAATGAGTTGTTGCTTATATAGCAGATGTGTCTTTGGGATCCACCTGCAGTTTGCCAAACATTGTGCTAACTGTTCCTGGAAATGAAAAAAAAATATATATATATAGATACACACACACACACATATATATACGTATATATACATATATATGTATATATATACATACACACACTATTCTCTCAAGCAATTTTTATTCTTGCTCTAAAGAACAATGAACATCAGCTAACAGAACAATAGTAAAACAAAAAGGAGAAACTTTTTCTTTAACTCAAGTGTTAATGACTTTTTAAATAGTTTGATGAATATATAATAGAAGCTAGGTAATAAAACAAACAAAACATATTCTTTGGATGGCATTATAAACAAGCTGAGCCTTGAAATAGTGAATAGAGGTGAATAATAATAATTGTTATTTGAACAAGTTAATATATACCTAAACCCTTTTGAAACGAATGGTGGAGGTTTATTTCATGAAAGGCTTAAATATAATTTATATATTTTGGGTCAGTGATAAGCAAAAAGAGACCTATAAACGCACATAATATATTCTTATTAATCACATTAAATTTACTGAACTTCAATACCCAACAGTGGTTACATCACATACAGTCACCTGTCAGTTCATTATTCAGTTGTTCACATGGATATGTTGGAAGCAACTGGGAAATGCTATTCAATATATGATAAAATTCGCATCTCTTATTTTTTCTTTGAACTTAATAATCAATTTCTGCTTTCACTGAAATTTTACGCCATTATATGTTTTTATGTAACAGAAATTCTTTAGGAACTAGGTATACATAAATATAGATAAAAATTACGTAGATACTGTCACTTTCTATAAAATCTTTATATATTTAGCTTTTCATTTAGTATTATAAATACACATTGTTTACATTCTCTTAGAGCATAGAAATTATAGACATTTTATATTAATGATTAAGCAATCAATATTTTTTCATCAGCTCTGTACCAGTTGCTTCGAGGACAGGCTATATTCTACATGTGACATAATTAAAAGTTGGAAAGAAATTAAGTTAATTTATTTTCAGGTCCCCAGCAGTGCCCAGCCTTTGGTCTACAACCAAACTCTCATAATGCAGACCCTCTAGTCTATATATTTTGAGCTCAAACTGCAGTTTAGTGCAAAGACCTAAATGCAGAATTTTATTTGTGGCAGAAATGTGGACTTTGTGGAAGATATGTCATCCAGTCACGAAAGGGAACAATAAGTCAGTGATTGGCATTCTAAGGCATTAGATGCTTTCCTCTGAAGATGCCTTACTCAATGTTGTGATATAAGGAGTTCAAGTGTTTATTAATAATGATGAAATGAATGATCCCTTATATTAATGCAGTGCTTTACAGAGTACAAGGCATTCTAACATCTTTGATTTCATTTAATTCTCTCAAACACCTTTTAAAGGAGATGGGATGAATGTAATTATCCCTATTTTATCTAGAAGCAAATTAAGTTCAGTGAGGTTAAGCTAATGCAGAAACCAGAGAGGTTCACACTTAATCTTGGTAGTCTGAGTTTCAAAACAGTAATTCCTTTTCTAGAACAAAAATATTCCTCAAACTATGAACCTGTATCAAAGGCAAAAAAATGTCATGACTGATCATTATTTCCATATGATTAAGATACACACTCGTGTACACTAGTTATGAACTACTTAAACTTATAGCTTGCATAATTTACAAAAGCAAAAATCACATATAAACTACTAAAACACTATATACTCATGTGTACAATAAAATTTGAAGTAAAAATATAGGATTATAATGTGCTCAAATTAATTATTTCTCAGCATGTTAAGCCCTGGCTGTGTAGCTCAGTTGGTTGAGCATCGTCCTGATACGCCAAGGCTGCAGGTTTGATCCCTGGTCAGGCCACAAACAGGAATCAACCAATGAATGCAAAATAAGTGGAACAACAAAGTAGTGTTTATCTCTCTCTCTTCTCTCAAATGACTCAGTAAAAAAAGAATGTGAACATAGCACCTGTTGACTGTTTTTTACATTTGCATAATATATATTACTGTGTGTCATGTCAAGACAGCATTTCTTGAAATATGTTTTTTTTATATTTTAATATAGTTACTTTTATTATTTTTAACTTTCAAATGTTTTATTTTTTATTATTTTATTCATTACCATTTTAACTTGCATATTTCAGCATCGTTTTTACTGAATTTTTCTGGGTGACACAAAGCTGTACAGGTTTCCAGGGAACACATCAACATCAGTTGTATACAGCATCTTGCACCAATCAACCCAAGCAAAGTCTCTTTCCATCCCCATTTCCCCTCCTTTGCCCACCTCCACCTACCACCACCCACCTTTCCCTCTGGCTGTCACCACACTGTTGTCTGTTCTCTGTCCACGTGTTTACATGTATGTTTTTTGGTTAATTCCTTCACCTTCTTTCATCCAGTCCCCCCAACCCCCTCTCTTCTGACAGCCGTCGTCTGTTCCATGTACCCATGCCCCTGTTTCTAGATATATATTTATGTGGTACATTTACACAATGGAATGTTACTCAGCCATAAAGGAAAGCTTACCTTTGCAACAGCACAAGACTTAGAGATTATTATGCTCAGTGAAATAAGCCAAAGAAAGACAAATACCCTATGATCTCACTTATATGTGGAATCTAATGAACAAAATAAACTAAAGAACAAATTCTGCCTTTTGAATTAGTGAAAAAAAACTTCTCTGGTTCAGCTCCCTCTGCTCTGCTTCTGGCTTTACCTGGCCCGAGTGCAATGCCTGTGCGTTAACCAAACATCACTGTTTGATATGAATCTGATTCTGATCTGATCATAAACATAAAAGCAAATATAGACACTACATTCTGGAGACAGATGGTCATCCACAGGATTCAGCATATGTTTATGTATTTTATCTGATTATAGACAGTCACATTGTGTAAAACAAATAAAAAACAACTTGCAGCAAACCTGTGCACCTCGGAGAATGTTTCGGAAGATTGCAGAGATTAATAGATATTTTTAGGAACTTTTGCTCTATGTACAGCATTTCTGTGGTGGAGAGCTAATGTTCACGAACTTGTTCTCCAGTCAGATGTCATAATTTGTACCTAAGTTCTCAGAACACCTCAATAGAGCAGGGATTATCCGAATTTGACTAGTAAAGGAATAACGTTGGGGGAAGGTAGCTTGCTCAAGGTTTCCGGGAAAAGCAGACGTTCAAAGCAGGACGTTGACTTAGACCTGTTGATAGACAGACTGCACTTTCCACCTACGCTGCTCTAAATCTGGTAACCATCTGTCTCATTGACCAGAATGAAACAGAGTTTAGCCAACATCCAACAAAATGTTCTTAACATACAGGGAAAAATAAAACAAAAAAACAAACAAACAAAAAACCCCAAGAAACAAATATTGATTTCTTGCTAGTGTAGCACTACTTCAGTAAATTATAGAATTTATGTACACCTCAAGGCAATGGGAGATGAGACGTAGATTTCAAGGAAAGTCAAGATCAGTATTTATTAATGTTTGGGGACTATGTTTCTTTGAAACACTTAAATAATATGTCTTGGTTTTGCTTGCTGACATGTTTGTCTCTAGATTGAAGGAGAATACAATGTCCTGAAAATGTTGAAAAATTGTGTCTTGTGGGTTGGTCAGAAATCTATAGATGTTAATAACATAAACCTTCCATATTCAATGTAATAAACATGCCAACACATTCACACACACAGATATATTGAGAGACAAACAGAAAAAGACAGAATAATAACACCTCTGTCTTGGCTACCTGTCTCTCTCTGTCCTCTAGATCCAAAAGGAGAGCAGGTTCCAGTGAGAGCTAGTGAGACACAGAATGAAAGGTAGAGACGGAGAGAGACAGAGACAGAGAGACACTATGATTTTGTCTCACTAATATTTTTCTCTTACCCTTCCGTCTGCTGGGGAGTGGAAACAGAGTAGCGTTGGCTTCAGAGACGCCATGGCGTTAATCTCCTCTTGGTGAGGTATCCCTCCTTTCCACCTGCATAGGTTGTGCAGCCTTCATTAAATAATTTCTCTGAGATTTTTTTTGCTCATAATTAAATTGAAAAAGAGAGCATTGCAGACTGTTTCAAGTGATAGATGAAGTCTTTTTATTCTTTCCCCACCCCACCCCCCCACCTGCACCCTGCTCCCTCTTCTCTGTTTCCTAGGGGTGGAAATCTGGGTGAATTTCAGTTACAATTTCCTCTTGCCTCATTTGAGATATGAAAAGCATATATTCCTCCCTAATCTAGGAATATGAGTACAAGGTATGTCCAGTAAGTATCCATCCATGCACTATGAAAAATAGAGGCATTTATTGAAGAAGATACAAGATACGAGAAACATAAGACAATGACACCTCAGTCCCTGCAAAGTAGGAACCTTGGGACCTCACACCGTTCTTCCAGCATCATTAGCAACCGCAGCACGACACGATTCATGCCAAGATACTGTGTCGATCTTGGACACAGTGGTTTCTGGAGTCCTCAAATCAGCATCTAGTGCTCGCTCTGTCAGTCACCGATCTTTGTTGATTGCAGCGGGACATATTCAACATTCTCGGGTGTCCTGCTTGTGGCAGGCCTCCCAGGATGTGGGTAATTTTCAACAGATTCTCAACAATCTTTGACTTGTTCGGGCCACACTTTTATTTGCACTGCATTCATTGCATCATCCCCAAAAGCCTTCTGTACTATCCAAATAGTTTCCACGGAGGAATGTTCAAGCTTAATGCAAAATTTAATGCAGGTTCATTGCTCTATTCTCAGTCATTTTGAATGTGACGGCCACACAGTACACATGCTTACTAAAGGGTCTCTACCACCCCCACTGACTAGTACAGTGAAGTCACCATTGTTCACACATGCACACTCCAGTCCATTGTCCCTGGCCGCCAGGTTACATCAATTTCACCAAACCATTCTTGATATATTAGCAATGGCTGGACTGTATATATGTAATGCATATATACATATACAGTACCCTCAATACAGTGTATGAATATTGAAAATATTCTCTCACTTTATCTAGTGCTACTCTTTAGACATTAGACAACGACAGTCTTTTCTTGATGTTCATCTCCTATGTCATTTCCTGAACCAAATTGGATATAAAGTAGGTGATAATTAAATTACCTAATATATTTATTCTTAAAATAAGTTAACTTCCTAGTCCAGAAATTAGTTATCCCACTGTGAATCACTGGAGACAGTCACACCTGGGACCTGGAAGTCCCTTGGAACTCTCTTACAGATTATCCCTGCTTTCCAGCTGTCCCCTCCTGTTCTTTAACATAAGTAGAAACGGCCCAGTGAATGTGTCTCTTACCTCAATCAATGCTTCTAAGGTCTGATTAGTATAACAGTTGGAGCCACTAATGCACCCCCAATCTAGCCCTACAAATCCTGCCTACTGTGAGTACATGTCCAAACCATCATTTATCACGATTGCCACTGTTTTGCCATAACTATTCATTGTGATCACATTATGGCCCACTTTATTTTAGATATAATGTTAAATGGGACTTCTAGGTTTATTAGACCAATGGTCTTTGAATCAGTCTCTGGATTCAGTTAGCATGATACTTCGATGTAGAAAGCATTCAATAAATGATAGCTACTACTATTAGGATTCCCTTGCCCTCTCCATTGATAACAGTTTCTAGACATGTAGCAATTCTTCTCTTCCTGCTCCAGAGCGGGGGTGGGGGGGGCACCCTTCTAGTTGGAAATTTCCCTTATAAATATAAGGAGATATATATAGAACTTCTACTTGATTTTCAGAGCTTTTCCTGTCTGCTATTTCTTAAAAATAATCAGCCTAAAATAATTCTTATGACAATGTGGCATACATTGGGTGACAACTTTTGCTCCCCTTCAACGCTTTACTTTTATCCCCTTTCCAAAAGTATTTTCCTATCCCACCTGCTGGGTGGAAGGTGGAATGAAAAGTAAACCCTTACATTCTTGGCAGTTAACATTTTAAATTATAAGTATATAAGTCACGGTGTCATCACTAAGATAATTATGGTGAAGTAAAAATTAAGTGTGTTGTTCTTTAAGAACATATAAAAAATTTGGACATCATGTATAATGAGGATTATTTGAGGAAGATTTCCTTGAGAAAGCAATGTTTCATCTGGAGTTAAATAAACAACAGTGGGTTGTGCAATACAAGGAAGAGTGTCAGAAGAAAACTGTTGGATAAAGCTTCTGAGGCAGGTGAAAGATCCTACGTGTGTCACCAGGACTAAGGACACAGATGAGTGGGCTGGCCAAGCTGGAATTCTAGGAGGACCCGGGGATAATGAAAGGATTGATAGGCCACGATAAGAAGTTGAAGTTTTATCTAAAATATGGATACGGGAAGCCATTGAATTGGTTTGTGCTTGGAAGTAGATTACTGGGATTTACATTTTGGATAGAAAATTGGCCTGGGCAGTGGAGAGCGGTGAGGGAGGAGAACCTTGGGAGGAGAGTTAGTGGGGTGATGCAGATATCCAGGAAAGAATTAATCTTATAGGACTAAGGTTGGAACAACAGAGATGGGAGAAATGGCAAAAGTAAATACACATATTGTATCACCACGTGTGTTTTAAAGAACTGGTGAAACTTCTTTGGGATAATGATTATACCTATGAACACAAACAGCTGATACCATTCACTAATTGACCAGTCTGGTGGTTACTACAAATAATATTTGGATTTTTTTTTTCTGGGTTGTCCCTAGACCATGCAAAGTTCTGGAAACCTTGAAAACCATCTCAGAGTCTGTAGGACCTTAAATATGAAAAATGTGCATAACTAAGTTAATGCTGTGCATCGTTAATGAATCAGGCTTGCCACATGTCAGCTCTGTCAACAGCAGAAGGACAATCACATCCTCCCTTGCTGCTTAAGCAAGTTTAATTAGGGTGGAATTTTAAAAGCACAAAGTTACTGGACTGAAAACTATAATTGAATCATTCCTGTAAATGATAAGCAATGGGAAACAAAAGGGAAATGACTCCAAAATTTCATAAGCATCTTTGGACAAACTTCAAGAACTTTATGTTTACAGCCCCCTCCACACCTTAATAACATATTATAGCCTCTTCCCAAAATAATAATAATTATTTGCTCTATGTCAGGCACTGATGTAATGTTTTACATACATTATCTTAACTGAATGCTCACAATAATGTAGTGAAGTAATTTTTCAAAGGTATTATTTTTTACATGAAGAAGAAACAAATAATATGCCTAAGGTCATATCATTTTCAAGTAATAAAGCCAGGATTTAAATGAAGGCTAACGCTGTAGTTTATGTTTTGATGCTTATGCAATATAGTTTTCTACTACGTGGCTGAGGAGTTCTTGATAACTGTCCATCTGGAAATGAGCAATTTCCATTGGGGGAATTTGAACCATGCATTTGTGGTGTTCATTGATTCAACAGAGTCTGTTGCCATATTATTTTCTGGGAATTTAGAAGTGAGTATGACAAGCATACAGTCTGCCAGCCTACAAGTTGCAGACAAATAAGATAGAAAACTGAACAAGGATTAATAATAAAATACAATGAAGGTTATCAACATGAAAGGACAGAGTGCCCTAGAAATTTATAGCCGGACACATTTCCTAGTCATCTGGGAGAAATGAAAAAGGAAAATTTATAGGCACAAGACTGATAACCAAGAGTCATTAAAGCTGAGGGATGAAGAAAGAGCAACTCGCAAAGGCTTCAGGTGCGCGAGAACGGGTCATGTTTGCCTTCAGAAACAAACGGGTTATTGTGGCTGGAAAGTCAGTGGGAGAGAAAATATAAGGTGAATGATCAGTTAAGTAATACAATACTCCAGAAGACATGAAAAGTCATATGAAGAAGATTAGACTTAGCCCTGGCTGCTGTGGCTCAGTGGATTGAGCGTCGGCCTGCGAGCCAAGTGTCGCTGGTTCAATTCCCAGTCAGGGCACATGCCTAGGTTGCACGTCAGGTCCCCAGTTGGGGGTGCAAGTGAGAGGCAACCACACAGTGATGTTTCTCTCCTTCTCTCCTTTCTCCTCTCTTTAAAAATAAATAAATAAAATAAATTTAAAAAAAATAAAGAGAAGATTAGACTTTGTCTTCAAGATAGTAGGAAGCCACTGAGGAGGAAATAATATGATTACAAATTTATGACTCAGACTGGGCTGCCCAGGGGACTGGGTTGGGGGAACACAGAGGCTGGAGCAAGCCAATCAGATACAGGGTGGTTAAAGGAAATAGTTGACAGAGTATACGTCATCTGGGCCAAGAGAATAATTAGGCCACAGGAAAAGTGCATTTGAAAGATATTGAGCATGAGAGAATAAGAGTTTTATGGTAGAGTACATATGGGTTGAGGGAAAGACCCCCGTATCTCTGTGTGAGGTAAGTCACTGAATACTGGAACTATGCTTGGGGACAAAACTATGACAAGTATGGAGGAAATGATTACTAATTAGTTTTTGGATGAGTTAAGTTTAAAGTGATAGTAGTATGCCCAATGGGCATGTACCTCCAATGAGCACTGGACAAGTTAAGTGCGGTGGTGAAATGTATGCCTCTTTCCTATGTGGAAATAGAGACACTAATGAAAAAGGTCACAAGTCAAGACTGGGACCAGGCCTGTGGGGGTTAACTGGTTGCCCTCAAACCAGGCAGGAATATGGTTCTGGTTTCCCATAAAGAAAACAAAAATCAAGGATGTTCGCCTTTGGAGAAAGTAGAATGCAGGCTTTAGGTACAAAGAGGAGTGTTACAAAAATGGGAAGGGCATGAATAGCAAATCGGGCAGAAATCTAATCTTATGGGTCGATCCAATATGTGGAGAGAATAAGGAGAAACCTGTTTGAGGGTTTAAAAGTCAGTTTTGGGGAACCAAAGATTGTTTGAGCCAGGATAATGCTCGGCAAACGCTTTGGAGAGATCTGGACAGTGCTTATCTGTTCACTGCATTTCAGATTTGGGGGAGAAATATACTAATCCTTGGATGTAGAGCAAACTAATCTCTTGAGTATGTGTATTAATAGACATATGAATCCCAAGTATGATTTACAGTTCTGGAAATCAGTGAAGGACTCAGCTTTCAGATTGAGAGCAGAATTCACATTGGGGAAAGCTGGATATGGCAGAGGGCGAGTCTTTAACCAGGAAGTGGCCTTTTGGTAGCTATAATGTGCTGCTGACTTTGGTTGTCTTGTGGAATGTTCACAAATGAGAAGACCGATGCCCCTGAAAGGAGAAGTGACTTGACCCAAATTATACTGCCCATGAGCGACAGAACCAGTGTTTGAGCTCAGGGGGAGAATGGGAACCAAGACTAACAACAGTTAGAGCCTCAGCTCTGGGGCCAATCAGAAAACAGACTGGCTTGGAACATTCCTCCTCCCCACACCAGGTAGGCATCTTCGATAGCTTAGGCTACTTTCCTTATAGTCAAATATTCTTCCATATTTAAAAAATTGCCAAAAATATGACACATATATTTATATCTTTCCAAATCTTGTTTTTAAGTCTCATTCTAGTATGTACTATATTTTGTCAATGGTTGCTCTCTGATGACTTTATCCAGGTTGGAGCATTAACACTAAGACTAATTTTTATGGAGTGGTTTTTATCTGTCAAGCAAACTGTTAGCTGATTGACAGGCCTTGTATGTTACTATTTAACAGGCAAGGACACTGCTATTCACATAGAATTAAATATAGTAATGTTCATAGATTAAGTAGTTTTCTATTTGTACATATCACAGAAAAAGAACAAAAGAAAAATGTTTTACCCATTTAAAGGTTATCGTTTGACTGAGTGACAGTTCTAACTTCACTTGGTCAAGTGTGGCTGGAGGCCATTGTGAGCTGCTAGATAGATAATTTATACTGGGTTGGGCCTATGTCATCGGATCTGGTTTATGCACTGGAAGAGGAAATACTACAAGCCCCTCTGGGACAAAGACCCTTGCAGGAGCTTGCCTTCTGCATCTCTTTTCCTTTTTCTGTCTTGGCACCTTTGAAAGCTCTGTTTTACAGAACACAGATCCACAAGATGGAGGTGGCCTGGATACCCAAGTGAACAGTCTCTGGAGAATTAGAAGAGAACATCTCCGCATTATGGAAAAAAAAAAAAAAAAAAGTGTAGTTGTGCAATTAAAGTTTACACTCTTAAGCCAGGAAGATTTAGGGCCGGTTTGTTATGCTGAGTACCCCTCCTACCTTGATATAAATCACAGGTAGCAAAGCATCTCAACTGGAGCCATAGTGAGTGCCAGTGCAGAGAGGTGTTGCCCTGGGCATTCGGACAGGGTGGGCAAAGTACAGCTAGAGTAGGAATTTCATGTTCAAGGTCAGTAGTTATCAGGAGGTGCCACCCTGTGATTCAGTCACAGCATTTTTATGAGATTTCTAGCAGGGCACTCTGGAACTAGAATGGATTTTCAGAGGTGTCTTGTTTTGACCTAATATGGACCAATAAATTGTTGGAGGATGCTCTCAGGAAGGGGGCATTGTCTTGGCCAATACAGCTCATTTCAACTGATGTCACATCCCCAAAGAATGAGCTGAGATCTGGGAGCCCCTCCACACTCTCCTCTTGGCAGCTCAGGTATCTCCCACTTCAGGGCCTCTGGGAGGTGGACCATGGAATCTAACAGAATAAGCTTTCAGGTAGGCTTCTCAAGTGGGCAAGTCTGTATATTTGGGCATGTTGAGATTCACAGATGATTACATCTCTAGTTTTTGGATTGTTTGTGTATTTATTTTTAAATATAAACCAAACATTTGGATGTTGTTCTCCCTCCATGACCTTCTATTGGCGTGATGTTACGGCTGAGGACTTCCTTGCCCAGTGTAGACAATCATTTGAAAACCATATTGACTTTTTATTTAATTCTATGATAGAGTTAAACACAAGCTTCTACATGTGACTTTCTGGTGGGTTAGAGGAAGTAGGCTCAGCGTGTTTTCCTTAATGACCCTTCTCTACAGCTCCTCGTTCTAACTGCTGACACAGATCACTACTCCTCCTTTCTACCATCTCTTTAGGATAATAAATCTCTTTCTCTCTTTGAGAAAACTATTAATATTTAATTGGAAAAACTCTTAAAATGTTAGGAAAATATTAAACCAGGCATTGGATAATGCTCAAGAGGGTAGAGAGCTTGATTTGTGCGATGAAGTTTAGTTGTTCATTTGCATTTTTTTCTAATAATGATGACCTACTAAGTGGATCTTTTTCATGTTCCTTTTTTAAAAGTGAAGTTGTATTGAGTAAGAAAATAAGTCACAAAAGGGAATGTCAGTTTACGTTTCTTCCCAAAAAACTCTTTGAAACAGTGCTTATTTGAACACATTAAATTTCTTCCAAAAGTATTCAGGTCATGCATAATTAAATATGTAGCTTTTAGCAATTTTAGTTTTTCCAAGATATGCTGTATACTACATAATTCGTACTTGTGAGTGAATATTACTTTTGTTCTTCCAGATTTCTCTGTAATTTGTTATTCAAAGGTTAATGTTATGCAAGTGTTGAAGGTCAAGGTTTAGTGGAATTTTAAATGATAAAATATGTATGTGTTTCAACACATATATTTGTGAGAAAAGATTTGGCAAAAAATATGTTCAGAGGATGGTTCAAGTTTAATAAGGGTTAAGGGCTATTTTCACACATGAAATTTAATGTATCTTATTGATGATTCTAAGTTATATTAATATTTATCTAGGTTATAAATGAGAGGAAAGAGCCTAACTAAGTCTGGAGTCCAGTCCATGTTTATGAACAAATTTTTTCTCATCTACACAAAGTTACTCCCATGTTTCATCAGGAATTTTTTTTGTATGGTGATTTTTTTCTTACTCATAAACACCCAGAATAGGATATGTGATATAAAATATCTTTCTACATTAGTTATAATAACAATGACAATGAAAATAATTAACACTTAGCATGTGCCTATGTTCAGGCAGTATTTATAGGATGTTTACACATGTGTATTCCTTTTATCCATACACAAATAAAATTCTCATTTTATCCTCATTTTATAAGTGAAGAATCTCAGGCGTAGACAGATTTCATAAGTTGTCTGAGGTCATATGCCTAGTTAGAAGAATAATAGTTTTTATAAGTCAGGCACATAGGTTTTAAAAACTGGCATCACCATAAATATAATGTACTCCCTCTGAAAATATTAGTTTACATATTTTATATGCATAAATTTTATTTATCACTAAAAAAGATCTTCAGTTCAGGACAACTTACTAATTTATAGTCTTCTGCCCTCCAAACACAGCAGAGCAGCCTTCTTTTTATGACTTTCTTCTCTTATACAATCTTGAGAGTCACTAGATGCCTATCAGGATCTTGGAAAGCAGAATGGATACTGATAAATTGACACAATGTGAGGTTTTCCTGAGGTCAATTTCACATCGTATGCTATTTTAATTTTATGTTTATGTGATAAGGAAACAATTTTAAAAGTCTCACCAAAATGAATAGTTTTGATGTATGGTGTTGTAATAAATATAACTTTCTTAAAATACCATCATTCTCAAGATCTTTTTTGTTTGTTGTTTTGAGACGTCACAGAATTACACTGAGATTTACTGAGGGAGGAAGAAGATAATGTAAGGATGGGCCAAGTTCTGATGTATGAATTATATTTATTCACCTGCCGCTGACTAATTACACAAACTTACCCCAATGGGAGCTCCCATGAAATCAAGGGGCACAGGTAGTGCCGCCAACTGTATTAAGAAAGAAAGAAAAAAAAAAGATTAGCAAGCTCATGTGAACACACACACACACTCACACACACACACTGTGTTTTTTATAAGGTAGAAGAATGCATCATTGTATGGACCCATGGTCAGAAAGAAAGGATCCACATGCTTTCAACAATATTGCAGACAATATTGCTTTACTTCTGAAAGTTCAAAAAATCACAATCAGATAAATTCAAAAGATGTTTTCACCCTGGGCAAAATATGGATTTATTATAAACGAGTTCAGAGGAAATTCACAATATCCAATAAAGGCAATCCCTTCCTCATTAGCTCTTAACTTTCAACCACTGTTTGAGAATCAAATCGATCAGAGATCAGGGTGGCCAATGATTTGGAACTTATGACCACCAGCATGAGATCACTTGTTGGACAAACGTGTACTCAGGACCAAAACCATTAAGTTATTCGATGCAATCTGTTCATGCTGTAGTCGCTACCTAGTGAATGTTTCCTATAGTTAACATGCATGATTCCTTCCTTTCGAGAGTTTATCGTTCACATTCTGATCTATAGCACTAGGTATTTGAATTCTTTTTATTCCTCCTTTACCACTATTTTCAAAAGGATTGTGCATTCTGACACTGATTGAAACAACAAAAGTCATAATTCAGGAAGTGTTATAAAAAGTTCCGACTTTGCTTGGATTGGGGAAAGTGTCTGATCTGTCACAGCTTCTCCTCCTTCTCACCTAATCCCATTGCCTTTTCTCTCACAGCCATATGGCTCTAGAATGCTTACTTCTTTATATTAGCAGAAATGGAGACAAGTGAAAATGGGTTTGACAACCAGTAAAACTTCCAAAAATGAGTTGATACATCTCTACAGGGAGAGGATAGAAAAGAGCATATCTAGGAAACGTGGTTAGGGAGCCGATGCAATTCTGAAAAAGCAGGAGGAGATAAGGTGTGACTGGGTGAAGAAAAGTAGATCAAGGACAGCTGTCGTGGTCCATGAATTAGATTTGCAGAAATAGATGAATGGGGAGGATTTTGGGAAACACTTATTTTACCTTATGAAGGGAAACTCCCATTTGCATTTTCTGAGGGAGCATATTAAATATTCAAATTCCATCTTGGCTCCTCCAGAACTGTCAAGAAATAGGCTTCTTTGGATGCATCTCTTTGGGCCTGTGGAGTGATAAGCCAGTCGTGACCCGGTGTCTATGTGGCTTATCATCTTCGGGCATGAGAGTCTTAGATGCCAGTCAACTGGCATACATTACATCTAGATTTATATCTATTTCAGTACTTTTTTATTTATGCTCCTAAAAAAGTATCCCAGATGTTGTTTCTATGTTAATAAATGTTTATGAGCAGGAGAGGGAAAATATAGAAAGAAAGGGAGAAAAACAACCTTCTACATTTCTTGATGCAAGAGTTCTCAGAGCTTTTCATATGTTCTTCAACATTGCAAAGCTCTAAGGAAAATAAAATATGCCACATTGCTCAAAGATAAATATCAAATTATCACATCACTCATGTGTGTGCGTCACACATGGCACTAGCATTATAAGAGACATACTTGGAAAGCCGAGCTTTACTAGTGTTTAACTCAGGATGGCCTAAAACAGCAGACACTTTTCTTTCCCCTTATTTTGAAAAAGACTGCACTCATATCTCAGATACAAACTACATTTGGTTAACTCAACAGTAAGCTTCAAAAGCTTAGGTGTGTGTGCATGCACAAACCCATGCAGAAGAACAATTGCAGATAATGTTCTGGTGTCAGCTTTCAACAACTGACTCAATGATTTTGTAAAATTTGAGGAAGCCAGGCTAACCGAAATA
The DNA here is from genome assembly GCF_987537825.1 of Furipterus horrens. NCBI lineage: Eukaryota > Metazoa > Chordata > Mammalia > Chiroptera > Furipteridae > Furipterus > Furipterus horrens. The sequence goes on along the minus strand of NW_028327183.1, from coordinate 11,756,603 downwards.
TTCTCTCATGGTCTGGATTGCTTTCTTTAGTTATTAAAGTCAATGGAATGCACAGATTCTACTGTGTTCCAAAGCCAGTTACGAGAGGAAATAAACTTTACATACGTGCTTTCCTTCTTTTTTCACTTGAATCTGTTTCTATTTCCAAGTATAGAAGGCTGTCATTCTTTCCCCTCATTTCTAAGTTTCAGGCGTTAGAAACAAAGGCTGTGTCTACTGAATCATTAGCTTTGTTTGCCTTTGGATTGACAAAGCTCTTTGCAATGGAGTCACAGCCAATGAAACACGAAGCTTTGCTTCTGCTTTTTTTCATCTAGGAACGTCTCTCCATTTTGCCTGTTTTGTAAAATGTAGGCTGCTGTTGTTTTCAGCTCTGCACTGAAGAAATAGTTTTTCTTTAAGTCTGGCCATTTGAAGGGGGTGAGGGGAACTCCTCCTCGAGATTTTGTCCTGAGATAAGGTCATGTTACTAGCAAGAGTGCAATCCATCATAGATGTTCCCTCACTGCACAGTTGTGGTTGTGGACTGCATATGATTATGCGGTGTCTCCTCTGAGTTAGTACTAGGCATTTCTTAATCATCATGCAGCTAGTATTGACTCATTAAATATCTGTAATTAAGTTAGTCATTATCCAATTGGGAGAACCAGTATTTCAAGGGTTTCTAAATTGGTCATGGGTAGAGAGGCAGTGTTGGGGTTACAAAGGCCATATAAAATGAAACATAAATCCTTTAGGTGCTTAAAGAAAACATAAATATGATGCAAACTAAAAGTTACAGTGATTTAAACAGCGAAGATAAATTACAGTTTGAAATCCAGAGAAACCTCTTTTCCACCTCTCTTCATATCATAACATATATATTCTTATTATGGAAATTATCATCTTATTCTCTTTTAAATTACTTGTATTTCAGAGAAGTTGGCTCTCAAAAAAATTGAAATCAGGAGGGAAGCCACAAATATACTTCTGAGCAGAGTTAAATAAAAACTCAAAAGGTCTATTCTAAAAAAAGAATGAAGCTGGAGCTATCATACTACATGACTTCAAATTGTACTACAGAGCAACAATAATCAAAACGGCATTGTACTAGCAGAAAAACAGACACACACACCAATAGAACAGAACTAAGAGTCTAGGAATAAAACCACATGAATATGTACAAGTAATTTTTTACAAAGGAGCCAAAAATATACAATAGATTAAAGAAATCCTCTTCAATAAGTTGTGCTGGGAAAACTGGAAAGCCACATGCAAAAGAATGACAGTAGACTACAGTTTGTCCCCATGTGCAAAATTTAATTGAAAACAATTTAAAGACCTAAATATAAGATCTGAAACAATGACAAAGAGAGAAACATAAGTACTAAACTTATGAACCTTGACCCCAAAGGCAAAGAAAGTGAAGACAACATAAATGAACATGACTATATCACACTAAAACATGCACAGCAAAAGAAACCACTAACAAAACAAAAAGGCAACCAACCAAATGGGAGGACATATTTGCAAACAACAACTCCAACAAGGGGTTAATATCCCAAACATGTAAATAACTTGTACAACTTAACACCGAACAAATAATCCAATTAAAATAATGGGAAGAGGACATGAGCAGACACTTCCTCCATGACATATGCATGGCCAACAGATGTATGAAAAGAAGCTCAAGCATACCAGCTATTAGGGAAATGCAAATTAAAACTGCAACCACATTACACCTATTAAAAAGACTATTATCAATAAGACAAATAATGACAAGGGTTGGAGAGATGTGAAAAGAAAAAGAACCCTCATTCACAGCTGCAGGAAATGTAAGCTGGTACAACCGCTATGGAAAACAGTATAGAGGTTCCTCAAAAACTTAAGAATAGAGTTACCACGTGGCCCAGAAATCCTTCTTCTGGTTATCTAGCCAAAAAATGTAAAAACATTTATTTATAAAGATATATGCACCTCTATGTTCAATGCAATATTATTCACAGTGGCCAAGACATGGAAGCAACCAAAGTGTCCTTCATAGATGATTGGATAGGAAGATATGATATATATATTTGTGTGTGTGTGTGTGTGTGTGTGTGTGCATGTGTGTGAATACTACACAGCCATAAGAAAAGATAAACTACTGCCATTTGTGACAACATGAATAGACTTTGAGACTATTATGCTAAGTAAATAAATCAGAAAAAGCTAAAAACCATATTAGTTCACTCATATGTGGGATATAAGACTGAAACCCATACACATATACAACAGAATGGTAGTTACCAGAGGGAAGGAGGATGGGACGGTATTAAAGGGTAAAGGGGGCCAAAATATGGTGACAGAAGATGACTTGACTTTGAGTGGTGGCCATGCAGGGCATTATACAGATCACATGTCATAGAAATGTACACTTGACACCTATATAATCTTATTAACCAATGTTACCTCAATAAATTTAATTAAAATGAAATAAAAATAATTTATTTAAATGAAAACAGGCCTATTCTAAAAGAACATGTTGTTCTCAACATAAACAAATGTACCATTGAATGGGTCACTTGGAGGATGCTCTGTGTAAGGATATTTTTAGGAAAAATTAAATAAGCCTAGATACAGACTGAATTCAAGACTGCAGACTAAGGAGATTTAGGACCCAATAAACCTAGCAAGAAAAGGCAAAACTAGTCTACAGTGTTTATAAATAACTAACTTCACTGAGAACTTTAATTTGCATATGAAAATTCTACCTGTGGAAAGAATATATGCATTCTTGTGTTCATTGCAGCACTGTGTACAGTAGCCAAGATTTCGAAGCAGTGCACGTACCCATCAGGAGGTAAGTGGATAAGAAAAAACTGTGGTACAGTTACCCAAGGGAATACTACTTGGCTGTGAAAAAGAAGAAAAATCTTACCCTTTCCAACAGCATGGATGGACCCAGAGAGTAGTATGCTAAGTGAAAAAAGCTAGTTGGAGGACAAACACCTCATGATCACACTTCTATGTGGAATTTAATGAACAAAATAAACTGACAAACAAAACAGAAACAGACTCACAGATACAAAGAACAAACTGACCGCCATCAGAGACGGTGGGGGTTGGGAGGCCAGGTGAAATAGGTGAAGGGATTAAACAAACAAACAAACAACCTCAGAGAAACAGACAACAATACAGTGATTATCAGAGGGACAGGGAGCAGGGGCAGCCAGAAGAGGGTGAAGGGGGGATAAATGGTGACGGAAGGAGACTTGACTTTGGGCAGTGAGCACCCTGTACAATGTACAGATGATGGATTATGGAACTGTACACCTGAGACCTATGTAATTTTATTAACCAATGTCACCCGATAAATTCAATAATTAAAAACATTAATAAAGATATATATTTTAAATTCTGTCTCTGATATGGCCTAGTCAGCTCGTAACAACCAACTCTTGCACTTAACAACTATAAACTGAACAAAAATACCCAAACCACTGAAGTACTGGAGCACAGAAGCAGGATAGGCACATTTTAAAAGGCACTCCACACTTGGAATTGGAAATCATTGGGAGGGAGTTCCCTTTTTCCAATGAGATTTAGCCTGGGGGCGGTCTGAAAGCAGAGCTGCATGGAGAGGCCAAAACAGAAAAACAACTCTTCTTCTGGCCTGAAAATCCAGGGAGCAGAGCTCTGGGCAACACTGATGGGAAATAAGACATTGACAGCCCATTTAATAAATATGTTGAGGACCTCACTCGATGTATTTCTTCAAGTTATGCATGTGCTTCCTTCCCGTTGGTGGGTGGGAGCTTGTTTGGTGGTCCTTCGTGATGGCTGTCTGAAAAATAAAGCCTTATGGTTCTTCTTCCTCAATGGTGACTTACATTTATATTTTCCCCCTAAACGTCTGTGCATAAAAGTGTTACTGCTGTTGAACAATAATGGAAAAGTGCTTGAAATAACTGAGAGTGCAGCTTCTGAATTCTGGCACGGTGTGTCCTCATCCTTTGGCACGGAACCTGCATTCTTGGGATTCCTTAATTCGGTTAAGCCTTGGATACACTGTTTTTCATCTGACTCTGTTTTCTGTTGAAACTCCACATTACAAAAAAAACAAACTAACAAACAAACAAAAATAAAAACTGACATATTGGAACTAAAATATTTAAGATGATATGTGGAAAAATTAATGAGCTTGACTATTGGTAGTTAGGATTCTTTTATATATATTTCTGATATTTATTAAAATATATTAGCATCTGATTCTTGCATGTTGGGGCACTGATTTATTTCCTTATTATTTTCTGTTCATTAAAAGTATGTCACTTTCTTCTGCTTTCAACTTCACAAATCCCTGATGAGGTCAGTGCTTTCTAAGTAGAAGAAAATCTTATCCACTCTAAATGAACAATTAGCATAAATTCATCTTTCTTCCATAGAATGAAATCTCCATTTAGAGCACCATGGTTTATTTTAACATCTTCTGTACACTTCAGTTGCTTAAAGAATTCTGCATGCTATTATTCCAAAATGATTCTTGGCTTTCAAATTGCTGATCCTGATAAGATGAGCTTTCTTCATCTCCCGTATTACCATATCATACCTAATGAAATCAGGCTCAGCCAATCAAATTCCTGGATGACTGACCTTTATTAACTAGTAATTCAGAAACATGATTTCTGAAGGCTCTGTCTTATAATAGGAAAAAAAAAGTCACATAAGTAAGATTGCTTTTCATTGGCCAGGGAAGAAAAAGGTTCCCTGGAGGCCAGTCAAAATTAAGTTTCTAAATATGATAGAAGAATAGAGAAGCAATGTGTACTCTTCCAGAAGATGACATTAATTCAGCTGCTTTAATTATGTGGCTTTATGCCTATTGTCCCTGCTTTATTATCCTTGGAACAATACCCATGTTTGCTTGAAAAAACGCGACATAATATCTATTTTATTGATTCTATTAAGTCTTTTGTAAGGAAATACATTTTTCTCCAAAGATGTTTCTTTCAGGAAAGAATGCATTGTACAATTGTTCTTTCATCATGCATTGAAAACTTTTATTATGTAAAAGTTGCTATGTGGGCATATAGGGAATATATCCAAGTGCTTTCACCGGGCACCTTCTCTTTGTGAGAGACTAATGTAGACACTGTGTGCATAGTGACCAGAGATTACATTTGTACTCTCAAGGGTGACAAATGAACTGTCACAGTGAGCGTTCCATGCTTGCAATGGGGGATAGCTCTCCAGCTCAGTGTTCTTCCACCTCCCTTATTCCCCATCGTCATGGCACTGCTGTACACCCTGCTCTTGGTCTCCACTCGCGTTTTAAGGTGAAGAGGTTTTAGGACTCTTTCATGAATTTGTTTCAGAGATTTTTATTATCAATTTCTATAAAAACCAGAAATAACTAAAATAGAACATATGGGGAAATTATGAATATTTGGTGAGTTTTAAATTAGTTTTAGTTTATCAACAAACAGGAGTATGGATCTGGTACTATTTCTGCACTGCAAGTCAATTTTAGGAGAGATAAAATATACAAATTAGGTATATTAGTTGTAATTCCAGAAGAAAATAGATGGTCCACTCAGACCCAATACCTGAAATAAGATTTATAAGAGGTCATTTAAAGAGATGAATCAGGGGCTCTGGCCAGCTATCGCAGTTGGTTAGAGCACTATCCAATACGCCAAGGTTGTGGGTTTGATCCCTGGTCAGCGCACGTACAAGAGTCTCCCAATGAATGTATAAATAAGTGGAACAACAAAGCGAGGTTTCTCTCTCTGTTTCTCTCTCTCCCTTCCTCTCTCTCTCTAAAATCAATAAATAAAAAATAAAATAAAGAGATGAATGAGCAACTTCAGTTGGAGTAGACATACATTTCCTTATCTGTCCCACTAAATGTAGCTAGTAACTCCAGACATCATCTAAGAAATAAACATTGAAGCCTCTAAAAGGTGAAAGAAAGCACACCGGCTACAGACCTTGGGACCTAAGGCACAATACGGTGACTAGTTCCTTTCGTGTGTTGATTCCTTTGTTCTCTTCTATCCTAGACATGGCACAGAAGCCAGAAAGCCACAAATGCCAAAAGGCACAGATTTTGAAAGCCTGCTTTTCTAGTCAAAGGGCCAGGAAGAGGGTAGCTTAGCAAAACAACAACAAAATTAGGCAATAGCTGCCCTAGTTCAGCCAAACGCCACAAGAAAAATGGTGCCCGCCATTTCCATCCATACCAGAAGATCCCCAAATTTAGACCTCCACCCTGACCAGCCTGTAAGGAGACATCCTAACCCTTACTGCCGGAGGAGAGTTGGAAAAGTCATGTGAGCGGACGAGACTTTCATCACCACCTGGTTATAAGGGAGTCCACACTCACTCACCTCTGGGCTGCCTCTGGCGTGCCCCATGCTGAGTGGCTGTGGGCTTCCTTAACAGCAGATGGGGGTGCAGTCCCTGCCGCCTCCTTAGGGACTGGCGGGGCTGGGATCCAGGCTCTCTCAAACTTTCACTGCTGCCCGACACTAACAAAGCACCCCCCCACCTGTTCCGCTGTCAGTGATGACAGAGGTCAGAGGAGAGCAGCAACCGGAATGCTGCGCCCCTGGGAGAAGGGTGGAGAGGAAACCCGGAGGGGAAGGTGTGTTGTGTGACACAGACAGACTTTGGAAAACCTTGACACTTTAATTTTGCGGAAAGATTGGCTCAGAGCGATGCTTCTTGAAATTGTTACCCAGAAGTCTTGAATATGCTCATAGCTTTTAGTTGCAAGTAGCCAAACGCAATTTTCTTGCCCGAAATGGGAGATGTTAATATCAATTTCCAGTATTGTAACAAAAATTAGGTAAGAAAACACAATTAAATCACTTAAAATACCACCCAGAACAGTGTAAATACTCGATTGTTTTCCCTCTCTTAGAATATGTTTCCTTGGACCTCTTCTCTTTGCTTGTCCCGTGCTTACCCAGAATTAGGGAAATGGAAATTCAACCATCCGTCTGGTGCAACATCTCTGTGTATTTCTGCATAGCCCCTTTTAGGTCGTGCCTTAAAGCATGTATGGCTCTACATACTGACAGGCATACTGTTCACAGAACAGAGGCCACTACACATAACGAGGGAGGTGCTGAAGGGGGGAGGGGCTGGCTGCTCAGAGAGGGACTCGAGGGTGGCAGCTCACCTGCAATGGAGTCAGGGTCTGGCTTTGTCTTTGCAAGGGAAAAACAAAAATCCAAAAGCACCCGACAGTTCCCCACTCAAGTGGGACCTCATATAAATGTAACAAGGAGGCAGTGTATAAAAAATGGCCAAGGAAGTAAGAGGCAGAGGCCACAAGACACCAAAGTGTCAAAGAACCAAAGAACAAGCTATAGTTACGATGCGAAGCATGGCTGCCTAAGTTTCCAGCGATGGGGACCAAGAAAATGACCATCAAATGCACTGAAGAAAAGATTACTGATGATCTACCAGGAGGCAGTTTAGCTAGACGTTATATGAGATTATGTAAGAATCAATGAGACAATACTGCTAAAGCAGTAAACATTAATGTCTGTATATTAGCTGTGTAATTCATGAGGGTGATGATGTTGAGGACAATGACAATAATAATGGTGACTTATATGCGAGAGCAAGCGTTGCCTTGTTTTTATAGCCTATACTGATCTTCTGATCTTTTTGCTCATATTGGCATTTGTTACTATGGTAACCGAAGGTGCTATGGAGTGCCAGTTTCAAAGGGTGCACCCTAGAAATTTGGGTTCATCAAAAATGAATATAATTTTTTCTCATTTTATGTATTTACTTTTGTTTAAAAGGTATTGATGAAATATGTTTTACTCATAAAGGACTCCCGTCATACCATGTAAGGAAATGAGGGTCAGAGGTGCGTTTTACACTCTTATCAGTCTAGTTTCATTTGGAGAGATGCTATTTATATTCAGGGGAGGCACTGGGCATTTCAAGACCTTTTAGGTGTTCGAGCATGCATATGGAAATTTTGGATTAAAGGCCCTTAAATAAGTTAAGAAAGGCATCAAGTGGGGGTACTTTCACAATTATGTGGAAATCTGGTGTATTGGAAAAAAAATCCATGTTACTATTTTATTTTATTTTGTATAGTTAATTTATTGTATTTATTGTATTTTTTCTATTACCATTTACCTCCCCGTACCCTCTTTCACCTCCACCCACCCCCTCCCGCAGTCACCGCTCTGTTGTCCATGAGTCCTTTTTAATTCCTGTTACTATTTTAAACATTTAAACAACCTATCAATCTATGTATTGACAAATGCAGCCATTCACTAAATCCACATACCCTATGGACAGGCACCCCTCTGGTCTTTAGGGGATAAGCCTCTTTATTGAGCTTACACAATTGTGAGGGAGAATAACATTTAATGCATGTCTAATGTGGTGATAAATGCTATGATGAAAAAGTGAGGAAAGGCTCCAAATAACCCTTTGAAGAAGATGTCATTCATTGGTTATCTGATTGAAGCGGGGAGGTGTGCAAGCAAAGATATCAGGACCCTGATATGGACATGGCTTCGTAAGATCAGAAGCGGAAATACAATGAGCGTGGCTAGAGGTGAGTAGGGGCTCAGGGTGGTTTCAGGGGAGATGATCAGGAGGGTATTAGGGACCATGTTATACTCTTTCTGCCAGGCTCTCTCTGGAACTTGAATTGTATTTTGAGTGTGATGAAAAGCTATTGGAGATTTCTGAGCAGGTAAGGGACATTAGCAGATTTATATTCAGAGGGGTTCACTCTGACTACTGATGGGAGTGCTAAATGGGGAACCAGGGAAGCTATTAGGATATTAAATATTCCAGGCAAGAGACTATGGTCAATTACACCAGGACGTAGCTGTGAAGGTGGTGACAAGATAATGTCTCTTGTACCTGGTAGGAAGCATGGATCCAGATTTTCTTACGGATCAGAAGTTGGTGTGAGAAAAAGACAGGAGTCACACTTGGCTTTTAGGCCTCGGCAATATAAGGGAAGAGAGTGCCAGTCTCTAGCCACTCCCCAGAAAGCCATGTTCTCGTTGAGTCTCTGCACTGGGTGGTAATTCCCGCTGAAGATCAAAATCATGCTGTGACTGTGAAAGAATGCAACTTACTTTCCAGAGTTCATACCTTACACAGAAGGGCACTAATCTATGTATTATAAAACGTGAATTAAGTTTGTCAACTGGGCTTTCATTTTTTGTACCTTTTTGAAGTTTAGCTTGATGTTTAAAGTCAGACACTTAAGAGACACTATTTTAGATTCAATAGTGCAAGAGTTCATGGTAGTATTTTAAGATCTTAAAAAAAAATGAGAAAGTTCTAAAATCTATTATCTTTTTATACTGCCTAACAATTATGACTATGACTCATACAAATCAACCTTTCAAGTATCTTGTCATAAAATAAAGGACAAGTCACAGAGAGTCTTAACAAGAAGTTAGTAAAGAGAATAAATGTATAATACTGCAGCTTTCATTTGGCGTAAGTTTAAAACCCTCCAAATTTATCATTGAAGTTAATTTTTGATAACATGTCCTAAAACTACTCTTTTAAGTTAATCTTCACCTTATAGTTCATATTAAATTCTGAAAATCCTTTTATGGTGCATATAAAATGGTTATGAATTTATGGTAATTCTATCCCTGGTTTTCATTCAAAAATCAGAGAGGTGGGATGGGGTGATTTACATAGGGTCGTATAATTGTCCTGGCGCAGAGATTCAGAAAAGACAGATCCCAGTTCAGTGTAAAATGAGACATGAACTGAAAGGAATGACACACCATGTAGCTTTAATAATCACTTCATCATCAATTAGTGTCTTGAATAAATTACCCTCTTAAGTTAAAAATTATAGACAGCCCACCAAATCTGGCAGTAGCTATCTTCTGCAAATAAAGTAGAAATACTGTATTTAATTAGCTTCAATTTTAAGGACTTTAATAAAAATAGGATTAAAAAAAGACAGTTAAGTGTAAAAAATATCCATCTGGCATGCATAAGGCCATACCTACCAGGGCACCAGGTGTTAGTCCCAGGGAAATACCCTAAACACTTATTAATTGCATTCTGAAGTCTCCCTAGAAAAAATTATTTTTCTTATTAACCTTGCTTGCTTTGAGACGGTTGCACAGAAGTGTGACAAATTAGAAAATACAGAGTACCTTAATTTTTCTTAGATTGTATCTTGGTGGCCCATCCTGATTACCTGTCATTTTCTAACTTTGCAAAATGGGAACAGTCAGAGGAAGTAATGAATATTGGACATTCATAATGCATAATTATAATTTTTATTTCATATTCATAAGCCTGCACAGCTTTGAATACTAATCAATGTGCACAACTCAGCACAATTAAAAACTAAAAAGTTAGCTATAGTCTTTCTGGTTCCACTAAAGTCCTATGTATTATTTCCTTGCTGGGTCCTTCCTTTCCTTCAGTCTCTTTTCCAATTCTGCTTTCTCAGGGCTCATCCTGTTATTATCCAGAGTCCTTAATATAATTTAATAATGGTCTATTCAGTCAGATATCCTACTGTTATCCTCAGTTTACAGATAAGGAAACTTGGGTGAAAAGAAAGTAGGTACCTTGACCAAAATACCAGAGATAGTAAGGAGAAGAAGGTGTTTATAACTTCCATCTCTATTTCAATTTCCCCATACTGTCTTCAGAACTGCGTGGTGCCTGGCACATTTTCACCTGACAGATGCTCGTGTGAACAGGATGCATATAGATATGCCCCTGACAATACTAGGCGGTTTAATGCTAGGACTTAATCCAAGCGAATATTGATGGCCCAGTTCAATAGGAAATGCACTGTTTTTGAGATCCACAGAAGGGAATGGAGATGCTAAGAATCCAGAGAACTCGGCGTGGTTCAGACAGAAGTAAATAAGTGTGTCACACTAACCCCTGCCTTACTCTCAAACCTAACCCTTCAGGCTCAGTAAATGCCAGCCGAAAAGCTTCCCTTCTGTTCTGAGAGCCTGTTCATTTTCAGTTCAATATTTCGAGGGTCTGTCGCTCTTTTTCTGATGGCTTCTTCTTGTCATTCAGGCCCCCACATAAAAGTCACCTTCTCACTGGCATGTTCTCTGACTTCTTTGTCTAAGGGACACCTCTTTCCCAGTTGCCTGGTATTGATTCATCCTGCTTATCTTCTTCCTGGCGCTTTTAAACGTCTAAAGCCATGACTGTGAACCTTTTTAATCTCTGGGCACACATAAACTAATTTCTAAAATTCTGGAGCACACCAAAAATATATTTCTTGTCGATCTGAAAAAAATAAATAAGTATAATTTTGACTCATTCACACCAGATGGCTATTGTTGTGTTGGCTGTTGTTATTTTTTTTATTTGACAGTCTAAGGGAAGGCAGGTCAGTGCTGCTGACTAAATAGTCGGGCATTGCATGTTTTTAAATTTTTTGAGGCGCTGTGGTTGAAAATCGCTGATCTAAAGTAATTTTCCTTATTTGTTTATTATTGTTTCTCTCACTAGAATATTGATTCAGCAGGGGCAGTTTTTAAAAATTTGCTTGCAAGTAAAACCCTAAAATAGAAATAAAGATGTCATACAGTTGTCGTCGGCAGCCGTCCGTCTCGAGAGACGATGGTGTAGCTTCTTAAGAGTCTATCTGCACCGCCGAGAATGGCTGTGCAGTCCAACTCGGGAGTGACACGGTATCTGTCTCCTCCCGTGTTGAATCGACATCTTGCGATGACGCTGGAGTGTCCTCTCCAGTGAAGCTGAAGCTACAGAGCCTGGGCAGGGTGATATGGAGGGTCTGCTGTTGCCCATGCAGCAGACCCCCCCTCTCTTCGCAGCTGAAGGGTCCAAGGGAAAAACGGAGTCAATACAGCTTGGCTTCAGGTGCGCCGCAGGAGTTGCCGGTGTTGACTACAACGTCAAACCGCCTTAGGGACTCCGGCTCCGGATTTTCTGTCGGGGTTTACTCCCTTAGCCTTTCCCCTGAAGAGGTATGCCGCAAGGCAGCGGAGGTTTTTTGGAGTCAGAGTTTTCCTTCTCTGATGTGCCCTGACTGTAAGATCGAACCAGCGACACTTAGCTCGCAGGCCTACGCTCGATCCACTGAGCCAAACCAGCCAGGGCTTGTCATACAGTAAGCGCTCAATAAATATGTAGATGAAAGAAATAGCCAATATTGAGGTGATATATGGAAAAAAAAGAACTCAGCATGTTCAGAGACAGATTAAGGTAAGAAGGACCACTCTGTGCATGTTGGGGAGTTGTATGTATGCACCATTGAGGAAGTTCTGAAGTCTTCATCAGATGCGTAAGAGGGCATAATAATTTTCAAATACCCCATTAGCCATTGCTTAATTTTAGAATGAACTGTTACCCTTTTCTAAAATCAAACGTATTAATTTAACTTAAAAGGATGCACTGTTTTTCAAGAATATTCCTCCAAATAAGTGACTATTAAAATTTCCAGATACATTGAAATTTGGCCATTGTTAAACATAACACTTCCATTCTCAACCAAACGACTCTGAAAGTCATTATCAGTTGTCATCATTCCTTCTGACAGCTATTTTTTATTGCTTCCTTCATCAGTCCCAATCATCTACAGCAGCTAGAAATGTCCTCTTTAATTCCCTGAAATCCAAGAAGTAGCCAGACTCTTAAACACATGATTTTGCTTTCCTTTTTTCCTGTATTTTTTCTTGTTTTTCCTTTTATTTCTTCTTTTTATTTGCCTGCCTTCCTTCCTTCCTTCCTTCCTTCCTTCCTTCCTTCCTTTCTTTCTTTCTTTTTTGTACATTGTTTCTGAAGTTGTTTTTATCATCAATAGCATCAAGGTTTTAGTAACTCTTCATTTGCAAAGGCTTGGCTTGAGCTTTGGGATATTTTTAAGCTTTGAAAGATAATTCATTGTAGAGCGCATTGTATAAAACTAGTTAATAATATTATGGCTTGCTTACTCAACAGGTAATGTAGTTCTCACTTTATTCCTGGAAATCTCTCTTTTGGAAACATTCATGTTTGAATAGTGGAATATACCTCTCCATTTAGGATTTTCTTCATATGGCCTGATAGCAGCTCTTTCCAAATTTAGAAAATCAATGCATTATCCTTTGGAAAGTTCTCCATAGAGCTCTAGGGCTTTTGTTGAATTGATTGGATTAATGTCAAAGAAAGAGAATATGAATGCCTATACTTAAGGCCCTTTGCTGCCTAGAAGACAGAGATGATTGGAAACAATAGAGATTTTTCCTTTCTATAATCCTGCTTTCAATTTTGAATTTAATCAGCCATTTGACATGTTGCCTTAGGTTCTTTGTTAATCTCTCTGAACCATCATTCTTTCATCTCATACTGTGAAAGTACTTCACAGGATTATTGGGAGGATGAAATGAGATAAGTAAATACATGGGCTAAAAGTGTTTGCTTTTACTTTTTAGAAAGGACGATGTGGATAGTTTAACGTCATTAAAATAAATACATACTCATAAAAACACCCCCTAACACATGAACACACACTTAATATGTATACCCAACAAATGTAGTTTGGAAAACAAGATGTATTTTCTTTGAATTTTTATGGAATTTCTTAGTTATTCAACTACAGAGGTTTCAAGTGCACAGTGCTATAATGTATCATCTGTATGTTGTATTGTGTTCACCACCCAAAGTCAAGCCATGTTCCATCACCATTATTCCCCCTTTACCCTCTTCTACCACCCCCTTTCCCTGCTTTCCCTCTGGTCATCACCATACTATTGTCTGGGTTTCTGAAGTTTGTTTGTTCTTTCTTTTTTTTTTTTACTTAATCCTTTCATATGTTTTACCCACCCCCAACCCCTCTCTGTTGTGACAACTGTCAGTCTCTTTTCTTTATCTATGAATCTGTTTCTAGTTTGTTTGTTAGCATATTTTGTTCATTAGATTCCACATATAAGTGATATTACATGGTGTTTCTCTTTCTCTGACTGGCTTATTTCACTTAGCATAATACTCTCCAGGTCCATCCATGCTGTTGCAGAAGGAAAAATTTCTTTCTTTTTTTTTTTTTTTTTTAACAGCTGAGTAGTATTCTATTGTATAAATATACCATAACCTTTACCTTTTTTATCCACTCATCTACGGATGGGCACTTGGGCTGCTTCCAAGTCTTGGCTCTCATAAATAGCACTGTAATGACATAGGGGTGCATATATTCTTTTGAATTGGTCCTTTAGATTTCTTCAGACATGTTCCCGGAAGTGGAATCTCTGGGTCATGAGCAGTTCCATTTTAAATTTTTTGAGGAAACTCCATACTCTTTTCCACAGCGGCTGCACCAGTCTGCATTCCCACCAACAATGCACAAGGGTTCCCTTTTCTGCCAACACTTGTTTTTGTGGATTTATTGATTATAGACATTCTGGCAGGTATGAGGTGATATCTCATTGTGGTTTTAATTTGCATTTCTCTGATGATTAGTGATGTTGAACAACTTTTCATATGTCTATTGGCCATGTGTACTCTCTGGATAAGAGTCTATTCAGGTCCTTTGATTATTTTTTTAATTAGATTGTTTCCAATTGATTCTTAGGTTGATTGATTCAACTTTCATAAGTCTTTCTCTTTTTCATGATTACCCAGTCTTATCATGTAACATTCAGGGGTCAGGGTCAGGTGCTTCTACTGTTCTAGGAGAGGTGGTCAACATTCTAGTGTTATTGTTTATAGAGTACAATGTTTAAGTGAGCGTATTGCATGTAGAGACCTATGAGGCCACTCTGAATGTCACTGTAAGTAGAGATCATGTTCTTCTGCAGAGATCTGAGAGAGAAAGAATGAGGTATGGGTTTCAGATGGGAGGTTTCAAAGTCAAGGAGGGATTGTTTGCTTTAGGTAAAGACGGCTCTTGTAAACAGCAACTAGAATTATCAAAGGCACATATATTTGAATCAAAAATGTTGCAATTTGAAAATACTCATTTTCACCTTGTCTTTTAAATTTAAAACGCTTCTTGTCTGAGACCTGAGCTATCATAGTGTGGCAAAGTGAAATTATTAAGCAGATGGAATTTTTTCAAAAAGATGTTTATTAGCAACTGATGTTCTCTAGATGTAATGTTCTGAAAGTGAAGGTTAACACATAAAACCTTATGGCAGTGATGTGTTAGGCATAAGGCTGCTCTCTTGTGAATGGAAGTTTTGATGGATGGAAAACGACATATTGAGATTCCTATCAGAGAGCAGAAGACATAGATTCAGTGAAATGAGAATGATAAAGTGAACATTTTCATTAGAACAAATAAGTCTGACATAGAGATAAGTTTGACACAGAGGTATGTGTTCAGTGTTCTTAGGAAACCCAAAGAAGGGCGATGAAGGCATAGAAGAAGGAGAACAGTCTAAATGGCCATCAGTCTCACTTGAAATCGCCCTCCAAAGATATAAATTGCACTGGAGCTTGGGTCTTCCTCTCTATGCAAATTAGCCATTACACTGGCCCATTTCCATAGGTCCCCATGGTATTGTATTCCACACATTACTATAAGTCTACTGAAATTTTATAAGTTGAGGATCTTTTGTTATTTTAATGATATATACTATAATACATGAAAATTTATTTTATTTAAATACTTTTATGTAAATGATTAGTTTAATATTTTAAAATTAAAATAACTTTGTAGCATTTCTGGACTCACGGACCTTATAAGGGTGCTCAAACTTTTCAACGTTAATCAAATATAGGTGGAAAGTAGCAATAAATAGCTCTAGAAAAGTCTTTGATGTAAAAGATGATGTTGGGGAAGTCATTATGCAGAGAGAATTCAAGTGTTCCATGAGGAATTGAAGTTATCCGTCAAATCTCTTTTTTCACTCCTGATGATCTCAACTTAACATTTATTCATTCAAAATATGTCATTGTAATCCACTTCCTTACAGATATCACAGTCTAGAAGGGATATATACTTTAAATAGAAATATATCATTATCCAATTTTGATTTTGACAAGTGCAAAAGTTCATTACAGGTGGTATTAGAAAATAACCCATGCAAGTAATCTTGCTCAACCTGGGAAGGGCATTTCAGGTAAACTTTGAGGTACAAATAGGTATTTTTCAAGACCTGTGTGTAGAGGAAGAGACAGAGGGAAATAAGTTCAGTCTGAATGAAAAGCATGTTTAAAACCTTAATCTAGGAAAATGAATACTTGTTGTAGCAGACTACCTGAAAGGATACTCAGGTAGCTGTTTCACAGAAAAATAAGACAGAAAAAGATCTCAAAGCATTTTATAAGTCATGGTGAGGAGTTTGGATTTCATTGACAATTCAATGGAAAGTCATTGAATATTAAAAAAAGAGAATGATATAATCATAGCTGAATCCAATAAATTCTATTCATGATCAATTAGCAATCATTTCCTCTCTCTGTTTCCATTTCCTTATTTGCAAAATGAGAACATATGGTCATTTTTAATGGTTGCATTTGTATAGTCTATTATGCTATAGACTCTTCCCTGAATACATACAATAAATCAACCTAGCATGGAACTGGGAATTTTATGAGTCATGGAGGAGTTATGACATTTAAATTTCATTCAGGTCTGGCCATTAGCACAATGTAGTGGGGAAAGGACAGGGCAGGGATCATGGTTTCCCATTCACTGGCCTGTGGGGAGCTTGGAAGTGACTCAACTTGCAAAGTCCTAATGTTTCCATTTGGTAAGTGGAAGGGCAATACTTCACTGGTAAATTTCTTCATATATGAAGTGGTCTGTCTTAATGATTTAAATCATTCCCTTCTCTGAGACATGTGAAAAAGTAATTTAATGTCAATTGAAACCCCCCACACCCCTGCTTTAATCCATCTTTCTGTAAATGACTATTATTTCCTTTGAAAAGTTTTTGGTCACATCTTGTAATAGGATATATAAGATAATATAATTGAGTATTGCAGAACTGAGAATGTAACTATTTGGGAATTAAAGATGCATCATTTAATTTATTCAAAAATATTTATTCAGTGCAATCATTATGCTACACATTGTATCAAGCACTGAGAATTAAAAAATCTATTAAGGGTTGTGAGTTCCTTGACATCAATAGGTCAAGAGTCTGGAGTAAGAACATAATTTTTAAAAGTGCCATAAAACAATTTTAAAAATTAAAAAGGTTTGTAGAAGGGGGAGCACAAGTCCACACGGAAGCCGAGTAAACAAGTACTACACCCAGCTTTATGGTCAAGGATATGACGACTAACAAGTAAGACCATTGCAATAGGTGGAAGCTAACAAGTTGGGAAGGGGTGCATAAGGGATTTAAGACTCAAGGGAGCCTGATGAATACAGAAAGGATGCTACTGCCCTTGGGTCACTGAGGATAAGGGCCAATGACTTTAATCTGTCTCCATTCTTTCTAGAAAGACCAAAGCCAGGACAGGTATGCCATGTACAGTCTCTGGGACTCCTGGTCTGTAGATGGGATGCTAATGTAATTCTCACATGACTTTCGTGAGACTGAAATGAATCAGCTTGTATAAGGACTTCCATATGATGCTGGATGAATCAAATTCAGCACGGTGTGGGGGTAGGGAGGTTATGCTGCATTTTTGTGAAGATGGGGCATGGTGGGGAGGGGCATGCGATCCAAGAAGTGTCCACCAAAAAGTCACTTTTGCTTTCTCAAGTTATGCTCTATAAGCAGACAACAGTCTAGCGATGGCCAGAGGGAAGCCGGGAGGGAGCTGAGTGGAGGTGGGCAAAGGGGGAAAATGGGGACATCTGTAATACTGTCAACAATAAAAATAAAGTTAAAAAATGGAGGAATGCTCTCATCAATACCATGTCATAACTTTGAACTGCAGTAGTGATCTGTAACTATTTTTATTTCCAAGCTAAGCTGCAATTACCTATTTCAGTCTGTGAAATATCTAGCTATCATTTCCCTCCCTTGGAAACCTCTAAGATTAGTGTGATATGATAGGTACAGTATTTTTCAGCCAGCCAAGAAGACTTTGGTTCCATATATAGCTTGGTCATTAATTTGGCAGTTTTATTATATACACATCACTTATCCTATCTGAGCCTACAGTTTCCACACCAGTAAAATAGTTATAATAATGCCAAATTTGTGAGAATGCCAGAATAATTTAGTTAGCAAGGCAATTGACATAAAATAGACTCTCTATAAATTAAAAGAGTAATGTTACCAACGAAACCAAACAAATATAATTGGCGTGATTAAATGTAAGGTGCATAAATGCACTTACCTGTTCATCTTAGTTTTCATTATATCTTCAGCGCCTGACTCATAGTCAAGTCACAAGAAAAATTGGGAGAATAGATATTAGAGTAGCTGAATAATAAAATAAAGAGTTGGATAATTAATTTAATGAAGTTGAAAAATACATAATAATCAGAATATCTGTGTTCCTCCACTGTAGATAAGTCTGTAGAAATAATAGCAAATCATCTCAAGTGAGTTAAATTAAAACTTTAAATGGATTTAAGAAACAGTAGTGTTGAAGTCTACAGAATATTGGTTATAGAGATCTTTAGATTTAAAAATATTTTAAAAATCAAGGTTTGATGTTTTCTATATAATTGCAGGAAGCTAAATTATATAAAACACGCGAGGAATCAAAAGGACTTGACCTACCAACAAAAGAGAACTGATTCTTGATGACCTTTGCCAACGCAAAAGTGCTTGAACTCCTGTTGACAAAATATTTTAATTTAATCAGGACTTTATTGAAATCTAGGTGAAGCTGCAATTCAGAAGGAGAAAAATTAATGTGAACACTTCTATACTGTGTATTTGGTATCATTCTGTCTGCCTAAATCGATCTCCTTCCAATAATTTCAGGACATACACACACACACAATCTTATATTATGCTTTTAGGGTTAAGGAGTATCATCATCAAACTCAATAAATGTTGTTGAAATCATAATTAATAGAATAGTTATATAAAATATTGTAATTTTGCCTAATAACTTTGGCATTGATAATGGCTACTGCAATACATTAATGATCTCTTTTCCTTTTACCAGAGTTTACATTACTTATTTAGTCTCAGTTTGTCTGTTTTCCATACACCGTGTGCCTCTTCCTCTTTTCCAATTGTTCTTTGGTGGCTTGTCTTTGTGATATACTTCGTTTGGAATTCATGTACTATTATACCACGTATCTAAGTCAGCACACCTCTTTTTGAAACAATCCACCTTCACAACAATGTTAGGGAATGTGCTATTTCCTGCCTTTAAATCCTGCTGGAGCAGTTCGAACCAAGGGTGATTTGTGCTGTGAAAGCCTACTGAGAAGATTTATAGGACCTGCTTCACCAGAGAACTATGTCAGGTCTAATTATGTACACTGAGCCCTGAGTACTGAGAACAATGTCATTCGGTCATGATGCCTGTGCTCACTCCTGCCCTTACCTCCAGGTGGCTGTGGGCTGGTCCAGCCACCTGGACTCATTAGGGACCATTTAATGAATTTTTAGAGCTCCAACGTTCTCCAAATGTGCCTCAGGGGTTGATAGGTAGGGTGAGTCAGGTACTTAAACATAGAGTTATGTATCCACAGGCCTGCCTAAACGGAACCAACTGGATTTTTCTGGCCTTATACACTTGTAATTTACATAGAATTTTTTTGAACAAAGAACCGATCAACTTTGATATTCTCAGACTTAAAATAGGACAGAAAATTTCAGGTTTTGAGACAATTAGATTCCACAGTGATCTTAGGTATAATTTAAATTTTTTAAAAAAATAATTTATTTGTTTATTTTATTTTTAGAGAGAGGGGAAAGGAGAAAGAAAGGGAGAGAAACATTACTGTGTGGTTGCCTCTCACTCGTGCACCCAGCTGGGGACCTGACGTGCAACCTAGTCATGTGCCCTGACTGGGAATCGAACCAGCGACACTTGGCTCGCAGGCTAATCCTCAATCCTCTGAGCCACAGCAGCCAGGGCTAATTTAAATATTGAATGAAAATTATAATCTACTGTATGTTCAAAGCTTTCATTTTGCGACTGACTTTTAGGAGTGCTGTGTGGGAGATACTGAGTTATTGTGTGAACCTTGAAGGGGGGAAACTTTATGTTTGTTGACACTAATACTAGGTGACAAATGTGAATCTCTAAGCAACAAATCAATTTTTCCAATATCTAATAATGACTAGATAAGATTAGCGATAACATGGAGAATTGTAATAGAATAATTTTACTTCCCTAGATAATTTTAAATAAGGAATCCTTATGGTATTAACAGCAAGCACTGATTCATTATTTACATACTACTTAGGAAATAGTTGAAATGTTTTCTTCCACATTATCATTAGCTTTTTGAGGAGCTACCAGGCCAAGATGAGCCAATTAGAAGAAAAAGGAAGAACAGTCCTGACTTCCTCCTTCAAACAACATGCAAGGTACAACACTTTGTGCCCTGAATAAAGAAAGAAAACTTGTAGCACATAGACATTATGCGAGGTAGCATTCACAAGTGCTCCTTACCTTCTCTCAAAAGCTCTTCACCAATGACTGCCTGGGAATAAGTGTATATAACCCAGCTTTCCTATTCTTTTGGTGGGATAGTTCGAGGCCCATTCTCTACTATTTTTCAGGATTTTTTTTTGTTTCGTTTTGTTTTTATGTGATGGATCCCTATTTGCTCATAATAGTACCCTGTACTGCTAAGCATCTTTAATCCATTCACTTCCTTTTTCTTTGTCATTCCCCCACTTCTTACTGCTGTTTCTTGTGCTTTCTTCCTTAATTAAAGACTTGTGCTTTAATACTTATCCCAAGAGTCTTCTTTCTGACACCCTATGAATTTAAGTTACCCAGTTGCGAGATGATGCAGTTGGCTTCCCAATCCTGTGTCCTCTAACTCTAAAGTCCATTGTTTGTCAGCTACGCAAGGCTGTTGTCTGTATATAGAGGAGAGATACCGTCTTTTATCGTGTTTATATATTTCTGGACAAGGTGAAATTTTCCTGAAATTGTGGGTTAAATTTTAAATGTATTGTCACAAATTAACACACTTTTACAAAATGTTCTGGTAAAAACACATGTAGGCTTATTAGAAACATTGAGTGTGACAAGATTCACAGATGGGTTCTGTAGTATTACCTCTTACAATAAGAGGAGGGAGAGGTCTCTCTGACCATCTGGAGCATCATATTAGTTACCACACCACAGGCCTACCTGCCATCACTGGAGCCTGATGTGTAGGCCTTCTCAGGGAGCTGGACCTCACAGCGAGAATGAGTGCCTCATGGGGCAACTTATAACAGAAAACCCCAGGAGTGTAATCGCCCAGCTATACTGTGCAGTGAGCCCTATCCTTCAGGAGTTCTATTGGAAGGTAACTGGGGCCACAGAAGGAGTTTGGTTTGAACCAAGAGCAGCTATAGATCTAACATTAAAGGGATAAATTAAGTTATACTTACAAACCATACTAATGAATAGAAATATTTTCCTAAACCAAAGCCCTCACTTAACAATATGGGACTTTAAAGTTATTTTAAAGTAATTGCTTTCTCATATTAAAACTTATGTAACTATACTGAAAATTTTTAGAAGAGTAGAAGGTGTATAACACATGATTCCATTACGAATTCATACAAAACACAATAAAATAATACAAAATACTAGTATCAGCCTTTAAGTTTATCTGTGGGTTAGATTAACTAAAATTTACACCAAAACAGTTCATATTGAATTCTATTTTTTAACCCATTCATTTTAATTAATATTAATTTTGTTTTTTATTGTTGTTATTTAACATTAGAATGTCCTGGAAATTTTACACTGACCCCTGACACATACGTTATAAATATTTCTTAGGTTAACTGAGGAAAGGCTAAACAAAGATTATTCTCCTTTTCATCTTGTCTCTCCTTGCTGTTTCCTCTCAGTGACTCATCCGGCTCCAGACAGCTTAGAATTCAAATGCTGGGTCAATTCACCTCTCGGAGATTCACGATGGAAAGTCTGAAATAACTTGCAGTCCACAAGAGGTGTTCAAGGAATACACTCCCATCCCCCTGTCTCAGGTTTTCTGTTTCTATTGCTGTTGCCTTAGCTCAGAGTTCCTTCCATCTTCACTGTCAGTTCTGCAGTCTTCCCTATTCACCTTCAGCAGCTAACCCAGAGATCGTAGAAAATATACAGTATTGTCTACCAGGAAGTATAAAGTAACATAGATTCTGAGTCAAATGAGCACACCCAGAATTGATCCCTAGCCCTGCTTTGTCTCAGCTGTGTGAAACTGAGAAATAGCTTAATGACTCATACCTTCAGTTTCTGTCCCTGTACAATGGGGACACTCATACCTAATTGGCAAGGGTTTCTCAGGACTCATGATGACATTCATTAAGTACCTAGCAGAGTTCCTCAGAGAGAAGATTCTCACTAATGGAGTCTTCTCTTCTTTTGTGGCAAAGTTGGCATTTAATTGAGGGCAATATTTTTATCATAGTGATTCCAAAACTAATTCAAAGGTCTGTC
Source organism: Furipterus horrens (assembly GCF_987537825.1). Classification (NCBI taxonomy): domain Eukaryota; kingdom Metazoa; phylum Chordata; class Mammalia; order Chiroptera; family Furipteridae; genus Furipterus; species Furipterus horrens. Next base: position 11,734,154 of record NW_028327183.1, on the reverse strand, counting down.
TGACTTGTCTGTCTCGAGGAGGAGAGAAGAACAGGCGGTACTGCAGCTTCCTAGCCCAATCCGATAATCCTTGCCTTTGAAGGTGTAGAGTTGGGGACAGGCTTTGTCAGTGTCATAACTAAAGATAAGAAAAAAAATGGGCAGGCCAGAAATGTGAGAGCTATCAAAAGAACACATTTTGGAGAATTTTTATAGCAAGAAAAAGTAGCTTGTTATTAAACTCATTGTATCAATTATTGTGAAAATATCTAAATACAACCCATTTGCTTACTAGTGGAGCCCAGAAGTGATGTTTGTCTTCTCTAATTTCAATATCATCTTCTGTAGTTCTTACATGAAACCGGGTGAATTACAGCAGCTGAAAAGATGAAGTAGCTGTGAGTTTCTGTAAGAAAGACTGGTGATAAAAATTGTCCTGGACAAAAATACCAGTTGTAATCACTAGCCAACTGGCAAGGGGGAGGAAGTGCTATTCATCTCTAATTCCAACTGTTAATTACCTAAAAATATATACATTTCTTACTTATATTTTTGGCATATTATGATTTAATCAAAACATGGTCTGTCATAAGTTTAAGAAAAGCTTATTCAATTTATAGAATATGTTTTAACAGTATAATATTCCTGATGATTGGGTGCAATAAAATGTAAAAGAGTAGCAGGGAAAAAGACAATATTTAGTGCTGTGAATATACAAATATCCTAAATGAGGCTCCAGATGACAGAATGCTCTACTTATTTCTAGCCTATTTTACAATTTACATGATGAAACCTGAGCAGGTTGCCAGAGACATTCTATGGGGTTGGTAAGGGATGGTAATTAAGGTGTGTGGAAGTCACATCTAGCATCCTCAGGTGGAAAATAAATTCAGCGTTGGATCCATGATGAGGAATGTGTGTAGGTAAAGAATATCTACACATAAATGAAAATATCTGTTATAGTACCCATCTCTTGTTATTTATAAGATGTAGGTTAAGTCTTTCTTCCTTGAATCTTAGCTCCATTTTTTTTGTCTATTAAAGGACATAATAAAAAATAATAAGTATGAAGGAATATTAACATTATTTATATTTCAAATGACTATAATTAATCAAGTGCTTATTATGTTCCAAGAACTCAAATAACAAGTGGGTTACATGTTACAGTATTTATTTATTTATACTTCAATATAATACATTTTAATATTAATATATTAAATACAAATTTATGAAACATTCATCAGCCTGCATTTAAGGAAGTTCTCTTATTATCTGCCTCTGTAGAAGAGGGTACTGAAGCACAGAGAGATTAGGGAGCTGAGGTCTGAGTGCACATATGGGAAATCAGCCACCCAGTCCTGCAGGCTTCACCATTACATCATCCAACTCTCCTACAGTGAATCTATTTAGAAGAAGGACTGGTCATTATATCTATGTTTGTTATTACCCAGAAAAATGATGAGCATTGTTACTAAAGTTGGTAAGGATTCAGTCTATCCCGAAATACAGAATTCACTAAAACATATAAAACCATTACACATGTTTAGGAAAGATTGCACTAAGAGGAGATTATGAACTGGCCCCTGGAAAATGTGTACATTTTGCAGGTGAAGAGGGACAGTGTCGTAGGCTTTCTGGGCAGATGCAGTAGACTGTCACTCATTGGCTGTCTTATAAATAACAGAATTTTGCTTATCCCAGTTCCGAAGGAAGTCCAAGATCAAGGCACCCGCTGATTGGGTGCCTGGTGGGGTCTGCTTCTTGGCTCACAGGCATCCCTCCTAGTGCTGCATCTTCATGTGGGGAAGGTGTGGAGAGAGCTCTCTGGTGTCTCTTTTATAAGGGCATGGACCCCATTTATGAGGACTTCAACCTCGTGACATAATGACCTAATCACCTCTCAAAAGCCCTTCCTCCCAATGCCATCACATTGAGGCTTAAAAATTCAACACATGAATTTTGGGAGGGGAGAGACAAAACCATTCAGTCCGTAACAGAGAGGTGTAGTTGTTGGAGGAAGAAGTGGTTTTCAATCAGCAGGAACAATGGCTGCAGAGGTAGAATCGGGGACAGACTGATATGACTGGAAAATTGAGAACCGCACTCCGGCTCTGCTAGAGCATCGCGTTGTTGGGTGTGTAGGAGAGGAAGCTGCGTAAATGTCTGATACCAGATACGGAAGTACAAGAATCAAACCCATTGGGGCTTTACCATTTTATCATCCAATGCCAACCACATTCTTAAATGGCAAGTGGGAAGAGAGACGTAAGGAAATGATGGGACTCAGATTTGTTAGAAGTATGCGTTCTTTATAATGTTACAAGCCAGACTAAAGAAAAAAGATTCCGTTGGCAAGGGGAACCTTCTATTTGTCTCCATGAGCAAAAAATATAACTTAACTTTGTGTTGAAGAGAAGGAATCTCTGTTATTTTTAAGATCTTCTCGTTACAGCATGTCTTCTAGGTTTTTTTAGTTTTTTAGGGTTAGAGAAATATTCCAGAATACTGAGTTCCACACTCATTATAAAATTTTCCAAACTGACCTTGTTTTGAACTAATGTGTGGGCAGCTACAGAAAAATACATTATCAGTTAATACAAAAAGATGTTCTAGTAGACAGCACTGTAAAAAAATGAAAGTTGGCAATCCTAGAGGTGGTGAGCTTCCTGGGAGCACAGGACTCTGGGAAAGTGCAGATGGGATACTAGGAACAGTTAGATGTCAGACTTTTCTTGTATGTAAGAATCACCTGGGACCTTGTTAAAAAATATTTTAGTGTTCATTTCTAGAAATTTAGTAACTCTGGGTGGATCATTTTTAAGATACAACAACCTTGATATTCTCTTTATTCTTTTAACATCAAATCTTAGTCACTCATTGGAAAGAGGCTTCTAGATCCTGGACAATATATTTGGAAGTGAATTGCAGGGCATGGTAGCACCGTGTGGTGTGGCATTGGTGTGGTGATGGTATATGAACAGAATGACATTGTTCTCTTTTTTGCTTAGAACTATTCAAGCTTCAGTGTAAAAAGTGTAACCTATGGTCAGATTATGAAATATTCAGGGGATTTCCTCTCTAAAACAGAAAATTAAAAAAATATATCATTTATGTTAGCATGATGTTGGCAGCGTGAAAAATTAGTTAGACCTTCCATACGTTGATCCTTGCTTCACACTCAGAATGTATGGAAGATGACAGAGACCTTGCATGTGCAATCAGATATTGACAAAATTCTGTCACTGGGAGCCTTCCACAATGGTTCATACGCTGCGGTATCGTTCCTCCCAAATCCACAGAAAAGCCTCTGTGCAAAGATTATAGGCCCTCTGACATGGGTATGGACAATGCTTTGGGGGATTATAACAGAAAATGATGAACATTGTTATCAAAGTTGGTTAAGAGTAGGTTCAGTTTGAGAGAAATTGATCAGCATTGGAACCACTAACTACTTGTGTTTCTTAGCACTTTTCTCTTGCCTTTGAATCTGCCCTTGCTTGCCAGTGGAGTGTATTCTCTGAGTCTTCAAACCCTAATTCAGTAGCAATTTTCCCTGGGAAGGCTTTGATACCCCTAGTTGCAGTAAGGTAGTAGAAATTACATATTATTTTTTAGCTAGTAGAACTGTATTTGGATTTCAACTGGGTCAAGGTCACATGTAAGCATCATGACCTTGTGAGAACTACTGAAATTCTCTAAGATTCAGGTTGTCTGTGAAATGGGAATAATACATTTATTTTTTGTAATATGGACTTATTTAGTTGAAGTAATTATTTAATATTTTGGAATCTACTTTTTTCAGATTTTTAAAATACATACAAACATATTAGAAGACAAGACATACTTTTTCCCTTCAGATGTTCAAATGATGATTGATTTTTATTCTTTGGTCAACGTGATAAATATTTATTGAGTGCTTATTATATACCAGGTATGCTTCTGGGTACTGAAGATTCACTTTTAAAGAGACACACGGCCCTTGCTCTCTTGAAGCTAATACTTTAGTGGCTGAAAGAGACAACAAATGAACACGTAACACAGGTAATAAGGCGTGAGAGGACTCTATTATTATTATCTGTTGATTATCTGGTTTCTTTCCTTTTTTTTTTTTTACTTTTAGTAGAGGGTTGTATTGAGACAAAGTCACAGCCCCAGCTACATGCCTCTGCCCCCTACCCCCCATTCCTGACTCCTCCACACACACACAGTCCTGGCTTTGACTCTGGTGTTGATATCTGACAGCGTCAAGGGCTTCCCTTGGCCTTTGGTAGCCAACACCCCACTCTGACTCTTGTGAAGAGCAGCTGATGGAGAGAGGCGGCACCATGCTGAGTCATAAGTGGAGAGAAAAAGTATCTTGTTATAACAAATAGGTGCTCTGCAGTTCTACATAAACCATATGTATGTATATATGTGTATTTCTCATGATGATATTTTTGTTGCTAAAAAAGCCACCGTATTATTTAATCAAGAATTATCTTCAAAAATAAATGTTAAGACTGAAGGCAAAGGAGCTATAATAAACTGCTCTGAAACAGACAGCCCCTCTTCTAGCCACGCTTGGCTCAGCATAATCAATGTTCTCATGTCTGTTATCGTCTCACCTTTTATATCTAAAGTTTCCATTCTGTGCTCTCTGTTGCAAAAAAGCTTGTAAGGAGTACCTCAAGAAGCTCCCATGACTCTGTTTTGGGGGTTGGACTGGGAATCAGGGAGCCCTGGTAGGAGATCAGGGGAAGGGAAGGAACTGAGGCGAGTGTATGTAGGTCCCCAGCTTCCTTTTTGCAGGGCCTTCTTTGGCCTGCTGTGTCCTTCAATAAAGGTCATTGTTTTTCTCAAGGTGGCCTTTTCAACACAACTTTATATTTGAGTAACAAGGGTTTGCTTTCCTTGCCCCTTTAGGTGAAGGGATAGTAACAGCTCTTTTATGACTAGCCCAGGGTTTTTGCAAAATTCATCGTGGTTACCCTACAACTCCCACTTTAATATAGAGTCCTTTTTTAGATAAAATTTTCTCCAATTATCCTAATTTGAGCATACCATCTGTTTCCTGTTGAGTCGCTGACTGTTCTCTCACCAGTAAAAGCATCCATTCAAACCCGTGAAGTGAGTCAAAATTGGGGTAACAGAAAGTGTATCAGAATTAGAAGTCTGGGATTCAAATCATGGCTATCCTTTCAGTACATTTGTGCCGGAAGCCAGTTTCTTGGGTACTCTGAGTTTTAGGTCTCTCATGTACCAAGTGGAGATAATTGTAGAGTGAAAGCAGGAGCCAAAGTTATTGTATGTAGAAACTAAATAAACCTGCATGAGACCTAAGTAATATCAGTATCCCCAGTGATGTTCAGATTAGTCGTAGGTACATTAGTGGTCCTTACATGGCAGACACCCTTGATTTCAGCCACTTTTATAACATTAAAACATTGCCTGTTCATAATTTGCATTTCACCCCTATGCTTCCAATTTGGAGTGTGGGTTGGTATTTCTAAGAATAAGGGGTTATGCAAATGCCTGATGCCATATCGTAACTGATTTTGCACGTCTTCTACTACTCAGAAACCCTTTGACATATTTTTTCTGAAAGTGTAAATTAATTAACACATATAACATGTTTAAATGCCCGATACTGAAAGCTGAAAAAAAATGCTAATGTTAAAAGTCTTCAGTTGCTGGCTGACTAATTGCCCCAGAAGACATCTGTCACCAGTAGGAAAGCATCGTCTATCTCGTGAAATATTACAAAACCCAGACCTCTTGTTACAATCTAATTAGTTTAAATGGTGTGGGTCTCTAAACTTTGTTCATACAAGAGGTTGAGCTTTTTTTTAAAGACAGATAATATATTTCTAAGTCAAAGCAGCAAAAATAGCTCAGTGATGGCAATTCTGTGACTGAGTTCAACACCGCTGGCTGTTTCCAACAAACCACTATGTTTAAAGGGAAGGAGTCCATTGAGGATTTGTTTATTTATCTCCCAGGGGAATTCAGACCAATGTGCTCTCACTTCTTCAACTAATAGGCCCAGATATAATATTAAACTTGTCCTAACATCGGGTAGTTTTAGTTCTGTGTTGTGTAGTGAGAAATTGTGTGTGGCTGGCAGATTTTGCAAACTCAGAAGGTAATACTTACCGAGTGCCTCTTATGTGTCTAGAACTATGGTGAGCTATTTAACATGAACAAAGTTTCCTTTACTTTTTTACTCTAGCTACTCTAGTTACCTTGTAATTTCTGCAAAACAGCAGCACTTAACACCAAAGAATCTTCTTTGTAGCTACTTGCTAATTTGTAAGTTATTTGTCTCTCCATCTATCACCACTCCATACCTAAAATATGAACTCCGTAAGAGCAAAACAAAAACTGCAGTATTTACCAATGCATCACCAGAACCAGGACTAGTGCCTACTATAAACAAATGGGACTGTATCACACTAAAAAGCTTTCGTACAGCAAAGAAAACTATCAAGAGAATGAAAAGACAACCCACTGAATAAGAGAACGTATTTGCCAGTGATACATCTGATAAGGGGTTAATATCCAAAATTTATAAAGAACTCAGAAAGCTCAACACCAAGAAAACAAACAACTCAATTAAAAATGAGCAAAAAGCTTGAATAGACATTTCTCCAGAGAGGACTTACAAGTGGCCGATAGACATATGAATAGATGCACAACTTCACTAATCATCAAAGAAATGCGAATTAAAATCACAATGAGGTATCATCTCACACTTGTGAGAATGGCCATCATCAATAAATCAACAAGCAAGCGTTGGCTTGGAGAAGATGAGGAGAAAAGGGAACCCTCGTGCCCTGCTGGTGGGAATGCAGACTGGTGCAGCCACTGTGGAAAGCAGTATGGAGTTACCTCAAAAGATTAAAAATGAAACTGCTTTATGTCCCAGTGATTCCAGTAATACTGCTTCAATAAATAAAAGTGAGCAAATCCATTAATTCTAAAATTAAATGCGATGCACATGTAATTTGGTGGCAGACTTCTTGTATTTTTGCCTCCTAGAAAGTAACTAGCTACCTTCTGGAGGTAGAGAATTGGGAATATCAGCCTAACTTATCTTTAAGGCCAGTTCTCACTTCCCCTAGTTCCTTTTAGTAGTATCATTATCATTAGCTAATCTATATCCTGGGGGTCCATAAAATTTAAGCAGGTACTTGCTAAGTGTTTAACTAATTGTCTTTATAAATTTGTTTAGAGAGAACCTATGTTTTAACCCTGACCCAATTCTGTGCTCCTCACAGTCTCTGACAAGGACATCATCTCATTGTTTCTTAATTTTTAAATCTCATTCCTTTTCATTTCTCACAGAACTCTTAAAGTCCTATCCCGCCCACTCGCTACAATATCCCAACCAACCTCGGGAAATAAACAGGACTCAGTTTTGTCCAATATCTTTTGTATTTCAAAGTCTGAAGTACACATGGCTTATCAGGGGGTTGGATCTGTCTAGTAAGTGCTGCTCTGCAAAGGAAGGGTGCACCTTGGTCTCGCCATGGGAGGGTAAGTGGTAGATTGTCTGCCTACAGCGAATGGTGTAGCGGGCATCCCATGTGATGAGTGAAGGGCATGGTACAAGGGAGCTTCTGTTGGAGGCCACAGCTCTTTATTTCTTAGAGTACCCCAAGTCGTATCTTGCCAAAATGAGAAGTAATATTCTTCCCAACCTCGATTGTGTCTGTGTGAGAATTCCTGTTGCTTCTAATAAATAACACTACATTTCACAGAAACTAGTCATCTTTAACGGTGTCTTATTAGGCTAAAGGAAACATCTTTGCCCTCCACCTTCTCTGCCACCTTAAGTTACTGGACAAAACATCTTATGTCAACTATCGATAAGTAGTGTCACGTCCAGATTATTTTGGGACTCCTGGGAAAAAAATGTTAGTTCTCTGAGCTATATTCATCATACTCCCATGCACACAAATGCTTATTCATACTTTCCTTTCTTATTAGGGTATATCAAGTCATTTATTTTACATTCACCATTACTAAAAGAACTCATAGAGGGCATAGGATAAACAATACTACCCATAAAACTGCCTAACTGCCCAGATGTCCTCAATCGTCCACTTTGCTTCCCCTGACACTGTGTCTGATTCTAATTAATACTCTTAATTTCATATCGCCTGCAACTTTGTACATATTTAAGGAATGAGTAAAAAGTCTATTGACCTCTCAAGTAACACTATTAAAGGGAATTTGCATAGAATTGTCAACATCTTTGAAACAGAATGAAAGAATGTGTGTTTGTCAAAGAAAAGTCACACCAGACACGGATAAGGAAGACTTTACTCAAGGGAGACTGAACTCAGCTCCGCTGCAACTGCAGTTGGATGGCTTGTACGTTCTGGGGTGACCAAATGGAACGGTACTAGGCGATGTTGGAGAGGAAGTTTGTCAATGTAATTAGACAACTGTGTTTGCTAGTTGGGATTTACAGAAATTAGGTTCCTTCCCTCTCATAGGTACTGTGAGACAGAGGCTTTCTCTTCCTTAATGATTTGATTTCAAGGAATGGCCCCCAGGTCCTTGAGAATGACATTCGTGTGTTGTAAAACTGGCCAGAGCCTGGAACAATATTTACGCCTTAAAGAGTGAGAGAGAGACATTACGACTGAAAGTTTCCCAAAGGAGATGCTCTGAAAAAGAGAGGTCAGCAGCCTACAGTCAGAAAGACGGATGTCTGAAGTTTAGTTAATCCGAGGGGAAGGTTAAGACCATCTTAATCACATAAAACTTTTTGTACACGGGGCACCTTCTCGTGGATCACCTTGTAACATTCTTGGAAAGTAGGGAATATACGTCTATTTTATATAAGTGTAGCCAAATAAGAGACAAGGGGAATGGGGAGGTTCTCAGCTGCTATAAGGAAGCCTTGACTCCTTATGCTTTCTCAATTCCAGTTATCTCTCTCTCTTTTCTTTTTTCATTATTTCATAAATGTCTGGGGAAGACACACAGAGCTGCTAACACTGCCTGCTCTGTCAGCTAGACCACAATATCCACACCATTTCTGCAGCACAAAAATGCTTTCCCGCTCTCCCCCAGGTCCACCTCAACTAATCCCAGCCCTCTGTCTTCCCTGCGGCCCCGACCCCCCTTTGCCTGCTCCATACCTGGAAAAGATCACCTTCTTCCTACTCCAGGTGGTTGGCAGCACCATTCTTTAAACAGTACCTCACTTCATTGCCCTGGCTGGTTTAGCTCAGTGGATTGAGCGTCGGCCTGCGAGCTAAGTGTCGCTGGTTCGATCTTCCAGTCAGGGCACATCAGAGAAGGAAAACTCTGACTCCAAAAAACCTCCGCTGCCTTGCGGCATACCTCTTCAGGGGAAAGGCTAAGGGAGTAAACCCCGACAGAAAATCCGGAGCCGGAGTCCCTAAGGCGGTTTGACGTTGTAGTCAACACCGGCAACTCCTGCGGCGCACCTGAAGCCAAGCTGTATTGACTCCGTCTTTCGCTTGGGCCCTTCAGCTGCGAAGAGAGGGGGGGTCTGCTGCATGGGCAACAGCAGACCCTCCATATCACCCTGCCCAGGCTCTGTAGCTTCAGCTTCACTGGAGAGGACACTCCAGCGTCATTGCAAGATGTCGATTCAACACGGGAGGAGACAGATACCGTGTCACTCCCGAGTCGGACTGCACAGCCATTCTCGGCGGTGCAGATAGACTCTTAAGAAGCTACACCATCGTCTCTCGAGACGGACGGCTGCCGATGACGACCTCACTTCAGAGCCAACTGAGGGCTTTTGTAGTGATTTCAAGGAAAACAGCATAGAGAAAAGCGTTTTAGGGGTGAAAGAAAAGCAGTAAGTGATGAGGGTTTTTTTGGTTGGTAAGAGTCGGGGAAAATAAAATTCAGTTTTCCTTTGAGCTGATTATATCCCTCTCATAGCCGCCCTTAAGCCTCAGTCTATCGCTTAGGTAAAAGCTCCCTTACTGGGAGACTTCTTACATGTTGGAAAAATGTTCTCCTTCTTCAAAATAATTTCATAACTCTATTCTCAAATGAATGCTAAAAAATGACTTAATTGAGTAACTTTTACTCTAGCTGTGATAAGCTCTTGTTTACTAGGTCAACGCTGTGGTTGAGAATTTTTCATACAACCTTAGGTTGTAGGGTGGGAAGGGAGTCTGTGGTGCGTTCGATTAGCACAAACTGTGATTCTAGATGACTTAGGTCAAAGCCCTGCATTCATTCCTCAGGAGGAAGTATATGAATCTGGATGAGCCATACAAGCGTGATTACAGATGACTATGTAAACTTGGCTTTGGTGAGAGTTAACAGAGCAATTTAACAAATATTTATTGGTTTCCTATTTATTTCTCCCCTCTAGTCTATCCTCCACATTCTCAGCCAGTGTGATCTTTTAAAATTACAAATCTGATTATGCCACTCATATTTTAAAAATTTCAATAACTGTTTTATCAGCTGTTTTTTTTTTTAACTTGATTACCTAAATCATCGTCGTTGGCAGCCGTCCGTCTCGAGAGACGATGGTGTAGCTTCTTAAGAGTCTATCTGCACCGCCGAGAATGGCTGTGCAGCCCGACTCGGGAGTGACACGGTATCTGTCTCCTCCCGTGTTGAATCAACATCTTGCGATGACGCTGGAGTGTCCTCTCCAGTGAAGCTGAAGCTACAGAGCCTGGGCAGGGTGATATGGAGGGTCTGCTGTTGCCCATGCAGCAGACCCCCCCTCTCTTCGCAGCTGAAGGGTCCAAGGGAAAGACGAGTCAATACAGCTTGGCTTCAGGTGCGCCGCAGGAGTTGCCGGTGTTGACTACAACGTCAAACCGCCTTAGGGACTCCGGCTCCGGATTTTCTGTCGGGGTTTACTCCCTTAGCCTTTCCCCTGAAGAGGTATGCCGCAAGGCAGTGGAGGTTTTTTTGGAGTCAGAGTTTCCTTATCTGATGTGCCCTGACTGGAAGATCGAACCAGCGACACTTAGCTCGCAGGCCGACGCTCAATCCACTGAGCCAAACCAGCCAGGGACGTTACCTAAATACTAGTAGTATAAAAGGGTCTGTGAGGGATATGCAATAGCATAGAATAAGCATGTGACTGTTCTTTGTCTGACTACATGGGACTATATATCTTTTGTAATAAAGCCAAACCAACTAATTGTGGCTGGTATATAATATTCACACAAAATTTTAAGGTGAATTAGGGCATTTTGAAAAACAAGTGACCATATTTGTGGCTTTTGTGATATATCTCTAGTCCCCTGTGCGTGTGTATTCTAGTTCACCTTGTATTAAGAATATTTGAACAGAAAACATTGAGCATCATTGACCTGGGTGAAGTTCAAATCTTTTAGCAATTCCCACCAAGCCCTGCATAATCCTTTTGGCACCTTTGGCTCTTAACTTTATTCTTCACCGATTCCAAACTGCACCTGGTAGCCAGGACACAAGACTTTGCTTTCAAGACAAGGTTTACTCACCGACAGCGCCTCTTCCTCACTCTTGTTCTTCCACATGCATTCCTCTATGTCCATCAGAACCTCACTTAGGAACCACTTCTCTTAAATCTTGCCTGACAATCCTAGGTGTACTTAATTCATTCCCACCTTTTTTAAAACACCATGGCCACCATATACTCTGCACACCTTTATTGTCACCACTTAATATTCTTACAGGTGCTTCACCACCTTGATCCCCAAGAACCGGAAGTGAGGCAGAGACAGGCCAGTAATTCCCATTTCTGTATGCTTTCAAGGAGAGCCTCCGTTTCTTTTCCAGCTCACACTGGCCTAGTCACCTCTCTGTTCTCATCTAGAATGAGTCTCCCTGTTCCCTTTTGTGAGAGAATGAAACTTTATAGGCTTCTGCTAAACTTCTCAACTGGACCATTGTCTCACCTGCTGCATGCCTTTCATACATACTGTGATCTATACCTGGTTACCCAGGACACTGACCAATCTTTTCCCACGCCCAGTCTTTATTCCAGCTGTTACCTAGAGAAAGTTCTTCCTAATCCCCCTACTTATATGCTGCCTGTATTTTTCACTTATGAATTGATGCTTATCTATTTGCATGAATATTTAAATAATGTGAGGTTTTCCTCTGGAAGCCAGCCTCATGAAGAAAGAGACCTATCTATTTTGTTCCGCATTGAATGCCCAACACCTAACATAGTACTTGACACAGAATAATAATACCTGTAGATACATATTTTATTCAGTATATATTTCACGAGTGGCTATTTAGAAACAGGAACTATTCTAGATCATGGGGATTCAACGTGAATAGGATAGACACACTTTCTACTCCCATGGAACTTACAGTTGAGAAAGAGTAGACTGGCAATAAGCAAATATGTGTTGCTTTTTGCTTTGTTCATTACTGTAAAAATATGCTATGCAGTAAGTAAAGTAATAAGGGTCATCAATGGGCTATATTAATTTGGATATCCAAAAGAATCTGTATAAGAAAGGTAACATCTAAGCATAGAACTTGAAGAATGATTCATTCATGCCAAGTTTAAATAAAGACAATTCCAGCAAAGAAAATAATGTTTATAAAGGTTCTAGGTTGAAAATAAGCTTGGAATATTTGAAAAAGAGAATAATGTGAGTATAGCTTAAGAGTAATGGCAAAAGGAAGGTAGTATGATAGTACAGGGAAAAGAAGATAGAGAAAACATGTTTAGATTTTATTCTGGCTTAATGGAGAAATCATTCACCAGTTTAAAGCAAAGGAGAATCATGACTTTTTGTAAAGCTCATTTGGTTTCTGTATAAAAAATGGAATATAGCAACAATAAGAATAAATGTAAGAGACTACTTAAGAGACTTTGTTTTAAATGAGAGAGTATTGTAGCTTGGAAACAGGAGTTGGTGATAGAAGTGTGGTCAGGACTTATGAAAATCTTGGATGTGAGATAGGAAGGACAGATAAGTTTTTTTTAATTCATTTATTAGGCAGGTGAATGGCTAATACATGACTTTTCTAACATGGGAAAGAGAAGTTAAGAATGGGTTAGAAAGATAAAAGGTCATGAAGAATATTTGCCAATACTAAGCCTTCTTTTGTGTACACATTTAGAAATGTCAAGTAAGGCAGGGGATATATGAATCTATATAGAATATAATTTATTAAAAGCTTGGCCCAAATCTAAGTAGATAAAATAGCACTGAAGATCAATTCATACCAAAAGAATTCTGCAAATGTCATTATATTTTAAATCTCAATATTGGAACATCTCAGTTCATTCCCAATCACCATTAAAGTACACTTCTCTTGACTAGAAAATTTCAATATATAGATTTGATCTTATAATTGCTTTGCTTTTAACTTTCTCCTCTCATCCCCTTATTTATATGTGAGGTATGCTTATTGCCAAAATAAGAAAGGCCCAGTTTTCAGGAAAAATCACAAGGAGCTCTCCAGGACCACAGTGCGAACTGGAAGGGGCTCACCCTCATTTTGCTTGACCCTCTCTCCCGTGGATAGGAAGCATGTTTTGTCGCGTGCACTGCTAATGAGTCGGGAGCCCTTGTTTGCAGGAGAATGTCTGTGGAATCCTGGCACCAGGTTTCCTTCCCAGGGCACACCATGAGTCATCAGCCATCAACGATAAGGTTGCCAAGACCACACTGATCCTAAATAACAATTGGCTGCAAAATCAAGTTACAAATTTAACTATACCCTAATTACAAGGGAGATTATACAATATCCGTGTGAAAACAGAAGGGTTTGCAAGATGGCATGAAACACAAAGTAGCTCTAAGTATGAACTCCAGAAATACTCAGCCAAAAAATAAATAAAAATAAAATGGTAGGGAGGCATAATAAATATCATATAATGGAAAGGATTGAATAGCAAAAGCACAACCAAACCTAAGACAATTACCTGAAAAGAAATAAAACAACAGAAAAAAAAAAAAAAAAAAAAGGAAAACCTCTTACCTTCAATTAGTGTCTGGCTAGTAAGATTTCCCTCAGTTTTTTTTTTTTTTAATTATTCCTCCACTTTTAATTGTATTTTTCATACCCCTGAGCATGTGTTACTTCCTTCCTCTCTTCCATTACTTTCTCCCGGTAAAGTTGTTTCTGTCTTAAGTACAATTGTATGACCCTTCAGCTGCGAAGAGAGGTGGGGTCTGCTGCATGGGCAACAGCAGACCCTCCATATCACCCTGCCCAGGCTCTGTAGCTTCAGCTTCACTGGAGAGGACACTCCAGCGTCATCGCAAGATGTCGATTCAACACGGGAGGAGACAGATACCGTGTCACTCCCGAGTCGGACTGCACAGCCATTCTCGGCGGTGCAGATAGACTCTTAAGAAGCTACACCATCGTCTCTCGAGACAGACGGCTGCCGACGACGATGACGACGATGTCTTCTGCATTTGAATCCGCCAACATTCTCTGATGACAGTCCTACCTCACTCTGAATTTCAGGCAGAAATGAGTGGTCCACAAGATAATGGCACACAAAAATAAACAGAATGCATCTCAAGTCATTGTGCTGTGGTAGTGATCCTTCAATCATTAGCCTTTCAAATGAACACATAACATTTATTTATCTAGTGCAAACTTACTATCACCTGATGATCTACTGGGTCCTTTGTCATTTCATGCTTATCGTATAGCAGTAAATATTAAAATTGCCCAAATAATCAATAATAGGATTGATTAGAACGAAAAGGGAGTACAGAGGCTGCTACAGAAGCTCGACCTTTGACACAAACATCCTTGGGACCCAGCTCTCGAACATAAAGGTCCATGTGATTTCTTACTGTCAACATCAGAGATGTAAAAACACTGGCAACCTGAGATGAGATAAAGCATAATCTTCTCCTTCATTTTATTACCACAAAGGGAACCCCTTCTCAGATCCCCCCAGAGTACTCACACTCACACATGGCCCTCCCAGGTGTCCAGTCGAAAAAGGAACCTGAGAGGTTGAAATACGAAAATAAAAAAAATGACAAAAGTAATATGTTTCCTTGGTATTGTGGACGCTTCTTTCCTTCCCCTCCTCTCTACATTTCCCATCCTTGGCTCCCGCCGCCTCTGCTACTTGTCCTCTTTCTTTCCTTCCTTCCTTTCCTCCCTCCCTCCCTCCCTCCCTCCCTCCCTTCCTCCTTCCCATTCTTCCTTCCTTCTCCTTTTCCTCCCTTCATCTGTGAAGTACTAGGCATTTTGCTAGAAATTAGAATACAATATTAAACAAAATAAATAGCTATTGGGACTACCCTAATCTACTTAACATTTCACCGTCATGGATATCATATATTGCAACATCATAGTCTCCTATGAATCTACATTTTATCTGGCAGCTCAGGTAATTCTGCTACTGACTATAAGCCATTCATTGTTTGAGAGAAGAAAATAAAGTCTGTTTGGTGAGCATCACCACTAATTCTCAGGGTGCCTCAGATTGCATAATGAGCTATCCCTTTCTGTTATTTATTATTTATGATCCAATTCATTTCTTAAGTGTTCTTATTTGGCTTACACCTACCTATTGCTTTAAGATGTGGTCCCTAACCACCTTTCACCATGACCACTCCAAGTGTGTCCAGGAACTGTGCCCTGACCTCCCCTGGGTCAGGGCCTTCCAGGCTCCCTGGAGTTGCCGCTCCACAGCAAGTGACACTGTACCCCATTTCCTGCAGGTCTAATAATGCCACCAGAAAACAAGACCACAGGCTAGCAGCAATTACAGAGGAATAACATGAAGTAAATAATGCATCGTAAAATATTTCTTCAACATGTGAAATAAATTCTGAACTAATGTCACATGACTTTCCCCATGAAGAAACCAAGCCCAGAAGGACAATTCACTGGGAAAATGAAAGTAATGTTTTTGACAGATGCAGGCAGGCCCTAACGTAGTTTAGGATGTTGGTGTAAATTTCTGTCTTTCATTCTTTTCTTTTGTACTTTGGTGTAATTTTCCACCTTTCCAGGTGACTTCATTCCATTAGTTTGTTTGTTCCAAGAGTGTTCCTGTGTCAGATCTTTAGAAACTTTGTCAGGGATTTATTTATCTTACTCTCCTCAGACCCTGTCGGGAATTGAGCAAGTAATCTGTTAAGGAAACAACAAGGAATTATGAGGGCTGAAAAACTAAGTGCCCAGCATACAGGAATAACAGAACTACAGGATATTTGAATCCTTAATGTTATATCCATGAGGAGCATTGTAGTGATATACAGTATCAATTTATATCTAATCTTTATCTTTAATATAGTATTACTTATGGCTATAGGATTCAAAAAGAGCGTACTGGTCCATATAATATACTCACTGCCTAAAAATTCTTTCTTCTGTAAAACAGGGAAACACATTAAAAAACATTTAAAGCAGGTAATGATATAGATTTGCATAATTAACAGCAACTGCTATTATTATCTTATGAGCATGTTTTTGCCTTTCTCTTCTCTTTATTTGGGGTCTTTTGACATCAAAAACAATGCTTTATTCAACTCTCTATTTCTTATGCCTATCACAATTCCTGCTGACCTTTAAAAACCTTCCTAAATACAGTATACCTTGTACATGCCACCTCTAACAATGTTAAGGTGAAATCCCCAGGTATTTTCTTAGAAAGTTTATTTTAAAAATAAAATATTGATGGAAGTGGCTTGGAAAGTGATTGGCACATAGTAAGTGCCCAGTAAATACGACTGATAACTGTTATCCTTAATCCTATAACTCTAGTGTACAATTCGGTCATTAAAATGGATAGTTGGTACTGGGTACTTACCTGATTGCCTGCTCATGACCATAAAGAGGCTTGAGGCTGGGTCTCTAGTTCGAGTGATGGAAGTATCACAGGCAAGCTGTCATGCATTCTGCAAACACCCCAAGGAAAGTTATCTCAGAAACAGAAAGATAGAGCATGCTAGCTACAGTGGAAGGAGGTATGCGCTTGGAACATAATTATCCTGGCCTTGACATTTAGCCAGGTAACCTGGGACTGATGAGAAAATTACTTTATGTTACGTTCTCCTTCATCTCTCTCCTCCTCACCACATCCTCTGATTTTCAGGTTAGGCCGTCCCAGAGGAAGTCCTGAAGGGATCCGATGGGGAAGAAAACACTAGTTTCATCGCATGTTTACTGTGTACAAAGCACTGCATGTACATAATCAAGGTGCCTTCTGCATGATTCCCTTAATTACTGCACTTAATAGTTACAGTCGTTGAGGGTCAGACAGACTAAATCTTTGGCCCCAGAGACGGTGGCAAAGTTAAAATTTGAACTTTGGTCTCTCTGACTTTGAAGTCCAGGCTCTCTTCTGGCCAGCACACAGCCCCCATGCTTGCCGTCTGTTTCTGGAACATCTGCCCAGGTGTTACTAAGTGGTAGCTTTAATTTTCTATGACACTTAGATGAGGACAATTTGAATTTGGGGACATGCTGTATAAGAAGAAGTACATTCAATTTGCATGATAATCCTAATCCTATTTAATAGTATGGGCATTCTGAGACATTGGCCAACAGCAAGCTTCTGAAAGAAGGCTCAAGATTTAGCGTCTTCTTTTGCTCCTTATTTAAGAGTGTGCCTGGCATGAGGTTCACCTTGATTTCAGACCTGAAAGTCATTTACTCAACCCGAGATATAAATTAATACAATGTAGAGCCTGATAGACTTGATAATAAATAACCATGGAATAAATGAATAGATAGATAGATAGATAGATAATTTTAGGGACTAATATCATTATAATCCTTACTACCATTATTGGAAAACTTCATTTTCTCAATAGTAATACTTCAAAGACTTTCAGTCTGACTTCAAAGACCAAGAGCAATTGAAACGCATCATTATATTTGCAGTTACTAGTCCTACCTACAAAAAGAGACAACCAGCTGCTTGTATGATTTAGGAAAAACAATTAACCTCTCTGGAAAGGTTTTCTGATTAAAAAATGGGGCCAACGATGCTTCTGCCACGTCATCTTCAGTAGTGTTGAGGAACAAACGGAATGAATTTTAAACAAGATGTTTTCTGCCCCGGAAAATATCGTGCCAATATAGGCTGTCCTATCAGCATCCTGGAAAAGAGTAGCCTGTGGCATGGCCAAGGATCAGCCTCACTGTCCCATCCACTGGCTTTCCCAGGCTGCTGAAACCTGAGAGGGTCTAAACTCCACCCTCTTTCTTTTCCTGCCTTCATTCTAGCCACGTTGGAAAAGTCCCTGCTCTGAGCATTCCACACACTTCCATTGCCCATGTCTTCTTCCTCTGCCTAAAATACTCTGTTTAATTTTAATTTCTGATCCACTCTGTCAACTTCTGCTCGTGTTTCAAAATGCAGTTCATTTCTCATCTCCCAGCATTTCATCTGCATCCTTCTCCTAGCCAGCCAGAATTGTGACAATTTTCCTCTTTTGTACTTGGAAAGCATGTTTCTTTTGCCTCCACTACAGCGCTAATAAATTATTTTCAGTCATTTATTTACACATCCAATTCCTCAGCTATTATATAGGGATTCTAATGGAATGGGACAAGTTCTAACAGCCATAATGAATTAAATGACTAATCTGTGTTAGGCACCATATCCACATAATTATAACCTATTTTTAGAAGGAGCTCGGTGCCATAAATCTTATGGTTATGGGAAGTGAACTGCAAATGACTATGATGTTGAAATTGGCACTTAGACTCTATTTTTCAGAAGCTCGATAAGAAGAGTTTTCCTGTGTAATTTATGAGCACCAACGAACTCCAGATTTCTTGAGGGCAGGCGGCACACTTGACACGTGTTTGTCTCCTTCACGACTGTTAGCAGGAAGTGGGGTGTGTCCTCCAACAGGGATGATTGATTGCTGATCATGTGTGTCACTTCTTGGCCCTCTTTCTTGAGGTCAAGCCATTAGATTGCCACATCTTGCTGTTTTACCACATTACACACCTCCCGGGGTATAGATTTCCAGAGCCTTGGCTGATTGCACTTTGCCAACATAGCAGATGTCACAACCGCTCACAGCTATTTCTTGTCCCAAGGCTATTCTGCTTATGTGTGGTTGATCATGATTAGCTTGATAAATGACTTTAGCTTTTTGGAAGCCAAGTGCTCCATTTTTCCCCTAAAACACAGAATAATTGTAAATTGTATAAGGAAAGAAGAATCTTTGTTTGCATCTTAAAATAATGATCTGCATGTTCTTCGGAATGAGCTTTTAATTTGGGATCCAGGGTACTGTGGGTGACATTCCAGGTTCAAGGAGCCTGTGAAACTTGCCACTGAATTCCTGTTTTTCTGGCAAGGTGCATTCTTTATGTTTCTCTGAGAGAAGGAGAGAAATCATTAGATTTCAGAAGATACGTTTACATAAGAAAAGGTAGAGGTGCAAATGTTTATAGCAACATTATTTATATTAACTTCAATCTGAAACTATCCAAATATCCATCAGTAATTAAACATTTAAATGAAATGAGGTCCATCATGCAACAAAATACTATTTGGCAATTCAAAGATGCAGACTACAGATATGCATAAAAACATTGATAAACCTAAAAAGCAAGATAAATGGAAGAAATCAGATACTATGTGGTTCTATTATATGAAATTTCAGAAGAGGTAAAACTGTCAAGATAGAAAGCCTATCAGTGGTCACTTGGGGTTGGGGTGAGAGTAGAAACTGACCTTCAAATTACATGGAATAACTTTTTGGGGTGATGGAACTGTTAGGAAATGGGACAGTGGCCATGTATAAATATACTGAATATAAATTTATTATGTGTATGTACACAACCTATGGCTTAAGTTTTTATATATCTGTATCTATCTATCTATCTGTGTGTGTGTGTATATACACACATTTATATAGTAAATAGTATTTTAATGAAGTGGATAATTAAAAAGGTAAGATAAGACCTAGAACTCTGGAATATATTGCCTCACTTATATATAATAATTATATCACGAAGCTGCAAAGTACAGGTTCACCAATGCTCATATTTTTGGCAAATAAAGTTTAGAAATTGATACATTTGCAGTAAGACAGAGAAACATTTAAAGGCTACAGGGGCTATGAGTGCTTATGGAAATGGAAATACCTGGTATCAGCTAGAGCACTTAAACATTTTAAATAAGTCACACATGCTCACGCATGTGTGCCCACACACACATATATACATTATATATAGTGTTGTACAATGTATTCACATTTTAGCAAAAAAAAAATTCTGCCAAAGATAGGATTCAGAACTAAGAAAAAGATTATCTTGACACTAAGTATTCAGAGCATGACAAATTTTAATAATAATAAAGATATTATAATAATGATGCTTTCTATGTCCCAGGCACTATCACTATTCTATGTATTCTAAGTACATTATCTTATTCAGCCCTTACAGTACCATTATGCATTAGTGCTTCTATTCTCCACATGTTACATGTTTAGAAATTTAGGTTCCAAGGGGTAAAAGTAATTGACCACAACCATTTGAACCTACAGGTGTTTGACCCCAAGGTCCTTCACATGGCCTGTACTCCGCATGCTGCCTTAGCACCTTCTAGAATAAATCATAGGGTTGTATCAGAGGAAGTTGGATCTCGTGGAAATGACAGCCAACACAATAATCATGCAGTCCCAATTACTTCTACACCCACGTTCCTCCAGCACTCATTGCTAATATCAGTCCCCACCAGGAAAGCCTTCCTGGGCTGTCATTGCTACCTCTTTCACACACAGGTCTCGGAATAGACAAATCTCCCTCCACCTTCTGTTATAAAAGCTGAGATATTTCAAAAACACTAGTGAACTCAGGTTTCTTCCCAAGAAACTAGAGCTAAGGGAGGAGGAAGGCACCATGTTCATGGGTATAAAGTTTTCATTTCAGGCCCAAAGGGTCTCTCATATACACCCAAAGCAGGGGATGAGGTGAGGATATATATATAGCCTCAAATATATTACATTTTTTCTTCAGGATTATCTCAATGACTGGGAGAAGCAGGTCCACCACCCTCAGCATGTGCCCAAAGACAGTCAGAGCTTATAAACAGACTGACCACCTGAATAAAGTATCTGCTAACTTTTTTTTAAGAGTGAGAGAGCATAGTCTAAGAAAATACTTGGCCGTTTCTCTTCCTTCATCTAGTTAACTACGTCCTTCACATTTAAGCTAAAGCTGTCTCATTAAGAAGGCGTTGGTGTATCGACAGTTACAAACAATATTAGTTGTACTTGTCAATGATCCACGCCATCCCAATTACTATGACTCTGAAAGATTTTAGTTGCCAGTCAGGCTTTCTACAAAGAACAGATCAAAACAAGCCTGCAATTAGATGTGTAATTTTAGAGGGTCTTTTTTGCATTCACACATTGCTTGTGCCTTCTGATAGATTTTTCTTTTGGACAAGGGCAAATAGCATGAGCTTTCTTCATTAATAACTGCCTCTCTTTAAAATTCTTTAATATCCAGAATGAAATGATCATGTTTCAAGGAAATAAATACCGTTATTCTGCATTGCAGTTAATCTGAGGATCACATGATGGAGGGACGCTATTATTTGAGCTGTAATTAGGATACCTTTTAAAGTTGTGCCAACGAAAGGTAAATGTAATCACAGAACAATTAGCGGGTAATTATGCTATAACAACTTACATTCATGTCTGGAGGAAGCACCGATCCTGAGTTTCAGCCTGTGACAGTTCGGTGAGTTATTTATTTTCATTGAGTAACTACAGAGGGAAGCAAATGAGGCAAGAACACAATGCCATCCATTCACCTGACAGAGCTAAGCACAGCCCTCAGAGGGACCGGCAACTAAAGGGGAAGGAGCAAGTCCATTTGCAAAAGATTATTTTCATAACTTTTCTTTGGAAAACAATGACACAATGCGAGTTACTTAAACGACGTTATAAATGAAATCTTGGCAGTTTTAGGATAAAAAACGAAGTTTGCATAGCCAACACACCATCTAGCCCCCACTTCCTGGGTCCTAACCCTATTGTTTCTGAATCCCTGTAACAGACCTTCTCTTATGAGGTGCAGATAACTTAATTTCCCCAAACCCGAAAAGACTGCCTTACGCATAGTGCTCCATGAATGTTTGTTGAACAGCTGGACTGTATACCTCCGGCCTTTATCAGTTATTATCGAAAGGGTTGACTTTCAAGTACTGTTATTCCATTTACTATTGGAAATTTGACATGTTCCTGTCTTCATGGGGTTTATGATGTGGTGAAGTCAGTTGTTACATAAATAGAAACACTGAAAAGGTATTGTCTTCAGGTGAGAATTTGTTTGCAACTGATATTGATTGACCCCCCTAGTGTGTTCCCAGTTTTGGAATGGGCGCTCCATTATATCGTGTGCAATCCTTCACAGATGCCTTGGAGCCAGGCTCGCTCTCCTCTTTTCTGCTGGGAAAACTGGTTTTAGGAAGCTGCATTGATTAGTGAGAAGCCTGGGGCCTTTGACTCATCGGTCCGCGGTTCCTCACTCATGTGTGGCCTGGGCTGTTCTGTGCATGTATGTTTGGTGGATTTTTTTTGTTTTATTGTTGTGCTTTTACAGTTGTTCCAACTTTTTCCCCATTGCCCTCCCCTGCCCTGCCCACCTCCCTGTTCCCACAGTCAATCCCCACCCTGTTGTCCACGTCCATGGGTCATTTATACATGTTTTTTGACTAGACCCTTCCCCTTTTCCCCCCCATTCTACCCCTCCTCTTTCCCCTCTGGTCACTGTTCCTTGTTTCCATGCCTCTGGTTCTATTTTGCTGGTTGGTTGGTTTTGTTCATTAGGTTCCTCTTATAGGTGAGATCATATGGTATTTGTCTTTCAACACCTGGCTCAACCAATGCTGACTTGGAAGCAATAAGGAGGTTGCTCTTAAGCTCATAAATCATGAACCCAAAATACTTGCCCAGAGCTTAAGTCATGGTAGGCATTCAATATGTGGGGGATATTTTATATTACTGTTGTTTTCTTATGGCGATAATGAAGTTGTTAGTCATGATGACAGATGAGTTTGCAGCCCGAACACATGATGAGAGATGTAAATTAACATGTTTCTTATAATTACTATTATAAGCACCAAGGCTGGTGCTATTTTCACTTTAAATCATTACTTGTTTGTGAGATTAATGGAAAACACACACACATACAAACACACCCATGTGTGCATCATTATTAATTTTTCTAATAATGTAAACTTCAAAGATAAATGAATGTACGAGAGTTTAATATTTAGACAGAGATAAATAGAAAAAGACAATAAGGAAATATCTATATATGACTAATGGAAGGAATAATACAACTATAGGATAAATAGTTATTTTAGTCACAGATATGAAGACCAATTAAGAATGAAGAAATTTGAGTTGGTAAAAAGAGAACACTACAAAAAAGAGAACTTAGATTAAAAAGCATGAGTATAAAATTGAGAGGATATTATTATAAAAATATATGGGTTCTCTTTAACATTTGAGTAAACAGATTCTATTGTGATGTGAGATTAGCTGATTGAGGAACCTGAATAAGTGAAGGTGGCTGGTGCAGACTAAGCTCTTGTAGCAAAGCTGGCTCAATTTTCAAGAGTAATATTTCAGCACCCCAGTATTACCTCCAGAGTATGTGGCTGAATTTTCTAGATTACAAAAAAAGTTCATTTTTAAAGGAATGACAATGGTTAACTTGAATTGTCTCATAGCACCACAATTTACAGGATTATGGTTAATTGCATATCATGTATCATAATGACTTTAGTGTCAACCCACAAATCCTTAAAGTAAATTTAATTTTATAAAAGTTCTAGATTTATTGAAAATTTGTTAAGGTAGTATGGAGAGTCCCCCCAAAACCCACACCCAACATCTCTTGTTATTAATATTTTATATTACTGCAGCATATGCATCACAATTAATGAGCCAATACTGATGTGATATTAACTAAAGTCTATACTTTATTCAGATTTTCTTATTTTTTACCTAATGCTCTTTTCCTGTTCCAGGATCCCATACAGAATATCACGTTACATTTACTCATAATGCCCCCATAGGCTCCTCTTATCTGTGACAAGTTCTCAAATTTTTCTTGTTTTTGATAACTGAGTTTTAGAGAGTACTGGTCAGGTATTTTATAGACTGTTCCTCAGTTGGGATTTGCCTGATGGTTTCCTCGTGATGAGACTGGGACTGTGGGTTCAGTGGATGACTATCACGGGGTAAATGCCATTTTAATCACACATGAAGTGTCTGTGTACACATGACTTATTACCATTGATGCTAACCTTGATCATTTGGCTGAGGTAGTAAGCCGTGCGTCTCTCCTAGAGTTTCCCTTTTCCTCTGCTCTTTCACACTGTTCTCTTAGGAAGGAAGTCATAACATTTAAGGAGTGGGGAGTTATGTTCCACCTCCTCGAGGACAGAGTATCTGTAAATTATCTGACGTTCTTCAGTACAGGATATTTGTCTCTTCACTCTCTCCCATTTATTCATTCAGTGATTTATTTATGTCAGTCTGGACTCACTGATTTTTATTTTATACTTTGGGTTATAATACAGTCCTACTGTATTTATTTTACTTCTCAAAATTTCCAGCTCTCGGCATTGGAGACTGTTTCCTTTGAAATACTACCATCATTGAGGGCCCCTTTTTTCTTTTCTTTCTTCTTTTTTTTTTTCACTTTCTTACTACAAGATGCTCCAAGCTTACCCTCTATAATTCCTTTTATCTTATACAAACAACAATTCCTCCAAATTCCTCCAAGGATTCCTGTTTTATTTATTTAGTTTTTTTCTGTTTTGTTTTTATTTGGAGAACGGTATTTGAAACCTTGTTCTGGGTGCAGTATTGATACTACTAAACATTCTCAGCTGACAGAGCATGGAAATGTATGTGTGTATACCAAACTACATATGTACACGTATCTACTAACATTTCTATATGTACATATCTCCATCTGTGTTAAGCCAAACATGACTACATACTGATATCTCCAACTTAAATCCATTACCACATAGACCATTCTAGCCTCTTTTATTTCTCAGTAACCTTCTGCTCCAACAGTGAGGAATCTGGCTCCACTATCAGCCATTTATTTATGCAACAGTTCGTGTCTAGTATATACATAAGATGGTACCACAGTTTTTAACCTATACTCTCATGAGAAACCATTTTATTAACTACAGTATACTGAATATGTACAGTTTATTTTGCCTATGATATTGACTTCACTCATTTCCAAAGTCACTTAAGTCAACATCCTTTTAACCTACATCCCTCAGTGAGGTTGCTTTATATATTTGTAGTATAGTTAGATTGTTTTGTCACTTTCTGTATTCTATCCAAGGATCCCATGAAATTCTAAACGATTTTTTGAAGTATGTGTCCCTTAATGTTTAAGTTCTATGGGTTTTGAAAAGTGCACAGTGTTATGAAACAACCATTAAGGTAGCACGTAGAAGAGTTCCACCTAATAAATTCTTTGTGCCTCATCCATGCAACTCCACCCCTTCCTCCCAAACCTATGGGAGCCACTGATTGTTACTATTTTTTACCATTCTTGTAGTTTTCTTTTTCCAGAATGGCACGCAATTGAGAGTATAAAAGATATAGCTTTTTTTTTCTGACTGGCTTCATTCACATTTTTGTGCAGTTATTTTGTGTGTGTGTGCATATAAGTTTTCAACGAAGTTTGATAAATACCTAGGAGCATGATTGTGGACTCATAAGTTAAGCCCATATTTTGCTTTATATGAAACTGAAAAACTATTTTGCACTGTTTTTTTTTTTAATTATTTTTGCAGTCTTACCAGCAAAAAAGGTGAACTGCTATTGCTCTCCATCTTCTGCAACAGTAGATATTGTCAGGTTTTTGGAGAACATCAGCCGTTCTAACAGAGGTGAAGTGATGTCTCATGGTTTGGACTGGAAGCTCCTAATGAAAAGTGATGCTTATTTTCCATCTGCATAGACACTTCTTTGGTGAAGTGTCTTTTCGAATCTTTTGCCTAATTTTTTTCCTTATTGTTGATTATTAAGATATCTTTGTATATTTTAGATACATGTTTTGGCAACTGATTTGTCCCAATTTGGGGTTTGTTTTCACTCTTTTAACAGTGTCTTTCACAGAGTATAACTTAGTTTTAATCTAGTCCATTATATCAAGTTTTACTCTCTTGGATTACGCTTTACTATTGTATGTAAACACTCATCACTAACCCAAGGTCCTCAAGACTTCTATATTTTCTTATAAATGTCTTATTATTTTTTATTTTACATTTACATCTATGATCCTTTTATTTCATCTTCATGAAAGTTGTACAGTCTTTGCCTAGCTTCCATTTTTTGCACAGAGAAGCTCTATTGTTGAAATGACTATAGCTATCAATTAAATGGTCCTTGCTCCTTAGCCAAACATCAGTTGGCCATATATGTGTGGGTCTAGTTATGAGGTCTCTGTTCTGTTCCATTGATATATGTGTAAATGTTTCAACAACATTATATTGTCTAGATTACTGTAGTTTTATAGTAAATCTTGAGGAAGGATAGTGTATGTCCTCCTATCCTCTTCCCCTCTTTCACCTCCTCCTCCTTCCTCAGTATTTTATAGGTCATCTAGGTTTTGACTTTTCTTTAAAACATTACAATTATTTTGTAAATATTTGTAACAATCTAATGATTGAATCTCAGTCTTTATTGAATGTGTGTCCCTAGGCTGTGGCCTTCACAGGTAGTTTATATATTTTTCCCATCAGTGTTGAGACAGAAAGCTGTAATGGAAGAAATGCCCCTCTCCCAGCTGGGTTAAGGCTCAGGTAGTCTTATCTGGAGAGTAGCCTTTTGTCACAGAGAATACTGAAGACATATTTCATAATCTTGACTCTAACTTTCTTCTAGTCAGAATCACAAGAGATCTTTTTTAGTTCCTCACCATGAGAACCTAGCAGGTAAACCCTGGAGGTAAAAACCAGGAAAACCTGGGGCTCCCTCAGCCTGCCTTCTGCCACAGTTCTTCACTCTCAGCCTGGTCCACACTCAGCTTCTAACAATTAAGGAAAAACCACCATTTAATTGTTCCTATGATGTATGGCTCCAGTGGCATTTGCTCCAAGTAGCCTCATCTTGACCATGACTTCTTGTGTGGACCTTTATTGTCTTTCCTCCCTCCACTCTACAGGTACTTCCAGTCTCCCAGACCCAAACCAAAGTAACATGTCAGAACACTGCAGGTGTAGTGCATTTATCCGGCCTTGGAGGGCAGGTAGTGGTGGAGAGAAGGGAGAAAAGTCAATATGGAAGAGGTCAACAAGAACTCTCCATCTGAGCAACCTCTCCCAACCTCCTTTAAAAGAAAAGCTGCCTAAAGCAATAATATGTGGCTCAGTGTGCCTCTGTATCATTGTGAAACATATTAAACAGATACATTCATACACACGCATACCTTGATGCGCCCCCAAATGATATTAATATTCCATTGTAAAAGCTGAAGATTGATAAGAAAGATAAACATACTCCCCAGAGAGAATTCAGTTTACACTTTTACAGAAATCTCATTCAATGTTAATTTATGTGTTTAAGAACTCATGCAAAAACAAAATAAAACATTGCCAAAGGTTTACAGTGAGGAGAATACATAGATATAAATAGATATAGATTTGTGCAAAATTTTAATCGCCTTCCTTTTAGGTGCCCATTTTCTTAAATAAATTATAAATATCAAACAGCAGTTTAACAAGCTGGCCATTAAATTTTATCTGACATATGCTGGGTAATTTTCAGGTACAACTTAACATTTTGATTCAGCAAACATATATTAAAAGTCTAATATGTGCCAGACAGTACACTATGTATTGATTTATATCATCAAAGAAAGTAATTTAGATGGGCACTCTGGAGTTATTTTTCAGGTTTAATGGCTGGGGGATGGAAGGCGCAGTATTGGTTTTGCTCTCGTAAAAAGAGATCTGATCGACAAACTTGGTGATAATGTGAATGTGTCTGGATGTCAAAAATAAAAGTAAATCACCTCTTCCAAATTGAAAAGAACCCTAATCCCATCACATGCGACAGCAGGCTTTTGCTATGGCAGCTCAATAGTCCTAGTCCTCTTGTAGTTCACAGCTCCTTTAAGGAAACTAGTTGGGGCTGTGAAGGAGAAAAGGTGTGGAAGTTGATGAGCTAGAATTATAAAAATCACAATTCATTTTCTCATGAGTGAGTCAAGACAACATGGAGTGGAAAGTACATAGGGACTAACTTTTAGTTTATGGTAGTGATAATGGCAGGCTAGGTTAAGTCAGAACAACAAACAATAGCCATCACATAATGAGTTAAAACAAACAAACAAACACCCCAAAACATGAGAATTGGGGAAAAATATTGTAGATTTTCCAGGCCAATGTTGGGGAGCCTATATTTAAAAAGAAGTGCTTTTAAAAGAATATAACAGTCCCAAAGTTATGCAGAACCTAAAATGCTCATCACAAACACTTTTTTCTTGGTTCTGTGGTCCCTCAGAGCCAGAGTCAGAGGTCAGGGGCCTGGGCTTAAACAGAGGAAGGTTTTTATGGAAGAACCATCCCACATGGATCTCAGGTTTTAAAGGCTATGTTCTCAGAGAGAAAGGAAGCCAGATCTATAATTGCCTCATCATTTCCTTTAGCCATATAGTTCTGTCCTAGGAACTCATAGCCTTGATGGTCCAGGGATGCTCAAACTTTAAACAAGTTTGGAGGCAGTACCCATTGGTAGTGATTCTAATTGTTATTAGGTGATCAGCAGAAACAAATGAAAAGCATCTCTAGAGAAAGACATATAAACCTAAACATCTGGAAACACATGAAAATTAATTTTATAGCGCAGTGGCAAGCTAGCAATAACCATGAGGCATACGGCAAAGATATAAAAGTGCAAAAAAAAGGAAAGAAAAAATATATGCCCCAAATAAACAAATTAAAGCTTATATAGCTATATTATTAACAAAAATATGGAAGTTAAGGCAAAAATCTGCTATAGATATAAAAGTAGGCACTACATAATGACAACAAATTATGAATTAAATGTCACAATTTTAGTTACTATTTTTCCATTTAGTAATATGACTATATATATATATATATATATATATATATATATGTATGTATATATATTGAAGTGTCAGAGCAGGCATGCAAAACATTTGAAAATTCAATAAACTTGATAAAACATTACAAATAACATAATATAATCAAATAGCATAGGACATTGCATCCAACAACCACCAAATTAACATTCTTTTCAAATATCCACAGAATATTTATAAAAACATAACCAGATATTTGGTCATAATGCAATTCCCAAGAAGTTCAAATTTTTCCAATAGTACAATTCAGTTAAAATTCAAATATAAAAATAAAACCAATATTGCTTTGTGTTTGGTAATTTAAAAATGCATTGCTTAATAATCTAGAGTGAAACAGAAAATGAATAAAAATAGTTTATATTTTGACTTGAATATTAAAGAAAATAAAACATTAAAACTAATAAACTAAACATTAAAATAGTGGTAGAATAGAAAAGTAATTTCAAAGTATTATAAAGAAAAATATTAAAAGTGAAAGCAAAATTAAGTGAAACAGAAAAAAAGATATATAAAGGATCAATAAGCTCTAGAGTTGGGTAGGGGTTGATTAGTTTTTGGAAAGACTAATGATATTGACAAACCTCTAATAAAACTTATCAAGAATTTAAAAATGGAAGGAGACCATAAATAGAAGATACCACTACAGATCTCCAGTTAGTGAATAGTTAATACTATGATAACATTAACAATTTTATGTTATTAAATTCAAAAATATTGATGAAATAGACATTGTATATATGGAGTTAATATTCATTGATACATGATTTTGACTGTGCTATTTTTAATGAATGGTATCTGATCAGTTATATATAAACAATTGCATGTGTTCCTACTATTTATCTATATAAAATTCATATAGATAATCTAATATGTACACATACTTCTATATATAAATTTACATATGCAGCTATATACACATATATATGAACAAATGAATCATGAGTTTTAAAATACACCAAACATAAAAACCCAATTCCAGATGAAATTTTAATCTGTATTTGAAAGGTAAGAAATAAATAAAGCTTCTAAACAAAACACAAGAAGTATCGATATGATCTTGGGGTAAGAAAGATGTACTTAAAATAGAATCCAAAAACTTTAACCATAGAGAAGAAAGATTAATACAGTTGACCCTTGAACAACAAGGGTTTAAACTGCATGGGTCCACATATATGCAATTTTTAAAAATAAATATACAGTCAGCCCTCTGTATTGCTGGGTTTTACATTTGGCAGGTTCAGCCGAACACATATTTAAGGCACGATTTTTGATCCACAGTTGGGAACCTGTGGATGCAGAGGGCCAACTGTATGCATTGTTCTACACCATTTTATATAAGGGACTTGAGCATCCATAGACTTTGATATCTTCAGAGTTCTGAAATGAATTCCCTGTGGATCCTGGGAAATGACTACACTGTATTAATATTAAACAACTTGAATATAACCAAGAAAATCAGTTTGGGAGATATTCTGAAAATAAATGTCTATACTTTGCAAAAATATCAAGATCATGAAAGACAAAGAGAGACTGAGGAAAGTGTTGAGTGAGGACATAAAGGATATAACAATTAAATGCATCTTGTGACCTTCAACTTAGTAACAGACAGTAGCAAAGAAGACATTAGTAGGACAATTGGCAACATTCAAATAAGGCCTATAGATTACATCACTTTTTTATTTCCAGATTCTGACAATCCTATGGATATGTAAGAGAATGTCCTTATTATTAGAAAATATACTCTGGATTTCTTAGGGATTAAGGGCATCATGTGTGCAAATATCAAGTGATTCAGGAAAAAAAATACACAAGTATGTTGGGGGAAGCACAGTGAGGGGGAAGGAGGAAGAAAGATCAGGGAAAGAGAGACTGGGAGAAAATATACAGATGTTTTTGTATTATTTTTGTAAAATTTCTAAAACTGTGGAACATTTAAAAATATTTCTAAGTAAAACATGAAAAAATTAAGAAATGATATTCATGAAAATATACAATATTAATTTCTCCTTTTAATCATGAGCAGAGATGGGAATTATTTTATGTTTCTAATGAATATTCAGAATTACCTCATTAATTTCTATGACTAGGGATAATAGAAAACTCTAAATTTGAAAAGAATTTTATCCTTGCCTCATTTTTACAAGATACAAGATACTCAATTTAATTGTAAGTCATGTCAGTAATTAGGTCAAAAATAATTTGCATTCTGCAATATGGCAATCAATTAAGTTTTTGGAAATAGTGCTTAAATGTTTTATAAATAGCTTAGCTAAAATTTGCTTATATGTAGTAATTATGCTTGTCAAAAATTCTTGGCTGTGTATGTGTATTCTTAAATGTGTCTATCAGAATTCATTAGAAATTTTCACCTCTACAGTCTCATAAACATGAATTACTTGTCCACTGTTATCATATAAAAACCTATATTTCTTGCTTCCCTTGAAAAAGTTGACATCTGGCAACAGTGAATGAACTCTCCTTTCTCCATGGCAATAGCTGGCTGATAACATGTGTTCTCCAGTCAGCCCAGGTCGCCCCTGACTGTTTTGTGTATCTTTCTTCATTTCACATGCCTTCCTGCCTTTTGTAGACATTTTAGTTTGTGACTTGGGCTTGAACCTTCCCATTGAGATTTCACTTATATAAGAAATTGTTTTTCTTACTTCACCCTCAACACTTAGTGCAAAGAAAGGGGCCAATCTAGCCCAGGAAACAAATATTATCACATACCCTAGCTTGTGTGACTCAGTGCATTGAGCATCGGCCTGCGAACCAAGGGATCACTATTTTGATTCCCAGTCGGGGCATATGCCTGGCTGGCGGGCTGGGCCCCTGGCTAACGGCATGCAAGAGGCAGCCACACATTGGTGTTTCTCTCCCTCTCTTTCTCCCTCCCTTCCTCTCTCTCAAAAAATAAACAAAATATTAAAAAAAAAAAGAATGCTAAATTTAAAGAAAGAAAAAAGAAAAAGAGATTCCAAATGCAGGGAATTTTTAGTCAGCCTGATGTTAGGGGCATGAGCTTTGATTTTGATAGACACCGATGTATCTGAATTCAAGTTCCCAGGTTAAAGGACTGTTGTTTCTTTTCCTTGTATCTAAGTTTTCCCTTATCTAAAATGGGGACAAAATGCATACTTATATTGAGGACTTAAATAAGATACTTGCATGACATATAACAAGCACATAAAGCAAGTAAACTTTCTTTTTTTTCTCTCCATACTACACCAACGCATTCACAGTTTCTAATTTCCAGACACATTCTTTTCTCACTCACATTTCTGTATTTCAAGTAAAATTTTAAAATTAATTCTATAGCATCTAATAAATAAAACTAAGTCATATGCATAGATATCAAATATATATAGAATTAGACAATCACATTGGAAGTTTTCTATAAATTGACAACAATGCTCATTTTTACTGGTTGAGAACTAAGACCTAAGACCCATAGAGTGAGTACAAGATGCCCACATTGAAATAAGCACAATCGCATGTCATACCTTAGGCCTGGTTGTCCTCTGTCATCATCATAATTGCCGCGATGCTCTGTCCTCTGAGTGAATGGTGATTGTAGTTACTGATAGAACCACATTCTTCTCCTAGATGGCAGAGAACACATTCTCCTTCCTACCACCATCATACCAGCTCAGGAGCTAGTCCTGTCATGTCTGTCTTGTCCCCAGTTGACTCCCTAGACTCTAACATGGTTCCTGGGATATTGTTGACAATACCTACCTATCATGGCACGGATGCCTGAAATGAAAGCACTGTATTAGTAGTTGAAATGGCTTTGACCCAAGAATTAGAAAACATCAAGTCAATAGACATTAAATATAAATTAGCTCACATAATAATGACTCCAAAGAAGCAGGAGTCTGGCTTACTTGTACATTTTCAGGAACCGTGATGTTTTGTCCTCCACTAGTCATCTCTCGGGTAGCCACTTGGTTACAATGGTTTTATAAATCACAGTTAGCATCTCAGTGACCAAAAGTGGAAGAGAAGTCACCTTTGTCTTGTGTCTAGTTTCAAGAAAAATGGTAAGCACGTGTCTAAGCCTCCTCTTACATCTCATTGGCCAACACCGGGCCATGTGATCAACCCTACTATCATATACAAGGGGTTTTCTCATGATTGGTTTAGAAGGTTTAGATAAGCTCTGAATTAAAGATGAGTTGGTTCACCTTTTAGATAAGTGGGAAGTATAGAATGTCCACATAATATTAGCATTTTAAAACAAGGACTAAAGGGAAAATAGATATAAACTACACTAAATAATATATTAATTAGAAATCAGATTAATATTTATTGAAATATAATTTTCAGAAAAGCATATTATTTTGTTCAAGTATTTAAGCAATAGATTCCAAAGACAGTGCTTATAAAATATGGTGTAAGGTTTTCCAAAATCCATTTTTCTTGAGTTAACAATCTCTTGTAGTAAGGTCTGGAGGAGAAAATACTTTTGAACAAGTGTACAAGGTTAACCACAATAGGAACAGTTATCAATTGCACCTGTTTTCTTAAAAAAAAAAACAAGATATTTAATGTATGTAAGGTCTCCTTGCACTGCCATGTAAGAAGAGTTTCCTGAAAGTTCACCACTACAGCTCCCCATTTTTTTGTAGATGAGGACATTGAGTATTGAAAGTTTATTTGCCCCAAGGAAAATACAACTAATAATGATAGATTTAGGTTTTAAGACCACTATGGGCTGGCTCTGAAGTCTAAGATCAGGGTCAGCTGCCTCTAAATGAAACAGATGTGACAAGAAAAATTTTCTGTCCACTGTGAAGTGATTTTAAAAGGAAATAGTGGTCAAAATAATTGTAAGTAAGGGACATTAACATTTCAGCAATTCTCATCTATTCAAGAAATGTTCCTTCAGCATTGACTCCATATTCAAAACATGGCAAAGTGCATAATAAATTATAAGTTTCCTTTTCTTATGAAGATGCAGAATAGATTCTTTTTAAAGCAAAAGATAATTTCCAGTCTAATAGGTAAAGCAGTGGGGAATGTTGAAGAAATATGCAGACTTCTATGGTCAAAAATTTAGTACAATGTCATGGAGTAAATTTTATCTGACAAGCTTTATTGAAGTACAAAGTAGAAACCTAAATTAAAATGTAAGCTCAATACAGTATCTGTCTGTCTATCTTCCTGCCTTTGTAAATTAAGACATGTTTTTCCTTAACCTTTTTTTAAATTTACACATTTTTATGTAGACCTTGCAAAATTTATTTTATCCACATGATTTTATCAAAAAACTCTTGAGAAAAACAATATAAATTAGCCCTAAAAATCAGTAACATAATAAATGGAGATGTTACCTACCAGCAGTTGATTTGCTTTTATTAAATATATGAACTGCTACCCTGACTGGTGTGGCTCAGTTGGTGGGGCATCATCCCACAAAGCAAAAGTTCTCCAGTTTGATTCCTGGCCAGGCCACATACCTGGGTTGCAGGTTTGATCCCGTTCCAGGCGCATGTTTCTCCCTCTCACATCAGTTTTCCTCTCCTTTTATTTCTCCTTCCCTTCCCCAATACAAAAATAAATAAATAAAATATTAAATAAAAAAATGAGTGAATATAAGAAATATTTAAATTGGTATGAAAAAATAATCAAAGGGAATTTGAATAAAGGAGGAAGTAATTCATAGAAGAAAATAACTCCATTGAGAAAATCAACATATGAATATGTGCTTTTAATCAGGAGAATGCTAATGAAAGCGATTATTTAATATATATATATTAAATATATATATATGCACACACACATATATATGCTTATAGATATATGTGCTACACCATCGTCTCTCGAGACGGACGGCTGCCGACGATATGTAAATATATATATAATATATGAAATATAAATAAAATTATACATATATGTATATATGCCATTAGATTGGCAAACAAAAAGACTGTCAATATTGATTGGACAAATATAAAGTGAAATGAACTCTCTTAACAGTGCTGGAAGAATTAAATATTAAATAAGACATGTTGACTAGGAATTTGGCGGTATCTAATAATTTTAATATGTATCTCCGTTATGAGAAATTCCAACTTTGTGTGTATGCATGGATATTCACTGCAGCATTGTATATGATAAAGAGGGGGAAAATGGGAACAATATAAATATTTTTGTATGTAATACTAATACAAGGGCAAGTAATGTTCTGAGAAAATAAAAATTTCAAACACGACCCAAAAAGTTGGCAGCTCCTTGTTGACAGCTAGGAGTTAGTTAACAGGGCAGTAGTATCCTCTAGTGAACATAGAGGACTTTCAAAGAATAGGAACAATGCCCAAACCTCAAAGTGACCATGTCACCACGGCAGCACAAGAGAAGGCTAAGCTCTGTCTAAAATCACCGCTACAATGAGACGGAAAGACTAAGCATCTTTGTCATCTTTGCTTTTTGATTAACCAATGTACTACTTCTTGAAGTGAGATTCTATAAACTCTAGGAATATAATTAAAATCCTAGCCCCCATTTTAATCCTCCTACCTCCCGTATAAAAACAAATAAATGTTACCCAATTACTGGATTGCTCAAGTTTCATTCTTTCTTTTAAATATTTTGTTTATTTATGTTAAGAGAGAGGGGAAGAGAGGGAAAAAGAGAGGGAGAGAGAAACACCAATGTGTGGTTGCCTCTTGCATGCCCTTAACCATGGGTCCAGCCATGTGCCCTGACTAGGAATCAAAATGGCGATCCCTTGGTTCGCAGGCCGGTGCTCAATCCACTGAGCCACACCGGCTACGGCCCTGGGTTTTTCGACTGCACCCAGTTCAAAACTGGTTCTTTTTCTCCTAAACCTTTCTCAGAGATATTCAGCAAAAGGCGGGCTGAATCTCACCTCATTAGTATTGCAGTGCTGTGTGTTTACTTTAATTATGGCACTGCCTATACAAGTATTATGTTTCTGTGTTTCTATACCTGCTTTCCTTCAAGAACTTGAGTTCTCAGATGGAATGGATCTTGTATTGGTTTGGTATTTTGTGTCCAGCACCATGATTGGCACATATGCTCAATAAATATTTTATTGAGTGATCAAACAAAATATTGTATTCATCAATGCATTAACAGCCAAATAAATACATTCGCTGGGAAAAATATGTCTGCCTTATCCCATGCATAAAATGTTGTATATAAAGAAGCTAACAGTAAATGTTAGTTAAAGCGAGGAAAAAGTAATCTGTTTGGGTTTTTTTTTTTTTTTTTGTGGCATTTCCTGCCATCATCTCCTATCTCGTCCCTCCATAATTCCACAAAAGTAAAAGGAAAAATTAAAAATAAAAAGAATAGAAATATCTCAGCTTATTGATTTTCAAATATGCAGCCTCTATTTGCAACTTCCAAAGCCCTATATTGAAAGTTGTGAGCACAGTGGTGTATTAATTATGAGGATTATGAAACTCTGTGACTTCATGTGTTGAAACAGAAGAGGGTTTTAATTCTAGGAAAACTGTCTCTCAATTTTGACGTGAAATAAAATTTCTTGCATCGACCCCGCGCTAATGAAGATCAGAATGTTCTCTTAGTGAGATCAGAGCTGCTCCCATGTTGATTACCTCTCAGTGAGTTGTGAGGAGATGGAAAAGCAAAAACATTGATTTTGGAGAAATTTCTTGTCTTGCAAACCACATACTACCCAAATAGATTTACTCTTAATCTTTTAATAAACTGAAACATTTAGTGATTTCTGCAGATCGTGCCTTAGCCTAATCTCACAGAAGGCTACAGTTCTGCAGTGGATTAGAAAAGTCTCCCAATTTTTATTATTTGCCTTTGTTCCTTTCAGTAGCTGAATTTAATTCTTATTCTTCTCGATGACAAGGCGATTTCAGATGATGCAATTTCTCATGTGAAACCTACACCTTTCAAATAATAATTCACAACTCCAAATTGGATTCGTGTGTGTGTACGCATGCACAGCTTACCTGAAGATGACAGTCTGATTTGTAAATATATAGGTCATTTCACAGATTAAAATGTTTTTAAATATAAGAAATGAAACATTGTTTTCAAGGAAAGATTAAATTCACATAACCCTTGGGTTCATACTAAGAGATGAGGAAAGTGGGAAAATTAAAAATAAAATTAAAAACACACCAACAAGCAAACAGCCCCCCATCCTAATCAGTGCCTAGCGTTTGATGGGTTTGAGTATCCCTCTTGCACTGATCAGGTCAGACGGGCATTATTGCTTACCATCTTCCTAATCGATTCCTCCCCATGAATAAGGTTTTGCAACAGCAGTATAATTAACATTTTAGGGCAGATAATTTATTTGTTTATCTATAAATATAGAATGTTTTGCAGCTTCCATGACCTCTACCACTCTGTGCAGTGACATGCCCCTGGTCACAGATGTGAAAAACACAGATGTATCCAGATGTGGTGAAGTGTCCCCTGAGAAAACGGGCACAATTGCCCCAGTTCACACCCACTGACCGTTACACATACGTTTCAGAATGACTTAATCCACACAATTTAATGGCATCACAACGCATGCTTTGCTATTCTGAAATATTCAGATTCATTCATTCCTTGACTCATTTTTAGAATATGAACGATAATGGGGAAAAATACAATAAAGATTTAAAATTAACAACAGCTTGGACTCAATGCCAGTCTGCCTGAGTTTTTACCCCATTAACTGGTGTATGACCTTGAGCACGTGCTCAGCCCCTTTTTGCTTTTGCTCTCCAATCTGGATTTGCGAATGATAATAACACCTAACTCACAGGTGTGTTGTGAAGACCAAGGGCTGTTTGGGATTGATGGCTATGGTGATAAGGGTGGAGCATATCAAGTTTTGATCGAGTTCTTTTTTCCACTCTTACACCTGACCGTGAGCATGTCCAAGAGTAGCAGGACACTCCAGTAAAGTAGCCCCATTGCATACAGAATATTATAAAGCCCCCTCCCCCCTTTACTAGAACACCTGTCCCTCAGACATACCGTCACTGCAATGTCTGGTTAACATGTAAGTGGCCATAATGAATTGCTTTGTTATTACAGTGATCACTACATCCTTATCACTTGAAGGAATGTCTGGATTTGTCAAACGGCAGAAAATAAAGAACAAGGATCTGCTGTCTTATCTTCTCCTTAAACTTCTGGGCAGTGCCCTGTAGGTGCACTACGTTATAAACCATTTTTCATGTGGTTGTTTTACATGAACATACGTGCTGAATTCTCCCTGCTCCTGGTAGGTTTTCTACTTTTCCTGGAGCTAATTATCTTTAAAAACAAGCAAACAAACACACAAACAAAAAAAAACACTTTAATTTTATTGTGATATGAACACCTAACATGACATCTTCCCTTTAACAATTTTTAAAGTTTGTTATGTGTTTTATGGAGGTGGGAAGGGAGGGAGGAAGAGAGGGAGAGAACACCAATGTGTGAGGGAAGCTGACCAGTTGCCTCTCACACGCCCCCAGCCAGGGACCTGGCCCCAAACCCAGGCATGTGTCCTGACCTGGGATCAAACCAGCAACCTTTCGGTTTGCAGGACGATACCCAATCCACTGAGCCACACCATTCAAGGCCCTTTTTAATAATTTTTAAGTGTACAATACAATATCGTTTACTATAGGTTTAATGTACGTTAAGTACCTAGAGTTTAATCATCTTGCTTAACTGAACCTTTATCCCCATTGATTAGTAAGCGCCCATTCCCCCTACCCTTAGCCCCCTGCAATAAAAGATTTTACTCTTTGATTTTGTAGATTTGATTACTTTGGATACCTCATATAAGTCAAATCATACAGCATTTGTCTTCTATTGATTGTCTTATTTTACTTAGCATGATGTCTTCAAGGTTCATCTCTGCTGTTTCATATTGCAACATTTCCTTCTTTTATTTAAAGTTGAATAATATTTAATTGTATGTTTATACTACATTCCCTTTATCCATTTATCTGTTGATGGGAATTTAGATTGTTTTCACATCTTGGCAGTTGTGAATAGTGCTACAAGGATTACAGGACTGTTAATATCTCTTTCTTACTTGGAGTGGTGATATATATATATATATATATATATATATATATATATATATGATTAATAGAATAAAAAAGGATTCCCGTATGCTTATACCCAAGGGTGATAGAAATTTCCTAAAGGACAAATTATTTGAACTTATATCTAGAATGAAGAGTAGATATTAGCTAAACCTGCAGGAGTGAGGCAGTGGGAAAATGTACTAGCAAGAGAAAGCAAACAGCATACCACCATACCATGGGCATGGCTCTAGATTAAGACAGCATGCACAGTCAAGAAATTACAGCAAGTTAAACATAGATATCAATATCTACATCTGTCTCTCTCTCATACACACACACACACACACAATTTAGAAATTGTTAAAAGGATGGATGTTTAGCATTTCCTGGTTTATATACTAATCGATCTGAAATACTCCAGCCCCACCCTCCCCACTTCCATTCTTTGCTCTTTATTTGGCCAACTCTGTCTTATCTTTACCTTGTTAGTCAACACTTACCTTCTCCGGAAATTCTCTAATGAGACCATTCCAGTTTACCAAAATGTAATGTGTATGGAACAATTTAAAAAAATAAGAAATCTTAGTATAGGAATACTTTACTTAACTCTTCTTGTTTTGCAGACAGTGAACGTAAGTCTCTTGAAAGTAGAAGATTCCTCTGTTTTGTTTACATTGCCAGTGCTTACCCTGTGTTCAGAAAATACTTACTGAATGGATACATTTAGAACAACTGTCCGCTATAATATCACTCACCAGTTTTCCTCTAGCAAACGGAGGTCTTGCCCACAGCCCAATACCCTATGGGACTAAGGCTCATTACCCTGCTTAGAAGGAGGTATGGAAAGGGCTTCCTTTCAATGAGCCAACATTTTTACTTAGCCGAGAACCTGGTTTTCCTACACTTACATAAGACAAAGGATATACGAGTCTGGAGCAAGAGAGGGAACATAGAGGGGCTTAATTTAGAATTCTCTCCCACTTCCAGATGCTGAAGCAGAAGAGCTACCCAGTCTCATAGACAGCAGCATTGGGAACAAACATACATTTTTTAACAACAGTAAACACTGTTTATATACCCTATTTACACTGAAATAAATACACACTTTTCCTGAAACCCGGTTGTCTTTTTTTTTCAGGAAGTGGGGAGTTCTGTACTTTAATTTTTTTAAGACAGATGTCATCAAGAAAACTGTATGTCGAGGGAAGTGTTAGTCGTGGTAGAAGCATGGGTGGGAAACACAATTTAATACTTTTATCGGAAGGATACTTTGGCTTTACAACTTGCTCAGTTTCATGGGACTCTCATTCTTTAATTAACACGAGGGGTGAGAAATAAAAATATATGAAGCACGTCTCACTATGAGTCCAGATTTCTAAGGGTCTAATATAGTAAAAGATACAATTTAAATGTATTTTTAGTTACAATAATTTGAAAGCTCCATGAATATAGTACAATAATGGATGTATTTTTTCCCCAACTAAAAACCTTCTGAAGTCCTGTTCATACATTTGCCATTTTCATTTCTGACCCCTTTCTAGGGCTGTGGGCGCATGAAGTCATAGTTTTGTTGAATTCATTTTGTATTATACTTCCTAGTACAATGTTTTGACCAAGTCTGATTATATAGCTCAATTGGAGTTGAGAAAATTACCCGGTAATTTAGAAAAAAATTCCCTTTCAAAGCCTGCAGGAATCTGTTCTTCAATTTAAAAAGAAATTTACAGGACCAGGTTGTTTGTATGAGTGATAAGTATTGTTTAGTGTTTTGACCCAGAGTTGTTTGATCTATCATTCAGCCAAATATGATTTTATGTCTGTCTCTTTTTCCTTCTCTGTGTGATACAAATCCAGATAAATTCAGAATATCTTCACTACCATTGGGTCTTGCATACACCCTTCTTTCTCAAGTTTTCTTATTCATTTTCAGTGTGTTATTCAAACCATGACTATACCTTGCTTAAGAGATGGGTATATTTCCATCTATTTTCTTCAGACAACTTTTTAAAGATAGTCTTATTTTTTAAAAAAGAAAATTTACAAATGCATATGTTAACAACCTGTGTTGATTAGAAATGCCTAAAGGTGTTTGTAAAATTGAGTTTTTATGAGATCAATCTTTCTTTATTTGATGTCCTTAACTTCATTTTCATTGCAAATTGCCTGACCCTGGTGGAAGATTGCTGCTGGGAACACAGATGAAGAGGTTAATTACTACCGCGTACCCCACCTTTTTCTCTATTTTACAGCATTTAGGCTTTTTCTCTGTTACTCAGTGGGGATGTGTTAGATTTCTTTCATTGATTGCTGAGAATAATTCTGATTCTCTGTATGCCTAAAAAAGACTTTCTGTATAATATAATCACATTTGGGGCACTTGCTATGCTAAAATGGTTGAAGTCGACCTTTTCATATCAAATGCCAGGCACTGTGTGTTTACAAACACCTAAAACATGCATTCTGTCTGGTGAGGAGATCAGGTAGGTACATGAGCAAAATAAAACATG
This sequence comes from Furipterus horrens, assembly GCF_987537825.1. Classification (NCBI taxonomy): domain Eukaryota; kingdom Metazoa; phylum Chordata; class Mammalia; order Chiroptera; family Furipteridae; genus Furipterus; species Furipterus horrens. The sequence continues at coordinate 11,692,579 of NW_028327183.1, read as the reverse complement.
AAAATCCAACAGTAGGAATGGGTACCAGATGCAGTAGACAGAGAAAAGTGATGGGAGGGAAGTGATTGACACTGCCTAGAGGGCCCAGGAAAGTCTATCTAGAGAAAGATATCTTGAGACAGGACTTTTAAAGCCAGGGCAAGGGAGGAAAGACATTTGAGAAGGCAGGCAGAGAATATATAAACCTATAAAAGCATGGAAGATATCAGGAACTGCAGGTATTTAGTATTTTAGGATTTCAGAGCTCATGGGGTAATGAGAGTATCAACTTTGAAAGCAAGAGTGAAACAGGAGTCATAAAATTTTATTTCTGATCCACCCATATCTCCAGAGTAGACCCAAACAAAGACCTCATACCGACTGCTTTTGTGTAGCAGCAGAAAGAAGATGGGGTTTGGAATCAGAAAACTTGTGCTCCTACCTGCCTGCTGAGTTACTTCGGCACCTTGTCTTCTAATTTGAGCCTTCATTTTCTCAACTGAAAACTAAGAACAATAAAGTATTAATTTCTAGGGCTCTTTGATAATTTTGTATGTGTTAATGAGCTTTGAAATCTGAAAAATACCATCTAAATGAATGTCTTTCTTTCATATAGCTATGCATGCATTTTTATATGTTGTGGGCTTACAATGTACCAAGCCCCAAGGTAACCAGGGGGCAATTATCAATAACCAGGACAAATGAGACCCCTTGTGTTGTGGAGTTCAGCATTCCATTTGCTGTAACATTTAATGTGCTATCTGTAAAGATCATCCGATTGGCGAAGGAAACGAGCGCCAGGGGTCTCCTCTGATGGTGGGAGAGGTCATCGCACCTCACTGGACAGCTACCGCCCGCCTCAAGCTGGGCAGCCCCCAGCCAATTTGGTGCCGTCTCGCCATGGCTCGCCTGCCCCACTGGGTGCGTGGGGATCAGAAAGGCGTCTCTCGAAAAGTGGGCCACAAAACACTCGCACCAGGCAATTCCAAGCAAAAAACAAAAAAGAAGCCTCCAGCTCTTCGCCTCGCTAGCTGGAACATCAGGACCATGTGTCCCGGACTTACTGCAGACCTTCCGTGGATCAATGATGCCAGGAAAACCACCGTCATCGACAGGGAACTGGCACGACTAAACATCGACATTGCGGCTCTACAGGAGACCCGGTTGGCCGACAACGGAACTATCAGAGAAACCAACTACACCTTCTACTGCAAGGGAAGTCTCCGGACCAACCAAGACAGCACGGTGTTGGGTTCGCTGTGAAGAACACGCTTGTTAACTCCATAGAGCCACCCACAGGAGGCACAGAGAGATTACTTACCCTCCGATTGTCAACAACTTTCGGCCCAGTCAGCATTCTTAGCGCGTATGCCCCAACCCTCTGCGCCACCACTGAAGAGAAAGAACAGTTCTACCATGCACTGGACGAAGCGTTATCCAAGATCCCCAGAAGTAACGCTCTTTATCTCCTCGGAGACTTCAACGCAAGAGTAGGAGCCGACCACATGGCCTGGCCCACCTGCCTCGGAAACTTTGGGAGAGGAAAGATCAATGAGAATGGTCAGCGACTGCTTGAGCTTTTGTGTCACCACGGCCTGTGCATGACAAACACATTCTTCAAGTGCAAAGAGATCCACCAAGTGTCATGGAGGCACCCCCGCTCCCGCCACTGGCACCAGCTTGACCTCGTCATCACCAGAAGAACGGATATTGGCAGCACCCTCCTCACCCGCAGCTACCACAGTGCAGACTGCGACACGGACCATGCCCTCGTGGTAAGCAAGGTGTGCATAATGCCGAAGAGGTTGCACCACTCCAAGATGAAGGGTCGCCCACGCATCAACACCAGTTGTGCCAGCAACCCAGTTAAGACCCAGCAATTCATCAACAAGATGGAAGATGCACTCGGCGAGGGAGTGGCGGCAGATGACATTATCGAATCCAATTGGCCACGTCTCCGCGACGCCATATACAACTCCGCCATTATTGCTTACGGGAAGAAAGAGCGGAAGAACGCTGACTGGTACGAGGCTCACTGGGAAGAAATGGAACCCGTGATCGAGGCTAAGAGGAAGGCCCTACTGGCTTACAAGGTCACGCCCACTCCCAGTACACTTCAAGCTCTACGGGCTGCCAGGAACAAAGTCCAGAAGACCGCCCGCCACTGTGCCAACACCTATTGGCTAAACCTGTGCAGAAGCATCCAGGAAGCCGCCGATATAGGCAACGCATGGGGAATGTATAAGGGTATCAAGAAGGCAACAGGCCCAATCCCCTCCAAGATCGCCCCCCTTAAGTCCAAGACAGGTGAGGTCATCACTGACCAGGAACAGCAAATGCGGCGGTGGACCGAGCACTACCTCGAGCTGTACGCAACGAAGAACACCGTAACAGACACTGCTCTTAACGCCATCCCAGACCTACCAGTCATGGAGGAGCTAGACACCCCACCTACTGCGGCAGAGCTCGGCAAAGCCATCGACCGCCTTGCTTGCGGGAAAGCACCAGGAAGCGACGGAATCCCTCCAGAAATCCTAAAGAGCGGGAAACCAGTCCTGCTACAGCCGTTCCACCATCTACTCTGTCGCTGCTGGAAGGAGGGTTACATCCCCCAGGATATGAGAGACGCCAACATTATCACCATGTACAAGAACAAAGGAGACCGCAGCGACTGCAACAACTACCGGGGCATCTCTCTCCTCAGCGTCATTGGCAAAGTATTCGCCCGGGTCGCTCTTGCCCGCCTGCAGACCCTTGCTTCCCGCGTCTACCCAGAGTCCCAGTGTGGCTTCAGAGCTGGCCGATCAACAGTGGACATGATCTTCTCCCTACGCCAGCTGCAGGAGAAGTGTCACGAGCAGCATAAACCACTCTACCTCGCCTTTATCGACCTCACGAAGGCGTTTGATCTGGTCAGTCGAAGCGGACTCTTCAGCTTGCTACGGAAGATTGGCTGTCCACCACATCTGCTTGCTGTGGTCATGTCCTTTCACGACAACATGCACAGCACGGTGTCCTACAACGGCGCAACCTCTGAGGCCTTCCCAGTCAGCAGCGGAGTAAAGCAGGGCTGCGTCCTCGCGCCTACGCTGTTCGGAATCTTCTTCTCCATGCTCCTCCAATACGCCTTTAAGGACTGCAGCGAGGGTGTCTTCATTCACACCAGATCCGATGGCAAGCTCTACAACCTGGCCCGTCTACGAGCCAAGAACAAAGTCAAAGAGGTGCTCATCCGTGAGATGCTCTTCGCCGACGACGCAGCCTTGACATCACACTCCGAAGAGGGACTCCAGCAGCTAGTCACTTGCCTTTCCCATGCATGCAAGGAGTTCGGACTAGCCATCAGCCTGACGAAGACGAACGTTATGGCTCAAGGCACGGGGACTCCCCCATGCATCACCATCGACGGGTACACCCTGGAGGTTGTCAACGATTTCACTTACCTCGGGTCCACCATTTCGAGCTCTCTGTCAGTTGACTTGGAGGTCAACCGGAGAATCGCCAGGGCAGCCACAGTTATGGCCAGACTGAACCGGCGAGCGTGGAACAATTCCAGCCTCACTGAGAAAACCAGACTGCGCATCTACCAAGCCTGCGTACTCAGCACTCTCCTCTATGGCAGCGAGACGTGGACCACCTACGCAAGGCACGAAAGGAAACTCAACAGCTTCCACATGAGGTGCCTGCGACGCGTCCTGCATGTCGCCTGGCAGGATAAGGTCCCCAACACCGAGGTGCTGAAGCGAGCCAATATGAGCAGTTTGCATGCAGTTCTTAGCGAGAGACGCCTCAGGTGGCTCGGCCATGTCAAAAGAATGGATGCAGGCCGTATTCCCAAAGACCTCCTCTACGGCGAGCTAGCAGAAGGCCAGAGGATGACAGGGCGCCCAAAACTGCGGTTCAAAGACATCTGCAAAAAGGACATGACACAATGCTCCATCAATCTCAACACATGGGAAGTTCAAGCAGACGACCGCCTAGCCTGGAGGCTCGCGGTCAGGCAAGGTACGTCCCGCGCAGAGGCTGCGCGCAACGAGGAGGCGGTCCAGAAAAGATCGAGGCGGAAGCAGCGTCAGCAGCAGCAACAACGGCCATCTGCCTTCACCTGTAACACGTGCGGCAGGGATTGTCACTCCCCAGTTGGGCTGCACAGCCATTCTCGGCGGTGCAGATAGACTCTCAGGAAGCTACGCCATCGTCTCTCGAGACGGACGGTGGCTGACGACGACGAAAGATCATAGAGGGAAAGAATTTCAGGCAGAAGAATCACCAGATAGAAAGATCCGAAAACAGGAATGGCATTGGCATAAGACACACACATACACACACACATTCACAAAAGATGAGAAGGAGGAAGGGGGACAGGATGAAAGATGGCGAAGGAATCGACCAAAGAACCCATGGACGTGGACGACAATATGGGGATGGGTTTGGGGTGGGGTGAGGGCGGGACTGGGTGAGTTCGGGAGAGGGAGAAAAAGCAGGAACAGCTGGAAGAGCATAAACAAAAGAAGATGAGAGGTATGGAGTAACCCTTCGACTGTCAAGTCCCCGGGGAAGGACAGGGGAGGTGCAATTTTACACCCAGGACACCCAGTTGTCATAACTGCAGATGGAGGACATGATGGTCCAGGTGGAAAGCAGTGTACATGTCACAGGTTTAGCTTTTAACACCTCATCTACCAAGAACAAAACGTTGTTTTGGGTTGCTTGGGTACCTCAGTATTTTCCCTTCTGCCATGTGTCAGTCTCTTGACTCTTCCATTTTCATGTCTCTTTTTAATCTGTTGAGGTTCTCAGAAGAGAATAGAGTATCAGGAAACCAGGAAACCAGGCTGTGGTCTCCTGCCTTGCAAGCTATGGGTTGACTTCTCTTACTGCTGTTACTACTTACATATTTTCTTTTCCTTTCTTCCTACGGGTCCCAGAAGATTTTCACAGACCTCCCATATTGGATCAAGAATGGGAAATGTGTGCTAACTTAACTGCCCAGCTCTGCCCCGTTGCTGGTTGTTGCCTAGATAGAAGGCCACGTAACAATAATGTTCAATAGTGTGACAACAAGGTCAATGTCTTTCTTGGGTTAAGTGAGCAGCAAAGTGACAGCATTGGGATGGATCTTCCTTGAAGAAAATCTGCCTTATTACACCTTTTAAGATGAAAGTCACAGCTGGGTCATCCTTTTAACATATTGTGTTAGGTGCCAGGAAAAATGATTGATCATAGTTGTCTTACATAGCGAACATCAGTGCCAAGCGTGTGGCCTTCAGTATATAGATATCATCTATAATGCTTTTGTTTTTCTTTAATAGCAAGTCCATATACACCGCCACTGATATTCTTAGTTTCTTGAATATTATACAAATGATTTAATATTGCACAGCCTATTTTCTTTTCTGTATCATAGGAGTGAGAAGAAAACTTACCTGCTAGTCTATAAAAATTCAGTGAGAAAATTCATGTAAGGTACTTGCACGAAGCCCAACATATAAAAAGATCTTAATAATTTCTTAGTAAAAGTTAAATGATAATGATAACCCTTCTAAGCTTTATTTTAAAATTTAGAATTATTCTAAAATTCAGCCTAAAAGGGAGGATCTAGCCAATTCCTAAGTCCAATATAATACAATAAGGTAATTGCATATATGACTCACTTTGGTTATGTACGTTAAAGATCCACTGAATCGCTCTGTGCGGCTGTGTCATTAGAAGATATTAAGAAGATATATGTCACCTGTGCCACTCTTTGTCAATATTTTTCTTTTAATATATTTTCAGCTTCCACTATATACTCTTTATATTTTTAATATCTTATTTTTCTCAATTGTAGCAGATGAAGTAGAGTTAATCAGAATTAACAGTACAAAAGAAAAAGTAATAAAATATAATTCGCAATTTAGTAACATAATTTCAATCTGAATTTAAAATAATATTTATAAATAAAAGAAATGATTTTAACATGTAAATTGTCAAGTAATAATTTAAGTATCAATTGTTCTATTTTAGTCAGATGTTTGATAGTGTCTAGACTGGTACTGAACAAAAAATAATAATAATGCAAGATGCATATATAATTTTAAAATTTTAGTAGCCACACTAAAAAGAAACATATACAATTAATTATGATAACATACGTCTGTATTAACCTAATCTATCTAACATATTCTCACTTTAATATATAATCAGTATGTAAAATATTAATGAAGTATTTTAAGTATAGGGCTTGCGAGAAAACTTAGATGAGAATATTCCATCAAAAGCAGCTTAAAGTCCCCTGGTTACGCTTAAGGAAGTTCCAGAGGGACTAAAGTAAAAATAATTACAAGTAGAATGGTTTTAAGCTTAGCCATTAACTATAGTTAAGCACAGAATAATTGTTTTTGAATTACTGAGGGATTCTGGGCAGGCTGAAAAACAGACTACAAGGTCGCAAGGCTGTAATCTGCTCTCCTAGTCTTTCCCGTCTCTGCCTTTTTGTTTTCACCTTTCTTTTCTAAAAGAGGGACTTATGGAAACTCATTAGCAGCTAGAGTGGAAGTCTGCAGCCTGACAAAACTTTATTAAATCCTTGCTATTTCATGCAATGCTGTGACCTTGAAATGGTGCTTCAACCTCTTAATTCCTCCAACCTTTGAACGAGGGGGCTGATTTAAAAAAAAAAAAAAAAAAAAAAAAAGTCTTGAAAAGTTGTTACAGTTAAGTGTGATAATGTGTTATTAAATATCTGGACCACAAGGAGTGCTCATGGTGTGCATAGGTAGAGGTGAGGACAACATTTTGGAGAAGGATAAAGGACAGGGAAGCAAGTAATACTGGGGAAAGGCCTCGTTTTGCTGCGTTTGTCTTGGATGTTGCTATCTTAAGTTCAAAGCTATGGAAATTTATCTAACATATTTATTATCTTTGTAGAGATCTATATTATATCCGAATGTAGCCTGTCATATTCAGGCACTCAATTCAAGACAGGAAGTATCTGACCCAAATCTTTTGCATGTAATTGGTAGATTGAATAAAATGTCCTCCTAGGTATAATTTTTCTTTTTAAACAACTGGTAGCTAGTTCTTAGATTCTGTCCCATGTCTACTTTTTTGCTTCTAGACTGAAATTTGTGAGCACAAATCTGCCTTCCATCAGGTAAAATTATAGTTATTATATAGCATTAGAAAAAAATCCACATATTTTCAGCTAAAAATGTGTATCAGTTTCCAATAGCTCTTATCTATCTATTTATGTCTCTATCTTCTCCCGTTTTAGGATTTGTTTCTAATACATAAACCCAAATACAAGATTTATTTAAAGAACTGTAACCCCAGAAGGACTGTTCCTATTCTAATGAGGAGAAACATATTCTGATTAGCCTTGATTAAATGAGAGATAGTGCATTGCTTTCCTGAGACATCATAAAAGGGGACCTTTCATAGGTCGTGAGATACTTCACTTTGTCCTTAACCAGCTGCTTGGCATTACTGATTCTGGTGGAATTCCACTGCCCTTGAAAATTAACAGAGCTGGCTGAAATAAAGGCACTTTCTTAAACGAAAGAGGTCTTGATTTTTTTTTTTTTCTCCCAAGGATGACATTTTTACTTCCTTTGGCATAGGAGGGTTTTCAGTAGTAATTATTACTCTGTTGACCCAGAAGCTCACAGAATTTTAGCTATGTCTTTTTCCCTCCTAATAAGTACAGAAGATTCACAAACTATTGTCTTTTAAAAAATATTGAAGTAAGGTCAAAACTCTGATAAAGAAGTAGAAACTTGAGAGGCTACTTTGCTTAATGGCTCAGTCGAAGTTTGAATTACCCCAGAATACTCTAAAATACTACTACTACTTCCTTTTAAAACTACCTGCTGAACTACAGAACACTTCATATAACTTTCCCATGAGGTCTGTCTTGTCCTTCGTGGCTACACATCACAGTCGAATAGTTTTTCAAAGATGCTTGTAGAAATACCAGATATGGAAGAGTGTCAATGGGAAGTTCATCCCCAGGAGGGAAAAGCTTCTGCTTGTAGCTGATCACGGGCACACATGGTCCAAGATGGTACACTGTGTGTATCACTTTTGAGTGCGTGCATTCACCCTCCTTATGATGAATGTCCCTCTTTTCTCTGATTCCCTTGTGTTTGCTACTCTCCCTCTGTTGCTCTCTCTCTCTGCCATTTTCTCCACACCTACACTGTCTCTTTCTGGAGAGATTTCTAAAGGTTTGTGGCTTGGTCATGGAAGATATGCCAAAATGATCTGCTTTTCCAGATTCACTGGAATTGGTTCTCTGTAAACAACGAACGTTTCCCCTTCTGATATTGGTAAACTCTACTTTGGATTATAATAAAAATTAATTATGGTAATAGTATTTCTAAACCTTGTTTTATGTACCCACCCTCAGAACTTTCGTGTCCTGTGTGTTTTTAGAATCTGTAGTGGTCTACCTAGCATTCCTTCAGCACAGTGTCAATGATATTGGTTCTCTTGTCTTATTTCGTCTATTTCTGATGCTCTGGCCTTTGTGGCCTCTTTGAAGAGAAACTGCCTCTTCCAGACTAGCCAGGTTTTAAAGAAAAAAAAAAAAGGCTCAGGGGGCATGACTTCACATACAAACCAACCCATCAAAGTCTATACCTCTAAGAAACCTTTTATCTAACTCTCACACACAAATATCCCTCCTGCTCTAAATCAACCAAGGTCAGTAAACAGAAAATTAGAGACCATCCATATGGTCCACCTACAAGAGTCAAACGGTTCAGTCCTAAGCTATTTACCTTTCCTTTCCTGCAGAAACCCCCATAGATGTTTAGACCTTGCCTTTCCCCTCACTACTGATTGTGCCCCCTGATCAAGTCATGGTGCTTCCCCTGTGGACATGTGATGCATGGCATTCCTCATCCTTTTGGGAAATAGAAGTAATAAAAACCTTCCTTCTAAGGGATAGCCTCTTCCTGTCATCAGCTGGTCTCCTTCGTAAATTACAACCTGGACACAGAACATGTGGACGCGGGCAAAGGGAAGGAGGTCAGAGACAGAGAACGGCGAATACGGCTGTGTTCCTGCAACTGATATGACCTCAGGTTACATAGGCTCTGCTTGTAAAAAGGCACATTAAGACACTCCAAATTCCAGGCTCACAAATTTGAGAAAGAGCATTGCTTTTTTTTTTCCATCAAATAAATTCCAGAAAAAGAATATCATGTTCATATATCTGACACATTGGTCCTGTGGTCACTATTTTCTCAGTCAGCTGCGTTACTCTGTAAAACCCCGTAAGTTGTCCTTCACCAATGCTCTTTCTTCAGACCATATGTGTCCCTACCCTGTTCCCTCAAGGCGGCCTATCTGGACACACTAATGAAGTCTATAAATGCAAAATATAATATAAAATGTACCATAGACATATATAGTGATTCTCAAGTACACACATTATTTCCAACAATATTGACTTGAAATATGTACTTTGATATTCTGTTTTACATAGTTGTGAAGAGCTTGAAGCCATTTTTCAAAATTATTTGTTGAGTATAAAAAAAAAAGACCAAATCTTCCTCCTAGAAGATTTAAATCTAGGGGGACCTTGACTCACCTTTGCGGGATAAAAACATCAGACCCAGAGCTGTGCAGGGTCCTGGTGACCAAGCTTCTGCTTTGTGACCGTTGCTGTGCCCAGAAAGCAGACACAACAGTGAAGGCAAAACCGGGCTGGCCTGCGGGGGTTAAATACCACTTGGGGGTATAGTCTTCTCTGTCTTCAAGGAGTAACTATGAAGGGAACAGCACCCCAAAATGTTAAGAGATTATGCCATGAGAAAAGGCTCATTTAAGAATTAGTTATCCTCAAAAAACACTACTGAGGCCCAAAGAAAGAGCAGATTCTTGACTCGAGGCTTGTTAACAAGAATCCTCCGTAGAGACGCAGAAGATCATGCCCCCCAACTAATGAATATTGTTGCAGGGAAATGGCATGACAGGTTCCTTCTTGTTGCAGTTGAGCCTGTTTTGGCAAGAACAAAAAGGTCGGTTGTGCTAACGATATTTAGAGAAGCACGAGGTGGACGTGCCTTTCAGTGCACCCGAGTCCGCTGGCTGCTGTGGGATTGATTTCTTCCACCAAGGCCAGGTGGTGGCAGGAAAGAAATAAAGTCAGAATGTGCCATTCTGTTCCCCAAGTAGGATTCAGAATAAAATCACCCTGAAGAGAACATGTGGCTCTGCAGTGGGCCCCGGAGCTGACCCTTTCTCTAAGAATAACATCGGCTCAGCAGGATGGTGCTGGACGTGTTGTGGATTAGTCATTGCACCACATGGAACTTTGGAATAATAAGTAATTAGTATTTAGATCAGTTGTATTTGAGAAAAGAAAATAAATCACTTTTAACCTTCAACTTCGTTGTGGCATTCGGAAGAGATTTTTTTCCCTCTGCTTTGATTATTATATGTGTATATGGTATAAGTATACATAAGATGGAATATCATTGCTTCTTAAGAAAGTTTTCAAGAGAACAAAGATAAAGGGAGAATAGCTTCAACACTCCTTGCACCCAAAAACAATCACTATATGTCCCCCCCTCCCCCGAAACATTTCTTACTTGACTTCTGTCCGTGTGGTCATTGTTCACCTTAAACTCTCATTTTACAGAAGGAAAAGAATGAAAGGCCTAGGGGTGTTAAATGAGTTTTCTACGTTGCAACTTTAATTTTCTCATGAATCTCAGAGGAATTAATGACTTTCAGTTTGTTCAGTTTTTTTCCTTATCGTGACAGACAATAGGAGTGATGGTGTCTAAGGTCCTTACATCTTGGCCCAGAAACCAGAAGTCCCATAATTTTACTTTTATTCATTCTTTATAATTATACTTTTGGAAGGAACATGTAATTACATGTTTGAAATACATTTTTCTGTCTTATAATTTTATTTTTATTGAAGCATTTATAACTTCCATTTAACATATTGATTTTTTTGGTTAACACTATTATTACATATTTATTTTTTCTTAGTCTCGCTTGTACATTTTTTTAGTTAAATTTATATTTTGACTCTTTAACATTCCTACTAGCTTCTTAAATTTGCATGTTTTTACTGTAGTTCTTGTTATATTTTTTAGAAATGATACTGTACCTGTTTTACTTTTTAGGGTTTAGTAAAAATTAGTTATTTTTACCATTAACCAGAAAATATAAGGGTTTTGGATATTCAAGTTCCATTTAAACCTCTTTTTTTCTTTTTTTTTTTTTCTGTTAATGGTGTCATGCATTTTATTTCTACCACCGAGATCCACTTCTTGGCTCTTTCCCTGAAGTCTTTGATAAATCATATTTATTCCACATGGAGCAAGACATTTAAGAGATAAAAAGAAAGTAACCACACAGAGGTTGAAAAGCTAAACAGTTTTCAGCAGTGACTGAGTGTTGGGAACAATATAAAAGGAATTCAGAGCCCATCAAGGATTGGAGTCCCTCATAAATGCCCCCAGATACTCAGGTGTGACATGGAACTGCTTACGCACAGATAATGATAAGCATGAACTAGACCAGTCTTTAAAATCCTGATGCCCAGCTTTGAATCAGCTGAAAGCTCACCTCTAATAAGCATGGGAATGTGTCCTTCTAGACAGTAAGACAAAAGTTACAGAGCCTCTTCAATTTTCATACAGTTTTCAGTGATCAACGTTTTTAATTGGAGACACGAACTAAAAGAAGAAAAACGTAGACCAACAAATGACCAGGATGTTTTAGCAGTCACTTAGATGAATCAGTATTGTGCGCAGGTCTCAGATCATGGGTACATGTATGCAAGAGTTCCCTCTTTGTAAAAATGTTTTTAAGAAGTGTGCTTGATACACATAGTAAATCATAAACAAATATTTATTAACTCATAGAAAAATTGCCTTTGCTGATCCTCAAAATGCTCAAAAAGCTATTTTAAGTTCTAATTGCTATTGTAGAACTTTTTATTGTTGTTCTCTGTGATTTTCACATATTGGGTCTGAGCCTCAGTTACTGGAGTGATGGAGTATTAGTGACATATAGGTATTTCTTTGGACCTAGCACCTATATAGACTATACACTATTGAAAAAAGATGAATAAGTTTCATCAATAGATGGAGGACCGATTTAGGAAAATTTAACCTACAATTAGTCTTTGCTTATTTCCTCAACTAACAAAAGTGAATGAGAAAATATTATATTCTTTCTCTTGAATTTGAGATTAAAACTGCCATCACATGTATTACCAGTCACATCACTTATACATTTGATTTTTGTCTTTAATACAATGAGATCGGTATCATGGTATGATGTTTAGAAATAATATTTTATTAGATAGAAATATAAAGTTGGACTTTGACTGCCCATGCCTGCCATTCTATGTGAACTCTTGTGTCATTATGTTCTAGGAATTCAGATTCTTTTTCTATAAATTACCCAGAATTTTTAAAAAATCCTACTACAAAGTATTCTGATAATATATATCAAAATCCTTAAAAATTATTTTTTTACTTAGATATATCCCATTTAGAACACAACATGAACTATGAACACAGATTTAAAGATAAATGTTTTCTGCCATGTTTGAATTTGCTAAAATTTGAATCAACTTAAGTCTCCAACAAGAAACAAACTACACTGTATTCGTGTAATGTCATATTACTGAGCCAGGACAATATCTATGTTAAAGAATGTTTCTTTTAAAGATAAATACCTATGTAACAATATTTAATGAGCACATCAAATTATGCATGCATTACATGTGATTTATATGAAATTTGCATGGAGTGATTATTTAGTAACATCAGCAGTCATTCATGGCTCAGTGGCTTTGTACAAGAAAAGTCATGCAACATTAGAAAACTGGAGAAATCTACTTGTAGTCTGGAACCAACAAGGTAGCTATTATTTCATTTAGAATGGCCCCCTCTCTCACAATGGAGAAAATGCAGCTGTTCTATTTATGCAGTACTATGATGCACTGAACTTTGTGTTGCAGGTAGAGGCGATGCATCAGAGAGCTACACCTGAGCCCTTGAACCCAGGCCCATGTTCTGTAGCTGTGGAACAAAACATTGTGCCAGCACAGATTAGTCTTCTTGGATAAAAGCAAGTGGCCGTTGATCATGAGAACCACATCAATTTAAGTCACCCTTGGGTTGTTTTCACCCATTATACACACTGAAAAACGGAGGCTTGCAAACTCTTCGAGGGCCAAAAAGAAAATTTAGGGCACCAAACTTGAAAGTATGGCAATGGCTAAATTTTAAAATGTGGGATGAAAATAACTAACATAAATAATTTTACAGCAATCAGGCAACTGCAACTCCTCCCTTAGTTACATTTAGTATAAGATGTAAATGTCCTGAATATGGTTGCTACACTACAAGGTAGAGCTAAGTCAAGGGTCTGCTCGTTATAGATATATGGAAGAAATTTATTAGTTGAGTCATGATGTAGCAATTATTCTGAATGAGTAAATTACTTGCCATGTGATAAAGAGTTTCTATACAGTGGTTCTACCCTTATCCGTGGTTTCACTTTTCATGGTTTTGGTTACTCATAGTCAACTGTGACTTGAAAATATTAAATAGAAAAATGAAGTAATAAAGAATTCATGAGTTTTGAATTGTGCACCGTTTTGAGTAACATGATGACATCTCATGCTGTCCTGCTCCATCCCACTCCAGACGTAAAATCATCCCTTTGTCAGCGTATCCGCACTGTGCATACAGGACAATAAGGTATTTTGGGAGAGACAAAGACGCAGAAAGCACACTCACATAGCTTTTATTATATTATATTGTTTTAATTTTTCTATTATTAGTAACTATTGTTGTTACTCTTGTATGCATAATTTATAAATTGAGCTTTAACACTGGTATGTATGTATAGGCAAAAGTTATATAGGTTTTGGTACTACCTCTGGTTTCAGGCATCCACTGGGGGTCTTGGAACAAATTTACAGTGAATAAGGGGGCTACTGTATTCAGGTTCCCAGATGAGCAGATGCTTTGCAACTCTATGAGACCTGGTGTTTTGATGAGTAGATTATTCTAGTTGAACAGCCTCCCAGCAAATTTTCACTTAAGTTAGGTTTGCTAGCAACAAGGATTCACAAATATGTAGTTCATGGGCAGAAAAGAGAACATACACAAAAACTAATAAGATAGCCCCCACTTTGCACAGTAGTACACAACCATCAAAATATCTGTGTAAGTAGAAAGTGCAAAGTGATCGTAAAGTTAATTGAAACAATTATGGTTGTGCTGTGATCTTTAAAAAAACTTGACAAAACATTTCAAAACTCTCACTGTCCATTACAGATGTGTGGGAAAATAAAAATAAAACAGTAAATGTGAGAGTTATTTAGTATACTGTAAGTCAAACACTACAAATTTTTTCATTAGAATCTTTTATATCTTGGTAAAAAAAAGAAGCTTTTTGGGAATAATTTGCACAGTGCTTCCTTCCCTCTCATTGTATAAGTCACCATACAAAGTGTGTTATAAACTTACATTTGGATCATCTTTGAACACTTTATCTTTTGTACTTTGGTTCCCATGAAATATCCCAAGAGTTTCTTTAATACAAAGTCTTTGCCAATGTCTTTCCTTGGGTCATATTCATATTTTTTCTTATTTATGTCAATAACTTTATCTTTCTCTACATTCCTCTACTGCATACCCAGAGTCTCTTCAACAATGGCAATACCGTGTTCCCAAGGTCAGCTCTTTGTTCTATAACTTCATGTATGTTCAGTCCACCTCCCACAAAGTATTTGTACAGTGTGGCAAATGCTCTGTCGTATTGTGTACATGCTCCTCTGGCGCCCTTTCCCATGTTCCAGTCACATCCAATTTTACTTCATTGTTACCACTTTTTGTTTCTTTTATGTACATCCTTTTTTGGTTTGTTTGTTTTGTTGGCTCATTCCCTCTTTCGATGATCCAATTTTGTAAAATGTCACATGGATTCATAAAAGGGAGATGAGGAGGCACCATAAGTACATGCTTTGCCTTCTATGCATGAAGTGAAAGTGGATGTGTAATGTCCAGTCACTAACAGACTTCAAAAGTAGTTATGTGATTGATCACTGATTATATTGCCCATTTATTTATGTAGTGATTTGTGGACTCAAGAACTAACTTACTTTAATCACTCACACTTAAGGTACCATGGGGGATGACATTTGAACTGTGTTGTTGGGGTGCTTGTGTGTAATTTCTAAACAATTATAACAGAAAGTTATGCCGATTGCAACACAAGGCAAGGATAGCCTTTAGTTAGTTCTGAATGTTATGATTTGGCTGATTATTGTTCTTATATTTATACGTTAATACATTGTGTGTATTTTCCAAATTAGGAATTGAATAGTCACTTAAAAAGAAAAGAAGTATACTATTGAACAAAACCCTTAAATAGACAACCAGTTTCATAATATTTTTCTTCATAGCCTTCGTGAAATCTTACCATTTGCAACAAAGACCTTGTCTTAAAAAAATCTTGCCTAGAACTCAAAAGCAGAGGCTTTGGAATCTGACACATGTTCTCCTCCAAATCACTTGACTGGTTTACTGCACTTTTCTGTAAAATCATAATTACATTATCTACTTTTTATGGTTGGTATGAGGGTGAAATGAAATTACAAATGGAGGGTAACAGCACCATACCTCGTTCATAGTAGGTGTTTGATATGCACCATAGAACACACCAACATATCCTACCAAATAAACACTCAGAGAAATATTTCAATTTCCCAGCTCCCTGTTTTATGCTGTAGTAGCTTTTACAAAGCCACAATTAAAGGACTTCTCTCACTGGACCATGCGAGAAATCACAACTATAAAAAGCCTTGGCTCTTGTACAAAACCCCCCTTGGCTACTCTTCTGACTGTCTGGGAAATTCAATAAAAAGGTCTTCCAAGTTATGTTAGTTTAGTCATCAAAGAAAATCTAATAGAGCTCTGAAGTACCATGCAGGAATTAATCCACCTGTGTATTGTAACAGCAGCGTGGATGGGAGGCCATACAGAGCTGCCACGAAGCAGGCGAGCCATTCTTGGGGAATTCCACATGACAATAATACTAACAGAGATATCTTCTTTTCTTCTGGTGTTTCAAAGCTCATAAATGCCAGCTGGTAAATGGCACAGTGGCCGCATTCTCTGACACCTTTATGAACCCATTCGGTTTATTGAGCTGTGTGGGTTCCCTTATATATACATTATGTGGTTTAGTATGGGAAATGGCCAATAAGACTCTGTCACCTGCCTCTTCTCTGAAAGTTCAAGATTAATAGGGGAACAAGGTTAGGTAAATAATATGCTAATACAAGGCAACTATGAAAACATCCCATGTCAATGGGAAGCAAGAATTTAAGAATGCTCCCTGGAAGGGTCTTTTTCTCCAGAGAGAAAGAGACAGAGGGAAAGTAGGATTTCGATGAGCTTCATAAGCAAATGCAGGAGAAGAGCAGAAAAACTAAGAGAATAGTATAAGGGAAGATGTTGGATGAATAAAGATATAGTGTTTGCTCTAGAATTGGCACACCACGGTATGTATGTTTGGGGCTTCAGTGACTCAATGAAGAGAGCGTATTTCTATTATTGGCCTAAAAACAAGTGTTACGTTAGTCATTAACCATTAAACATTCATGCACTGGTGTTAGACTGACCTAAGTCTCAGCACTAAAAATACCACCAATAGCATTATGATTTATCCAAAATATATTCCAGTATATATACCAAATATCCCATGATGGATGATTATGATAATTCCATATACAATACATTTGGCCATGCTTGATAATTACTAAAGATTATCAGATTAATACAAATATCTACTATTCTTTATATGACTTACATGTACCAGGTACTTTTTAAAAGCACTGTATCATTTCCTTTTATACTTTAAAAAATCATGGGTTATGTAAAATTATAATCTCCACTTTACAGATTGAAAAACTGTGGTTTAAGAGAAAGGTCATTGCCTAAGACTCAGATAAGGGTTAAATATCGGAGAATAAATTCAAAGTCAGGACAACATGAGAGTAACATTGAAACAAAGCAAACAAAAGAAACAGAGGAAGCATACACAAAATTGCATGAACCCGTCCATAAGTCAAGCATGATTCTTTACCTGGAGAAGCAACACAGACTCAAGACTCGTCGGCAGCCGTCCGTCTCGAGAGACGATGGTGTAGCTTCTTAAGAGTCTATCTGCACCGCCGAGAATGGCTGTGCAGTCCGACTCGGGAGTGACACGGTATCTGTCTCCTCCCGTGTTGAATTGACATCTTGCGATGACGCTGAAGCTACAGAGCCTGGGCAGGGTGATATGGAGGGTCTGCTGTTGCCCATGCAGCAGACCCCCCCTCTCTTCGCAGCTGAAGGGTCCAAGGGAAAGACGGAGTCAATACAGCTTGGCTTCAGGTGCGCCGCAGGAGTTGCCGGTGTTGACTACAACGTCAAACCGCCTTAGGGACTCCGGCTCCGGATTTTCTGTCGGGGTTTACTCCCTTAGCCTTTCCCCTGAAGAGGTATGCCGCAAGGCAGCGGAGGTTTTTTGGAGTCAGAGTTTTCCTTCTCAGACTCAAGACTAAGAATAGAAGAAATGGGTAGATGTCAACTCCAAATGAGTTAGAGATTGCTTCTAATGTTGTAGCAAGAAAGACCATAAGGAGGTTGCGTCCAGATAGGAAATTGCAAGGACAGTAATTTTGACTTCAATTTCTTAGAGATGGTGAACAAAGAGCCAGAATGAAATCATGCTTAGAGATCAGCATTGCCTGCCTTTAGTTTTCTAACAACAAAGAAAATATTGTGACTCATGGAGGCAGGAGCAAAACCTGTCTTAATAACATCTATTTTATCAGGAACAATGAGAGACACTGATTAGACTCTCAGTTTTTTTTGTTTGCTTGAATGAGTAGATATACTCAGGAAAGACCGAATTGTTCTTTCTGCAATACTGTCATCTTCGCTTTGAAAACGGCTTTATTGAAGTATAATTAACTACACATATTTAATGAGTACAGTTCGGTGAGTTTGGACGTAAGTAATTACTTGTGATATCACCACCACAAGCAAGGAAACAGATATATCCACCCCGTCCCAAAGTTTCCTTGTGTTCCTTTGCTTTCGTGGGAAAAATGGAGAGTTGTGTTCAATGGGTGCAATGTTTTACTTATTCTGGATAAATAAATTCTAGAAATCTGCTGTGCACTATAGTGCCTGTGATCTTCTTAACTTCTGTACATGCAAATTCTTCTTGGAGAAGTGAATATGTGAACTACACAGTGAATACTAATGGCCACTGTCACTGCTATCATTTCTCAATGAAACTTGAGACCCTAAAGCCATCCAAAAGGGAATACCTGATGAAGCGGCGCACAACACGCAACAGGAGATTACCTCTGACTTCCACTGCACCCTTAAATGTTTTTCTTTTATTTGTAAAACAAGGCATGTGGCTGAATTTAAACTCCTTCCTTTACAGGTCCAGATGCTTACAAATCCAGGTCCTAAATTGGATGCAGCCTGCCTGGCCTCTCCCTTTAATAGAACCATTCAATTAGATCGTTTCCTTAATAATGAGAACAATTTTGTAAAACGTTGCCTCCCGCTGGGTCCATTGCAAATACTTCCTGTTTTCCCTCTTAAAGAAGCATTTAGAAAATTGGACTTTAGGCTTAATGCCCTTCAGAAGATATATCCTCTGTTTTTTTTTTTTCTTGATAACTATTTTAGAGCGACTTAATATACCATGAACCAACAATCATTGATACCTGTTTTTCTGTATACAGTGCCTCGAAAATAAAATAGTCGCATGCATTGAGCTTGAAAAGTTTTACTGCTTGTTTTAACAACTTTTGAGTTGTTTCAAAATTTAATTATTTTTAAGAGGATAGAAAATAATATCAAATGAGAGATGCATTGAGGTATGAAATTCAGGGCAAGTTAACACTTGAAGTGACAAAGTAACCGAGTAAAAATAAATACTTAGTAGTTATTCTCAAGTGGAGTGGTATCCGCCTTTCTTCACTGGTTGTCTGTGAGCTTCACACGAAGCAGCCCATGAAGACCGAGTTCATATTCGAGCATCAGAGAAGAGGCTGCCCTTCCCTTCTCGGTGTTGGGACGAGGTAGATCCCAGGTGGCTTCTCTCCCCGCAGAGCCGTCCAGGTCCAGGGCTTAATCACACAACCACCTGCAGGGGCTTTTCTGAACTTCTGCCGCAGGATTATCTTACACGGACACTCGTTAAGTTTTCTGTTGATCCTTAGTTCTATTTTGGCCCCCCTCTTTTGATATTCTCTCTAGTAGTCACCTGAAAGATACTCAGTGGAGAGGAGCTGCTGGTAACCAGTCCTTTGAGTTACCAATTCCGCGGGCACTTGCCTCTAACACTTTGGGCACGCAGGCCTGACTCGGGGCAACCTGCAACTGTTTCTTCTTCCCTCGGGGCCTTTGTGGCCACTGTCTCAGAGTCTTCTGAGCAGTAATAAATGGTTGGTGTTCTAAGCCACTGAGGTTTGAGGTGGCTTGTTATTCAGCAATAGGTCATTTATACTGTATACAACGTCCAGTACAGATATTTATGAGCGACCATGGGTTAGTTTACACATATACTTCTTCCACTTGCAACCGTGTAGTTCTGACTCCAATACCTTTATTTACCCATTTACTAGCTGTGTTATCTTGGGCAACGGCTATTTAGTATCTTTCACCTCTGATAAGGGTAATGATATCGTTGCACTGAGGTGATGATACAAGGGTCAAAATAATGCATTCAGATTTCCCATGCGAAGAACAAATTTTACCAAAATTATTATACTTGCTGGGTTTTTTTTTAAGATTTTTTAATTTATTTTATTTTTAGAGGGGAAGGGAAAGAGAAAGAGAGGGAGAAAAACATCAATGTGTGGTTGCTTCTCACACATCCCCACCTGGGGACCTGGCCTGCAACCCAGGCATGTGCCCTGACTGGGAATCGAACCAGCGACCCTTTGGTTCACAGACTGGCATTCAGTCCACTGAGCCACACCAGTCAGGGCCTATACTTACTATTTTAAAGTAACATTTTATCTTAGTAGTTCCCAGAAAGTGACAGGGTATTCGGTACAGAGCAAGTGTTCTGTAGATAGAAGTTGTTAGTTGATATATTAATACTATTTCAGACTTGTTTTAGGAAGACAAGAATCTGATCTGAAAGGAGAATTCATATACACCAGTTGTGCATGTATAATCTAACAACATGTTCTTGAAAAGTATCTAAACTTAATGCCTGTAGTTTGGCATAATTAGTATTTCTCTACTTGAAAATTTTAATATAATTAGTTAATGCAGACATTATAGGACAAAGCACGTGATGATACAAAATTAACTTGATGTATTTAGCTAAGTAGTTAATTTTTGTTCTGCCATTTTTATTCAGATGGTTTATAATATTAATGAGAAAGAAATGGGCAGTAGGAATGCAAATAAATATAGAGTATCTTTTCTTACAGACTATTTACATAGGTCACCTCTTTAGATTCGTAAAAGGGTGAGTGCCTTTGAATGTAAGGATTTGGGATGACCCAATGCAGACAAATAATAAAAGTTTTGTTTTTGTTTTTTTTTTAAATAAGAAACTATTTTTAAGTAAATTTATATAACCTGATGGGTAGATACCCAGAATCATAGAAGTTAATAAAATATGATTCACTATGATTTTTATCATATATAACTGTCTTATGATTTTGTCTTTATATTTCAAAATTCTAGGGAATAAAAGGATAAAATTTTTTCCACATTTTTAAAATCCTCACCCAAGGATATGTTTATTAATTTTAGAGAGAGAGAGAGAGAGAAAGAGAGAAAGTTTGATGCTGGTGTGTGAGAGAAACATCCATCATCTGTCTCCGTACGTGACCCAACTGGGGATCGAGCCCACACCTAGGTATGTGCCCTGACCAGAAATCGACCCCATGACCATTTGGTGTATGGGACAATGCTTCAACCAAGTGAGGGAAAATAGCTAATACATTTTTGTCACATTATTTCTTGCCTAGAAAGCTATTCAAAATAAATAATACAAAGTGCAGAAAAGCTTTATATAAATATATTATCATTACAAAAATGTCCATGGTATTGACAGAACAAGAAAATGGTCAAAATATAAATTACTCATTAGGTAAAATAATATATATACTTTTGGATTTTTTTGGTGTGTATTAATGATGATGAGAGGGATCATGTAATAACATTGTATTTTAAATAGTATATGATTTTAAAAATTAAGGGTAAAAGTTAGTGTGTAATGTAATAAAAGCTTCAAATAAACTGAACAAAACAGGCATGAAAATTAAAAGATACATATTTACCTGGAAAAGTGGCTTAAAACCGCATGCTATAGTAAAATCATAAGTAAGGTAGTTCTTATTTTAAATCTTGGTTCTGCCTTATGGCTCCGTGATCTATCTGGCAGGTAATGTAATGCCTCTGAGGAAAAGGAGGACATTATTTACACCTACTTTGCAAGGTTAGTGTCATGATTGCAAAGCATTTATGTGAAATGCCAAACCATAGTAGTACCCAAAGAATTACATCTGTTGCTGCTGTTGTTATTTTTCTTGGTTGGGATGAGCTGCAGAGATTAAGGATGACGTGTTCTCTCTCCTTTTCACTGATTCTATCATTATTACCTATAGAAAGCATTTTATACAAAGAAAGAAACTACAACTCAGTCCTTGGTGGTGCTTCTTGTTTCAAGTTCAAGTCAGGTTCCAGAGACAAAGGATGCCGTTCTTCACAGGCCAAGTGATCAAGTATGTGGCCAACTACACACCTGTACTTTTTTCTTCCATATCAATAGAGGGCCGATTCCTGCCAGGAATCGAAAGCTAATGTGATACAGGCATTCCGAGGGTCTGTGACCACCCCCCCCCCCCCCATCCGTGGCTTCACACAGGAAAGCATGCAAATACGAGCCAGCATAGACTTTAAAATGAAGTGAGTTTATTAGTGAAGCTGTGAGACAAACAATGGGTCACTCCATAAACATTGCAGCCTCCCTTTAGTGGAATTTAGCTTCTTTGATTGAGGTTCATTTAATCAGGGGTGGTGGTGGTGGCAGTGTATTTGATAAGAGGGAGCGATATTCAGTATCTTCCTGAAAAAGGGTGCTAATTTCTCAGGGAAGCTCCACTGGCTATTCTGAGTCTTTATATGCGCTTCCCCTTTTCCAATAATGGCAGTGGCGGGTGTTTCTTTAGCGTGCAATGTATTGCAATGAGCATATAATGTAGGTAGGGGTTACTTTCAACTGAAGTAAGTTGCCCTGTTGGATCTAGATAGTTTTGCCAGTTTTAAGCCATAGATCCTGTGTATGTGTGTGTCTGGGTGGAGGGGGAGGGGTTCCTTACTTCATAGCAATTCCTGTAGCTTTCATTGATTGCAAATGTTTTGCCACATGTAATATCTCAAGAGTACTTAGAAGAAAGTCTTTAAACAGTCTCAATCCCATCAAACGGACTGTTTAAAAAGGTAATGCCTATTACCTCACTTCGTTTTTTAGATTCAGCTACATAATTGTAAATATCACAACAAAAAAATAATAAAACTTGCCATATAAATAGCAGTCCCTGGATAGAAAGGAGATTTGGGGATACATTCACCAGGTGAAGTACATTAGTTTTCTCCTTTCTGCTGAACTTTTTCCTCTATTCTACTGATGAAATTAGTAACAGTTCTTATTTGACGTGCATTTGGTGAGTGGAACTTTTCTGTCTGATTATCTTCCATTAGAAGGCGTGTGTTCCTTAGCAGAAAAGTATCTAGCAAACAGCCTGAGATTCTATAGCAGGGGACTTATTTTTAGGAATTATTTTCTTTCTCCCCCTGAGTCATTCCATTTGCTGGTCTGAGGTTTCTAAAAATAACTAATGTCACGTAAATCCTAGGGCTTTGACTTGGAACACTGTATTATGAATAAGTTTATGAACATCTACATTAGTATTACATTATTCCTGTTACTTTTTTATTTCACAGTTAGTATTCTTACACACTGTGTGTTGCAATTAGTCTTCAGTTTTCTTCTGATAGACATTTTCAAAAAAGGAAAATAGGAGAATGTTACCATTAAATGTCACTACTCAGTTTGAATGATATTTTCATAAAGAAGGCTTTTCTGATCTAAACAAAATGACTTTATTTTTCTGTTATATTGTTTCAGGCCAACCTGTATTGTTTCTTCCACCCTCTCCCTTCTTATCACTGGCTCCTTTCTTATCCTCTTCCCAGTCTCTGAAAGTTGATTTTCCCCCTCCCTTCTTTAATGAAGTCACTTTGCTAATTCTTCAGATTTCAGCCTCATCATTGTTTCATCCAGCAAACCTCCCTGATCTCCACGACTAGGGCACATCCTCTATTAAGGGACACTGACACCAATATATACATTGACAGCACTTTTCCAGTTGAATTTTACACTTTTGTATAATTATTTCATTAAAGCCTACATGACTATTAGCCTACTAATAACATGATATCAAAAGCCAAGTCCCTATGGTCTAGAATAATGCTACCTACATTGAAGGTACTCAATAAATATTTACTGAACGGGCATGACAATTTTAGCATTAAATAAATCAATATGTGTAGACAGTCTGGTTCATACACACTTATCATTTATAATTAGAGTGACTTCATTTTATTTAGTGGATCTGGAATTTGCAAGTAACAAGTATCTCTCATTGAAATTGATTAAGATTAATAGTTTAGTGTCAATGGCTCTTTAATTTATTTAAAAAAATAAGAGCTGATATCAATAAGAGAACCTATTGATTCTGAATCCATTAAAAAAAAGTCTGAGTATTTCATGGATACTGGCCACTTCATTAGCAAAGTATGTGACTTTCTGAATGGAATGTATTGAAAAACATTAATTTTTCATATTAAACAGTTCTGGGAGATTGGCTTTAAAAACCAAAATGCTAATTATGGTGTAGAATTTTTAAAATATTGCTATGCTTTCCATGAATAGGGATATTGTGTGATAAACACAAATCTTTTGGGGCCACACAGATGTACTTTTGAACCTGAGGTTTGTCACTTCTCATGTGACAGTCAACATCTATATTAAATGAAGACCATGATACTTATCATCAAGGATTACTTCCAAAATTAAATACATATGTTTAGCAAGTGTTCTGTGTCATGCAGTAACATAAACAATGATCTTCCCCCCAAATGTTGAACATGAAGACAAAGAGGTCTACAAAACAGCCTGATGCAAGAGAGGAAACTGGGGTTAGGATAATTAAGCACATTGCTTTGAAATCACAAAGCCATAAGCTTTCTTTGCAGAAGAAAAATATGAGGACCTAAGTTCAGGGCATATATAAAATGATATATAAAATACACTGTAATTGAACATATTTATAAGACAATCTAGTATAATATGCACCAAAAAGGGAAAAAAGTGGAAGATTCAATATTTTCTATATGTTGATTTCTACAACAGAATTATGTAGATAAATGTTCTTTCCTTGCTTCCTCCACCAGATATGTGACCCTGGGTAAATCATTTCCTTCATCCAAGATGTATTAATTTGTAAAATTTGTAAATTTGGAAAATTGTTATGCTGATATATGGCGTATGGATATTACCCAGAACAACAGTATCTGCCTCTGACAGAGGCTCAATAAAACGTTAGAAAACACTATCATCATACAGTACTGAGTTGTATCTATTATCAGTCACTTTTATTAAACAAACAAACAAACAAAAAAACTCTCAGCTTAGAGGAACTTCCTTGTTAACTCCTAAAATAAAAAAATAAAACATTGAGCCTACTTCCCTCTCAGCCAAGTTATAGCTGAACATTTTTATCTCTTATGTAGGTCCTTTCCAATATATACGTTGACTTGTTGACTTTGGTCTGGCTCTTCTTTCTGTAATACGCACAGGCATTGCTGTTCAAAATATGCTAATATGACAGCTGGCTAGGATTTTTCTGTGATGCCCAAAGGAACTGATGCCTGAAGGTCACCACATGCACTTTGGTTCTTAACATTTGCTTTGGTTTTGGGATGCTGTTTCAAATCCTTTTCCTCATAACTGAGAATATGAAGCCTGGACTCTAACGCTGGCCCTGCATTGGCTGTTGTGGGATGTTTCTGTTTGCCTCTAGGAAATTGGTTCCCCACATGCTGGAACTTTCCTTTATACCGTATCCCAGGCGTATCAGTTTAGTATAGCAGATTGGTATTGTTTGTTTGGCATTCTAAAAGAGGCACTGGGTAGAGAAGTAGGAGTGAGCTGTTAAGGAGAATATGTGAAGATGGATTAGTGACGTGTGGACGAGAACAAGAAAAGCAGACAGCAAGAGGTGTCCTGTGCACCTCCCCATCCTGCACTGGGTGCTTCCGACGGCCCTTCCAGCACAGACATTGTGCAGTTAGGTTACTTTGTGGGAAGGATTAGTGCTTGGCCACATCACCAAGGTCTTTTCAGTGGAAGTGATGCTAATGATGTTGAATAATATTTGCCATTTTTTGTTTCCCAGAGGCATGGATTACCCTTTCACGTATGTTTTACCTCCAGTCTCACTGTTCCCCCCCCCCCTCTCTCCCTCCCTTCCTTTTTCTGAATCCATTTCACTTATTTCCAGAAAGAGAAACATGATACAGAACATGTGTAAATCCTCACTTAAGAACTGCAAGCTGTTAAAAACATAATGACAGGAAAGATAAAAGATGAATTAAAAGGTCACCCAGAATCTTGAGATTAATAAAAATATTACTAATTTATAGACAGTCTGACAATCCAGCAGATCTTTTCGCTCTTCTGCAGGTCCCATACGTTGCTGATAACAGCGCCATCAGCAGTTGTTATTACTCTCATCCCACTGATGGAGGTTTGTATTAGCGTTAAAGTGGTTTCTCACAGTCACGTGTCTAG
Organism: Furipterus horrens; assembly: GCF_987537825.1. NCBI lineage: Eukaryota > Metazoa > Chordata > Mammalia > Chiroptera > Furipteridae > Furipterus > Furipterus horrens. Next base: position 11,666,677 of record NW_028327183.1, on the reverse strand, counting down.
GGAGAAGTGGACACTAAGCTCCATTTTAATAGCCAGCTCAGGATTTTTCTCTTCTAGTTCACCTGCTTCCAAAACAAGATCTCACCATCTCATATATTTAACATATCTCAGTGTGAAATCATTTAATGTGTTTCCCTGGGCAGCTTTCACTGACATCACAGTCTTAAAAAAAAAAAAAAAAAAAGACACACCAGCACGTGCTAAATAGAAGGATGATTGTAGGCCCATGTACATACCTTGAAAATTGCTTAAGGTAGTATATCTTTGTAAACTAAACAATATCCCTCATGATAGGGAATTTTCTCTCTGACATGATGTAAATTCTATGAGTGTGTGCAGAAATTCACTTTGTGTTTTTGAGTGCACGTATGTGTGCTGTGGAGAAGAGTACACGCGCATGAGAATTTGTAGGCTTAGGGATTTTTTGTTTGTTTGTTTTTTTGGCATAAAGGCATCTCTTCTTTAGATTCCTTATTTTTAATGATAATCCCTTTGAAAATAGTACCATTCTAATCCCAGTGATCACACAGGGCCTGCATGAAGTACAAATAAGGCCATAAATAGTTGATCAATCATAGAGTGATATTCTTGGCCTCATTTTCTCCTCTTTTCTTTCACATTATTTCTTCACATGTATCAGGCGCATTATGAGTCATGAGAGATACCTGGTGAAATACCGTTCTTCTCTTAAAATGAAACACTCCTCCTATCAACCATCTCAACCAGGATCAGGGATGGAGTCAGAAGTTAGTGTAGCCCAAACAATGCCATTGGGATTTTTCCTGGAAAGATTATGTAATGGCAGAAAAATGGAGCCTTTCTTCTGGAGTTCCTAAACTGGGAGTAGGTGAGCATTGGCTTGTTGAGGGATATCTTCTCCTCCATGTAGAGAGATCCCATCTATGTGATCACATGAAGCAAGAGCATCGGAGTTGAGAGGGGAGGGCAAATACCAAAAATGTCAGTTCAAGCGCTCAACATGGAGATTATGTTCTTGGTGTTAACTCTACACAGCCTAATCAGATGAGCCAAGAACGTGTTGCTTACCAGCCAAAATATCCTGAACAATGTGGGATGCAAAGGTATATACCATCACTTTTCTACCTTCAGGGACCACCAGCCCACTGATGGGGTGTTTGTGTGTACTTAGCAGTGTCACAATGACCTTCTGTCACTGGTCTCCAAAACACGAGGAGCTGTCAAACAGAGTGAACCAGAGGAGAGAGAGGATTATTAATCCAACTTATTATCCACAGTCCCTACATTTCATAGCCACTTTCAAATGACTCTTCTGGACCCTCCAGAGAGCAATGGGGGTTAACAGTGTGTATGTTGTCATTTTCATGTTTTCAATAGTCAGCACACTTACTGCATGTTTCATATATGCCAGGGGCTGTGTTCTAGTGATGAAGTAGATAGGAGTTCTGCTCCAGAGATGTGCTCTGTTACCTGCTGAAGGAAACAGATATACGCAGAACATTGATAGTCAGTGAGAGGCACTCTGGCACAAATATACACAGGGTTTATGAGAATGCCAAGGCCGGAAGCATTTCCATGCCTATTAGACTTAGCCAGACAAAGTCAGAACAAGGATAGAAAGTGTTTAAAAGAGAGAATAGACATATAAAGGCAAGAGGGAGCTTTAAACTTTTACAAATGTGAGCACATGGGCATATTTGGAGTGGAGGGATAAGGGGATAGTGTTTGTAGGGGAGACAGGCATATAATAAGGAAGAGCCCCAGTAAACATAAATAAAGTCCCCGAAGTATTTAAACCAAAGCCCCAGCAGTAGCGCTTGGTACAACGTGGAGATGGACCGGAGGAGAATGAACATGAACTGGTTTGATGTCCTAGGAATTCTGATGAAACGTGGTAAAGCTTACCATTACATAGTTGGAACAGCCTTAGGAAGGTCACTCTCTGCAAGAACTTCTGAAGCCATGTTTGTTATGTGCCTGTGGGAGAATTATTTCCCATTTCTGATTTTCAGACGGCCTTCATGACCTGGGTGATCACCTGAGCCAGGTAGATTCTAAAGCCCCTTCCTTCTCTAAAATGTGATGACTCTATGAATCATGTATCTGGCATGGGAAGAACTTAAAATATTTCATAGACAGGCTTGAGCCTAAGAGCCCAAGTGAATTTATCAGTCTGGTTCAAAAACTGCAAGTGACAGTTTTGGCTGTTTACACGGAGGTGCTTAAATGTGTCACATCTCAGTCCAGTTTCTGTAAATGTGCAAAAGCCACCAATTACTAGAGTAGAGATGGTGCTTATTTTAGTGTTGCTGTGATCTTCTCCTGCCATTCCAAACCTGCCATCTCTACAGAAAGATCTATTCATGTCCATCAATATTTAATATAATTAAAATGCTTATCTTTCATAATAGAAACAATTTGGAGTGTATCATTAATCAAAAAAACTAATTTGAAAAAGACTATGTCCATTAACATATAGTTGGATCCAAATGTTATAGCTTCTGATGTTAAAAAAAACAAAAAGTAAATGAAAGTCAATATGTTTTAAAATTAACTGCTTTCTTAGCATCAACTGCTCTCTCTTTTGCCATGTTTCTTTAATTTTGGGCTATTTCCCACTGACGTGACACAGTGGGAGTTAATTCAGAAAACTGGGGCATAATGAACTCTTCTTTGTACCATAGGACATCTCTTCCAGCTCAGTCGTACCTGTGGCAATTATGTAGATGTCCAGTGGGTGTCATATATCACTTATGAAGAGGGGCCTGGAGGAACGGGGCTGAGTTCTTCATTCAGTCCCGCACACTGGTCCCGACCTAAGCCGTGTGACAGGGAAAACTGGCTGCCCACCTGCTGGGAAATCCGGGTTGTGACATCATCATTACATAAAAGGGCACATTATGGCATGCCACCCCCACCCCTCAGTCACCTGGAAATTATTTTGTTTTATGAAAAGTAAATACAGATAATAGTGGAATGTGGTTGGTCCCCCATTGGAATCCATGAGTTTCATTTAGTCACTTCTTTGGACCCATTGCTTAGCTTCAATGGACTTTTTTCTTTTCTTTTAGTCTTTTTTTTTTTTTTTTTTCAATTACAGTTGTCTCATTTTTTCCCCCAGTGCTCCCCCCAACCCGGCCCACCCCTTCTCCCACAATCATATCCCTCCCCATTGTCCCTGTCCATGAGTCATTTATACACGTTCCTTGACTAAACCCTTCCCTTACTTATCCCCCTTCTCTGCCTCCCCCCTCCCCCTATTGACTGCTATTCTGCTCCTTGCATGGATGGAACTAGAGAGAATTATGCTTCGTGAAATAAGCCAGGCAAAGAAAGACAAATACCATATGCTGTCACCTAAGACAGGAGACTAAAGAACAACATAAGCAAATGAACTAACTAGATCAGTGGACTTTCTTGGTCACAGCGCGCACCCAGAACTTCTGACGCTGGCTCTTGGGCACAGGAACCTCTGTAACCAAGGGGGAACCAAAAGCACCTGAGCGTTTTACTACCCCACCCCCCAACTCCAGGGTATCCTGTAGCCAGTGACCGGGGGGTGGGGCACAAAACCCCATCCCTTTTGCTTCCAAGTGAGACAAATGTAGGTAGAATGCTCCCCTGGGGATCACAGTGCATCTGGGACCTCAGCTGACATGACACCTTTTTTGGTTTCTGCCTCCCACCTGGCACTCCACACTCCCTACTCCCTCTGGGGAGCATTTCCTTAGGACACATCCCCAGTACCTGAATCCCCCGCCCTCCCCCATATCTGCTTCTCACAGAGTCCAACGTAAGCGAATAGAATGGTTAAATAAGTGTCCTTGTGGCTTTGGTGAGGTTGCTGACCATGAAGGGATGACTATAGCATTTGAGGCCATGAGTGAGTGAATTTCTAAAACTGTTATCTGGTGTCTTACAAGATAACACCAGACAAGCGAGAGATTGAGAGTAAAACAGCAGAAAAACTGCCGGTTCTGTGCAGAAAGGCTCCATGGACCACCGCAAAGGAGCCAAGTGGAAGCCAGAAAACAGAAACATGTCGATGTTGATCCCGGATCATGCAGAGAACACTGACTCTTGTAAAAATAATTTAAACAGGCCTCACCCTGTAACAGGGTGCAGAGTGGGGGTCCCTGGAAATAGGAGAAAACCCCTACAATCTTTGGTTGAGGGAAGTGGATGATTCAGCATTTAAGGTACTTTGCATAACAATGGCAAGTTGATAGCTATACCTTTCTTGGGTGGGACTGCCACCCTGGGTGAAAGATGTATGTGACTTTAAAAATGTATAGAGACTCCTGACATAGCCAGGGAGGCAGATGCCGCTATGCCACTGGGAGACTCTTGCCCTGACTAAAGATGGCAACCGAAAGAAGGTAAAGGATGCTGGGGAACTGGGGGGTGGGGGGGCGGACATGAGGTCACATAGGGAGTTCCAGGCCGAGCCTTAAAAATCAGAGTGGGCTGAGGGAGAAGGAGGTAGACGCATGTGTGCTGGGAGGCTGTAAGAAGAAGCCGTGCAGTCTGAAGGGGTGTGGATGGCCGTCGGCTCCGAGGTCTCGTGTATAGGAGGAAGCCACGTGGTTTGGAGTGAGAGCACGCCATGAGGTCTGGGCCCAGAAGGAGGAGACCACGGCAGGGCTGATGGGGCTGGGCAGGGACCTGCCTGACCAAGCACACATTCGTGAGTGATGCTTGGAAGCTGAACTGTGACCGGGAGTGCTGAGCTGCAGACTCCTGCTTCTCAGAAGGATGTATGGAGAAGTCACTCTTTGGGGATGTGTGCCCCTTGGACGCTACCATGATTCTGTGTAACACAGCACAGGTTCCCCTGAACCACTACATGGAGGTTGAAAAGAGCGTACCCCAGATCCTGAAGGAGAGAGCTTCCGTGAGAGGATGGCGACTCTGAAACCCACAAGTGCACATCCCAGAGAGGATGGAGATCTGTGCGTGCGGCCAGCTTAAGAATAGATAAGGATAGAGGGAGCTTCTGGACATGGTTTTGGCTTAAAGTCCTTTGGGGAGCAAAGGAAGTGCTGGGTTTCAGGGGAAAGGAGGGCACCGAGTAGGAGTGCCTTCAGCATTGCCCACCCCACTCCCCCAGCTCCAAAGATTGGAATCCTGTTAATAAAAACCTGTTCCCTTCAACACTGACTGTTGGGTCATGTGCCAAGGCGCCATGTGGCCAAGCCCCAGTTTGCTTGGTTACAACCCTTCTTTGGATGAAATATCCCTCAAGGCAGGTTGCTTTTGTTCACATTCTGTGATTCTCAAACAGATTAGGGAGTAATAAGGAGAAAGGGGGTGGTAGTCCTGGAAAAATAGTTGAAGGGCAAGTTCTACCTGGTTCTAAGATATTGTGTTTGTTCCTCATTCCCACCATTTCCAGCCTTGACACTGTCCTTGGAAAACTGCTTACTTTTATATTACTGTTCCTTTGGTTCATATTCTAAGCAAAGACCTTTTGGTCACACCCTTCCCTCCAAGTCTTTCCAATCCAGGTGGCCTGAGGTGGGATACTAGGACATGCTATTCTGGTTCTGGCTTCCAAGAACCAGCCTTTTTATTTTCAGCCCTCATCCAAGGATATATTTTCATTGATTTTTAGAGAGAGAGAGAAGGGAGAGAGAGAGAGAGAGAAGCATTTATGTGAGAGAGAAACATCAATCGGTTGCCCCCTGTGCATGCCCTAATGCCCTGATCAGGGATCAAAACTGTAACAGAGGTACTTGCCCTGACTGGGAATCGAACCCATAACTGTTTGGTGCATGGGGTGATGATCCAAACAATTTAGCCACCCAACCAGGGTGAGACCCAGTCTTTGGAACTAGGCCATTCCATTTACCTGAAGCCTATTTTAGGAGGACTGTGTCAGCTATCAGGATAAATTGCCTGAACTGTTTCCTAGAGCTTCATTTGCATGCCTTTGGGGGCTGGGAGGAAGATGCTTCTCAGTATAAGTCTGCCCAAATACAATGCCCTCTCCCCATGTGTTAGAAAAATATCATGACTTGGAGCCATGCTGCCAAAGCTGTGGCTTTCCTTCTTTTCAGGCTCAGACAGGTCCCTTCCACTGTAGGTTAAAATCCTGGAGAGCCCTGCAGGGCTATTTCAGTCAGTACATTTATTCACGATTGGAGCATCTAAGTAACAATGTACCAATCACAGGCTGGCAGCCGGGTTAATGGTAAGTGGGTGGCCAGGGTTTTATTTATTTATTTATTTATTTAGAAGATTGGGCACATTCATTGGGTCATTTCACATAAATTCACTCACATCTGTGCCAGCATTCCAATCAGTGCACATACTCTGTCTTTCACACATTCAATTACATATACATTTCAGGGCAAAATATACATTGAGATGACACAATTAGGATTTAACTACACTATCATAACCCACAGGAACTCATTACGGGTATAATATTGTAACCCTAAGAGAAAATTCCTCTGTAAATTCGGGAATACATCCATTTGGAATATCTGGATATTTTGAGCCGCTACATGTGTATTACTTTTTTTAGAAAGGTTTTCATGATGAAAGACCCACTGGTTAGCCTCAGAGGCTGCATATATTGTAGCTTACATGAACTATTTAAACATGACTTTTCTAAAATGTCTGTTCTCATATGAGGATATGTTAACACTATAAAGAAATTTTTCTTAGGGCTGGATTGGAGCATTAAACTCCATGCAGTGTGAATTGTGGCATGAAAATATGTCCACCTAGAATGCTAGTAAGACCTATTAAGTATCAGATTTTCAGTATCTACTCATTATATGCCATGTACACACTTTTCAGTGATATATGAGTTTAAACATAATAATAATAATACACATTTCAGAATGCTTTGCTCTTTATATAACATGTATGGTTATAAATAGGGAATATAGAATTACTACAAGCTCATGAAAAATCAATTGTAATCATTTAATACCCACACTGCCCCTATCCTAAAGTAATAGGCAATTGAAAAGAGTTCAGGATATTGCATTTCTCTCATTGCTCAACTATGAAAAAAAAATTTTTGGTGGCTTCCATTTTTCCACATTATGCTAATGGGATGCAAATAGAAATAGAAGGAAGGAAGACTGGATGGCAAGATGATACTTTCTGCTGGATTCAACATATAAGGGGAAAAAATGTCCACGGCACAAATCTCGTTTTCTGTGTGAAGCAAGAAGGTTAAAACTTGTATTTAATCATGGATTGGACTTGCTACAGTTCTGAAAAACTATCAGAAAGCATTGCTGGCGTGGGCACATTTGCTGGCCAGATAGTAGTATATGATTCAATTTTCCACCCTTTGCAGTTCTAACAGATTAAAAAAAAAAAAGGAGTGAAATGTATAAAATTTCTCCCCAAAAATGATATTTCTAGTTGTTGATATTCATCTGTATCAAAGTCTACAAAATTTCTTGGCTTTCCAAAGGCAATGACTAAAATAAAATCTAAAAGTGACAAGTAGACATCCTTAAAATAAATAGAGATGTGTTTTTTGAAATAATTTTAAAAATAAATATAAATAAAGAGGGAAGGTATACGATCATTGTGTAAACTGCCCCTCTCTTCAGCTTCCCAGGTCCTTGATTCAACAAGGAGCTGGCCAATGAAAATTGTGTCATGGCGATATATTGGTGAGAAGTCCTGCCTAGCAGGAGTTTGTCGCTGAGACATACAATGTAGCGATAATGCAAAATGATTCCAAGGCTTGAGAAAAAGCCAGGTATACGAGTATTGGATTCAGAGGTCACCAGCAAGATCAAATGCAGGACCTTACATGTGTTGACATCAGGAAGAAGTGAAAAGGGCCCGGATATTCCTGGTAACAGCAGACGGGATGAAGAGCAAGCAGTGGGACAGGTAGCTAGTGATATTGTCAGTGAAGCCCTAAGTGGCTAACTGGTGTTAAATTAACAAGTTTAACTGCGATCACCAGGTTGATGGCAAGAGCCTCGGGTTTAAGTCACACATGCATTTGAAAATTTATATTCCACACAATACAGTTTACAGATGTGTGTGGAATTGTGCACCCGAAACCTGCATAACTTTGTTACTCAGTGTCACCCCAATAAATTAAATAAAACAAAAAATTGAGAAAAGAAAAAAATTTAAACAGGTAAAAATAAATAAAAAAAAAAAAAATATATATATATATATATATATTCTTTTATGAACTGAGTAGCCTTAAATTTAAAACCTCTAACACTTATAAAGCAGGTTCATAATATACTTTATGTGAAGATTTTTAAACAGCAATATTCATCATCTGTCAAGCTTGATCCTTATCCCACAGGATATCTTAATTTTTTTTTTCTTTTTACTACAAAGGGCAGCAAAAGTTTTACTTAAAAGGAAATCTTAGGGATTTTCATTTCTACCTAGAAAATTAATTCAAAACCTTCTCCTGATTCTATCCACAAGTGAAAAGCAACATTTTTTGAGAAAAAAAAAAAGAAAAATCAAGGTTCAGTATCCTAGATAATAGTCTTCAATTTAAATCTAAAACTCAACAGCAGAAATAACTTGGCTCTCACAGAGACAGGAGATCAAAAGCCGGTGTCGGAGGGAGACGGAGAGTTATAATGGTCTCGAAGATCTCAGCCGCAAGTGCTTGTGGCGTGGCCAACGTGTGGGTGCTTTGAGAACATATCAACTTTTATTATGGAACTATCATCTAATATCTATGACATAAGAAGCATAGTCTTCTCTTGACAGCTGAAGGGACCCCTCCCCCCCCAAACCATGGCTGGAATCATCTGCCTCTAATTCATCCTTATGTTCACCTCTGCTGTCTAGATGAGCTTCCAATTTGGGTACCAGGCTGGCAACTTCATAGGCATAGAAGACACCCAGTAGTTACGAAACTGAGCCCCTGGTCAATGTCTTCTAATATAAACACGAGTACTAGGAATCCCTATAGCTGGAGGCAGCTTTTGCTGAGAATTTTAATTTGAAAGAGGGTGAAATAAAAGTGGAACTGTAAGCCTCTGTGTGTGTGTATGTTTGTAGCTGTTTAGTGTGGCATTTCCTTATTCAGTCGGCGCTGAATAACCTCCAGCCTTAGGGACCCAAATCCAAGTCAGCTTTCAACACGAGAAAACTCATTTTGATTCTCCCAGTTGACAGAGGTGACGAACCTCTGTTGTCCTTGGTGACAATTACAGGCAGGAGCTGGGCACAGAGTGTAGAAACAGCCAGCTTCAGTGAACAGGTTCTCAGAGGTAATGAGCCAGAGATGAGACGCTCTTCTAATTCCTTTGGGAAATTGCTAGAAATAGACCCTTTGCTGACTCTTCGTATAAAACTAAAATAAGAACTGAAGAATATTGAGACCATGAGGTATAGACATAAATTTAAGACATACAAAATGAAACAACATTCCAAAGGTGAAGAGATGGATTTTTGAAGAATATTAAACTTGATAGAAATTGACAACAAAAATGTATGTATCCATGGGGTGTTACAGCTAAAAAGGCCCAAAGAAACTAACTTACTCTCTTGCATTTAAAGATGAGGAAACAAGACTTGGAGAGTTTTTCTAACTTCCCCAAGGGACAGAATAGGTTACAGGCAGACGCAAGTCTAGAACCCTGCGATTTGGAGAACTATTTACAGTTATAATCCACTATCACAACTTATCTCCTGTATCAAAGCTATAAATGTGTTGTTGCTTTCTTAGAGATGAGAAAAGTTATTTAAAATATTTTAAGATTATATACATTATTTCAAGTACCTGGGAACACTGTATTCTCCCGGAATAACATTTAGTTATAGTCTTGGCAAATAAAGAGTTATGACATTCAGCAAGTTAAGGGTATGTGTATATAGGGGTGGAGTGTTTCCAAGGACTTTGCTGCAGAAGCAGTATGTGAGTAAATTACCAATTAATATTCAACTTTAAATCTTGTTGACTAAGCCCTTATTGGCCAGTATTTTAACTGAATTAAAGATGCTTTAACTCTAGGCATAAAAACAGGGAAACAGATGCTTGATTTAAGGACAAAGAAGAAAAGACATAAATAGCACCAGTTTACTAGCTGAGCATTTCCATTCTTGGTCCAAGGGAAGAATCCTGCTTCACCTGTGAATGCTTTTCCCCGGGATGAACTTAGCTAGCAGAAGGCATGTGATGTAAAGTCCAGCATCAACCACAGTTTCACCGTATAGCTCTGGCTTCATCTTCCTCCTTCAAGGGAAACCCAGAGGTCCCAGCTTACCTGTCAGGGCATTCTCTTGGTGGAATGGAATGTCCACCATTATTATAGGCATTATTATATGCCATGCTAGTTATTGCCAAGACATTTGTTTGGCTAACTCAAGATGTTTTTCTCTTAAAAAAAATAGATATAGAAAACCTCAAATTTTTGGCTGGCCATGGGCTACTTATGAACAAAACTACATTTCTCATCTAGATTGGTTTCAGTAACTGAGTTCTCCTAACTGAGATGAAAATGGAAAAGTGATGTGGTTTCTGAGTTTTGTATAGGGGCATACATGAATTCTACTTTTCATTTTCTTGTTGTTGTTATTATTATTATTTTCCTACTTTCAGTGAAACATGGGTGTGATGGTTGGAGCTCTAGCAGTCATTTTGGATGATGAGTTGAAGATCCATAGTGAGGTCTTGAAAGTTTTAGGGAACCCCCACATCAGACCTAAACTACCCATTGCTGACTAGCCCTGGTTGAAAAAGAAAATACTATGTTGTCTATTTAACCCATTTTTCAAGTTATATATCACGTGAAGGTGAACCTCCTAATGTATCAGCCTCCACCAGAAGAGTGAAAACTTATGGGCACTTCTCTGCAGAGCTCAAGTACAACTTAAGTATCTAAGGTTTAGGAAGACAGAGGATCTCATTATTGTTCAATGAACAACTTTGTCTTTGGAATTTAGGTTTTTCAGTTTATTAATCCTTAAAATAAGCTAGCTTTTGTCCATGACACATTTTGTAATGTAGAACCTGACAACATGATCAGTTTTCAAAGGAAGGAAACACATTAGCAGACAAACACCATTGTTTAAAGTAGGATCTGCCTTCATCATTTTAACTCAAATGTTAGAAAACTGTTACCGAGCAAACTGGGGCCCATTCACGAGGCGCTGTGGTGTAAGACCTAACAAATAGTGCTGAGAAAAACAGGTCTTTATTGACAATATTCCAGCTTTGGTGGCGGGGTGGGGGACAGTGCTGGGAGCACTTCTGCTTGGGGCCCTGCTTTCCCACGAGACCCAGCACTTATCTTACTCCCCAAAAGGCTATAAACCAAAACCAAGCCCAATAGTTCCCCATCCCTTATCTGTCAGCTCTCTTCTTCAGGATCTGGGATACGCTGTCCTTAGCCTCTGTATCAAAGTCCAGCAAAGCATGGGCCGTGTTACACTAGATCATGGTGAAGTCCAGGAAAGGCACAAGTCCTAAAAGAGGGTCCTTTCCATGTGTCCCGAGTTCCAAAAGTCCAGATAGAGTCCAGGTCTGGCAGAGTCCTTGGTGGCTTCGGAGTCAGCTGGAGTGGACACCTCCAAAGCAGCAGCGGGCCTGCTTTCTCACTAGCCCAGGCCGCGTGGCCGGATCCTGACTACAAACTGCACAGCTGCTCGCTGATACCCACACGGCGGCTACAGCATCCTCCTACGTCATGGCACGTCTCCAACATGCTTCTCCTTCTTAGTCCTCTTCCAAGGCTGTCCTCCCTTCCTTTTATATCCTGAAAGTCAAGTATACCTTTTGCCCTGGGCTGGGTGGTAGCACATCTATTATCTAGCTACCAACTTGTCATAGATATGCAAAATACCTTAAATGCTGTATTATCTCCTTCCCCCACCCCCCAACCATGGGCTGTGGGATTTTGGGGATTCCTCCCCCACTGTTTCATAATCGTCGGCAGCCGTCCGTCTTGAGAGACGATGGTATAGCTTCTTAAGAGTCCATCTGCACCGCCGAGAATGGCTATGCAGTCCGACTCGGGAGTGACACGGTATCTGTCTCCTCCCGTGTTGAATCGACATCTTGCGATGTCGCTGGAGTGTCCTCTCCAGTGAAGCTGAAGCTACAGAGCCTGGGCAGGGTAATATGGAGGGTCTGCTGTTGCCCATGCAGCAGACCCCCCCTCTCTTCGCAGCTGAAGGGTCCAAGGGAAAGACGGAGTCAATACAGCTTGGCTTCAGGTGCGCCGCAGGAGTTGCCGGTGTTGACTACAACGTCAAACCGCCTTAGGGACTCCGGCTCCGGATTTTCTGTCGGGGTTTACTCCCTTAGCCTTTCCCCTGAAGAGGTATGCCGCAAGGCAGCGGAGGTTTTTTGGAGTCAGAGTTTTCCTTCTCTGATGTGCCCTGACTGGAAGATCGAACCAGCAGCGACACTTAGCTCGCAGGCCGACGCTCAATCCACTGAGCCAAACCAGCCAGGGTTATAATAACCCATAGAATATAAAGCAAACAAATGAACAGACACAAAACTGTACACTAAACCTCATCAATAACTATGCCATAAAGCATGTGTTTCTTTTTTATTTGTTGTTGATCTAATAGAAGCACTTTATTTTTTAACTTTATTAGGGTGACATTGGCTAACAAAATTATATAGATTTCAGTGTGAAATTCTATATTACATTATCTCTATATTGTAGTATGTGTTCAGCAGCCCAAGTCAAGTCTCCTACCGTCACCATTTATCCCCCATTTACCCTGTTCTACCTGCCCCACCTTTCCCTTTAGTAATGACTATACTGTTGTCTGTTTCTGTGGGGTGTTTTTTGTTGTTGGTTTTTTTTTTTGCTTAGTCCCCTCACCTTTTCCACCCAGCCCCCTATCTTCTCCTCTCTCAGGGGTCAGTCTGTTCTCTAGGAGTCTGTTTCTGTTTTGTTGGTTAGTATATTCTGTTCAGTAGTTAATTTTGTTCATTAGATTCCTCACTGAAGTGGAAGCACATGATATTCATCTTTCTCTGACTGGCTTATTTCACTTAGCGTAGTGTTCTCCAGGTCCATCTGTGCTGACGCAAAAGGTACGTTTGCCTTTTTTTTCTTTTTTTTTTTAACGACTGAGCAGTTCCTTAGCGACCAATTATTGAGCATCCTACACTGTGCCAGGCACTATACTCTGTCTTTTTTAAATTCCTTCTTTCTTTTTCAATTCCTGAAAATCCAATAGATGAGATCAGTTATACCAGCTTTGGATTTAGTCCATTTTTTCGATGAATCTTAATTAAGGCTTCTCATGAAAATGTTGCCCTCATTTGTTTTCAGAAATTCTGTGTGCATCGGGCTTGTTTTTCCATCTGACTTGGCTTTGAAGAGATGCTGAAGGAGACAGAGGAAGGGAGGAAGCTAGAGGGAAAAGAGGGGGCGCTAGCAGGTGTGTTTGTCTGTGGTTGAGTGAAGGCCATGTGAGTGTGTGTGGTAACCCCGAAGCGGCGCTCTCTGGATTGTAGGAAACAACACTTAGAAGATCCTAAGGGTGCCGTAGGCGCTGTCATTCACTTACCTTAGATTTGTCAGGCAGTTAGTTACAGGCTTGCTTGGGTCCAGGGTGTTCTTAATTTTCTGCAACTGTGTGTTTACCTCCCAGCCGAGCTCAGAGCTGTCAGTGACTTTGCCAAAGCAGCGGAGGCTCATGCATTTTAGTTTTGCAAAGAGGCCATGGCATTTAAGACGCCTGTGCCATCACAGAGTCAGCTACACGTTCATGTGACAGTCTCTGCCTCCCTCGCGAGTCAGCATCTGGTTTAAAGGGCGTGTGAAGGACTGGGCGCCATGGTGCGTCCCTTAGCCATGTTTGCGCTGCTGGGATTTGGAGGGCTCTCCGCACTGTCCCGGATGACTCTCTCTGCTCACTGGTCATGGCCACTTGTCAAACCAACTTCACTAATTTGGAATAATTGGGTCTTAAGGGCTGGCTGTGTTAAACTAATAAAATACCTAAATTATTAAATATATTAAAATATTTAAGTATGGATTTTGTTTGGGGAGGGTATATGCTTTATTCCCCTCAGCAACTTAGTAATTCCATTGCACTGCTAACAACACGTAGTGAGCATCAATTTTAATATTTAGATGACACTGCAAGGCTGCTTTAGTCAACAGATAAGGCCAGCCGTTCATATGTGTGTGTCCCAGTAATGAGTTTCACCACTTAGGCTGCTTTTATTTAGGATTGACCATGTGAATGGCCTTGTAATAATTGCTGTAGACACAGAAATCAACCACATGTGGTTCTAGCCCACAGGCAACAAGATGGCAAAAATAAAATGAATGGCATTTGAAGTCAGATCTGAATTCCAGTGTCAATCTTTGTATTTAAAATATCTGTGTTTTGGATGATGATGTCATTTCCATGAGTTTTTATTTCAACATCAGATATTTGTGATGGTGAAAATGAATATTAAAGTCTGTTCCACGCTCAGGGTATCAGTTTAAACTGTATCAGTTTCATTTCAGTTCATAACTGAACTGTGTAGAGAATATAATGATTTAGAGATTTGAAAGGTGGCATGATACCTCTTAGTCAACATGAAGAAGGAAAGACTATTGGAAGACATGGGATTGGGGCTGGACCTTGGAAAAGCAAATGGATGAACCGTACTTGGAAAGGTAGATTTTGTTTAGCATTGGGACGCTATTTGAACAAAGTATTGAAAACAGGATGCACAACACCTAAAACACATGGGTTATTAAACATGGTTAAAGCATAATTTAATTTTCTAAAATAATTTTCTTCTGCAATTCTTTTTGGATTAGTAAACTTATATTTTCTGACCTTATTAAAATGGAGTATTTTAAATTGCCAGAACTTGAATTATCACATGTATCAACTTAATGGAAAGTGAATGATGACACAGTGGACGCTGATCCTAGAATCCACTGTGAGGGTGAACTTATCACCTTCACTCTCTGCAATGGGCACTCGACACATGGGACCTCGGGACCTCAGAGAAGCATAGCACAGTAGCTAGGTCACTGACTTTTTTTTATTTTTTAATTTGACCTTTCTCTCAGATGGATATGCAGAGAATTGTTTATGAGATGAGATAACCTTACTCTCTTTGAAGAGTATACAGGATTTCCCAAGTTACTAAAGAAGAAAGATTACAGACTATTAAAGTCTTGTTAACAACCATCAATGAAACCATAGCTCAGTTCATCTCACGTTAATCTAAACAAAGGTTTGTGGTCCAAGGTCAGACTTTCGTCTTGGTTAGACCATCACACCAGGAATGAATATTTATTTCAGAAATGATTAGGCACTGGCAACAGAAGGATCTTGATTTGAGTCTTAGTTCCATAAAATGGGATAGTTGTATTGTCTCAAGATATATTTAAAAAACGTGGCATAATGTTTAAGAGTATATTTTAATAATTATTTTTATCTTATCATATAAAGGACATTTAGTATACACAGATACACACCAGAAATAATCACTGCCTTAATGGGACTTTATAATGGAGAAAGCACTGATTTATTAGTAACAAATTATGGTAGGGTAAAATTACTCCTTAATGAATCATAAGTGTAATTCTGAGACAGTACAAATGAAAGAATGATTAATTTAAGCTTGAGAGATGAGGGAACGCCTCCCAGCAGCATTGGCATTTGAGCTTAGCCATGAAGGATGAATATTCTAATAACCCAAGAATAAAAATAAGGATGCTGTGGACGAGGAGCTTCATGGATTCCAGGGACGGGAATAGCAGTCCTCAGGACGTTTGGAGTGGAGGGAAAAACAACCAGTGTTTCAGTCTACTGGGAGTCTCTGACTCTGCTTCCATCTGAGAGTCAGCTACTACTACCCAGCACTGCCGTCCTCTCCTTCCTGCTGTTTCTGCAGCTCACCCTTCTTCTTCTGTCTTCTCTGTGCCTCGCATTTCAGAAAGTCCTGCCGTAGCCTTATTCTCCTAAGACCTCTCATGTGCAAAAGAGGCACCAATACATCACTGGCACCATAAGGGGTTTTTTTTGGGGGGGGGGAGTCATATATAAGTAGAGGAGTAATAGAGTGCACAGAACACCCCCCCCCCCAACTCTAATTAGAACACAGCTTAATCCAGGCATAGATGTTTATACATTATGGCCAAAGTTCCAATGCAGAGAGCCTCTGTGTCCCGACGTTCTAGATAACACAAAGACAAGAGGCAAAGGACGTTTCCATGTCTCTACCAGGATGAAAGCTCCCTGGTCAAAAACAAAAACAAAAACAAAATAAAACAAAACTGCATGGTCAAAAGGAGACAGCTTCTGAAGTTCATGGACTGCTCTTAGCTTGTTCCTCAGTTTAGCTAACTTAGAACCGTTAATCAATGTTCTTCTAAGCAACAGGGTCTTCAGAGTTGTTTCTTACCCACCTCTAGCCCCAACACTGGGAACACTGGGTGTTCATGATTTAAATCTAGATCTCAAATGAGAAGCCCTGATTGTCTCATCTTGGGTCGGTGGACACCGAGCATTCACACAGTGGCCTGAGCGCTGTAAGTAACTAGTGGCATGAATGCCTTGATCTGACAGGAAATGTAACCTGACTTTTTCCACTGCCTAAAAATAAGTGGGTAGGCTCCATAGACCATGCTAATTTACACACCACAGGGAAGCTGGGCCATGAGGCTTTGTGAAATAGATTAATTCTGTATGTGGAGTTTGGGGTAAGACTTTCCCTTTGTGGTCCTTCACCTGCTGTAGTGCCCATTACAGAGGAATTATCAGCCCTATTTGAACCACTTTAGTTATTTTCTGTCAAGTGAATTGTTAAGCAAAGTGAATACTGCAATTTTTTCCCTACGAGAGTCTTATTAATGTAAAAAGCCAGATATCAAAATGGCCAAAACTTAATTTTAAGGGGCTCCAAGCAATTTGAGCAAACTCCCTCGACAAGGGCAGATGGTACGTAACACAATTTTCTACACGGATAATTTTAATAAGACCATTTTTCTAGTTCTGTGAAATTAGTATTAGGATTCCAAAGAAGAAATCTCTTTCAATGGCCTGCCTATTCCCCATATTGTTTGACAGTTTTCGTATGTTAGTTAGTTTTGTACCCATAACAATAGTCTATGGCAAATATCCATACATCTGTATTAATCAAAAGTCTTTGAGTTGAAAGTGTCAGAATTAATTTACAGCAAACAGGGAAATACATTCCCTGGCTTATGTCACTGCAGGAGGGCCATGTAGAGCTGTGCTTTTGGGGGCCTTGTAAAGGAACCTGACGGCTGAATGCTACCAGCGCTCCTGTTTAAGAGCTGTGATTATCAACTCTGGCTGTAATAGAAGGAAAAGGGGAAATTTCTTGAAAGAAAAATATAAGGCACTCTTGGAGTCAGTGTAGGTTAGAGGGTCAGGTCTGGAACTTGGCATAAATGAAGGAAATTCCAGAAGGCCCACTCGACTAGCCTAGAAATTGGCCTCTTCTCCTTAAGGCTTATGCCATGGGAGGATTCTGACCCTTTGCAAGATTAGTTACAGAAGAGGATTTCTTATATGAGTTGGAGGCCAGAAAGACCCTCCAACCAAGAAATATTGACCATTGTGCTCACCCATTGACTGGTGAATTTACCTCTCTCTGTAATGACAATGTTGCCAACAAATTCCAAACTTACACATTTCTCACCAAAGGAGGATGTAATGTTTCTCCTTTTTGCATTTGGTAAATTCTGAGAACCCCTTAGATTATTTGTGTTTGACCTGCATGCCTGTGTTTGATGCCAGGAGAGTCCCAGTTGACATGTCTCATTAAAACATTGTTACATTGGGTATATCATCATTTACTCTAAAGATATTAGCTTGGTATGATTACCTGAATTTACATTTTACTGAACAGAATATTGCATTTATCAGATGTTGGGTAACTTATGTATAGTTACAAGGATGCTAGAGGCCCGAATAGGGATTAAAATTCCTTTGTATGTAGCTATTTTTCAGCTGAACCTGTCTGTCTGCCTCCCAACCTCTCCATGAATGTGAACTATGGTCAAATCAGCTACTTAACCATCCATAGCTCCAAACATTTGATTAAATCATGGACAATTTAAACATTTTAAAGAGTAAAATACCAGTAAAGGTTTTAATTTAATCTTCAGAAACCAGCTATTCTGAGCACTACCAACAACATCTGATTGAAAATTTCTAGTTAATTTAAAAAAAATATGATTAGCCTGATTTAGCAAAATAGCTCAGTGGGGGAGAGGGCATCACTTTGATTTTTCAAATAATGATTTATGAAATAATCTTGCCACAACCTTTAGTTATTTGGGGGTTGATTATCAAAGACCAAGTGTCACCCCAATGATTAGAGAATACTTTCTCATTAATGATTAAGGTAGAAATGTTTTTAAATTATACAACTGAGTATCTGTATTAAATCATTGTTTCCAAAACCTAATTATCAGAATATCCTTGGGTAACAGTCACTATTGTTTTATTAATGCAAATACATGGATAGGTTTCATCTAAAAGTTTTGAATCGTAACCTCTTGGGTTATTTATAACAGAAAAATCTACGTTTTTCAAGTGCTTTAGACATGGCTTTAATGGTTAGATGGGTCTCTCTACAACAAAGCTACATGATATACTTAACAGAAATTTAAAATTAAGCATTTGCTTGACTTTTAAAGCATATATTGCAAGATTTCAAGATTATATGTAAAAGGACTTAACTATACCTTCATTGATGTGCAAAATAGAGAGCTATTAATTTATTGCTACTATTATTCAATATCTTTAGACCCTTTTGTCAATGATGCAATATTTACACTATAAATGAACTTGTACATAGAAATTCAGAGATATTTGCATACTTAGAAAATAGGATATGACCACTCTCTTGACTACCGTCAGCCTGAGTTAATTCAATTTATTTTCTCACACATTTATTGAGCATTGTCTATCTGACAGACAGTGCTTAGGCTCTGTAGAAGTAGGGCAGAACTATAACAGTAATGTTTTTAAACTAAATCAGTTAAATCAGCATGTGAAATAAATAGTTTTTTTAATAAGCAGGAAAGAAGTGATGGTGAATTTTATAAAGTGGATGCTTCTGTTTAAAAAAAATAAGGAAGTTGTCCATTTTAGGCAGATGCACCAGCAGGAAAACAGGCTAGAAAGTAAACGGAATAAAGATGCAACAAATGAGAGTTTGCATTATGGCTTTACTCTGAAAGCCAGGTAAGATTAATCAGAGTAGAGAAAGTTGGGGTTTTGAATATTAGAATCATATAGGCCTGCAGAAGTAAGAATCAGGGTACGACACAATGAACGATGAGAAGGTACAACCGGGTTTCTAATTCAGCCACCTGCCTAGTACCTCATGGGAGCTATTGCTTGACTTGGAGGAACCAAGGGCAAACTCCATACAGTGATGTAGCTGGGGTTTAGCCTGCAGGCCCTACCTTCTAAGGAAAATACTTCCCTAAGACAACATTCATTAGGAGTTGGCTCAAGCTAACACTATTTTTCATCATCAGAAGAATAGGAGACCTTCAGAAATGGTCTGACTCTTCAACTTAAAGGGTGTTGTCTTTGACTGTACTCCACAAAGTGTTGCTAGCAGCCAAGGCCTATCACTTCACAAGGCAGTCAATATGATTTGCTCCCTAAGGTTTAATTATCTCTTGATTTTGTCCATGTAAAAAACATCCAAACCTATAGAAAAGTTTGTAAGAGTTTATTAGAGTTTATTTGAGCCAAACTGAGGACATGCCCAGAAGCAAGATTGTAAAGGACTGAGAAAATGCTCTGGAAAATGGTAGTTTTGCAGTTCTTTTTATGCATTTTGAATCAAAGGAGAAAAAGCAAGGAAAGTTACATGAAATCCATTGGTGGTAGATTAAGGAGGTGGGAAAGATCAAGGCAGGGGAAATCCCTCTGATTGCATGAAGAGTAAAACAGAGAAACACATACATCTCTTATATTGGTGGGTGCAGGGTGATAGTTAACATTGAGCATTTACAGTAAGTAGGGATGGCAGACAGCCAGATCATTTGCTCCCATGAGGGTGTATACATATACCTCCCAGAGGTCTGGAAAAGAGGATTCTTCTGGCATTTCAATGGTGTATTAACCTGGATGTACAAGAACAATGGGCAGGCCTTGCTTCTGTCAAAGATAAACCTTTTCCTGAGAAAGTTACAGACCTAAGGCATGACCCACCAGGAGCTGCCCAGTGAGGAATTTATGATCAGGTTACCCTGTGAGGTCACTTTGAGTTACTGAGCTTGTCAGATTAACTGCATAGCCCCTTTCATTTACAGTTTCATCTGAAGTGTTTCTTATGCTGGGAAATCAGTATTCCCATGTGCTCTCCATTTCCCACTCTCATTCTCTCCAGTCTCCCTTCCCCTTTTCTCATACAGTGACTTCCCTTGCTATGTATATTGGTGGGATATGTCTTCCTAATGGAAGTCTTTCCTCTTCATTTTTCTTATCTTAAAAAAAATAAGTATTTACCTTAACACATACTTCATACTCTACTGATTATATCTCTATGTTATCCTTGTCACTTCCCTATTACTCTTTATTTTTAATTTCCAAATTAGTTTCAGAAGAATTGAAAATTTCTCTCAATAATCACTCATGCATCATTAAAGTGTTTTGTAGTCACCATTGCAACTTTTATCAAGAAAAGGCCATTTTTTAACCATGCTATATAATCTCTGGCATTTAAAAAATATATATCAGGACAAGATAGGATCGGGGCAGCTAGTATCAACCCTGTCTTGACACACCTGAACTCTATGTCTAGGCAGTAGATATGCAACTTATATGTTTAGCTAAGTATAGCTTTTACACCTTAGCAGTTTTCTTGTTTTGCTCATATTTTTTATCCCATTGGACAATGGGCAACTTGTGGATCAACATTATTCCTTACCAGTTTGTTGAATGAATAGATAGATGATAGACAGATCTACAAATTCACACTTGGTTCTTCTGACCCCTATATAACTGCATTTTTAAATGGTAATAGGTTTTATGTTTTAGAACCACTTTATATTTATAGAAACACTGTGAAGTTTGGATACAGAGCTCCCCAAACCTCACACCCAATTTACTCTACTATTGAGCTCTTGGATTATTATGGAGTACTTGTTACTATTGCTAAACTTACAGATACATTTTTATTAACTAAAGTTCATACTGTATTCACATTTTCTGTTATATGTAGTCATCATGTTTCCTAATGGGCCTCTTCACTGTGACCATTTCTCAGACTTTCCTTGTTTTTATTGATATCGAGATTTTTGAGGAACAGTGGTTAGATATTTTGTGTTGCTAATGACCACAAACCCTGTACATTTTCCCATTTTTAAAAAGTTGATAAAATTTAGGATAACCATTATTTCTCAATAAATATAACATTATGATATTGGAAAAGTTTTCCCAAACATGGTGCCCATGGAAAAAAACTACATTCAAAATACTCCTTCTCAAAAAATCAAAATTATTGTTCCTTTGGATTAAAAAAAAGAAATCAATGGACCAAGTTATCACTAAGGATTCCTTGATATTTTACTCTTATGATTTTCTCATCCATTACGATTTATTTTTGTTGAACAATTTACAAGTTTTCCATGGACAAAATAATTGCATGCTCCATAGTGGAATTATTTCCCTCTCTCCCTTTCATTATGATTTTTGTTACCAGAATATAAGCAGATTTTACACTGAGCCTTGTGATTTGAAGAGATAATAAGGATCAGGAATCAATATTTAGTAAAAATAATTTAGAAAAAAAACAATAAAATTTTTCATTTGAAGAATAACTTAGCTGTTTGTCTCTCCTTATAAAATTAGTTTTGTTTAAGGCCTGCTCTTCAGGGACACCTTAGGGAAATAAAGTGGTGCATTTTTCATCATCTTCAAATCTATTTTCTGCTTGAACAGAGTCAGCATTAACTTTAAAGCAAGAAAATCACCCACTGATGGAAGTCTCAGCATAAGAAAGAAAGGCCCATCTGCACATATTTCTGATCACATAAACACCAGGGATGTGATTTGATATAGTTTGATCACTTAACCTATACTACAACAAGTGAACATTTTTTAAAAATGCAACTATTGCTATTTACAGATAACCTGGTGAAACAAAAAGCCTCAGCTTTCATACCTCAGAAAGCTGGCTTTATATCCTTGCTCTTATACTTACTACTTAGTCTCAGGGAGAATTTGTTTCCCCACCTGAGCAGATATGTCTGATTCCCATAACTTATGCTATTTCTATTACATCAGGATCTTTCTAATGTGTTTGTAGCCATACAAACTTTATTAATATAAAATTTTCCAATACAGTATTATTTTTCAGTTTCCACCCTTATATGCTAGGTCCTTAGAGTTCATGGCATATATATTCTCATCCCATAATACTTTGTCTGTTTATCACATGCAAATGTCCATCGAATTGTTAGCACTACTGAGTCTGCCTGAACCAATTTGACTGTGACCTCCATAAGTCTCTTTCCCATGGCTCAGTTTCCCTAAGTCACAGGATCCATCAAAGTACCTAGAAATTCACAGGTGCTTAGTAATTATTGATTCTTCTTTCATCACTTAGGTATAAATACTTTCAATAAATATAGGACGTTTGAAAGGAGAGGTATCTCCAAATTAATTCTAGCTTTGGAGTTCTCTACTTGAAAGAAAGACAGGAGAAATAATTCACAAACCCGACAGCATTTCCTGTTACAGAAAGATCTGTAAACAAGCTGCCTGCCACTGCTAGATGGCTCCATTTTGTTTCTCCTTTTAACTGTGTTTGTTGTGCAGAATAATATGTGTTGCTGGAGGGAGAGAAGGGTCACTGTGGCAGACAGCATATGTCACCGCCTGTGTCATTACGGGGGGGAGTCTACCTTGCTGTGTTACCTCTTAGCAACCTCCTGCTTATTTTTCACTTCCCACTACAGCAGACTTGGGTCAAGTATGCAGATCTGGAAGCAGTGTTGCTGGAAGACAGGCAGCAGCGTGGACAGTGCCCACGCGCTATGTGCTGGCAATCCTTCCGCAGACAAGCCTTCTTCGTTGCACTCTGCTTTTGAATGGAGATCAGCACGTTGACTTTGTTGCAGAAAAAAATGGCCCAGGGAAATTCAATTCACTTCCTTCTTTAGCCCAGTGTTCTAGTTAACAAATTTCCTCAGTAGACAATGCATGCATAGAATATTAAATCTTACATTCTAACAGAGACAGATACAAGGAGGAGAGAGGAGAACATGAATGAGATTTATTCATTTATTCAACCAATATTTAATGAGCAGTTATTATGCGCCATGCACATAATTTGGGGGATTCTAAAAGTCCATGCTGCGATGAATGAAACTGTCTAGTCAAGAGGAGAAAAAGAGAACAAATATGCAAATAATTAAAAAGCGATTACAGACTGGGAGAGTTGGTATGAAAGAAGCGTGGAAGGGGTGTGATAGTGGGTAAAACAAGCAGGGGAGTCTATAGCAAACCCCATCTGAGGTGGTGAATTTTGAACTTGAAACTAAAGGATGATACTTCCATTTTTGACAAAGATGAAATAACAGAGACTGGGTTTACTTTTGACCTGGGATGACCATAAAACAAAATTTAAGAGTTGATATAAAAGTTTTTCAAGACGCTGGACATCAGACAACAAGGCATCAGGTCTCAGAGTTGGCAAGCAAACAAGGAAAGCCCTATTACCAGCCTTATTGTCTTGAGAAAGTTCCCAGGCAGCACGCAGCTGTCTCTCTGAATTGAAGGGGCAGCGCTGAGAATGTGGAATACATTGATGGATCAAGTTTGCAGGACAGGAGAAACTGAACAGAGAGCTGTACAGAGAAAATGACACATCTGTAAAAGGTCCCCATTGTGTACTGGTACTCACATGAGAGGAAACCCAAGTCCAGGGAAATGCCACCTAGAAAGAACAAGTTAACAGTTCCTGGCACTTAGAGAGATCCAGAGTACTGCTTGTTTTCCAACAGCAGACTGGGAATCTTCATGATTCATGAGGCATTGGGTACAATGCTTAGCAAATAGCCCTATATGGAACATTAAACTAGTCCTACACATGAAATCCTAAAAGTAAGACCCAGAAGGAGCAAACTACATCTAAGTTTCTTTATACTGTGTCCTAAATAATGCTTACTAATATTTATGGGAACAGAGAAATATCCAGCACCCAACATAGTAAAATTCAGAATGTTTGGTACGCAATAAGATTATTAGGCATGCAAATAGAAAATCATAGTCTATCATGAGAATGTAAATAAATTCATTGAAACTGACCGAGAATTGATGCAGTATTAGAATTAGCAGGAAAAAACACTGAGGTGTTTGTTATAACTCTTTTCTCTCTTTTTTAAAAAATAATTTATTTGTTTGCTTGTTTATTTATTTTTAGAGAGAGGGGAAAGGAGAAAGAGAGGGAGAGAAACATCACTGTGTGGTTCCTCTCACTCTCGCCCCCAACTGGGGACCTGACGTGCAACCTAGTCATGTGCCCTGACTGGGAATCGAACCAACAACACTTAGTTCTCAGGCTGATGCTCAATCCACTGAGCCACACCAGCCAGGCTATAACTCTTTTCTATATCAACCAAAATGTAAGTGGAGTCACTGAGGAGATAAAAAAAGACAAAACAAATGTCTAGAGATTAAAATCATGTCTAAGTATAAATAGACACTGGATGGAAATTATGGAAGATTATATATGAATGAAAAAATTAAGAACAAATTTGAAGACACAGCAATAACAGTTATCAAAAAAGAAAAGCAGAGAAACAGAATTTTAAGCAATCACCAGTGAGTTGTGAGACAAGTTCAAGTGACTTAATTTATAGACTTGCCATTCTAGAAGTGGGGCAGGATTCAGAAAACTACATTTAAAAAATGGTGGCAGAATAACTTTTTAAATTGGTTAAAATTTACAGATTTATGAAGCTCAAAAACTCCACGCATAACACCAGACCAGATCATAATCAACATTGCTTAAAACCAGTGATGAAGAGAAACATTTTAAAGTGTACTGTACACATGCACACATAATCATACATGTAAAGCACTAAAAGAGCAAAACTGCCAATCCCGAATTCTTTACCCAGAGAATATATCCATCAAAATAAAGACAAAATAAAGATATTTATGGCATACAAAAGCTGGAAGAATTAATATCCAATGAGCTCATATTGTAAGCAAGGTTATAAATATATCCTTCAGGTAGAATGACAACTTTACCGTTTGGAAATCTACGTCCACACAAAGGAACAAAGGACAACAGAACTGGTAACTGTGTAGGTACATATATAAGATATTTTCCTTTCATTTAAATCTATAAAAGACTATTGACTGTGTAAACAAAAATAATAATTTAATGGGGAGTTTTAGTAACATACTGTATATAGAAGCAAATTATATGACAATAAGAACACAGACTTCAGGAGGAGTGAAATGTAAGGACACTACTCTAAGTTTCCTACATTAGACATGAAGTGATATATCATTTGAAGATAGCTTTTTGAATGGTTATTATAGATGATATAAACCCTAAAGAAACTACTAAAATAACAAAACAAAGAGTAATATCTAATAAGTTCAATTAAAGGAGATAAAATAGTGCATTTATCCAAAAGAAGGCAGAAAGAGGAAACAAACCATAAGCAGAAAACAGATACAAAACAACTAATAAATTCAGAGATACTAAATTAATCATATAAATATTGAAATTAACTGCAAACAGTAAGTAGACTATAGATTCAAAAAACAAGGCCCAACTTCCAATTAGCTGCAAGAAATACTATTTATAAAGACACAAATAGGTTAAAATTTTAAAAAATGGAAAGAGATATACCATGTTAACACTAATTTAAAAAGCTGGATATTAATATTTATTAATATTATATAATAATAACATCAGTAGATTTCAAAGCAAACATTACATGGGCAAAGAAGATTATTTTATAGTTATAAAGAAGGTAATTATTTGCTAGACATTTATATACCTAATAACAAAGCTTCAAAATATATGAGTCAAAAGTGATAAAACTGCACAGAGCGAGAGACAAATTCACAATTATACCACATTCTCAACAATTGATAGAACAAATAAAAAACCAGTAAGGATATAGATTTGAACAACACTATCTACCATCTTGACCTAATTGGCATTTATGGAGCAGTTTTCTATAAAACATGCAGTTGTAGCCATTAAACTCCAAGATATAATACTGAATAACAATTGAAAATCATATAAAACATAAAATGTTGGATTATCTTAGTTTCTCCTTGCATTGATGATCGCATGCTTGTATGGGATACGATAAATCTCCTAGTCAGCCTCTCTGGACTTCTCCCATTTGAATATTTATTTTTACATATTTCTCTAAGACATATAACCTAACTTCCGTGGTTTCTCAATTCTGCCTTGGGTCTATTGCCGAGTGAGTTTTTTCTAGAAATCCTGGAAAGTCATGGAAGCCTTCCCATCTAACCCATGCAAAGGCCCCCGTATATTTCCCATAGATTTCCAATATTAAACTTCCAAGCTTACCAAATGCTACCATTTCCTTAATAAATTATATTCATCCTTCACTCTAAGACCTATCTTTTACTTCTCCACATGTATAGCACCACCATATATATAATTATGCTCAAAAGTAATTTATAACAAAGCAGAGATAATTATATTCCATACTTTATGATCAGGAAATAACAAATCTAATTTTACAAGTGTGTGAGCAAATAAAGCTTCAGTGCTTTCTAAGTAAAGAAGAAAACAACTTCTCCTTTCCCAGAACTTTGAGATGTTGTGAAATGAGCTCAATTATTCCAAACTAGTGTGTAGAAACGTGTACAATTGTCATCTAGCTCTGACAGATATTCACACACCTATGTATGTGAGTGTGTGTATGTATATATTAGATGAACTCAAATTCTGTAAACAGCAACGCCTTATTTGAGCCGTTTTGTTCCTCTGACCCTCAGTTACTACAGCTAGAGAAGGAACATAACCCCTTCTATGCTGCTCCAAGGGCTGTTTTGAGAGGTAGAAGGAAAAGATGCCATGAAAGTGCTTTAAAAAGATGTTCAGTTTATTATGTGTGGGAAGAACCTTTAATGCGTATGGAGTTGAAATAGAATGAAAGTAACAAGTTAGTACTTTTTTCCAAAGTTTAGTTGTAAAACTTGAATATCACATTAGATTATATTTAATTACAATGTTCAGTTTACCAGTGGTTTTTATGAGAGTATTGGGTTTTATCCTGGCTTTATCTCCTATTTTTTATTTTTATTTTTAAGTGCATTACTTAATCGCTCTGATCCTTAGGTAAATGCAGAAAATAATGTCTGCTTCAAGAATATTGGTGAGGATTAAATGAGATAATGTACGGATCCCACCTGAAGATACACAGGTACACGATCTTACATGCTTCATGCATAGGTATGGAATAGAGAATATGGAAAGATGAATTATTTAGCATGTTTTCTTGCTCATATTAGACGCTTAATTTATTTTGTAATGTAGTGGTTCTTTCTGTTGCCCCAGAGAACATTTGACAACATATGGAGACATTTTGAGTGTCACATCCAGGGGCCCGAAGGGCACCAGTGGCATCTAGTGGGTACAGATTAGAAGTGCCATTAAAAATACTACAGTGCACAGTGCGGCACCCTCTGCGGTCAATTATCTGGCTCACAATGTTAATAGTGTCAAGGTTGTGAAACTCCATTGTAAAGAATAAACAAAGCAAAGACAAGCAAGATTCTATTCCTCATATATTCGCAATTTCTAACAAATGAAAAATGTGAGCTCAGAAAGACAGAAAAAAGTAAACACAAGAGTTTTCTGTGGCTTTTTATTTTTACTTTTGTCTCTTTTTCTTTTCTTGTGCTCATATTTTTCCATGGACATTTTTGTTTGTTTGTTTTTACAGAGTTAGTGGTCAGCAGGGCCTAATAAAACAGCCACATCTTGTACAGAAGCTCTGCCTATTGTCATAATAAACTGGAACATTGTGTCCAGTATAGTGACATTATTCCTGATTCATTTCCATTTTTTTTTCTTGGATGATACTTAAATTATTTCTTAGAGGCTTTGTGTATGTCTGCATGTATAAACTACGCATAGGCAAGATGTAGGCTGATTTGGGCTAGAGATAGACAGTGCTCTAAATCTTGAATCCTGTTCCTAAATACACGAGCAAGACCATAACTTTTAATTATGATTGGTGAGAGCATCCATTTCCTATGTAGGTCAATTTTACCAAAAAGCAAATGAGTGAAAACCTTCAAAATCAAATGTACCACGCAGCCTTGTAGTCTACATCTAGATTAGTGATAGTTTTTAGGTCAGCAAGAGAGATATCAGATTGTCATTGATAATCCCAGATCATAAATCCTGCACACATGACCCTTCAAAAGATGCCAGGCCATTGTTTCTCCCAAATGCACAGACATTCAAAGGCACAGAGACACGTGATCACATTGCATTTTGGGGAGACAACAAAAGTCATGTGAATGACATGAAGCCTGTTATATAGAAGACAGCAGTTGGACAGTTATCCTGGGAAAATAAACAAAAATCCAATATATAAAGGCCATTTTAGGTCACATTTTAGTCAGAGACATCAGTCTGGTTTGTTAAATATTTTTAAATATTTCATGCTAGTAGAAAAGGGTAAGCACATTCAGGCTGATTGGTCACAAAGCAGGCCCTCAAAATGATCACTGAGTAAATTAATTAACACTTGGGTATTCACTTGAGATGAAACAATTGACTTCCCATTTATTAGTATAACAGCCTGAGTCCTTTACGTGTTATAAAAGGCCAGTTCTCTTTCAGTGCCTTGAATCTAATTTTATCAAAAGGTCAGGACTGCAATGCTCTTTGCTCACCTGTTTATCCCCAGTGTTTCTACCTAGTACCTGCTTTGTATTGGGCTCTTGATAAACTGTTATGGAATAAAGAAACACAGAACTGAGTGAAGAGATGAGTCTACATGCCTATGTTTTCTCAGGCCATTCTAGGCACAGAAAAATATGATACAATGTCCAAGTATGAGCAGTACTCTTGTGGAAGTATCTCACAGTCTGACTGATATTTGAGCAGACAAAACAAAACAGATATGACAAATGATTTAATACTATCGTAGAAAATAGTTATAAGAACATTGAAGGAGGCACATACATAGATTGTTTATACCCACCTGGGTGGTGGTTTCTTTGGACTACCACATTCTAGACAAAGCCTTCTTCTTCCTGTTGTTATTTATTTGCTTATATTTGGAACAAGACAAACGTGCTTCCACTTAGGATCTTTGCATTTTATTCCATGTACTCGAGCCTCTGTCTGTACCCTTCTCTCTCCCTCTGCTCATTGTTCTTCCCGGAAAGTGCCTTTGCTAAGAGACGTCTCCCTAACAATCAGATCATGGGACTCCTTTTCTTCTCTGCCATTTTTGCCTATTATGCTGCTTTAATTTTTCATCGAATTTTCTCCTATTTTAAAATATACTGTATACTAATTTAATTTAATTTAATTTTTCTACCCTGTAGAATCTACATGCCATGAAGGGAGGAAAAATCTGTTTTTCAGCATGTTTTCCTTGATGTTTCAAATAGGGTGTGGGACGTAGAAAATGCACAGTAGTATACTTTGAGGGAATGATAATGTATGAATAGAGGAAGAATGGATGTGTAAGTGGAGAGGACATTATAGAAATGCTAAAATCTGGATTTGATCTCACAGGATGAAAAGTATGGTCTAGTCAAAAAAAAAAAAAAGTGGGGGAGTAAACCTGAGGCAGAAGGAATAGAATATGTGCAGAGTCATTGAAGCATAAGGGAATCGTGACATTATTTGAGGACTTTTATTTTTCTGAAGCATTATTAATGTCTTTGTCAGGGAGCAGAGACAGTCTGCACAAATAGAAAGTTGAGAGCAAGGCAGATTATGAAAGGGCTTCAAAGTTAATAAATTCGTTGCCTTTTCTCTGAGCAATAGGAAGTCACAGAGGCACTGAGGCTGGTAAATGAAATGATGCATTTTGCCTTTTAGGAAGATCAATTCAGGAGTTGGATGGGAGCGAAATGGGAGAGTAGGAGGCTGCTGGCCAAGAAACCAGCTGGAAGACTGTTTGACAAAGTCTAGATAGTGTTTCTAAAGCATATTCTGTAAGACTCTCAATTTTATTTTCTTTAAAATGTGCACCTGACCATTTCAGTATTACAGTAAGCCTTAAAAATATCTATTCTTCTCATATTATTTTGTTTCTTTTTATTTTTTTTCACTGAATATTTTTTATTTCAAGTTTATAAATGTAGGGAAATGTAAAGAGAACAAGGGATATGGAAGATCAGAGACATTTACTTAAGCCTCTTTTATTTAATATGCATGTTATCAAAGGTTAAGCTATATAAACGCATTTACAAATAGAGGATAAAAAGAGACTAAGATAACTCACAGAGCAAAACTACGGCCAGAGGGTATGAAGGCCACGAGAAGGTCAGTATTACCATATCAGACTCAAATAGAGAGTATAGGGTGGCACATATGGAAGGAAAAGTGATATTAAAATGAGGAGTAGGCGTCAGTGACAGAGCCGTCAGTGAGAGCCGTGGTTATGAAGGCAAAGAATGCTGATAGAAACGCAGTGAACCAGGGACTCAGCCCCACCAGGCTCCGCTTCTGAGACGGATCTTTATTGGCAGCTAGTCCATGAGTGAGATTATTTATTCCCTCCCTGAAATTTACTCCCTTTATCTGTAAAATGAAGGCATTGGTTTCAATGTTATTAAAAGCAGGGATCCCCCTTTCCCAAAATACTTCAAAACCGTGACAGAGCTATGAGTACTGCATTCAGTGCCTTTAAGACTCTAGAAGGAATTCTACATTTTCTGATGACAATGCTAGAGCAGTTGCATGCACATCAGGGTTCTTTTTTATGTCCGCATATATGACTCACTGTAGTCATTATGTGTTCTTGATGGCTCTGATTAGTGATTACATATTTGGAGTTCACAAAAATGCAAATATTACTGCTGCTTTGAAATTACTTCATTTCCAGATAAAAGTTTACCAAAACACAGAGCCAAGGGGAAATGCATATGACCAAAGAGATGCTTGAGAGGTGGGCTCAGATTTGGGGGGAGCAAGTGGTGAATGGAGATCATTCCAGCTTTTCAATGGACTTCTTTCTAGGTATTTTTAGGGAAAGTAAACAATATAGTTTTCATTTGACAGCCTCAAAGAGGCACCCGTCAGCAGATTTCCTCAGCA
Organism: Furipterus horrens; assembly: GCF_987537825.1. Lineage (NCBI taxonomy): Eukaryota > Metazoa > Chordata > Mammalia > Chiroptera > Furipteridae > Furipterus > Furipterus horrens. Next base: position 11,635,464 of record NW_028327183.1, on the reverse strand, counting down.
GACCCATCAAGAGTTAACATTATGAAGAGCTGATTTCTGAGAGGGAAGGTCTCAGCCAGGAATCTTGGGGCTGTTTTGCCCTCCTTTCCCACTGACAGTTCCTATAAATGGGGAGTATCTGTCTCTCAGATTATAGGAGCTCTGCATGGGTTTTTCTTATACCTTTGGAACTAATTTGTTGACTTTCCGCATGAGATAAAATATTCTATTTCTGAAACTTCTCATTTTTTCCCAAATGGTGGAGGGTGCATGCTATTCTTCATCCTGGCAAGAAAACCTACTTTCCTTCTCATAGGAAATAATTCTGAGCATGTAAAAATGTTCGCTTTGGGGGAAAACAGGCTTTCCAAGTTTGTCTGGGGCCTTAAAGGCACTATTTTAAGAAAGAGTATGACTTGAGAAAATGGCTAAATGGGAGGGGCATGAATTGGCATGAGGGCAAGCTCTTGAAGTCCTTTGAGAGGTGGCCTACTGTTACACAGTAGGTGCAAGATACGGCCACACACACTGGGCTTTTCTGAAACTGTTGGTTGATGCATGTTTCCCAAGTCTAACTGTTCATAGAGCCCCTTTTCACCATCAGAAGCATCCATGTTGAACGATACACTGTATACTCACCCTCTTTTGGTGGGACTAGGTCCAGAACTTTAGTGATTTCAGAAGCTTCTTACACATGTGCTTCAGGACTCAGAGCTGTGCAAAGCTGGGGTGGTCGCTCACTGGATTCTGACTCACCTGGGATGGGAATTGGAATGGAGTCACCTTGTTTAGATTTGTGATTTATTTATTTGTTTGTTTGTTTGTTTGTTTATTTATTTTAAGGAGTGGGGAAAAGTATGGTTAATTTCCCATGAAATATCTAACCTCTCATTTCTGTTCTCCACAAAGTCACCTGAGGCTCAGCTCTAATTAGTTAGTGTGGTTGGTACTTAGCTCGATTCTGGACACTAGTTTCTGACTGTTTTAGGCTTGTCAGTTTCTCATTAACACACTTCTACTGGAGGGAGTTAGACTTGTGATTTTGACTCACTAACTGATTTACTCCATCATTGATTTATCCACGAAGCAGCCCTGTGATTCTAGAACATCCCCAATTTTAGATGATTTTCTATTCCCTCATCCCTATAGAGGAGAGTATGAGGTGTGACTTGGTTGGGAAAGACAATGAACAGGTAGGATGATGGCTCACTACAGTATATGACAGACAGTAGATGTAGTTCTCATTTTTCCTGATCTGAAAATGTCAGCTAAGGGGGAAAAATGCCATAAAATTAGAACTCCTCAAAAATTTTGATGTTCTTAACTTAAAAATATCAGTTTCCAAAATTTAGACTAGTCTAGATACTTCATGGAAGTGAAATCATACGGTACCTGCCTCTTTGTCAGCAGTCTTTTTACATTCAGTATAATATTCTCAAGGATCATCCATGTGAAGGCATATGAAAGAATGTCCTTTTTTTAAAGACTGAATATTTCATTGGGTGTATGTACAGACCACATTTTGTTTATACAGTCATTCCTCTGTGGACATTTGGGTTACCTCCTTCTTTGGCTATTGTGAATAATGCTGTAATGAACATGGACGTGTAAATGTATTTTGACATCCTGCTTTCATTTCTTTGGGGTATATAGTAGAAGAAAATACCAGAGAAGTATCAAAAAGATCTTGTTGGAATCTGAATTTTTGTTTCATATGATAGCATGATTAAAATGCTGTGCATTTGAGAGCCCTGGAGTTTGTTTAAAAGAGCTTGGTTGAATTATTTGTTAAGGAAAACTTATGTGTATTATATGACACATAATGTTTGCATAAGATATCATTTTGCACCCTGTTTCCCTCATTACAAGAGATACATATGACTGGGAGTAACAGACATGATACCTTGTAAAGCAGAAACCCAGAAAATTGCATGGCGATCCCTACGTTTGATGCACTCTGTTTGAATAAGATGTCCTTGGGTCTTCAGGAACTTCTTTATTATCTTAAGAAATGTGCATTGTCACGTGTAGCTGGGAAACTGCCTGCATGAAGCAGTGGTGATTTAACACTAAGTGCGGAGCCTTTTATAAGCAAGCAAGAGAAATCAATGATGTTGAATGAGGGAGAACCCAAACTCATATCATAGGAACTTCAGCATTTACAAACTTAGACTTAGAGTCAAAGAAATCAAAAATATAAATTTATTTGAAGGTATGGGTTAACAGAGTGGCAGAAAATTTAGAATCTCTTAAACTCAAGCAAGGAGATTTTATTGGGACTGAGCAATAGAAACATAAGCTGTTTCAAAAGTGATATATGTGCTGGTGGTTCTCATTCTTATCTTTATAACATGTAGGCAATTGGTTAAAACACAGTTGGCTGGCATGTACCCTACACTTATTGATCCAATTGGTAGGGGTGGGGCTTGAGACACCTCACCCAATCCCCAGGTTTCAGTGGCTGCTTATTGACGCTGCATGTGTGTTCGTTCTCTTCCCACCTTCCTGAGATTTTCTTCCATGTAATCATAAAATAAGTCAGAATAAGAGAGGCAATGTAGCTTCATGAACATATGGTTTATTTAAGGTGTTCCTGACTATGCCAGATGAATCAATAATAAGCTGGTACTGTTTGGAATATATTCCATGACATGCAGTCTACATGGCTTCTGCATTGATGAATAGTGTGAAGTAATAACATTCTCAGAAAAGAGAAGAGAGTTATGTTGTTTTATCCCAGAGCCCTGAGTCCAACACACACACACACACTTTTTTTTTTCTCTTTTACCCATTCAAGTGTACGAATGTCAATTCTTGACCTTGTCTGGCCCATTGTTTTGTTCATTTGTCTCTTGAGGCTCATTGGGTCAGAATTGACTAAGCCCAGGACAGCTAATTCTCGGTGTGCCGCTCCCATGCGCAGCTTCTGCTGAAAGTTTGGCCCTTGGGAATTTCCTTTAATTTCTTATAATTTGAACTAGGCAACACAATGCATTTTTGCTATTTTATTCAGTATTTTAAGATTTGATAATGCTGAGTTTTCAAGAATCTAGTCTGACATACTGCTGACAATGAAGTCAAATTATTATCCATCTACTAATAAACATAATAATTTTTTTAGTCATAAAAAGCCATTATTAAGTACAGAACTCCTTGAGGAGTAAATTTCCTGGAAAATTTATTTCTCTTTTAAATGAATAAGTGAAAGTCTCTCCTAGTGAATAATACCCATCCCTAGGTATAAATTTTATTAAATTAAATTTGTTGGGGTGATATTGGTTAATAAAATTATATAGGTTTCAAGTGTACAGTTCTATGATACATCATCTGTATATTACATTGTGTGCTTAGCCACCCAAACTCAAATCTTCTAGGTATGTAATATTAAATTACTTATTACAAAATGAAAGATCTAAACAAAGTCCTAAAAGGCTTCTCAATGCTCTTTGTTCCTGGCTCTTGTCTCCCTCTCACTAGAACCTGCCTCATTCACTGGGAATAGAATATGACTAATATTTTCCACCCTGATATTCATGCCATATTGTCCCCTTTATCTTGAAAACCCTTCCTGTATTTCACTATCCCGCCACTCTTCTTTGTATATGACAACTGAAGTCGGGTGACCCAATTTCTACAATGATTTCTTGGTAAACTTAAACTAAATGTCCATCTTTGATCTTGGGTGAATAGTGCATGTCAGCAATTGGCATGAAATTATATGCAATAAAATATAAATCTCACATCCCAACCTCCTTAATCAATATTCCAGATATAATCTTTCGATAACTTGCTGTATGCCCAAGAGAAATTATTTAAACAGATACATTTAAGTGATTATCCTTTAAGTTTTTTAATCAAACTAAACTATAACTTTTATTTCCTAGTTGTACACATTGGAGTTGTTCCATATCACCCAGTGCTTTGCAGACCAGCTCTCACAATTCTCACAATGCGTTTAAGTTACCGGTTTATACATTCATTATGTAATTGGCTGTCTCCTCCTTTGAAGACAAAGATAGCTTGTTCATCTGTGTAGTTGGAGTGTCAACAAGGATGCAGACACAGGGACGTTCAGGATTTAGTAATTGAACAAATGGAAGTCATTTTAGTTTCTACTCATTAATGTATTTTTATTTCAATAGGTAAAGTTCATATTGTATCAACATTGTTCAGGAAATTCCAATAACTATTACGGTAATGTTTTAGCTTTATTGGGACAAAGCTAGTCACCTTAGATTGTAAAGCAAATTTTATTGCACTCAATGAGACCAAAAAGAAAACAGAAGAAAAAGAGACAGATGAGGAATTCGGAGTACCTTGAACATTGGCTTATTTCAGGAGTGAAACAATTCAGGACATCATCACTAACACTCACCTGCAAAGGCATCGCGCACATGGCATCAGCTTTGCCCTTTGGAAAATTTCTGTCTAACCTTTAGAGAAAGTTGAGCTTCTCTGCAGTGATAGCATCAAATGTTGCTATCCTTGCTACGCCTATTACCGATTTTGAACAAAGGAAAAAGTCATGAAATATTTAAAAAGAGAGCCTTGGTTACTTAATTTTTTTCAGCTCCTGAATAGAAATGTACAGTAACTATTTAAATGAAAATGTTTGTGTGTAAGTGTGTGTATGTGTAAAAAAGTCTCAAGTCTCGATCTGCCCATTACTAGTTGTACAGTTTGATCAACTTCTGTAACTCCTCTGTCATTTCACCATTTCTTCACCTGTAAAATAGCGATAGGGAGGCACGTGGCCCAGTATCACTGCAAGTTTTAAATACTGAAGGAAATACAAATGTGGCTGAGCACACGACGGACGGGTGAGGCAGTGGGGAGGAAAGACCCTCCTGGTTAATCAGGAGAGGAAACCCCTAGCTCTGATGTTGCCGCCACCTCCCTTCGGAGCACCGTCCCTTTGTGGTGAAACGAGAAGTGTGGACTGGAGGTGCAGGGACCCGTTCCATTCTTGAAGCACACGAAGCTCTCAGTGCCGGAGCACTGCCATTTATACCCCACCCGAGCCCTCCTGGAGCTGTGGTTTCTCACTGAACTTTTTGATTACTCTGCACAACGCAGTCCTTTTACGTGTCAGGTACAATTTTGAAGAACTTATTGATGTGTTGTGGGATTGGGCGCCTGAAACCTGATAATTTTGTTAACCAGCGTCATCCCAATAACTTCAATAAAAAGAAAAAAAGAAAAAAGAACTTATTGAAGAATCTACTCTAAAATTAGAAAATATACGGAGTTAAATAAATAAAAGAGGAATTTCTGTTGAGAAAGCTAATAATGAAGAGAAGTGAGGGAACTCTAAGATGGCGGCCGCATCTTAGCTCTGAGAAGTGGCTGGCAGGGGCCGGAGCAGGGAGTGGCAGGTGTCTAGTGGGGGGTCTTCAGGGAAAAGAAAAATAAAGAAAAAAACTAAAATGTTATCTTACTGTTTGTATAATGAGTTACATTGAAAGAAATTTTTAAGGATCCCTGAGAAAATGAAGGCACAGATTTTCAAAGAAAATTCAGAAAGAGAAAATGAGAGGTTTATTGATAAGCAAAACAAAACAAGGAGTTGTTCAAAACAGGGAATTAAGTCATAGTACATTTCTTGGCTCCATAATAAACACTACTTATACAGATATAACAATAACAGTGAAGTACGAATTTGTCTGATAATCGAGACTATTTCATAGGAGAAAGAAAGGTCAGGAGTGTGAAAAAGCGCAATCCACATCTAATGTAAAAGGAAAATAAATGTGACTAGTTGGGAGATATTAGGTGTGTGGAGGTAAATTCAAAATAAAAAGCTAAATGAACAAAAAAAATCATTGGGAGAGAGTAGTTGCTTCTGGTTGCAGGATAAAGATGGAAGAAAAATTTTGTTTAACTTATGGCATATGTATGTCTATATATAGAATGAGGTTTCAATTTTACAGAACATTGATAGTACTAAATATATTTCTCAACTGTTTCTTATAGTGTATGGTAAAATTTATTATTATCCAATAATATAGAGGAAGAGAACATGGATTAAGGAAATGATGATATCAACAGATGGTAGTGAAACGAATCGCATTAGAACTTTTTTGACTTTCAATAATGTGTAATTAACTTGGCAAAGCAGTACCACTTTAACATTAACTGAAAACTTCTATTCCTAGTTAATTGAGATACAAAGACTTTGGAGTTGCAGTTGACCCATTTGACTCCTACTTCCAGATAAATATACCCACTTCAGACAAAGTGATTTGCATCAGTCCCTGGGGTGGGGCAGTCTCATGTCAAGGAGACAAGCCCTAAGGGCCTCTTGATATCTTAGCCTTGCAATTCTACAATGAAAAAAAAAGAAAAAGAAAAGCTACAAGGAAAACATAAGAATATTATCCTATTATAGTGTTTTCCATTGTGCAGACTTTTTATTTGCTGTCCCTGGGGGGAAAACACAAATAATTAAAAGGGATGTGCATAAAACCGACCTGACGAGTAATGAGATAATAATTTTTCTAGCTCTGTGTTTGGACATTGACTTTGCAATTTTATCCTCCAATGCTTCTGAGTATTCTTTCACATTTATGGACTGCTCATAACAGTCACCATTAACAAAAAGATAATCCAGAGGCCAAAGTCTCAGTGCTTCTGATAAAAGAGACAACATCAGCATCATAAAGAAACACACACACTTTTATATTCTTACTCCTCTGCTTTTGTAATAAGATAGCGTCATGGGCACACTTTCTATTTTCACTGTGAACTGTCTAGTACTTGGTATCTTTAGGTTCTAAGGATAACTATTATGGTTATTACTGTTACTATAGTACTAATAATGATATGAGTGGAAAATGATAGGATATGATTATTATTGTAATATGATTTCTTCCTTAGATGATCTATTTACATGGAAGGACCGACATAATTTAACCATTACTAATGCACAGTTGCTGTCTTCTACATGACACCATGTGTTTATCCATCCATGCATGGAAGGATGCATGCAGCTGTTCATAGGTTCACAAACATTTAACAGGTACCCACCACATGACCTGGTTCTATGCCCGACCGAGATGACAGGCACAGTTTGTAACCTGTACAGAAGGAAAAGAGCACAAATGGCAGCTGGGTAATTGACATAGAGCAGGGCCTCCGCTTGAGTCCTGGGCAAACTCGGCTCCGTCTGCTGATTTAGGGTGTAGGTTTTGTTGAACATTTCTTCCCACAAGAAGGGAGAGAACTAAGAGGCAATGAAATACACCGGCCTCCAAAAGAAGGGATGAATCTAAACGTGTCTGTATCTTTCCTTCTGATTATCCTCCAACCCAGCCCCCTCTAATTCTTGCTGAATGCTAATGTGTGGAGTGGCTTTGGAAGAAAGAATAAGAATTATAATCTCTCTCTTCTTTCTTCTATATCATCTCCATGCAACTGATATTGAGGCAACTGGGAGGGCCAAGGAGCGGAAATCAGACAAAGATCAAACCACAGTTTCACTCTAATGCTGCCGTCCTTGGGGAAGGATCTCCTAAAAATTTCATCAAAACACACCATCTTTATGATAAGTGCTAATATACTCTGAAACAGACCTTAAATAAATATTTCCTGTCCTCTCAGCTGCAGGTAGAAGGGAAGGGAAAACAATGGAGATTCTTTCCTTTGGCCTTGTGGAATTTTTACACAGGAATAGGAGACCACCAAAAACAGATTTCGGTTCAGCACATAACAAAACAAAAAACAAACAAGCAAAAAAGAACAATTTTATGATAAATTTAGGATATGATCTTAACCCTATGATAATTTTCAGACTTGGAGGGGGATCAGGAATATATCACTTAAACAGACTTAAGAGAAAACAAACCCTGTGTTCTCTGTTTCAACAGTTGTTAGGACAAAAGGATTTTAAATAAGGAGAATTACAAGCATAAATTAAAGAAGAAAATACTCTTTCAGATATTCCTCATATTTCTAACTTAACCACATTTCAAAGAATCTTAAAATATTGATGACAGGAAGCTACTATTTCTATTGTCCCAGAACAAAGAGAAGGGATATTTATTTTACACAGATTTTTGCTTTCCTGAACGTTGTTTTTCCTTGGGAAAATACAAAAAAAATGTCCTTTCATTGGTTCAATAGCTGAACAAATGGCACTTTCAATCTTGTGTAATTTGGTCTAAGTATTGTCATTTACTGGGATTAATGCCAGATGGCCCCTGGGAACATTTCTAAGAGTTACTGCTAACATAAAGAGAAGGTCCATGCGTACGCCTGGTCACAAGTGATGAGATGTGATGGATAAGAGAGGCATTTATTCAACAAGACAATATGCACGTTGCTTTTCAATAAAGGTGCAAGATTTGTGTGGACCTCTCAAAGCGAAATGCACCAAAACAAGGGCCAGAAGGCCAGCTTGCTTCCCCTGTTAGGTGACTGCAGAATCACTTCATAAGCACTTACTGGGTACCACTGGGCTAAGCCTCATCCTTATAACAAAGTTTAGTGTTTATGTCCACTTTACAGATGAGGAAATAGACTTTATGAGGCTGAAGAATTTACCGAGTTCACATCTTTAGAAGTGGCATGTGGCGATTTCAATTTAGAACTCTGACTTCAAACCTGTATATACTCTACCATAATTTAGAGGACTATAAAATCTTACAATTTTAGGGTTGAAAAGGATAATATAGTTCTTCCACTAACCTCTCCTATCTTCTACCAGAATACTTCCCACAACATAAGCCTGTGGTCAGCTAACCTCTTTAAACGCCTCTGCTACGTAAGCCCCTGAAAAGGTGATCAGTCATATGTTTGCTTTCCAAGCATCTTGTGTTTCTGTGGCCTCTTTCTGCCCGTCTTCATTCAGTGTTCAGAGTTATTTGCTTAGGAAATTTTGTAACAAATATAAGACATTGTGAATTGCTTTAAAATGTTTTCTTTCTCTCTGGATAGGAGCCTGTTGAGGACCCTGTCCACATTATCTTCCCTGTCTTCTTCTGTTGCCTTCTGTGCCTGGAATATTATGAATGCTTAGTGGCTATTTGATGCATGAATTTAACATCATCCATAAAGCAGCCGAGAAGGTTCTGCTTTTCTTTCACTTCATTGTCAATCTGTTTTCTTCTATTTAGATTCTCATTTTATCTTTTCACCTCTCTCTAACCTTAATTCTATCTATGTCATGCTTACATATATTTGCCCAAGGTTTAGCTCGTCTGGGCATGGTTATCGTATGATTACTGCACTAAGGAACTTGTGCACACACAGCAATGATATGGAAAAATCTCGTTAATTTATGATAATTTATAGGCAATGAGAGGCAATGGAAGGACTGCTTATTGGAAATGCTTACAGTGTTAAATGTTTATTTAATTGTAAAAACTCCAAGAATTCCCATGAGGTGCAACTTACAAAATTGCAAAGTACATAGAGGCTGCTTATAAGGATTGTATGTACTTTTGACTTTTTATATAATTTATCAGATACATCAAATGATTTCAGAATTTGTCTTTTAGTGCAAGGTTTAAATATTTGAAAAGAGTAAAAACTAGAATGGCTTAGCAATGCCGGGTTAAGGTAATACAATTTCATCTGTGCCTCACCTTGCTCTGGCTGCTGCGGAGAACAGGTTGTCTCTGAGATATCAAGGTTCTCATTCAGAAGGACACACACATCTTTCTCTGGCTCACTGCTGAGCCTTCCGTGGCAGTGGGGAATGCAAACTCTGAGGCCCACCGCAGTACCATTCTTCCTAAAGACCCACTAACGTCAACCACCATCCACATTTTACTCATATTTTCCACATGCAGGAGGGGATGCAATTAAAAATATTTTTCACTATGGCTTATAAGTTGCTTTCATTTCATTGCAGTTTTCCCAGAACCCATAAATCAAAGTCAATGCTTTAATCAAAGTGTTAGGTCAGCCATCCAAATTGTCAATAATCAGGTTATTACCCCATCAGTTATTTTGGGTCTTACTGAATGAAACCATCAGAGGCAGCATCTATATTTATGTTGAGAAAGGAAATCTGCTTTTAGAGAAAAATTAATTATATTGCTTGCCATAGCCCCTTCAGGTTCTTGTATAATTTATTCTACTACAATAACGCAGAAGTGATTTGCTAATAAAGTGGCAAGCATCTACTCATGACTAAGGAAGTGTTATTGGCAAGGACGCTGCTTGAGTCTGACAGGCTCTCTTGCTCTCTGTTTTGCCAGTGTTGGGAAATACACGAGACATCTGGATCATGGTTTGATTGATTTAACATGTGACTTTATATCTCAACTTCACAGCGGGTACTCAAAAAGTAAGCTCTGCCCCTTTTCCACAGAACTGAGTTGGAATCAAGAATTAAGAACCAGGCCCTTTGCCACCGACTGTCAATGATATACATCAACAATGATTCACCCTTCCTGAAAATGAATAATAAATGTATATCATTACTGTAAGAAAAGAGTAAAATTGTAAAAATGCAGTAATCTCCCTTTAGAAATAATTTACTGAAGTAATATAAGCCACAAACTAAAAAAGATATACCGCATTAAAGTATGATCAACCCTTAAAAATCGAATCAAATTTATATTAATTTTTTCTGCCAAATAGTAATTTCAACTTTAAAAGTGTAATCGTAAATAGTAGTGACTATGCACACAAATCAAAATCTAACATTTATTTTTACAAATGCATTTCTTACTTATTTTTTAAAGTGATAAAAACTAACCCACTTCTATTCCAATGAAGTTGGTTTTAAATGAAATTAAAGCAGAAGGGTTGATTAATAAGAAGTATCGACTAATCCCTATAATCCTTAAGCAGATTATCTGAAAATAGATTGGATTCTGATGGCCACAGACAGAGTATCATGAAGATACTGGAGTTTTTATTTTTAAAAAAATGCTACTGTGCTTTTAAAAATAAGTCACAAAATCCAAAACCAAAACAACCCCATTAATATTTGCTTAAATTACAATAATCCAAATTTAATTTGGATAAACTGAATGTTCTATTAAAGTACAGAGCCATATATTACAATGATGGAAGTCTGAATTTGGATTCTCTAAACTTTTTTTAGAGTTAGTCTCTTTTATTGGGCTATATTAGTCAGTTAGTCAGGTTTATCTAAAGAAACAGAACCAATAGTGTGTATCTTTCTCTCTCTCCCTCTCTCTCTCTCTCTCTCTATATATATATGTGTGTGTGTGTGTGTGTGTGTGTGTGTGTGTGTGTGTATGCATATATAGATATGTATTATGTACACATTTATCTATATGTCTGTATATATATATATGTGTGTGTGTGTGTATATATATATATATATATATATATATATATATATATACATTAGCTGTGTGTGTGTGTGTGTGTGTGTGTGTGTAGAGAGAGAGAGAGAGAGAGAGGAGAGATTGATTTTAAGGAGTTGGCTCACATAATTATGGGAACTGACTAGTCTAAAACTGGCAGAGCAGGCTTCTAGGCCGGAGACCCAGAGAAGAGCGCAGCTGTAGTCTCTAGTCCAAAGGCAGGCTATAGGGAGTGTGGCGTTGTTCCCTGGGGACCTTATCACTGGTCTCTGATTCCAGCATGTTGGTCATTCATCAGTTCAGTACCTAGGTCAGTCTTAGTGAATGGGGGTCCATGCTGTCAGCCCATATAGCCTCTCTCCCACCACCTTGACTACTGTGTTTGTGCATCAAGATACATCTCCCTAAAATGATTAGGTCGGCCATTTGCAACAACCTATGAGTCCATGTATGTTTTTGTCTCAGGCCTACACTCTTTGCACATATTGGATGAACATCCAGTGACTATCCCACTTAAAAATTTTATTTTCCTCTGCTCTCTTCCATGACCACTCTTTTTGGGGGATGTAGTAAAACAGTCATTTTTTAAATCTCACACCCACATAGTGAGCCAATGTGTGTGAATGCCACACTCATCCTATTTCCTTTCCTACCAGTTAGTGATGAGGGGCATTGGCCTTCCAGGTAGGATCTGGGTGTGACAGTGCAGAATCCACTACAAAGAGTGTGTGTCCTATGTTTGACCACTGAGTCAAAAAGGATGCCATGAACACCCCAGCTTGAGTAGGTGAGCAGACTTTGTAAAGGAATTTATATTTTTACTTTATCTTGACAAGTTAGTAGGAGCTAATTGAGGAAGAGAGGAAAGGATATGGAGTCAAAATGGTCAGCATTTGCAAGGCTGGGGACATGAACAGATGTTGCATATTTCAGTAATAGTTAAAGTTCCATCTCCTTTCATATGTTTAGTTAAAGTAACCACAGATTTCATTAAAACATTTCTAAAACTTTCCCAAGAAAACACAGCAAGTCATTCCTATGTTGTGTTTCGGGAAATATAGAATACAATCACACTTCCTAAATAAGAGCTTTCTCTCTCTTTCGACTAACTGAGACAATGGAGTTATTGTCTGTAGTGTCTGCATCTGAGCTCATCATTTGGAGTTTTGGTACGATTTAGGATCTTGCACGTTTCTAGTGCAGCATTAGAATAATCTGGGAGCTTGTTAGAATTGTAATATAGAAATGTATCAAATTAACACTTGTACACCTTAAACATACACAGTATTGTATACCAAATGTATATAAAGAAAGCGGAAGGAAAAGAGAGAGAGAGAGAGATGAAGACTGCCAGGTTCCATCTGCAACACCTGAATCAAAATCTGAACTTCTGCAATATTTCCAGGCAATTTGTAAACACGTTCAATTTGAGATGCACTAACTAGTTCAGGACACCTAGGTCTGGGTCTTCTTAATATAGCTTTAGCAACTTACTTCCCCATTCTGTTCTTCAGTTTTCTTATCTATAGAATAAAATAGTTACCCTTTCAAACAAACTACAAAAAGAAAAGAAAAGGAAAGAAAGGAAAAGAAACGAAAAGAAAAGATAAGCAGACCAGACTAATACCCATCTGATTAAACCAAAATCTCTATAGGTGTAATTATATTTTTTTTAATCAAAATGTTACCAGGTAAATTTAAGGTTTAACCAAAATGTGATCCATTAGAACATGTAAGCATTGGCAAAAGTAGGTTAATAATAATAAATAATACAATAATTAAAAATAAATTATAATGTAAGAATAAATGCTGTGTTTCACATAGTCAAACTGTAAACTTGCTTTTGCCCCTGTATGTGGGATTGTTTCTCCTGATAGTCAACATATGTTCATTTAAAGATATTTTCAATTAACTGTTCAAGGATGTTACAATGACCCTATTCTATAAGTGTAGGCTAAAGTACAAAATTATGTCTAAACCCAATGATTTGATGGGGCAAGGTATAGCAAGAAAAAAGAAATAAATGAAAAACAGATGCTATATCATTTATGTGTAAGCTATTGTACTCAGGGATTTTCTTTACCTCATTTCATTTTCAGAGGCAAAAATTCTGATGGATTCAGTGTCTTTATTATATAAACAAAAATGACAGATCTTGGGAAGTTTAATTATTGGGCTCTACTAGTTACAACACATATACGCATATCCAGAATTCAAAGCCGTGTCTATTTTACCCAACACTCAGGTTCTTTCCGCTGCACAGTGATGTTTTTCTGTATGATCAATCATATAATATGTGTGAGAGTATTATGCTTTTCTAACAGGTTTATTTGTATCGTTAGATCCCATAAGTGACAAAGATGGGAACTAAAGGAAGCTGTGCGTTGAATGAGGCCAGGAATGTTTATGTCTCTGTTAAGCAGTTTTCTATAGGACTTGTATCCCATAATCATTTTAAAATATTTTAATGGGAATTCTCTTTATTCCTAATATTTCTAACCCTTCCCTTGAGAGTACATGGGAACATTGGATTTTCCTAACCCTTTGAAGTAGGGAATGGTTAAGCACCTAATTATGTCAATCAGATATATGGAAAGAAGTGACCTGTCACTTCCGGGACAAATATTTCATTGTCAGCACTTGATTTTGCAGCTCCTTCATTCCATTGAACCTGAAGGCATTTGTGTGTGATAGCATATCATAAGATAACATTATGTCCTAAGGTCATAAGGTGGCCTGGAGTGAATGTGGGGACCCAAGCCCAGCGCCCATTTGTGTTTGACAGGTACATGGATATGAGAAATAAATGTAGTTGTCTTAAACCATGAACTTTTTTTTTTTTTTTTTTGGCATTTTGGTACTGCAACATAGTTTAGCCACTCCTGACTGAAGATATTCTAATTATATTCCTTATATACTATTCTTCTCTCCAAAGGCAGATTGGCATATTAAATAGCTTATATGGAAAAAATATCACAGGAGGAAGTTGCTTCCACACTCATTATTGCATCCCATCCTTCTACAACCTGTTTTTATCATCCCGTATAAAAAAGGGTGTTCAGGTTCATGGAGTTAAAGCAATTTATTCTGTGTCATACGGTACTTATCTGGAGTCTGGATGTGAATGCAGGTAGTCTAGCTTTTAGATCAAAATTTCTTTTTTTCTTTTTGTCCCAGGCCAGTCCCTATTCTTAGTGCCAACTCTAATAAATGTGCTTCAAACCTTAATGGACTCTTTACTAGGCTTTTTTTTTTTTTTTTAGGTAACTCATGCTGCCCCCTCCAAATTCTCTCTTCCCTTGACTTCCGTGACACCACTTTCTTCTATGTGCTCTTTTTCTCTCTCTTTGCATCCTTCATGGACTTCACTGCCTCTGCCTGTCTCTTAAATATTCATTTTTTAATGGGTTCTCAGATAATTTCTCCCTTTTCTCTAACGTCTCCAACTGGGTGATCTCATCCACTCTCATTTTTATAGTAATGACTCTGATTTATAGGCAAGTATGAACTCATTCTGAAATCCAGAGCTTTTTATCTAGTGCCATAAATGTTAACTCCTATTGAATGTCCCTAAGACAATTCCACCTATCACACCCAACGTAAATGCACCTTCCTCCCCAGTCTGCATGTTATATGGTCTCCTGTGTTTCAAATGAATGTTACCATTTATCTAGTCACTTAATCTAGAAACTTGGACATCACCCAAAGCCCATCCATGTTGACACAGCAACACAACCTAGCAGACTCCAAAATATGTTCATTATAACGTCTGGATAATATGGGTGACTTTGAGCCCATTTCCCACCTTCTGTCAACAGCTTGGATTAGTTTGTTTGTTTTTTTAATTTTTTGTTTGGTAATCCCCACTAAACTCATGTATGAAAAATAACTAGCCATTCTGCCTTCCCTCATCATTCGTCTTCCTCAATATGTCACATTTCTTTTAGTGAAGTATTTCCATAACATTTACAACCAACTTTAATGAGTGTAATTTATGCACAGTAAATTTTATGCATGTTTAAGTACAGAGTTCACTGAGTATTAACAAATGTAAGTACATGTATGAGTCTATTTGAGCTGCTATAACAAAAGTACTATATAGACTGGATGGCTTAAACAATAGAAATTTACATTCCCACACTCCTGAAGGCTAGACATTGAGATTAAGGTTCTGATTTGCTTGGTTTTTGATTTCTGGTAAGAAGTATCTTTCTAGCTTGCAGATAGTGGCCTTCTCACTGTGTCCTCATACAGTAAAAAGAAAGAGACTGAGCTCTTTGTTTCTCTTCTTACAAAGACACTTCTGGATCAGAGTGCCACCATTATGACTTTAACATTACTTACCTCTTCGAGGCTCTTTCTCCAATACAATCACATTGGGGTTAAACCTTCAACATAAGAACTTGGGTAAAATGCAATTCATTCTGTAACACCCAGCTTTTTACTACCTCAGTCAAGATATATAACATTGCCTTAACATAAAAAAAAAAATAGTTTGGTGCCCCTTTGCATTCCACACACATGCTCTCAAAAACAAAGAGAGTGAATCATACAGTGTTGACTTTTTTGTTTTGATTCTTTTACTCAGCACATTTCTGAGATTTGTCTATTTTGTCCTGTGCTTCAGTATTTCTTTCCCTTTTATTGCTGAAAAATTATAATAGCTTTTCATTATAGACATATGTCATAATTTGTTCATCTATTCACTTGTTGATAGACAGTTGGAATATTTCTAGTTCCAGGACAGTTATAAATGCAGCTGCTATGAACATTTATGTACAAATGGTTGAGTGGATATATGTTTTTATTTCTTCCATGTAAATGCCTAGGGGCAGAATTATACTTTTTATTATGGTCTGATCTTCTTGAACTTATGTAGATTTCTCTTTATCCATTGCTAGTGAGGATCTATGGGAAGCCCAAAGTATTTCCCAAGCTCCTCTAATGTTTGCAGGAGTGAATGTACTGTGTTCTCACTCCCCTACAAATCTTATCAGATCTTAATTTTAGACTTCCTTTATGGGGAGAGTGCATCTTACTTTTGTGTGTTCTCTTCTCTGGTGGCACAGCCTTTATTTTGCCCTAAATGGTGAAGGGTTGAGAATAAGATAATAAGGAAATCTTTCCACTCTGGTAGGGCTGGACCTCTAAGTCCTCAGACACTACCCTTCCCTCTGTACTGCCTGTATGCTACCGTGTCCTTCTGTATCCTTAGCAGGTATTTCCCGCCAAGCCTAGGGTGGTCCTGCCTTGCACAGGTACAGCCCAGCCCTCAGCCACACGTTTGTGAGAAATCTCCTATGGACTTCTGGGGCCCTTCTCTGATACTCTGCCTCTCAACCTCAGCTGCATTATCTCTGATTCCCACTTCCTCAGCTCAGTGGGCAGCTGTACCCTGCTGAGAATTCATCCTTGTATGATGAGAATTCTCCCTAGACACATACTAGGGGGGTGGACACAGTTTGTGAACATTTCTTCCCCCAGAGACCATGTGGCTGCATTACCTCCTGCCTGAGCCTTCAAAGTGTCATCTCATGTATCAGGTTCTGTGGTTTTTAGGGTGGAGGTGCTCCTTGCATCTAGTAATGCCTGAGACATATATTTTATAATATAATGTGAGGTACCTTATTCCCATGCTGAAAATCCTTTAAACTGTATGTATTGGCCTATCTTTGAAGACCCTTTAGACCTGATTTCTTAAGTTTACTCTTTAACTTCTAAGTTCTTCATTTCTGAAATTCTAAATGCTTACACACCAGTCACTAGTCCTCGCTTTTGACAACACACATGTTTTGTTGATTGATACCCCAATTTATACATTGTGACATCACTTAGATATGTCACCCCATATATCAACATAGGTTACTGGTGGTATATGCAACAACTAAATGAACCAAAGGGGTGGAAATAATCTTTTAAATTTTTTAAGCAGTATATGACCAAATGTCAACAGTGCTGGTCAGATAAACAAATGGTTCAGAGGTCTCCCATGTTCAAGGGGAGGAGCATGGCTATTCTTTTGAAACAATGATTCAGGTGTGAGAAGGGGCATTTCTTTTAACTTGAACTTTGAAAAAATACTCCACATGAGAGGAAAGAATGAGAAGGGATGCTCTAAAATTCTAAAAAAAAAAAAAAAAAAAAAAAAAGAAACTTAGAAGAATATACTTCTAAGTTCTTTAGCCTCCTATACAAAGCTTTGTAAATTCCATTCACTTATCTGTTCAGATATTTAAGACCCACCTCCATTAAGTAGCTGTTACTGGGGATACACAAAGCTGGGTAATCTATTCTTCCCCCAGACTGCTGCCCTTTCCAATTTTTCTGATCATGTCCTAAAGTGGGTGGGGGGAACTTCTCTTCAATTGAAAAGTCCAAAAATATATAACTTGAAAGGCAAGATAATAAGGGCAGCTCTCATTAGCTTAACAATGATAGATGAAATGGGAAATACTAGATTTTGTCATCAAGGGAACAGCTTCAAGTCATTTAATGAGATTTCGCTACAATAGTAGGACTAATGAGTTCACCGAAAAGAAGAAAAAACAGCACTCACACAAAGATGTTTCTGCACATCATTTTGCTACTCATGTTAGTTATATTTTAATAATATCTAAATTGGACAGAGGAATGGTTATTATGCTTATTTCCCGCCTAGGAAGCTTAAGCCTGAGGACGGCAGATGTTGCCCGCCCCCCGCCCAGATGTCCGCAGCAGCCAGCGTTTCTATGCACATGCGTTGATGGTTTTCTACTTCGGAACCTCTGACGTTTGCCTACTGGCTTTTGCAGGCAATTGGAGCAGCCCTGCCTCCACACAGAGACCAGGAACGACAAGGGTTGATGTCTACAGGGCAGCCCTTGCCGGATGATGGCCTGGCATCGGTGGGTAAATGCCCCCCAACTTCCTCCCTCTTTTTCAGAGACGTGGGGCTCTGATACATGTTCTTTGCAGTTGCCCTCTGAGGTTTCAAGTGGGAATGACCATTTTTGCCCACAGCTGTGACTTGTGTACTCTGCATTGTCTTCCTTCCCTTTCCTATATGTCTTTCTCATTTCCCCATATCCCTTCTAAAGTCAATACTTGTACATAATTCACAAAGACAGCTTGCGGGGAAACAACTCTATGAAGGTCAGTGACCAGCTTAAACTCACACAGCTAAGAATGGATACAAGTGTGACAAGGATGCCTATACCCTAAACCCAAATGCATTTCAATTTTTAGTCTCCACTGCACTGAGATAAGATTTCCTGTGGACTTTTCATCTTTGGCCATCCTCCTAGCAAATTGCCCTTCACTCTGCAATGAAAGGTAAAGACATCTAGCCCACCTCACTCAATGTCTAGACCAGCTCTATTTCCCACTAATATATACACATTAATTAATATTTTTAAAGACAGTGTAATTCGATGGAAAAGGCGGCTTTAGGATTAAGAAAGCTCTGAGTTCAAATTTCTTTACCACTTTTTAATTGTTGTGAATATAAATGTACCATTCCAAGTTTCAGGGCCCTCTTCTACAAAATGATGCTGATAATAGTAGAATCAAAGTCATGGGGTCTTTGTACGAATTAAATACAAAATGAACACAGGACACCTCACGTGGCTCTGTGTTCATGACACCTTCTTTTATGATGCTGAGTTCTACTTTGAGGGTCAGCCTTTTCATAAGATTTTATATTCAGTGGCAAGTGAATATGTAGAGTAAAATCGGGAACTGGGGTTTATTGATTCCTTGGAATAGATAGACACATGTAAGACTTCTTACAGGAGGGAAGCTACTCTGGCTGTGTTCATGCACAGGTAGGAAATGCCTACAGAGCAGCAGACCTTCACAGGTGCTGAGAAACCTGCCGGGTGGCATCGTCCTTTTGGAGGCACAAAGGCTCTTGGAGAACAAACAGTCCTATCTATTTCTGCCAGTTGCTTTCCCGCCAATATGTTCCCTGGCCCCGGGAAACAATATATGAAAGTTGAGCTTATCTGAAAGGCAGTAAATTACTTTACTATTTTTGTTTAAAAAGAAAAAAAAAAAAACAGAATAGTAATGTGATTCTGTCTAGGTAAGATTGTTTATGCCTAAGAATCTATAAAGGGTTTCTATGAACAGCCAAGACTTATAACATTGACCGTGCCAATGCAATAGCTGTCAGGCTGTAGGTGTCATCAGGGGTCAGATCCTTCATATATTTTACATGACTGTTCACGTCGATGCAATGTAGGTTAAAGAGAGAGATAAAGATTCTAATTTGTTCGTTACCTCTTGAAGGTCAAATAGTAAGTGCTTGATGCCAGACTTTGTTTTAATGCTGCTCTGTATGATTTAAGCTCCTACATTTTTCTAATACTTTTTGTCTTTATATTAACCTTAATATATATATACATACACATGCATATATATAAATTTATAAAGACAGAAAGTTTAAGTTGGAGATATATGTGTATATATATATATATATATATTTATATCTATCTCTATATCTATATCTATCTATCTATATATATTTACCCATACATACACACATACACATACACACACATATATATGTTTATATATACCGGGCTAACCTTTAACTCTGCTAAACAATGACCAGACTCAAATATGTTGACAGATGCATTGATTTTATTCATTTATTTGTGTGTGTCTGTGTGTGTGAATTTATAAAGACAGAAAGTTTTAGTTGGATATATATATATATATATATATATATATACACACACACACACACACACACACACATATGCATACACATACATACGTTTATATATTTAACCTTATATATGTTTATATATACAAGGTTAACATTTAACCCTTCTAAACATTGACCAGCCTCAAATATGTTGACAGATGCATTGATTTCACTTATTATTTATTTGGGTTCTGTTTTATGCATACCTAATCTGTCCTACACTTTAAAGCCACCAAGAATACAATAACTAAGATTCCATTTCAAGGCTTTAATTTCTAGTCAGTGAGATGGGTTTGTAAACAAATAATTATAAAACAGTGATATTATGCTATGACAGATGTTTCAAAATATGCTCTCATAAAAGATATGATGGGGAAAGAAGCTGACGTGAGGATTCCAAAAACTCTCCAAGAAGTGTTGAATTTCAGTTTGCTAACATTGAATAAGTTTTGAGCTCATACTACAGGCCTTGTTCTCTTCTAATTGCTTTAGTTACATAACTTCTCAATTCCTTACGATAACCATGTAATTAAATAATCAATGCAATTTTTGCCACATTGTGATAAGAAAATAGGAGCCAAGAGAAGTTAAATATCTTTGTTGGTGTCTCACAGCCGCTAAGTAACAGAAATGGATTCTGGATCTAGGCAATGCTAGATCCAGTGCTCAATGCTAAACTGACAGGATGGGTTTATCATAAGGTAGGAAAGGTAAAGGGGATGAGGGATTCTAACGAAAAGGAGCAGAACATGTGAAAATCCAAAGAGTCCTGAACTAAAATGGTGATGTTTACACACCATGATGTATGATGTATGATATACTGTGAGTTAAGTTAGCATTAGGAAATTTTGATGGATACTTTCAGAAAATAGCTAAATACACTGAAGTTGTCACTTATTTGAAAGCAGTCATGCTGTCCTCAAGAGACACTACTATTTTTACAAAGCTTGAATTGTATCCTGTGTATGTTGGTGGCTTAAAAAATAAGGTATCATGTCTGCTAAAAAATGGATTCCAAGAACTGGCCTTTTTAACCAGTAGACAACTGGTGAGTTAGATCTTGGTTTGTTTTCCCTCCATATTGACTTGCTTCTTCTCAACATGAGCGTCTGTCTGACCTACCTACCTACCTTTCTTCCTTCCTTTCTTCCTTCCTTCCTTCCTTCCTTCCTTGCTTCTTCCTTTCCCTCCCTTCCTCTCTTCCTTCCTTCATCCCTTCCTTCCGTCCTCCTTCCCTCCCATTCTGTTACCTAGATGCTAGGCCCTGCTAATACACAAAGTCCACATCATATATATATATATATATATATATATATATATATATATATATATATATACCCTTGCTGTATTGAAGTCTCATGGTACCAGTGATCTTTAAAACTAAATTTAAAACTTAGGATTCCACCTTCCCATTTTGAGAATGTATGATCATTATACTCCACTAAATTTAAGACTTAGGATTCCATCTTTCCACTCTGAGGATATACGATCATTATACTCTCAATCTTGATCTAACTTTAAGCACAGTCTGAAATACTACCTTTCACCCCATCACCTTCATGGATTATTTGGGAATTTAAGACCATCTTTTCCTTCAGCCATACATAGTTATCAATTTGTATGAAGTATATGACTTCAAAACTTGACAGTTTAAAATCACAACCACTTTACTATACTTCAGGAGTTAGGTGTTTGGCAGGAATAAAGCCAAGACACATATTTAGGAAAAAGGTAAGAAATCAAACATGTGTGTGTAAACTCACATATATAAATGATAGCTAAATGTATGGAAAATGTTTTTCTAAGAACATTGGATTTTCTTATAAATAGTTGAAGAAATTAAACATAGGTATTATATTTGAATAAATCAAACACAACATATCTATTCATATATGTTACATATATACATGTGTATTTACATTGTATTACATTGCTTAATATACATGTATTTATTATGTAAAGTATATAAATATGTTATGCATTCTGTAAATACTTCTCTTTGACAGTATTTATGAAGAAAACATTCTTTAGATGAACATATGTTCATAACAATACCTAGTACAGAAGCACTGTAATAAATAATAAAAACATACTGTCCCCTAAGAATGTCACTATCTAATAGTGAAACTGATATAAAAACAGATAATTAGTGTGATTTTTTAAAATTAATGGGAATAAAAAGCATGAGTTTGTTTAATAGAATGCCCTTATGTTAGTGGATCTGCAACTTCTGTGCACATGAATTTTTTTTTTTTTTTTTTTTTTTTTTTTTGCCTAAACACTCCTTAATCTATGCCTGCTCAGGCTGTACCATCATCCAAAGCAGGAAGACACTTGGTTTTCAACATGCACTTTGATATACTTATATGTCTAAGTCATAAAAACTTGATAGTGATTAAATACCTGGGAGGGAATGGTAGAAATAAAAAACAACTTACATTTGTAAGTCACCCACTATGGACTAGAGAATGGTAAGCACTTACCCATCTTTTCTTTCTTTTTTTTTTAAATATATTTGATTGATTATGTTATTATAGTTGTCCCAGTTTTCCCCCTTTGCCCCTCTCCACTCAGACCCCCATTCCCTCCAGCAATCCTCCCCCAATAGTTCTGTCCATGGGTCATGCATATAAGTTCTTGGCTACTCCATTACTTGTCTACTTTGTACCTACTAATTTGTACTTCTTAATTCCTGCAACTTTTCCACCATTCTCCCCCTTCCTCCTGCCAACTGATAACCCTACAAATTATCTCCATATCTATGATTCTGTTCCTGTTCTATTTGTTTGCTTAGTTTGTTTTTTAGATTCAGTTATTGATAGTTGTGAATTTCTTGCCATTTTAATGTTCACAGTTTTGATCATCTTCTTTTTTTTATATAATTCCCTTTAACATTTCATATAATAATGACTTGGTGATGATGAACTCCTTCAGTTTTACCTTGTCCAGGAAGCACTTCATCTACCTGTCAAAGAAATATGGCCCAAATGAAAGAACAGAACAAAGCTCTGGAAAAAGAACTAAATG